>NC_139800.1:55431340-56138086 GCF_965231275.1 Zosterops lateralis | reverse complement strand
AATGCTGCAAAAGTTTCTAAAAAACTATTCAGATGACAGTAACACAAAAATTGTACTTCACTAACTGTAAAGACAAGAAAATTAAATTTTATCTGGAAATTAGACTTCACTTTTTAACATTACCTGTGCTGATGAAGTGCTTTTCTATCAAGTTCCCAGGCCAATTCTGTAGCAAATTCTGGCTGATCAGTATGCTCCACAGGGTCAGTAGCCAACTGCTCACCATCTAACTTAGCTTCGACTATAAGCATGTGCTTGGGTCGCTTTGGGAAATACCGCCCTGTAAAAGAATGGCATTGCATGCACCATCACTAAAAGAAATGCAAGAGCTCAGATTTATGCCACAAATCAGTTACGTGAAATTAATTTCCTATATCACCTTCCTTGCTCTTTTCTTTCAAGCAAGTGTTTGCATTATGCAGAAATATGAAAGAAGGTAACATGAGACAGACTATTTGTGAAGAAATAGGATGTTAAGTAACAAAGAACAAAGTAGCAAGCAATTAAAATTACTTGAGAAATCTATGACTGGCAATAGATAAGGGAGCAGGCCTGAGAAAGAGAGTGAATGTTTTATATCAATTGAAGACATTGACTGTCTGACAAAATAGAAAAACACGATCTTATAAAAGTAGGAAAAGGTGTTTTCCCTGCCACTTGCTGGGGGAAAAAAATAAAAATCATTATCAGATTAAGAGAGTGCCTAAAAGAGCATAGGACTGGTCCTGGGTTCAAGATCACCCAATATTATGATTTAAAATGACAAAAAGTAGTAAAAATCCACTTAGATCACAGTGTGGGGAGATGATATTACTGGAGTATCAGACAACAGGATCTCATTATTAAGCTCCTCTGCAAACTACATAAATGGACACAGAGATAATAGGATTTACTTGACAAAGAGAAAGCACACAGCCGAAATAACCCAAACCCCCACTGATCTCCAAAACAGCCCAAAACAGAAGAAGACATCCCAACTCACACACACACACTAATTAGACCATAGAAACGAAAACCTGTAGAAATAAATGCATGATGAACAACTAGATATACGTTTGAGTCAACACCACCAAAAAAAGCTTACAGAGGATTGCTACGAAAGGATAGAGACACCGGATTACTAGTTAAAAAAAAACCCAAACCCACAAAAAAAAAACCTCAACAAAGCCGAAGTCCTCAGGGAAAGACAGCTATTTTTCTCATTCATTTAAAACAACATATTGCATAAATACCTCCAAAACCTAATGTAGCCAACCCTGGCCTTAAGATGGGTACGGCCAAAGCTTCATTAATAAGATGGATTTAAAGAACGCTGCCCGGCCTACCCCGCTCAGGCCACCAGAGAAAACACTGGGAGACGGCGAGCAGCCCTCACCTTCCTGTCGGGACAGGGGGACCCGCAGCAGCCGGCAGGCCGCGACCCTCCCGCCCCTCCCGGTTACCTTCCAGCACGGAGACGACAATCAGCAGCCGATCGGCGGCCCTGGAGCCCATCTCCCCGCTCCGCCCGGGCGCACCGGGGCCGTGAAGCGCGGCCGCTCCCGAGGCGGAGCAGAGGAAACCGCGAACCCCGGCCCGGCCCGCCCGCGCTGCCGCCACTCGCCGCCCTTTTGCCGCCGCGGAGCCTTTAAACACCAACCGCCGCCGCTTCCGCCCGGCAACGCCGCCCGCCCTTCCGCCGCTTCCGCCGCGGGCCCCGCCCCGGCACCGCCTCCCCTCGGGCCCGGCACCGCCCCGACACCGCCCCGGCACCGCCTCCTCTCGGGCCTGGCACCGCCCCGGCACCGCCTCCCCTCGGGCCCGGCACCACCCCGGCACCGCCCCGGCACCGCCTCCCCTCGGGCCCGGCACCGCCCCGACACCGCCCCGGCACCGCCTCCTCTCGGGCCCGGCACCACCCCGGCACCGCCCCGGCACCGCCTCCCCTCGGGCCCGGCACTGCCCCGGCACCGCCCCGACACCGCCCCGACACCGCCCCGACACCGCCCTGACACCGCCTCCCCTCGGGCCCGGCACTGCCCTGACACCGCCTCCCCTCGGCCACGGCCCGGCCCCGCTCTCGCCCCACGGTCACAGAATCAGCGGCACGGCTGTGGGGCGTCGTGTCAAACGGGCGGGGAGCTGTAGTCGAAAACTTCACAAATAAAAGAATAAAAAGGGTTTTTCACAAGCGCTCTGCATTGCCAGCGGAGTAATGCCAGCTGCTTCAAAGACGTGCCTTCTGCTAAAGCGGGGAAATTTCTTTACGGTTTTTTTTCCCGCACTGTGATGAGCGTCAGAGCAGAATTTGAATGCAGTCGTAGTGAAATGCAGCTTTGTCCGCCTTAGCTGATGTTTTAGAGTATCGCTTTCCATACGAAGTAATAGTTAAGCAGCAATGTCACGAAATAGTTCATCCCTGTACTCGGCATCCCAAGTAAAACATATATATATATGTCTTGACTGTGAGGCAACCCCCCCCTATTTTTAAGTTTACAGTATTTTTTTAGTAGATGGCCAAGCAAAATCTTTGTGTAGATATAAAATCCTTGAGTTTTAGTATCACATGTATTCTGCTGAGTTGCTGAGTCACGATTTGTGAATACCAGGAGAGGGAGAACCTGTTTTCTTTTTGCAAGAATTTTATTCTGGTTCTGTAACACTTCACAAAAAGACACTTTCTTGTGTCTGAGTTGAATCTGCCCAAGTTCAATTTTGGCTGCTCCTTTTTGTTGTGGCATCTTCAGGTGTATAACACTGCAGGCAGCACAGCAACTTTCTGTCTCTACAGTCTGAATTCTTAAATTTCTATCACTGTCACCTTCTGCAGGCCAGGTTGTAGGTACTTTTTACAGATACTTTTTACAGATACTTTTTACACAAAACCTGGAGACAGACCTCTGAAAGGTGAGTCATTTGGACTAGTGAGGGAACATGATCCCAGACGATAACAAAAAGAAACAATTTTACTGTTGGATTCTAGGGCATCCCTCTGGGCACCCTGGATGGTCACAGACCTCGGTAGAGAGGCCTGGGACCCGAGAAAGAGAGTCTGGGGTCTGTGCAGGGGCGTTTGCCTGGCACAGAGCCCAGGAAGACACAGACTTTGATTTTAGTCCATGACAAAATCATCTAACACAGAGAAGAATTGCAAGTCACAAATATGTAACAGAGAGTAGTGTAGTTTATCATCGTGCAGAATATTTTGTAGTTTTGGGATTTTTAGAATGTAGATGCAAAGGGACAAGATGGTGATTTTAGGGCGGTGCCCTGGGTTCTTCTCCTTCTTCTCCCTTGGCATCCATCTTCTGCAGTGACATGGGCACAAAGCAGTTTCAGTGGATTGGGTCAAAGTAGAAATGCCTCTGTTAGTATAGGTGATAGGCGTTGGTATGAAATGGTAAATAATAGCTATGTGGTTATCTGACTAAAAGTAAGTGACCTCCCATCACAGGGGGAGTCACCTCGTGTCCAAGCTGCTGTGAACATCTTGGCCGGACACAGAGAATTGTAAGATAAGAACTAATAAACAACGTGAGAAACCAAGAAAACCAAGACCTTGAGACTTCTCATCCTTCTCACGCTGCGCCAAGCACAGAGACACAGAGTCAGACTCAAATCCTTCAGAGGTCAGGAGGGAAAAACACTCCCTCGAGCCCACATGAACCACCAGCCTTGGAATCTCAGGCAGAGAGAGAAAACCATAGAACCCAAGATTTTACCTGTACAGCTTTTTTATTTGAAAATTGATTTCTCTGGGTGTGATTCATGAAAATAATATTCTTGTGAACCACTGTTGATCACTTCTTCTTGTAACTGTTCATGGATTTGCTTTTTGCCTATTTAGCAAGCTGGACTGGTTCAACACGGGGTCAGACGGATGCCAGAGCCAGCACAAAAGACTGAGAGCATGTGACCAACAACCCTGGTTTATGGGTGTTTATGTTTGCACATGGCAAAGCATCTGGAATCTCTTTTGGTAACAGCAAGCCTTTAAATCAGGTCACCTACCTCAGGGAACTTTATCCTTTGATGTTCTCTCCTGGCTCTAACCTGACTTTTATCTTGATGTTACAGGTATTAACTGTGCCAAGAGCCTCATCACTATAAACTCTTTCCGGTAAAGACTTTATTTTTATTAAATAAAAGGAGACAGGAGAGAAAAGAGACATTAAAAAGACAATAGAACCAATAGGATGGTCTTATCATCTATGTTTCCTTTGCAGTACACCAAGTCTTTATCTATTCATCCTAGAACCCCCAAAGATTGTTTTCTTATTATGCTATTGGTAGTCTTGCTAACTTGTATCTCATCTTGTGCATTTGCCTGCCGAGGTGTCAGATGCAGGATGTGCCCTGTGCAAGAACATTGGCAGTGAGAACTCCTGTGGGAGGTGTGCCCAGGTAGAGGAACACCTCTGCTTAGTGACAGAACTGTGGGAGGAGATGAGTAAATTCAGCAATGTCAGAGAGTCTGAGTGAGAGACAGACTACTTGAAAAACCGCCTGCCTTCCCAGGGACAAATCTGTCAGGCACACAGGGTGTATGATACAGGGGATTCCCTATCCTATCTTTAATCTGCAGAACATCACAACTTAAGAAAGAGGGGGAAGTGGTGACAACTTTCTGCCTTGCACAGCAGAGCATTCACTCCATTACTACCCACCCTCCCAGGTGCCCTGGCATAACAGGTACAAAGCTCTGCAAGTGCAGCTTAAAGGATTGTCCAACTAGGTCAGAGGTGTCGCTGAGGTTAAGTCAGCCTACCCCCTGTGTCAAGACTGCTTCCATACAGAAAAAGAGAAAAAAAAAAAAAAAAAGTGTCAGTGTCATAGGAGACCTTTTGAGAGGAATGAAAAGCCCAATACGCACACTGGATCCACTTGTTAAAGAAAGTTTGCTGTCCTGCAAAGCCTGTGTTAAAGACATTAGGAGGACACGTTCTACTCTGGTACAGCCCTCAGATTATTAACTATTAATAGTTTTTCAAGCAGGCAGTGATGAAATTGCAATGAGAAGTCTTAATGCAATCAAAAAGGGAATTTAGCACCTTGAGACTAACTGGTTAAGAGATCAGGAGAGCATGTAAAATTCACTTCTATTGTTCCAGTTGCAGGGAATGATGAAGGAAGAAACAGGAAGCTGATCAAGAGAATAACAGATCAGTATCTGAATCTGAGACTGATCAGACTGGTCCCTGGCAGAATTTTGTGGGTGTTGATCATCATGGTGCTCCCAGGCTTATTTCTAGTGAGCCTGTTTTTATCCCCTTTCCTCTTCAAATCCAGTTTAAAATTCCTTTAGTGAGGTCTGTTAACTCCTGAGTGAAGATCCTTTTCTCCCTTTAAGACAGGTGCACCCCATTTGTCAGAAACAGGTCTGATGATCAAAAATATTCAAGTGTGGTGTGCAAACAGACACTAGGAGATTTGAATTGCCCCTGTACTAATTTGTGCAGCAGGGGTGGGTTTTGAAGTGTTAGAAACCATGAAAGCACCTGAGAACAGTCATGCAGGAATTAGGCTTTCTTCCCCTAAAAAGTTGGCAGGGTTGATAGCCCAACTAAAATGCATCTACACCAATGGAAAACATTGTGAAGCCCAAAAATTCAAGTGTAAGCAATCGTGGGAAAATGGTGGGATTACTCGTGATTCTGGAACGCTGCAACAAGTGGCTACTTAGAATCAGCAGAAAAAGAGAGGCCTCATTAGGAAGTGGAGATGTTACAGAGCATTTTGACTATTACCTAGAGCTTGACAATAGTGATTGAAGAGTAAAACAAGCTTTCTTAAAATTTGTTTTATCCTTTTCTAAATGCATTTGTTAACTCCAAACTAAGGAAAACTCTGAACAGTAAGAACAGCCTAATGACTCTCATATTTTGCAGTGGTCCGGTTTGTCTCTCGGGGCCCCTGTCCCACATTGTGGCCAGCCCTGGCACTGGAGCCACAGAAGAGGTACGGTTCTGTATCCTGGGATACATCCCTGATCCTGTGGGTCCTTGCCGCACAGATGCTTGAACAGTGGCGAGGGAATAAAGGAAGGACTCTTATGGGGAACTTCAGCTGGGGTTTATTGAGCCCACGAGGGAGTTCTTCACACCCAGAGAGTTTGCCCACAAAAGCAGGGTTCCTCTCTGTACAGCACTTTATAAACAGGAGAGGAGCAGGGGGTAGGGTACAGCTTGGGACCAATGCAGGGTGTGAAGGGTGTGACTCTGAACATAAATGACAAGTATTATAACAAATCAATAACGCAAGGGAGAGGACAACCAGGACCCTGTCCAATCACTCAACATCCTCACTGGAACCTTCTAGACCCGGGGTGAGGCTCTGAGGTGATGGACTGGAACCAGGTATCACATAAATGATGATTGATTAAAAGCAATAACCAGGTAAACCATAAAGGGTTAAACATAGGGGTATGTGGAACAAACCATTATAACTTATAAAAAACAATATAAAACAAGGAATAAATACATACAGAAAACTGATAAAACCAAAAAACACACCATTACAACACTTCAATAAATGTACTAGACTTGGAATGGCATCTAAATGCAACAATATAAAGACAATGCTGGTATTAAAAAGATTTTATATATTATTGGTACTCAGCACACTTCTTCCTGATTTCTGAGACTGTTTTAATCGATCAGAAATTATATGGACTTAAAAACCTCCAAGATACACCTGTAGAAAAACCCAATCCACTGAAAACAAGTCATAAACCAGACTGTTTCAACTACAGTCAGTTTCTATTACATTATATTAATGTGTTTTTCCGTTTTTGATCCTTTAATGCACCTTCAACAAACTAATGTTATTATGCTTCTCTTTTAGCAACAGAATTAGAACTGTAGCACTTAAAGTATTAATTTGTCAATTTGTACTCAAATTTCTGTGAAGATGATAGAAACTGTCCAATGTCTTCTACTTTATTACTATCTTCACTTATCCCACATCTAAGGAAACAACATAATTAATTCAGGTGAATACATATTATAAGACAGCTTATGAAATCATATCAAGAAGTTTGATTTACGAATGTTTTCTCATATAGACAATGGTTAAACTAATTATTGAGTTAATAATTTATGAGTGCAATTATTAAATGCTTTAATCAACACTTTTTATGTTTGTCTCTATTTAGAGCCTATTAATTTTAACAGTTCTTAATTATTACATTATTTTTCTTGGCATGATTATTTTTTTCAGTCACAGCTTCGTTTTCCATGGACATGACGTGTCAATTTTTCTCCATGTCATTTCTTATATCTCATTTTACAAAGTTATTCATTCTGCCTTCTTTACTTCATTCTCTTACATAAAAATTTTAAAATGTGTTTATATTGACATTGAAAGATTTTTACTTGCTGCATTTCTAATTGTCTTAGGATAATTTAATTAGTTCTTATTTAACCTGTCTTGGAACTCCTTTTGCACTTGAAGATTATTCATGCAGAGAGAATAATAAATAGCTCTACCCCTTTTTAGTGGGGATTTAAATTGCATGTAAGTGGAATATATGTTCTAAAAATAGTCTTCTTATGGTTGTTTCGTTACACTTTGGAGTACTTTGGAAGTATTCTTAAGTGTTCTATTGTTACTTATAAAACAGCCTCAGTAAGAGCATATGTTATATGAAGTTTGAATATGAGAGACAAATTTTAAATACTGTCTTAAAGGCAAAATTTAGAATGGGAATCACTGATCCACCTGAAGGAGAAAAAACATCATTTACACAAAGGATATTTGAATTTAAGAAGAAGTGAAGCTGAAGACACTTTTCAAAGATTAGATTAGATTAGATTAGATTAGATTAGATTAGATTAGAAAAGTAGATTAGAATGTAGTAGGTTGGAAAGTTTATTCTTCTGGAAATGGGAGAAAAAAGAGTGAAATATATTTCTTCAGAAAAAGTTGTAAAATATTATTTTTCCTCCACAGACAGCTGTGGTATGTGTAAATGGTGTTAATGTCACTGGACAGTTTATTGTGATGCCTAATTCTAGTCAGATGAACTGTACTCATAGATGTCATGTATCATGAATATCAATGAAATTAGAAAATTGTTGCACTTGGTTTGTGTGGCAAGGTTTTTGCAGTGGGGGCTAGAGGATGGTTTCTGTGAGAAGCTACCCCCATGTCCAATAAAGCCAATGCCAGGCATCTCCAAGCTGAACCCACTGCTGGCCAAGGCTGAGCCCATGAGGAATGGTGACAGCCCCTCTGGGATAAAAGAGTTAAGAAGGGAAAAGAACTGGCTGTGAAACAGCAGCCGGGAGAAACGAGTGAAAATGTGAGGGCAAGTGCCCTGCAGACACCACGGTCAGTGGAGAGAGAGGTGCAGGAGGCGTTGCTGCAGGTCCGGAGCTCAGATTCCCCTGCACCCTGCGGGGCAGCCTGTGGATCGGCAGCGCTGCCGCTGCAGCCCATGGAGGACCATGGGGAGGCAGGATCCGCCTACAGCCTACGAAGCATCCCACTCCAAACCAGGTGGAAGTGCCCGAAGGAGGCTGACCCTGTGGGAAGCGCCCATGTGTGATGAATAGACCAGAGCCCCCATGGGCTACAGCTCCCATTCCCTGTCCCCCTGTGCTGCTGTGGGCAGGAGGTAGAGAAGATCAAGAGCCTGAGAAAAGGGGAGGGGTGGGAGGAGTTTTAAGATTTTTGCGTTTATTTCTCATTCTCACTCTGATTTAACTGGCAATAAAACAAAATAATTTTTTCCTGAAGTTCAATCTGTTTTGTCCCTGTCATTAACTAGTGAGCGTTCTCTCCCTGTCCTTATCTCTACCTGTGACCCTTTTATTATGTCACTACTGTCCGGTTCAGGAGACTGACAGAGCATGGGGCATTTGGCAGTGGATGCCAGAGTCAACCCACCACAACTGTTAGAAGAATTGGATCTGCAAGGAAACAGACATGCATTAAAAATTAACAGAAAGTATCCCGTGGATATTTCCAGTTTAGGGACACTGGCTTTGTTCTTTTTTCAAGCCTAGGACTATCTAGACCTCTATTATGAAAAATAAGAGCATCCTGAAGAATTTTGGAATATATTCTGCATCTCTCTTAAGTACCCCTATGCTGTGACACTTCCAGGACTGCTCATGTAGCTTACCAGATTGTTCCTGTTAAATTTTCAGACCTTTTCAGTAGAAGTAGCAGGTCAGATCCTATGTGAAATTGCTGGTGATAGAAATTTCTAAGACTGAAAATGGCTAATGGCTTTGAAATTTAAAAATGTCCTCAATGGGCACATAGTGACTGGTCTTTGGTCTCATGGCCTCCTACTCTTTGGCTGCTCGCTACTCACCTAGTAAATATTGCTAATACTGAAGAGTAAAGAATTACCAAACTCAAATTATTTGGAAGGAGGAAAACTTTCAGTCAACCTTTTAAGGGGGAAAAAAAAAAAAACCATTCTGTAAAGGTGAGAAAATTTCATGGGGTCTGTTTTTCACTTCTAGTATTCTTAGAGACCTTTACATTTTTCAAAGTTTATTGTACTTAGTGAGAGGTAAAATGTCGTAAAGATCAGTCTATGACTGATACTTAAATAATTTCCGCGAATGGCACCTCCTTATGATAACGTCAAAGGAAATCTCTTGTCATCAGTTTCCCTTTATCACTCTATAATTCCCAGGAAACTCCTGGAATCAAATCTTGGAAAAGCTAGTAAATTAAACTACAAGTTAAACTCAGGATCTGATTCAGAACCAACATGAGTTAACAAGAAGGGATGTTATCCTTTTCTTTGAAGGGATAACTTCAGTGGATTTCAGATCTTGTTCCAATTGACTACAAACATACTTCTACATCTCTGCAAGGAGAAAGTTTATCCATGCAGTTCAGGTTGTATTTGGACCACAAACATAGTGGATTTTTCGTCATTTAACTAAAAAGAATAGTATCATCCTGGATTGCAAAACCTGGCAGAATGTGAAAAACTGAGAGCCTTGTTCTCCCAAATATTGGTTCTTTCATCTATGTATTAGGCCTTGCTGGTCTTAATATAAATCAAGACATTATCTTTCTTTTTTTGAAGAGAACATTTATGAAGCTGAATGTGTTGTATAATATGAGAGTGGAGAAATCAAGGGCAAAAACATCAATATGCATCTGTAGTCTGTGATATGTGGCAGCAAAGATGCTAAAACAAGATTTTTTTAGAGTATTTTAAGAAAAAATAATTTGAGTGTGGTATTTCAGTTTGGGCTGCTACCAGATCCACTGTTAACAAAGGGATATACACATCTAAATAATTTATTTAGACTTCATAATTTAAGAGTAGGCAGGAGCACCGACAATGAAAAACAAAAGGGAAAATAGAGTCAGGGATGACTTGAAGGCTGCAGATGTGTTTGGATCAGTTTGTCTGCTAAGGGTACATAATATCCTTTGGCCATTAAGTGAAGAAAAGAAAAAGGAAAATAAGTCAGTTCAGTGCAATAACTTTCTTTCCCAATTCCTCTATCATAACTAAAAATGTAAATGTAGTTATAAGAAAGCAAGTAGAAGTCTCAGAGTAGGCATCAACAAAGTAGTTATGTAGTGCTGATGAACTAATTATGGTAAAAAGCACAAGTGCTGTTCTGCCCTGAGGGAGTGACATTAATCAAGAAGTGCTGGTGCTCAGTCGCTTTTCTAACATGTTTCTTCTTATCACAGATAAGTAATTTTTAAGATTTTATCTGTAAAGATGTACAACCTAATATTCTTGGAAAATTCACTATTATTCTGGGACACTCAGGTACATAGAAAAAATGAAAAATAATGTCAAATATATATCTATGATTGTGACACTAAACTGCAGTGATGCAAGTCACATTCAGGTATCTGTGTTAACCTGCATAACCTCTCACAAAGAATTAAATTAGAAACTAATCTTTGCAGTTTTCCTTGAATAACAGAACATGAAGAATATGTATATAGCAACTACCTAAAAAAAAACCAAAACAGGTTTGCATATTATAGTTCCAAAGACCAGAATACTGAAAATATTCTAAAGCTGATCCTTAAGGTATGTATATATGATAGAACGTGACACATGGAAAAGGCTGTTTAAGTCTAGTGAGCAGTAACCTATACTAGACTTTGTATAGATTCGCTCACACAAACTATTTCTGTAACTGGTAACTCTGACAGTATGAGCTAGCATCTGGTCTTAGATGGAACAGATGGACAGAGAGTTAGAGACAGGCTTTTCAATCCCATTGTGGAGATGGATAACTTTAACAGAAGGATTGTATGCCTTGCCCATAGATGCTTTGGAATAATAAAGATATTAGTTTACTCCTCCACATTCCATTACGATGTCCTATCCAGAACACATTATGTGCAAAGGTACTTTTGTAGCTAATTATCATGTGCTCAGATGTTCATTCGCTTCTAGACAGTTTTTGCTGTGTTATATATATTGTTTTTTGGGTTTGGTTTGGGTTTGTTTTTTTGTTTTTTCCCTCTTCTAATTGATGTGCAGATTGGAAGTGAACTGTTTTTTAAACTTCTAAATTCTCAAAATTGCGCAGAAAATTACAACTGCCATATAAATGAATAAACTCATTTCTCTCTGTCAAAAGTTTATATAAGTTACTGTCTGAGTGAAAAGTACTTATGAGACAGTTAAGGATACAAAATCACAGAACTGAAATCCCTGAGCTGAAAGAGACCCATGAGGATCATTGAGCCCAACTCCTGAAGGGCAACTTACAGAAAGTAATTTCCTTCTTGAACACCAACAGACCTGGGGCCAGTTCCCTGGGTTGCTTGTTCCAGTGCTTGACCACCCTCTCATAGAAGAACTTTTTTCTAATAATCAGTCTTATCTTCCCCTGATATTTCTTATATTCCCCTTACCATTCCCTTGTGTCCTATCACTAGACATCGGAGAAAAGAGATCACTCCACTCCTCCCACTCCTCTCCTTTAGTATGTGTACCTAAGCCTTTTCCTCAATATACTCCCAGAATTTCCTGGACCTCTTTTTGTCCCAGTTAACCTCTGGGAATTTAAAGTCATCTGTAAGGACCAGAGTAACTGCTCTGGAGATTTCCATTAATTCCAGTTAGAATAATACATTGGTAGCATCATCCTGGCTGGCTGATCTATAGTAAACTCCCACGAAAACATCTGCTTTATTTGCTTTTCCTTTAATGCAAACACTGTACAGTCAGTCCAACCCCTCTGCCCCACCTGGTCTGCCTGTCCTTCGTGAAGGATCTATAACTGTCCATCCAGATCTTCCATTGAGCTTTGCTTTTATTTCTGCTTGAGTGCTCCAAAGATATAAAGCCTGTATGTGTGCATTAATTTTGCCATCATCCCCAGAAATTTCATACATCCTCCCTGAACAAGAAGGCAAAAGCAAGGGCTTTCAGTCTATTGAGGGACCTGGAGTGAGATTCTCTAGGAGATATCCAAAGAGAAAAGTTGATTTTTTTCTGATCTTGCTTTTGGAACTCAAAAGATTTGTGTTCCATGAAGTCAGTCTATAATGACAGAGAAACCAGAAGCTTGATTAAGTTACCTATTTCTCAAACTCTTTACCTTATTGCAGCAGATTAAAACGAGAGTTAAAATGCAACAGAATACACCGTGGTGAAACATCTGTGTTCTTTTTCATGAGCTAAATCACTTCAGAAATTTTGTACAGCATGTAAAAATGAAATGCAGAAAAGGACAGATTATGTCCTGCATCGCACAATCAGCTTTTTATCAAATATCCAAAGCTCACTGCAAATTAGCTTGTACACAGAATGCAAGCACATGTTTCTTGCATGCCACTGGAAAGCTCACCAGAAAGTGACAGAAGTAGTACCTACATTTTAAGTGATTACCAAAAGGAACTGTAGGCAGGACATAGTGTGGACACAATTTATTTTTCTTAGTCTAGTTAAAAAAAAAAGATCCCCTTTGAATTTTCCTGAGGGGAAAAATGAACTAGCAGATATAAATTCTTCTTAAGTAAATGTGCGATGTATAGCTTTCTCCTTTGATTTATCAGGAGGTTATGCTCAGAAGTGTTTTTGTAAAGAGCTTTTCAGTTATACTTGGGATTTCTATCACAATTCTTTTTAGCAGTAAACAAAGGAGTATTACTTTTTACATAACTGTTAATATCATTTCTATTACTAGTTATTAGAATTTCATCATCCACTTAGTCTTTAAGAAATAAGAAGCTGAAATGATGGCATATAAACACGTAACTCTTTATTTTCTTCACACAACTGTAAAATGGGCATCTTGGCCACTCAAGATCTGTCAGGTGTTATTTTCCACATAGGTAAAATCCAGCTGAAACAGACTTTTAGTGGAAGTTAGTTGTTACAAGTATGATGTTATCAACTTCTGGACTTGCCATCTACATTTTAGTATGTTTACCCGCAAGAGATATATATGGATGTGCAGTTGACTTAATCGTATTGATACTTCAGGACTTCATAAGGCATCTCTTTTTACATTCAGACTGGAATATGAGAGAAGGAGTGTAAACAAATATTTCAGCATAGTTTTTATACAGGAATAATAAGAATTTTATCCCTTAAGTATCATTGAAAAACCCTCCAAAACCAAAACTGCAACTTTCATAACTGCAACTTTCATAACTGCAACTCTCATAATTGTGGCTTCCAATTAGTTTGAATTAATTGTACTTAGTAGTAGTTTAATATTTAGCTTATATTGTTAAAATGGTTTCAGTGGTGAGTCCCTTCCTCCACTATCAGAATGATAGTTTTCTTCTCTAAATACATATTTATAGGCATTGCAATACCATGAGCAGTTGCTGAATCCAGTGGCGAGTCTTCATGTGATCTTACATATTTTCTGAATGACTAATTGCACTCAGTGAGGTGAAAAAAGGATGCATTTCAGGGATGACTAGGTTTAAAAGAACTGTCTTAATCCTACTTCATTACATCATGCCCAATTAAGGCAGTATTATTAATTGCAAAAACCTAATAAATAAATTCACACTACAAAAGCCATTCTAATATTTTTTCTCTAATGCATAAAGTGATGCTGAACCGTGCTGCATATGGCTATTGCTAAATATATTTTTAATGTGAAAAATAAAATCCAGGTAAAATGGTTAGATGAAATGCCTAGTCTAAACCAACAGAATGTTTCTGTAGGCATAATAAAATTTATTAAAAGTTAGCCATCTCTGCCTGTGTATACAGAGATGCTGACTCAATTACGTTTTGTGTGAGGTCTCTTTCTTTAAATATCATTAAAAAACCATATACCATTACTGGAAGTACATGCAATATGGAAGTGCAAAGTGTGGCCATTGTCATTAGTACCTATAATAAAATGGCCATGAATATTAACTATTTAGATTTTCACAGCGTTGAATGCATCTAATGCAGCAGGAGAATATAGGACTACTGTAAATAAACCATAGTTAGTTTGGGTTGTTTTCCCTAGTACTAATTACTAGATGCTTCAAAGGGGGTTCAAGGTTCCTTAGCACAAAACATATATTAAAGGAAAAGTGTTTCTTGCTCTCCTCTTCACTACTAAGGTATGAGCTGCGAGGATACATACCCAGGTGTATGTATATAGGTACATACACATACATACAGAGTCATACAATACATACATACACAGTTTACTGATAGCAAGGATTTTAGCTTTGCCTCTGCCTTCAATCTAAATGCTATTGGGTTATAAAAGCACTGTGTAAAAATCAATAGTACTCATAGTCCCAGATAAGCAAAATTTAGCAGTGCCTATATTTTTCCTTTTGCATCCTCTAAATGACCTTGAAAAAATTAGAATGAGGTAATTACTGAAATGCAACCAGAATTACTAGATTGCAAAGGACACTGGTCTCAAGACATATATTTTTAGTAATAGAGTTGTAAGAAGATGATTTCCATATCATTCCACCTCTGGGATGAATAAATAACTTGCATTAATTTGCAAGTTAATACATTCTGCTGTATGCTAATATGTCAAGCCCCAAAAATCTCTCCAAATGAAATCAGCAAGAACTCTGAATAAAAAAATCCAAGAACTTATTCTATTCATTTAAAATTTTCAAATCTTTTTAATTGCTGATTCAGAAAGTATTTCTAGTATGTTCTTTAAATGTGTTTCTCTTTTAATAGTAAAATTGTAAGTGAATGATATAGTAACATAACTTATAGCAATCTACTGAAATGATAGGAATGGTACTAAAAAATTTTTTAAGCAGCAGTTTTGAAGATTTATTTGTTTTTCCTATTTTTTTAATCCAAAAATGTAATGAAAACTTTCTTACTGGTGCTGTGTATTGCCAAGAACACGCATCATAGATCATGCGTTATTCTTGCTTTATCTGTTTTAATACAGATAAATAACCTGGACATTAAGGATAGATCTCTTGAACAGAATAATTTACCTTTTAATTGTATATAACTAGGGCTCCAATGAGGAATTATTGGTTTTGAAGTCAGGGGCACAATGCCTATTTGCACTGATGGGTGGTGGACTCAACCCAAGATGTTAGGCAAGATCAGAATCAAGGGCTGAAATGTGCTAGTGAGAAGAATGTTTTAACGACAAAAGATACACTGACAAATGTTGACTTATGAGAAGATACTAAAACAGAAGAAGCTGTAATTTTAAAATATTTATTTTTTACTGGATACCTACATATTTAAATCTGCAATTTATTTGCATTGTGTTTTTACGGTATTGTATTCTGGTGATAATTGACATATTTTTTGTGATTTCTTAACATTAAGGAATGCCTGCCTTGGTTATATCTTAATTAAAGATTCTTTAACATCATAAAAATTGTAATCCTTATCCTGCCATGCCTGAATAATGTAAGCAGTCCTAGTGAAGTCAACAGAAATTACATGAGTATAGGTCAGAAAATTCAGGAACAAATTAATTACAAGTGAAAAACAGCGTTAGACAGCTTTATCCCACACCAAAGTAGGATAAAGTGCTGATATGTTTTCCCAAGAAAGCTACAAAGTTGAGGAGAGGGGTGAATGATTCGTTTGAATAGTATACCGTTCAGATGGAGGATAAAAAAATCTTTTAGCGAATGTTGAAAATACCCTGGGTAAGCAACACTAATTAATTTTGGCAACATTGTGTATGGACACAAAAAGTAGTTCCCCTTGCCATAACTGCTTAGTTGTTCTGGGCTTTTTTATTTGGTTTGTTGGTTGGGGTTTCGTGTTCTTTTTTTGCTTGCAGGTTTTTTTTGTCACAATGATGTAAGTGACTAAGAAACTAGTTGCTATCAAAATTTTTACAGTGGGCTGTCTAAAAAGGGATAGCATTTTAATGGCATAACAGGAATAAGAGAAGATTTTACAGTTTCTTCAAATTCTCAAGGTTCTACTTTTGTTAGCCTTGCCAGAAAAAAAAATAAAATGCAAATAACTAGTGAAATAATTGAGAATTTACTCTACACAAGTATAATTAATGCAGAATATATGGAAGTTTAAAGAATTTGAAGAATAATTATAGCAGAGTTAAAGCTATCAGGATAAGTGTAAAATACATATTTATCAATATGTAATGTATTCTATACCACAAGCAGTGATACAGCTTCTTGTTTAGATTTTGTTAACCGGAGCAATGCCTTGGTAACTCAGACTCTTAAACTTTTTTTCCTTCTTGCATTTCAGACTGTGACAGAATGTGAATTGCATACACTGCACAAGGCCTAAGTTTTTATTAACTACTCTAAGAAAAACGAGACACACACCTCTCACAACAGAAGCATGTTGTTCCAGACACCTTAAAGGATTTCCTTCCTCCACTCTCCTACTGTCCTCCTAGCAGAAAATAACTTCCTATATTTTCTTTGTCTTAACACTTAATTATTTCTCAAATTCAGCAATGTCAAAAACCTTAAAGAGCCACATCCTGATAGGTAACTTCTATTGTAATAAAGCACACATTCACACTCTTTTGAACCTTTAGGTATGCAGTGAAAATGGGATTAAATGTCTTTATGCATTGTGGGTTTTATGTGAAACTAGATGGCAGAGCTTTTTTCCTACATGGAAAAACAAAGATATGAACTTAATGCCAATTTAAATGGTTAAATAAGTTAATTGCCATATTTTGAAAAAGAGTAAATTGTTGAAAGGAGTTGCTGGTGGTTTTTTTTTGTTGTTGTTGTTTGTTTGTTTGTTTGTTTGTTTGTTTGTTTGTTTGTTTTTGGTGTCAGATGCACAGAGATAAGTCTTCTGTGGTACGATGCCTTTCTATACTATACTTAGTGTGATGGAATTTCTATTTTTTCTTAAGATAAATGTCTTGTCCTTTGCCTTTTCATCCTTTAGTGTCACTCTATTTTTTCAAAATAAAAGATAACTCTAAACCCAAGCTTGATCTGTACTTTGAATGTACCTTAGAAATGTGCACCAATCTGATTTTTTTCAACCATCTAATGATAAAAAATCCTGCATCTTATAAGACCAAATCACCTAGAAGTTGAAATGCCAGGTGAACTTCAAGACAGACAAATGTGAACTGATGGACCTGGGGCAAAACAATGCTAGTTTCACACATAAAAAAGCTGGGCTGATCATAACTATGCAGAAGATGGACCCTAGTTTATATGCAAAACTTCAACTTAATGCTCTATAGAGCATATTGGAAATTAAAAATAGTTTGAAAATAATATGGAAAGAACCAAGGAGGATCATCTTGTTCCCCCATCCCCCTGATCTTGGAAGAGAGGTATTGGAATTGTAGAAGATTCAGAGGAGGGTAACAAGCATGACCAATGCACGTAACAGTTTCTTTAAACTTCTTTACAAGGAACAAGAGAATGAAGTGGGATTTTTCAGTCTGGGAAAAACATCCCAAACAAACCAAAGAATCCCTCTCCCCTCAAAAGAACAGTTTAGTAAGAGTCATGTCAGAGGTTGCAAAATCACTGGTGGCATAAATTATGCAGGCCTTCTAACAAGAGTAAAGGCAGAGACAAGCCAGATTCAAAACAAGCAAAACTCTTCAGACAAAGGCTACATTTTCTGTGAACCTCCCCACTACAGGATGTTGTCAGTGTGTCGACTTGACATGAGTTCAAATGGAGTCTGGGCTAATATTGCAAAAGAGATCTATTGAGGGCTACTAAACAGAAAAAGCAAAGGAACTCCCTTACTTGAAAGTAATTTGTGACTTGGGAAATACATGAGGACAGTCTCATATGTGACTGCTATGTTCTTACTAATCATTGGGCAGTGATGGTTCTAGTCCTTTGGAAAAATAACAAAGATCCTGTGGACTGCTGTTTGTATTTGTTCTCATATAAAGGCCAAGGGCTGATTTCAAAAGACGCTGCAGGCTTCCAGCCTTGCTGGTTCAGGTGGAAATCCCTCAACATACCTTTGAATCAGACTGCTGTTATCTTACTGTTAGAGTTTCTTCAGATGGGGTTTCTATGAATACAAAATGGTTACAAGGTACCTTATCAAAGTAATTTTTGTAGGGGAAAACTTTAGGAAGTTTTGAAAAAGTCAACTTTTTTTTTCAGATGAAAATGGGAATCATGCGATGATACCTCTGGGCAGTAATATATCTCTGTCTTCAGAAGGAAGAACAATGGAGGGAAAACTAAGGAATGTATGAACCAGTCTGGGGATCCACTCCTGCTTCAAGACAGCATATTCCATTGTCTCAATTGCTCATAGAAGAGTATAAATCAGGATATATTTTACCTTTGCAACTTTAAACAAGGATAAAATATTATTCTTACAACTAGAAATTTGCTTTTGTGATTTTGGATTGACAGAAAAATTCTCTCAAGTTTAATTGATTCAAGTAATGGCTCCATTATTGGAACACCAGCAGCACCCCTCCCCCCAAACAAACAAACAAACAAACAAATTCAAACCCCCTTCTCCAGACAAGCAAATCCCCCAAAACTCAAAGAAAACAAAACAATCCCCAAACATCTCTAATAACTTAAATATAGCAACTATTTGTAAAAATAAAAAAGCTCACATTGTATTTATCTTATCTGTCTACCTTTCCCCACACAATCATTTTTTTTTCCCAGTACAGCAACAGCTGCCAGAATTTGTAGATTACAAATGCAACGATTTTCACAGAAAAGCTGTTCATATAAATGTCTTTGATATTGTAATAGTAATCATCATCCCCTGAGCTTAGCATTTTGCTGAATACATTATTATTCTTCATGAATAAAGAAGACTTCTGTGGAAATACCCATGTTTTCAGAACATCATTGGCAAGTTTCCAGAGAAAATTATATAATAGCAGCAACATAGAGCACATAAGCAGCTCTTAGAAACAGATTTTTATTGAATTAATGAAAAGGCAGTGATGTTAAGGAAGCCAAGCTATTTCATCCCTTATGTTCCATCTGATGGTATAAATGGTTTCTCTTTCTGGATTGAGCAGGAAATCTTATTTTGCCCTCCAAATCCATGTGAATCCAATTTTCAGAAATTTGATACTCATATCTTAAAAAGATATATGTAGCTTTTTAGGGTCAAAATTGGTGGAATAGACTATTAAGAAATCAAGAGCATAGATAGTAACATAAAGCCAAGAGAACCTCTTTTTTGAATGTGATTTAACAGCAAAGTTACTTTTTAGATTTAGCTCTTCATTGATTTTCTATCTGTAAAATAAAGTCCATTGATCTCAATCTTTAAAAAGAAAATGTAAAATACCATGGCTAATACAGTGCAATATTTATATCTGGAAAACCAAGCAAAAGCCATACAAATCTGAACAAGCATTTTACTACTCTAAAACTAGTTACTTCCAACAGGAAAGCAAGATTTGAATAATGATGGATATGAGTTGCTTCTCTTTAACATTTTAATGAGAAACACACATTCCCATTAATTTTCATAAGAGCCAGTACAATTCATAATAGGATACAAATCTTCGAGGAATTCTGTAGCTTCTACTGTACAAAAGCCACTTGGTCTAGGTAGCATAGCCATCATTTTGTCTTGTAGCTCTGTATCTGATCAATTGCTCTCTTTCAGGAAAAATTTTTAGTGTCAATGGGCAGAATGCTATTGATTGGGCAGACAACTAGAAAGCCAAACCCTAATGTGACTAATGTACTATTGATTTTCTAAAGTAGCATTCAAATGATTAGTAAGTAACCTAGAGAACAGATTTGAGGGCAGTCTTGCATGTAACAAGGGTAAAAATCTAGATTCAAAGGATTATTTGTGCTGCTCTTCAAGGGAAAGGATTGGGAAGAACTACAAATATTGTCAAAGCCAAATTATGAACCTTTTAGCAACTGGTATAAAAATAAAGTAATATTTCTAGTGCAGTTTGTGATATAATAGCAAATGTAGCATTTTAAAAACCTTGAACCTTACTAACTACTTTTCTGAAAGGAAATATTGCAGAATAGCTTGAAACACACAGTTTATTTGTAGCTCCTTACTGTTACAGTAAAAGAGGAAAATAATCATAAAGATTTGATTTCAGTGGCTGAAAAAGATTGAAAAAATACATCATAGCAGTATTCTTCTGCATTTTGGTTTGGGTTTTTAAAATTAATTTTCCAGAATTATGGAGGTTAAAACATATTAAAAACAGAAAACAGAAAATGTCTAAATCATATTGAAAACAAAAAATGGGATAAAGAGAATAAAGGGATAAAGGAAGCATATATAGCTGAGAAAGAAAAAATACTCTTAAAAATACTCTATATTAATTTTAAAAAGGTCAATTAAAAAAGGGCTGTATCAGCTTTAAATTAAAATAGTTACAGTTAGAAACATAGAATGAAATCAAAGAAGTAGTTTTATAATGAAATCAATGGATTTATTTCTAAATATTCTGACACAAGGATCTAGTTTTATTTTCAACATTTACTGGAAAGCTCAGCTTTGAAAGTGCTTATAAGACAGAAAACCTTTTCAAATGCCTCTTTGATTTTTTTGCCAAAAACTTTCAATCTCCATGTCTTCTTGTCCCTAGATTTTGGACTTTGATGATCATTCTTAATTATATGAAAAAGTATGTGTGTTCTGCTCAACCTCTTGGATAAATGACAAACTGATTACAATAGGTTAAGCAGGCCTATGACTAAATGCTTAAAACAAAAAAAATTCTCTCTGTACATGAAGCAGTGTTAGATCAACAATCAGATCACTGATCGCTATCTCAAACTCCAGAGTTCTAGAATTTTGCTGAAGTGCCCTGATTTTTCATGTGGTTCTTACGTATGTGGCCTTTTCAGTACTTTCACTTGACCTGACTCACATTATTTTCATTACACAATTTAATGGGATAATTCACAGTTGTATGGAAACAGATTTAGATGGAGTTGAGGCGTATAATCAACGAAGTTCTACATGTCCTCATGTCCTTTTTTCTTTTTTGGAGTTGTTTTGTTTTTGGTGCAACTCTGTTTTCCACCAGCTTTTAAAAGCTCATTAGTATGTAGGGAATCAGCCTGATCACAGAACTTTTCCACATCTGTCCCTCATGTAGGAGTACTCTTCCTTGGTTATACGGAGTAATTCCAGAGAAAAATGGTGACCAGCAAACTGCTGAGCACTTAGCTCAACCAACAATTACAGGATTGTGAAGAGAAATAGTACAACATTTGTATGTGGGTCAGATGACATAAAAAACCCAAAGTGAGTAACTGTTTTTTATTTAAGGTAATGACATTCTATCAATTTTTTGTTGTTGTATGATGTACGAGATTGCCGTATTACAGGGAATTCTGACTGGCCATGTAACCATCCTTAGCAATGACAGCACCACACCCTGAACCGCATGGGCCTGACATTTCTCCCATGTGGTATTGGGCTGGTTTACCACAGATGGTGAGGTGCCATTGGTGATTTCCTTTGAATTGACAACCCAAAGTAGGCAATTGCACGCAGGGACAGCGGTGTGGGCTGGCAGAGGGGCACAGCCCTGGGTCACACACACGGTCAGGAGGAGCCCGGGCGGGCCCGGCCCTTTGGAGCCTTCACGGGAGGCCGCCGGGCCCGGTGACTCCCGGCCCGGGGCAGGGGATGATGTGCCCCCACCCCGGCCCGGATCGGTTTTTAGCAGCTGGAAAACTCTCCGCTGCTCCCCTGTGGGGGGTCTGGGCCTTTCCCCGGCAGGAGGAGGGAGCCTCAGCCCGCGGCCGCTCCGGGCTGGGCCCGCCTGGAGGAGACGAGGGCTGGGGCAGGGCCTTCCCTCAGCCGGGCTGTCTGAGCTTTACCCCATTCCCGCGGCTTTTGAAAAACCCCCGCAGACATCACAGGGCCGCCGCTGGCCTGGGCAGGCTTTAACTCTTTCCTGCCAGGAGATGGGGCTTCCAAAGCACTGGCTCTTCCCAGAGTGAGGACAAAGTGATTGAGCACAGAGGAGACTCAGCACAACAGTCAGATGGAGAGAGTGAGGAAAGGATTCATTAGAGGAAGGATGAAGGAGTTGCCTGCTGGCGGGACTTTCTTGTTTGAGCTATGGAAATGAACTTTGTTGGTAGACTGTCCTTTAAATCCTGGAAAAATAGGCATTTGGGGAGATGATTTGTGGATTTTTGAGCAAAGGTGTTTGTGATGGATTGTATGGCCCCATGAGATGCCTCAACAGAGAAAAAGAGATGAGAAGCTCCTGCTCCAGTGAAAGGGGTGAGAAGACATTTCTGCTCCTTGAGATGGGAAATCCTTTGCTTTGAAGTTGTTTATGTTTAAAAGGTGACACCCCAGACGCCTGAGTTCCATGACCCATGAGCAGCTTGGGAAACTGCTGATGGGAGGAGACCACATGGAAGCAGCTTTTCCCCAGGCGGTGTTTGTGTGAGAGTTCCGACACACAAGAGAACTTTTCCAGGTTGGCAGTGGGAGAATTCCATGGTAAACAAGAGACTCCTCTCCTGAAGAATTGATGAAAGACTATATTTAAATGGTGAAACTGACTGAATGTCACAGGTTTTGTCTCTATGTTGCTTGTAGGAAAGTGAACACTTGTGGGGGGAGGAGAAGGGTTTTGAAAGTTTCTTTTTTTTTTTCTTTTCTGTGTGTTAATAAACTGTTTACTTCTAAGTTGAGCCTGTTTTGCCTTTTTCTCCTAAAATCCTATCTCCGACTTGGCAAATAAAATTTGGCGAACATGAAACCACCACAAAACAAATCCAGGTTCTTTGCTGTGCTTTCTACATTCATAAAAGGACTATAAAATGCTCGCTGTGGTCCTAAAATTTTGAGACCTACAAGTGGATTCCAGTCTGCAATGCATACTGCTAAGTCCAGCCAGGTAAGGCTTTCTCCTTCACAACAGCATTGCTGCCAAACTACATGAACTTTAGAACATATGAAAGGTACCCAGGGTTGTTTGTTTTCTCTGTTTGTAGGCACACATTTGCAGCAGCCAGGAACAGATTCTCCCCACCGCCTCTCCACACAGACGTAAAAGCAGGCAATGGACTGGCTTGTGACCACATACTTTACTATGTTGCAGTAATTTTTTATCCCACACTGGTAACTTTTAGTCTGGAACAAAGAACTTAAGCTAAAGGGTAATTAAACAGAATTTGGGTGGTCCATAAAAATAATTAATTTACTGCAACAGGTTATATTACTGCCTGTTCAGCTCTATTTTTAGGTGTTGAGGTCTTCCTAGGTATATGGATGAAGTTGCAGAATCCTGAATTGGAAGAAATTTTAAGGGACTGTGTTGGAGTTACTGCAGTGAGAATTCTAAATGAGCTTGATTGGCTCAAATCCTATGCCAGTGAAAAAACGACCAATATTTAGAAATCGATATGAGTTTAAAACATAGGGTGGAAGGAGGAATCACATTTATTTCTTTCACATGTGTGCAATGAACAATTCATTTCACAGGAGTGCGTGGCTGTGTGGAGCTTGGTGGCTGGCTGGGATTAAACCATGAGAATGCTATAAATCTTAAGCCACAGCATGATTTTTCTATTTTATGCACTTGACCTACAGCATGGTATGTCTCTGTTGCTCTTGAAGATTAAGATTACATGTAGCAATCATCCACTTTGTTCACCACTGCAGCCTGACTGTAATTCTAACCCCAAACTGATGCACCTTTGTCTTAGTTTGAAAAGACAGGAGTCTGTAAAGGAAGGCAAAAGCCTCCTGTGAAGTGGAAAAGGTAAACCCCCTCCCTCCCTCCGAATTACCACAATTTCAAAATAAGAAAAACAGCTCTCAGGCAAAGGTATGGGAATGGGAATAATAGTTATTTACTAGAAAAAAAACTAAAATAAAATAAAAAAAAGAACAACAAATGTAATTAGTACAAACAAAACTACTGATACAGTCAGAAAACCTGACACCCTGAGGAGTCAGGGTGTTAGTAAAAGTCCAGTTGGATGGTGGCTGTGCCTCCTGCAGTGGCAGATGAAATGCTGCTGAAGCAGAGATCCTGTAGAAGGGTATAGTTCTCTGTGAAGGTCTGGTGATAGAGTAGATGGGCCTGGTCCTCCTCTGGGAATCCGGCAGGGAAGAAAGCTGCTTCTCTGGGAATCCAGCGAAGATGGCTGCTCCTCTGGGAATCCAGTGAAGAAAAACTGGGGCGATGGCTTAGACCAAGCTTATTTTATGCAGGTAGGAATGCTTGGTTCCTCCTTCTGGGTGGAGCATCTCACAATGGGATGATGTACCTTATCAGTCATGCAGTGAGTCACTTAATGGCCCATTAGCAGGAGACATCTCCCCGGAGGGAGACATTGTTCTTGGAAGAGATAAGATAACTGCCCCCCACCTCCAACAGATGGCAAATAGAATACATTCTTATCTCACAAATCCAGGACAACCTTTCTGTAAATTCTGACATGTGGAAGACATCTTTCTCTTTTGCCTTATGTTCATCACCTAAATCTTTGAATTACAGGTTACTAAGTAATTTGTTGGGTTGAACTAACAGCTGATTTTTTTTAAGTAACAAATCATAACTGGAAAAATGTTCTACACTTTTACATTAAATAAAAAATCTGCACTTATTGTTCGGTTTATGAGACAGTATTTAGAAAAGGTTGGGAAAACCAATACCAGTACTTGTGAATATGCATCCATTTCTGATTAAAGTTGATGGAAAATGTCAGGACAATTGTACAAGACAAACTTGGCATCACAGTAATGCAAGACTTGTTTTTGTGTCTGCTTAGTTGCTTGGGAGAGTGGAATGCTTGTGTCCATCAGGATCCTGCAAAAGTAATTGGAACTGAGTAGATGATCACTCCTCTTTGATTAAGGCATCTTTTACAGAGGAGACACTGTCAAAGCACAACACCAGCTCTCTTTACTGTCCTAAGGTTGCATCATGTATGATGCTGGAGAAGTTGAGATTAACTGCTGGAAGAGAGAAGTTCTGAAGGTGAATCTGTGCTCCACGGGGTAAGCCAGGAGTTACACATTTTTGTGAATGAACGACAGTGACGTTCCTGAGGCCTGCCCTATGTACCAGCACAGTGAGAAATACTTTGCATGAGAACAGGGCAATTATCAACGGGCCTAAATTGCAAGATCACAGTTAAATGTCACCAAGATCCTTCTTAACAGGACTAACACCACAGATTGCCTATGGAGGACTTTTGGCAAAAGTAATTCAATGTCTACTGAGACAAGGTAAAGAAGCTTGAGCAAACGACTTCTGAAATTTTCTGGAAGTTACATTCCTTCTAATTCTTTTTTCTACACAGACTTCTAGAATGTTCTGGCATGTGCTGACTTTACCTAAAAAAATATTTGAACAAGCAATACTCCAATATCTGTCAGAACCTCCTACACTTTTCCTTTACATCCTCTCTCCTTCATATTTATGACTGTAAAAAAAGTTGCTAACAAACTTTTAAAGTTGTTTTTATGTATTCAAATATAATCGAGGTAATACTTTTACTTTAGACTCTCATGGCTTAAATGATACTCAAATTTCAAGGTTTGAAAGATGCTACTCTCCTGACTGGAGAACTAGAAAAGAGCCTAAAGATCTTTTCTTTTGTACGAGTGCTGGCACAAAGTCTATTGTATAGCATTTATAAGGTTATTTTTTTTTTAAAAAAATCAATTAATTACGTGGCAGCTCTTGCAGACATCAAGTGCCAGCAGGCTTCTGACTTCTCCGTTTCCTGCACGGACACACCAGACAGGGAATGCAGGATTGCATTAGTGTGACGAGCGGGCTAAACTCATCCACGTGTGGCGACAGCGCTGACCGAGTGTGCCAGCTTCCCGCCGCAGGGCCACAGGTCGGGCCCGGCATTCCTGTGAGGCCGCTGGCACCGGGCACTGTCACCCACAGAGGACGGGAGAGCTGCGGTCCCAGCGCCCCGCGGCCGTGGGCTGACACTGACCCAGCCACCGCTGGGCACAGGGCAATCCCTGCAGGCCAGCCCTTTACATATTGAACAGGCACCTCTGTCCCTACAGGGAGAGGCTTGAGGTGGAGTCGCGCAGCCCGCTCTGAGCGCAATCCCCGGGCTATGACGGGAGCAGCACAGCGGGCGCCGCACCGCCTCCCGCCGGCCCCCGGCACTGCCGCCCGCGCGGCCCCGCCCCGCCGCGCCGTCATTGGCTGTCGGCTCTGCCCACCAGCGGGCCCCGCCCCTCTCCCAACCTGGCGTGGGCTTCCCGCCCCGCGAGTGGCCGGCGCGCCGTGTCAATCACTGGCGCCAGGGGCGTGCGGCGCGTCCCCCCGGCCCGGGCGCCAGCGCCGCGGTGGGAAGGGGCGGGCGCTCGGGGCCGCCGCCGCTTCCCCTCGGCCTCAGAGCGCCGCCCCGGCCGGCCCCGCTTCGGAGCCCCGCGCCAGGGGCGGGGCGGGTCGGGAAGCAGTGCCCGGAGGTGAAGGGCCGGACGCCGAGCCTGTGCACCGCTCTCCTGGGCTCCCTGGTAGGTTGCTGTCCCCGGCCTCCTCCTCAGAGCGGCGGCGATCGCAGCACCTCCGTGGGCCGCGGCCTTGGGCTGCCTCCCTCCCCCTTTCCCCGGCGGCTGCGGGGCGTGGGGGGCCGCGGAGCCCCCTGCGAGCGCGGCTGCGGCCGGGGCGGCCGCCCGGGTGAGCGGACAGGGAGCCGGCGGCGGTGCGGGCCGTGCCCCGGCCGGTGTGCGGAGCGGAGCGGGGCGGAGCGCTCGCCGCCAGCCCGGCCCGCTCCTGGAGGGCCCGTCGCACCCTGTGGCTGTGCTCCCGGGGGGCAAAGCCATCGCTGTGAGACCTCCAGGGGCCCTCTCTGTGGCAGTTGTGTGCGGCCGTGCGGGTCCCTGCCTGGCGGCCGGGGTCGGTGATGCTGGTGGTGCCTGGTCCCACCGAGCCCCAGCTGGGTTTATAGGAACAAATTTGTTTTCCTGGTCTGTAGAAGCAGGTTGCTGGAGTGCGATTGTGCTGGGTTGGCAGATTAGCGGATTAGAGGCAAACTGAGCTGCCAGTGCTCTTTTATTCTTACCTTTAACTTTGCTTTTTAGGAAGTTGTTTATAGGCATGCTCTGAATGTGGTGGTTTTAAGTTTGATTAATTAAAATATCTAAAAGTGATGCTTCAGTGATTCACCATGGAGCTCGGACAGACCTTATTTTCAGGCATTCTTGTTCATTTTACTGGTACACCCTTAGTGAGCATTCAAGTGCATGCATTGTGTAAAAAGAAATTGGAATGTAATCGAAGATTTTTTTCTTGCTGAGTTTTGTAGTTAAGAATATTTGTAAGTGCATACATAGTTAGAACTAGATACTGTGCGTGTCCTTAAGCATGATTATAAGTGAAGCACACTGTTAAGCATATTAAGCCTTGTTGCCTGGGTTATGACTGCTTGTAAGGATAAACAACTTACCTGCTCTTTAGACTCATACCTTTTCTTAACTCACTTGTCTAGTGAATGCATTGGGGTATTAAAATCCAAGATAGGAGTCATTAAATTTTGCTTTAAAGAGAAAAGATGAGATAGAAGTTTCACTGCTAACTATATTTTAGGAGATGTCTTCTCTCGATATTCTTTAGTCAATTCCTTTTTAATTAAGATGTTTCAACAGATAAACAAAAAAAGTGGCATTTTGTTGCGCTGGCCTGAAATGGAGAAATTACGTGGACTATTTACATACAGACTTTCAGCTAATGAAATTAATCTTTTTCTCTTGACACTCTGCATCAAATAGATGTATTGGCTTATAAAATATAAATGAATTTCAGAATCTAGAGTACTAGTTCTTATACATCACATTTTCTGTAGAGCTTTTTTTTCTTCTGTGTGATCAAAATAAATACATTCAAGATTAGTTAAGAGAATTAACGTATGACAGGCCATGTCTTAACCCTTCTGAAATTGTTCTTCCCGTTAAAACAAGAGTAACTGAATCTATGAAAAGTTTTTCCCTAGTCCAGCCTATTTATGTACAAGTAACAAGACTGAATTTATGTCCTGTTGCAATTTTTCAGTTTTTAATAGTCTCATACTCATAATTAAGTTAACTATTAAAGCTCCTGCGTTGTATCAAAGTTTAGTGTCCCTACTGTATCCACAGAGTTTGTCATGTGGAAATGGAGTTGTTCTCGGTTCACTAGTTACTGTGCTAATGGTTCTCTGATTAGAAGTATCAAAGTTACATATATTTCTAACATTTTTATTCTTGTCTTGAAAATTTGTTTATGAAAGATTAGGAAGTCTTCTGATATTAAAGAAAAATTTTGTTTAGTTATGCCTTAGGGACAACAATAAATGGAACATGAGGAGTAGGAGAGTGACAGTGGTTATTTTCTCCAGTGTCTTCTAATTACAGAAAAGAACTTGCTAAAGAACAGGAGTCTCATCAGCAGTATTAAATTAGCTTTATCTAGCTTTTCTCCAGCTGAATATTTTTTTCAGTCTGTTGTAAGCAAAACATATACTTAAGTCTTCTTCATCAGGCTTTTCTTTTTACTTTTTGGTGGTTTTTTTTTTTTTTTTTTTTTTTTTTTTTTTTATAATGTTGTGCATAAAAGTAATAATGTAATTAAAACCACACACAAACCACAGGAATAACTAGGTTGTAAGGCATACTATTTCTTCACAGTTTAAGCTCACTGATTCAACTGCAAATTAATGTCAAGAGTTCTCAGTCAACCCTTAATACCTCACCTGAGGTTGTATGGACAAAATACCTGAGAGTGCTTAAGGGAAGGGTGAGACAATTCTTTTCAGCAGTGCTCTGTGTTTAAATGGTCTAAAACTGACCGTGGTACTTGGGAGTCATTTAATAATGTGAATGGAATGGTATGTTTCCAAGGTATACTGGGCCTTTAACATTCTTTCAAAAACGTTTTGAGACTCCTCTGTAATTGGTTTCCCTGATCTATTAAACAGTAAAATGGTAACTTTGAAGTAATTGTTGTATATTTTCTTATCCTTAATATTTTTTTTATGCTATGCAGGCATTTTAATGCTTCCTCAGTGCTGCTGCAGAACCAGTGCAATGAGATCAAGCCTGATGCTGCTGTGCTTGTTTTTCTAGGTGTAATTCTAAGTAGCCTCCTAGATATTGTCACTGGAGCTCTGGAGGTTTGTAAGCTACATCTGAAACAATTGTGTGAAGAAAAATATGTGTGTTTAAGCTAAATAGTTGCTTAAATAAAAGCAGACTAGTGAGAAGGTAGTTAAAAGCTAGGGTGATGATCACAGATAAAGACAGTGACTGGAACCATCTGTCCCTCCTCGTGATCTTAGGCAAGTGACTTATAATTTAATGTCTCCTCTTTGGCATAGGGAGGATGAAAAAGAGGAAACATCACACACTGATCCATGCTGTGGAATTGGTTTGGATTATGGTTACTTAGGGAGCTTTCTGAGAGCAGTACTTTCAGAGGAAGTTCTAAAACTCTTAGTGGTAAAGTATGGAATAATTTCTTTTGGTGAGATTTAGTTCATCTGTTATATTTAGTTTCAGTGTTTTATAGATGATATAATAATAACCTTAAATTTATGAGACGGTTTCTTTCTAACGAAAGGGGCAGAGAATATTTTTATATTAAATATACATATATGTTAAAATATAAATATTTGTGGTAAATATATGTACAAGAATTTTAGAATATTACAGATGTGTTTACTGGTGCATTCTTCTAGGATGCTTATCGAACTGCATGTTCCTTATCTCTTACAGAGAATATTTTTAACACCTACACTACCCTCTCTTCACCACCTCCTTTATCTGGTGTTTTTGACTTTGTATAGGAAACCTTTTTAATTTCAGGTAGATTAAAATCCTCATTTGGCTGTTCCAAGAAGGGTATTTAATGCAAAATAAGTATATTCTGTAAGTATGGAAAACTAAAACAGTTATTTTGCCATTTGTGTCTGGTATCCTGCCTTGTGCTGTGGAGGTAGGAATGGGAGGAGGCATTCTGGTCAATCATAACTGTCTTTGCCCAAGTGTTTACTCAGATAGCTGTAGGTCATAGAGGCTCATCACACACAAACACAAGTAAGGTTTGCATATTCAAGTAAGTTTATTACTTAATTTGACTTTGTGTGTAACGTCATTAACATGACTACAACCGTTTTTTCCTATGCTTTAGGATCTTCTCTGTAAGCTTACTAGCCAGCCTAGCTTTTAACATACCAAGACTTTGTAGAAACTGTTTTACTTAACTTAGTAATTTAATGTCATTAAATTACTAAGATAAGTAAGTTTAATGTCATTTTCCTAGAAATAATTTTATTTTCCTCCAGATTCCTTGGGTAGTAATTTATAGTCTTCATCAAGTATGCGTTACAATATTATTTTTGATTAAGACAAAATGTGGACTATAGCAATGGAGGATGATATCCTTTTCAGTAGGCCAAAAAACCAGATGTTTTATGACAAGTGGAGCCTAGATTTCAGTTTGAAGTATGTCGTTTGTCACTTCTTGTGCTCTCTGCAATTATTCATTGAGTAATTTGTGAGTTGCCATGCCCTTTTTTCAATAAACCCTGTGCCATAACGGAATATAGATGGAACGGCAGAAGTAGAGTCGAAGGTGGTGTTTGGGTGGCAGTTTATGTGTGGAGGTCACTGGACGGTGACGTCCGTGAAGGGATTCACGTGCTGGGCTGTGAAACACTCGTCATTGAGGCTGCTGGAAAGGCCCTTCTCTCTACTATTGGGCATTCTCCTGCTCCATTTCTGGCAGTGCAGTTTTGTATTTCCACTCTTGCTCTCCATCCTGTCTTTTGTATCCTCCACTGGGTTGACTTGTCTTCTGTTCAGTGGTGAGTTACTGAGTTTGTGAGCTTTCTGGTACCCTGAGTGAGCAACGGCTTCACTGAGGTGTGGGAGTGCTCAGGCTGGTGAGCAGCGAGGGCAGTAGGTAGTGTGCCACATGTAGTAGAGAAGAGCCATTGTACTAACTCATCAAAGTTGTCTAATTGCATTTTGTCATTTGCATTTTGCAAATTTCTAACTGAGGTTCTATTGTTCCCATGAAGATGTTCTTTTTGGTTCAGTTTGTCTTTGAGCTTGAAGTGCTAATTACCTAGTGAATGTTGGATCTGTTAAATTTTTAAAACTGCATTGGCTGCATTTTTGTAGAAAAAGTTTTAAGAGCATGGGCTTCTTGGCAGGTTCCCTTCGCGGTGCTGGAACGTCTGATTTAGTCCAGGATAGGATACATGTCTGCAGCCTAGAAGAAAATGCTATTTAAAAACGGTATTATTACGTGTAGAAGAATCCTGGGGGTTTCTTTCTGTATTTAAGGCACTAAGCATTTTCTATTTTATGTCTTTATATTTGAATTTAAATGAAGTAGTTAACATGACTGTTAGCCTGTTTTAGCAGCTTTTTAATGTAACGATATAAAGCAATCTTTAAAGGTATTCAGTGTTGCTTTAGAGGAGGTTCTGTGTTCTTACAATGAAAAACATATTTATTTTCATGTAGTATTGATATTTTTTATGTCAACTTAAATGTAGATAATGTCCACAAAAATACAGCTTTCTTAAATCTTAAGTAATTGTGCAGTAATCTTGGGAAGATGAAGTAATACTGTAGAGGCTGAAGTCAGGGACATGATTGCTTTAAGGGTCTTGGGAGGCATGTTGAACTTCTCAACCCCTGCTGTTTTCTTGGTTGCACCTTGCAAATGCTTTCTTCTTACTGAAGTGAGAAGTTCAGTATAGAATGTATTTTACTTTCTGTGGAAGATCACCTCGGTTAGCACTCATTAATTTCTTTCAATGTTCCAGGAGCAGGTTGCTCAGTATATCAGGTTATTAAAGTTTCTGTGTGACATTTGCTGATGGTAGGCTGAGGTATCTCTAAATCTGGAGAAATAAAATAAATATGAAACTTGAATTTATGGTTAACAAACAGTAAAGAGGGAGGGCAGAATTTTTTGAACAGACAGAGGAAGACAGAATAATTAAATTCCCTCTTAAGCTTTTATCAGACTGAGAGATAAATGTCTTTGCGGAAATGCTCTTTCCAACAGCATTCACTATTCTTTGTTTTAATGTAAAACATTGTGAGACCTTTAAGTAAATTCATTTGATCGTACTTTGCATATAGTTCTGAAAAAAAGTCTGTTTTTTAAGGAAATGAGTTATTTTTTCATCTGCAGCTCTCTCATCTGCTGCCTGTAGAAATGTAGAATTTTTAGGGCATTTTTTCACTGAGCTTAGATTGTTTTGCCTGTGAACCTAAGTTCCCATAAGCTTCATAAAAAACCATTTCAATAGTAAATGTAGCAGTGTGTCTGTGTAACAGGCCTGTGCCCACTATTTCAAGACACACAGAGGACAGCAGGCAGCAGCAGGTCAGACATGGAAAGGCTTTGCTTTATTGTAAGTCTTCATCAACTTATGTACACTTTGTACAAAAGCCGAGGATTGGCTAAAAAGGTTGCGACCTCATGAACCTTGTTGGTCACCATCACCATCAATCAAGTTTCTCCTCCCAGAGGAGAACTATGTAAACACATACATAAATTCTAAAAATACATATAGTTTACATGAAGCTGTGTGAGAATCATGCTGCGAAGATTCAAAGGCTTGAAAGCAAGAAAATTCGGGGTGACACAGACCTTTCTGATGCACCAGCCAAGCCGGTTGTGAGTAATATTATCAAACCACCTGCAGTTTTCTTGTTAGAGCTCTCAGGAATTCATCAAGGTTACTGAGAAAACAACAGGATCAAAAATAAGAAGAGAGCCTGATAAAATGTCTGCAAAAAATGTAAACCCTAGATGGGGGAGGCACAACGTGATGATGGATGCTTGACCAATTGGATGTCCTGAAGGATGTGTGCCTGCCTCATGAACAAACAGCTCAGCCTACCCAGAGATGTGAGTCCATGTGGGCAGTAGACCTAGAATCTATATCTGCTATGTAAACAATAAACGGCTTCTGCTGAAATCATATTGATTCTGTTATTCCGTGGCCCATTTTTCCCCTGTAAGTAGATATTTATTAACCGTTACCATGGTGAAGGAAGGATGTTGCATGTTTTGTTTGGTAGTAGCTTGAGACCTGTTCAGCTTACAATCTCCAGCACTAGGGAAGCAATAGAACATCTCTCTTCACTGATCAAGAAGGGGACATTTTAATGTAGGAAGAAAGAAGGGATTTTGTGAAGAAAGAGCCAAAGATGTATCAGAGAGTGGCCTGGGAATTCTGTGGAAATGTGGAAGATATCCAGCAAGGTGAAATTACTACGCTGGGACTGTGTGGGTGTTGAACACTACTCTGTAGACAGCTAAGTTTAGCTAACTCTGATGCTTTTGAGGAATGATTCTATTTTAATCTTCCTAATCTTCCTAAGTAGTACATCAAGAGTTTACTACACACAAGTGCCCACATCAACATACTAACATTTTCTCATTGTAGTGCTTGAGAATTTTGTTTTGATTTAAAATCAGTGTAGTTATGTAACTGCCATCAGACCTTGACAAAACTGATGTCAACAGCCTTGACAATAACCTGATATCAGGTTATTTTATTCTCAGAACTTCTAATTTGCATCAGATGATTTAATATTAAGTGTTGTTTGAATTTGTGTAAAACACTGGGAGACTTGTTTTTTCCTCTGAGTTCCATAGGAAGGCATTGATTTAAATATGTTATGTATTACATCACTAATGATGAAGCCAAGATCATAACTGTGGGCAGTGTTTTTCCTTAAATTTGTGTCACTGTGCATCTTAGGCTTTCAATATGGAGGTGTCAAGCATAACTCCATTTGGTGTGGTGTCTGAGACTTTATCTATACCCTTTTATTCTATATTAAACTTATAACACAAGAAAAAAGCTTCAAGCCTCTTGAAGACTATAGAACTGTGCTTTCAATTTAATAAAATGTTTTAGGTATACATTGCAGTGAAAGCATGATGTGAGAGGAGATTTGTAAGTGTATGTTGTATTAAAATACTTGGAACTGCTGTAGAAGGTACCTATCTGGTTTATGGAGACTGTTAACGCAGCAGAATAATTTGATTGCCATGTAGTTTATTATTGTTAGAAAGCCTTGACAGATTCATAGCTGCAAAACTCAGTCTGGAGGCATTTTCTGGTACTGTGAGTTAACCCTTTCCTCACATGTGGAGTTATTCAATTTGAACTTGTCTCCTGTCTTAAATTCTTGAGGTAGGATCTGACCATGTAATTAAAGTTAAGTGACAGAAGGAATTATGCCAGAGAACTAAAAAAACTTTTAATTTTGAAAACTGATCTTCACAATCACTGTGGAATTCTAGATCGCATTACGTATTTTAGCCTATGCAAACTCTAACCTGCAAACAGAAGTAGTGTCTTTTAGACTCTCAGAAATGGTGTGGGGTTTTTTTTTTTTTTTTTTTTTTTTTTTCCCCATGTAGCACTGGGGTGCTTCACCATGGTACTTAATTTTGTCTGCAGATATAGTTACGGTGTTAGATGAAGTGCAGTACTCTGTGCTTTGTTTTCTAATATTTAGATGTATTAACGTCACAGTTTCTCTGGCTTAGCCTTAGGCAAATCTGAACCTTTCTGTTTTTGAACCTTCTGTTGCTATAACAGTTGTGTACCATGGTACAATTATTTGTGTAGAAAGTTGAAGCATTCATTATGTGGTATTAGCTGGCTCAGCATTAGCTTTTTGTCAGCTGTAGACAGTATAGCCTATTTAATTCTGTATGGTTGTGGTGGTGGAAAAGTGAAGAAGCAAATGATTGAAATATTGCTTAGCCATCAGTTTTGTCCTTTCTGTGCTCTTTTTAGCAAATCAGTTTTAATAGTGGCATTTAGACTTCTAAAAATTATTCCTTGTGTTATGGCTCTCCTTTCAGCTTTTACTCTGGGATGGTGGTTATATAAAGTGCAAGAAGGATCCATGCACAGAACTTTTAACCAAGTAACTGTGTGTACTTGCATGGAATCCTAAAGTGAACTTCAGAGGATTTTGTGGTGAAACCTTATGATGAAGTCTAATTCATAGGACCAAACTTACCTTCTAGATCAATGAGAAAATAAAAATGTTTATGGAGTGAGAAATAGCCGTCTCAGCTGATGTTTGCTTAGAGTTAACAGAGACTAAGAGATTGCTCGGAAATCTTAATTGCTGCTTAGTTAGTCCAGCTGTCATTTGTGGAAAAATTGTATTGAGTTAGGTGCTGTACGTATCTTCTGTTGTGACCGCATTTTGTCCAGAACTGGCAGTTGGTGGTGCAGGAGGATACATTATTGTTCATTAGGTAGTAGACTTTCAAATGACAAGAATAAGTGTACAGAACAGATACTGAATTTTGGATATTGGCAGCCCTCAGATTTATTCATGGAACTTGAAACTTCGGTACAAAAAAAAAATTTCACTAGTTTAACTAGAATAAACTTCTTAAACAAGCTTCAATAAAGATGTGGTAGTTTTTTGGTTAGTTCTTTTACAGACAAATGGTTGATTAACTGCATTAATAAAGCTGTTCTACAGCTTTGAGTGCATCTCATTCATATGTGTTTGTAGATTCAGACTGTGTGTATGTAGACTTACATTCAGTTGCCTAAACCCTTGTTTTCTAAGGAAAATCATACGTGTCTGTGAAGGTAGACAAATACACATCTTAATCATATTTTTTAGGAATTTTGATAGACTAATTTGTAGACGAAAATTAATAACTTCTGTTCTTGGTTTTGCAAAACTTATCTGAGTCTAGGATAGGTTGGTATTACAGAAGAAAACCTGAATGCTATGGGAATAGTACTGTTGTCTGACTTTTAGAAAGCGAAAATAAGAATCTGAAAAACTGAGATTTTTAAGTAAAAAAGAAATGGTAATGTAGAAGGTACTTGAGATATGAACATTGTAGTGTTGAGAGTTCTGGTAATGCCGACAAAATTTATGTAGACTTGTGATCTGTTAGTTGCTTTGGAATGCTGAAGAGCATGAATCAAAGTAAAAGTGTTTTGAGGCCATGCACACTGAGAAATAAATAGCACCATTGAGCTCCTGCATGATCTGTTCTTAAGAGATTTCATTTGCCTTTGAAATTAGGTTATTATATTTGCCTTCTTAAATTAACACCCATGTCTTCTGAAGTGTGAAAAATTTTATGTGATCAAGAAGTAGCAGTTGCTTTATGTGTGATCCTCTTTGCTGATGAAACTCTAGAAAGGATTTCAAACTTACTGGTATATTATGTACTTTTACTCTGTGGAAGAAATGTAGGAAATGTGGGATCTATAGATCAGTATTTTGAAAGGCAAACTGGCAGGGAAAGGATATGCCAGTGGTTTTTGATGGCTTGAGTGTTGTTTCTGCTGAAGATTTTAGGTGCGTTGTCATTTCTCCTCTATCCGTATGTTTCTTATTTTATTATTGTGGACACAGCAGTCCTCCCATGTAAAGCTGAAAAAGACTATCCTTGTTTCTTGGATTAGTTCATACCTGCTACAAAATATTTGGTTTTTTTAGGGAAAAAGATGTTGTTGCAGAGGATTTGCATATTCTTTTTACAGTGCTTCCAAGGTACTTGTTTACCTAATTGAAGCAGAATAAGGAACCTAAGGAATGGGAGAATAAAATAGTCTTTGATGAATTAACTGACTCCTGAAAATATGAAGAGCAGATAGTGCCAAGATGTATTTTGTTTCTATGTTAAAAATTTTCCCATTTTATTTTTATGTTAAGAATTTTTTAAAAACCCATAAAATCGGATTTTGTTAGTCTTGGAATTTCCCAGGTATATGAAGTAGAATATATTGCTGAGAGCAAAATGAATTACTGATGGGTAAGTTTTCATTATGTTCAGGTCACATAAAGAACACCATCTAAGACTTGTAAAATGATTCAGTAATGAGCAATTTTGATACAGGTTACTGGAGAGAGATACAGATACTGGAGAGAGAAATAGTGTCAGGAGAAATTTGTTTGGAAATGTTCTTTGTTTTTCAAACCTGATATCATGAGAATGTACCATCTGTGGAGGTTTTATGCACTGAGTATTTCAGCACACTCACTTTGTCTTTAGTTTTGATTAAAGTGCTAATGATTTTGCATATTTTTCTGCTTCGGAAATCTGAAAAATTATGACGTAATGATTTGGTTACATTTATTCAAGTTATGCAATGAATCATTTAACAGCTTTTTATTTTAGAGTTTGCTTAGGAAAATATTATACAAAAATAAAGCTATAGACATTTATTTGTAATAGAAATCATTGGAATAGCAACTCAACTCTTTGGGTCACGTGAAAGTCATGTGAAAACCTGAATTTCTCTTATTGAATTAAAGTGAAAATAATGAAATCCACTCTTCAGTCATTAAATATTTATTTTTCATTTTAAAGAAACAATAATTATATATATAATTTTAGAGATATTTTCCGATTCAAATTCTGTCTGAAAAGCTTTTTCGCAGTTAGAAACTGCTGTTCTGAACTTTCAGGGGATCTTCAATTATGAGTCTATTTGCTGTTGGATTTGGAATTTCATAGATTTCCTCCGTTGCATGGAGACATGTATATAAAAGTGAATGAAAATTATGCAGTAATAACGAATCTAGAAAGAACAGATTAAACTTTCCATGAGGCATACAAAAATAACAGAAATAGTTGATTAGATATTTAAATTTTGTATTATGGTCTCACAATGAAACTCTTGCTTGGTTTCAGATTTTTAGTATGAATTTCAGATTTTCTACTCTTAAGTATTTCGAAAGGAGTTTTGTTGGGTGGAATCTTGTATTATTTTTTCTGCAGTACAAAAGTATTTGTAACATTGAAAAGATCATTGGAAAGTGAATGTGACTATTCTCCATCTCAGTTGAAGACTGTAGTAGGTGAAGTATCCCCTAAAAACTGCATGCAGTGTTAGAAAAGGTCTCTTGGAAATCTGTGGCAGAGGCACTATAAATTTTCTCTGCACTCTCCTAGAAGATGTGAGGAGAAGCTATATTGCTAAATTACTGTCATTGCCAAAAATCATGAGCCCTGGGGATTAGAGGTACATGAACAGACATTTGAGAGGTGAGAAACTGCAGAGGTATGAAAATGCCAGATGGCTGAGTGAATTTTAAATGCTTTGTGGTGGAACCAGAACTGTTTCTTTACTGTGTTTTATAAAATAATAAAAATATCTTGTGTTGGAAGGGGCCCACAAGAATCATTGAAGTCCTACTCCTGGTCCTGCACAGGACACCTCAAGAGTCACACGTTGTGCCTGAGAGCATTGCCCAAACATTTCTTGAACTCTTTCAGGCTGGTGCTGTGACCACTTCCCTGGGGAGCCTGTTCCAGTGCCCAGATACCCCCTGGATGAGGAACTTCTCCTAATATCCAACCTAAATCTCCCCTGGCACAACTTCAGGCCATTCCCTCAGGTCCTGTCACTGGTTGCAGCATCTCTGTAGTTCTTCCATTCACCAAACTTTATTTCCAGTGAACGTACATCTCACTTTTTTGCTTTATTTCCGAGAGAAGATTCCTGCTCAGCCAAGCTGGCCTTCTGCTTCCTCTGACTGTTCCTATGCCCTTGGGAGGTGGTGCTTAAAAAATGACCAGACCTGATGGACCCCAGCACCCTCAAAGACATTTTCTCAGGGCATCTCACTGGTTCCCTAAACAGCTTCAAGTCAGCTCTTGTCATGCCCAGGACTGAAATTTTGCTGTCACTTTTCCTTCTGATAACGGAGATTTTGAACTCAATTGCTTTGTGGTCACTTTGGCTAAAGTGGCCACCAGTCACCACTTTGTTTATGACATCCTCCCTTTTAATAAGCAACAAATCAAGGAGGGTAGCTTTTGTAGCTGGCTCCATTAGTAGCTGTATCATAAGGCTGTACTGTTTTAGGACTATTCTGGACCTATTTGTGCCACCTCTGTGGTGCTCCCAATTAACGTCTGACAAGTTGATGTTCCTGTAAGGACAAGGGCAGTTGTTTTGAAGGTGTCCCTTAGTTCCTCAAAGGATAATTCACTGGAATCATTGTCCTGCCTTGGTGGTCTATAGTAGACTCCTACGATGACATCCACGTTATTGTTTTGTCCCTTAATCCTTACTCAGAGACTGTCAGCCTGCCATTGGTGACTTCAGGCTACATTCCAGCCCTTCCAGCTCTCCTGCCCTGCCTGTCCCTCCTGGAGAGCTTGTGGCCATCCAGCATGGCATTCCAGTCAAGGGCTCATCCTACCAGGTTTCACTTATTCCAGTGATGCTCAGGCTGTGTGTGTTGGTGTAGAAACATTTTGGATGTGATCCATTGTAGGTGACACCTCATGGAGCAGTTTAAGGATCTCACTACCACTCAGTTCCTGCCACCTTGAGTTTTGGCATACTATCCCGTTGCTTATCACTGTCAAACCTGTTTGTCTTTTTCCTTCTTCAATCTAGTTTAAGCCTCTGTCAATTTTTTATTTGCCTCTGAAGCTCTTTTGCTACTGTATGCTTTTCTTAAAAGTAGAGGAAAATGTTAGTATACTGGTACTAGCAGTAATGTATGATCTTGTAATTACAATGTGAAGGGTAATGTCTATGTTACCTAAGGGAGCAGTTATGGTTGCATGTTTCATTTCAGTTTGTCATTCCTGGGCAGTGGAATGTTCTATTTAGCTACTGAAATGTTCTCTTAATTAGTTTATTTAGGAGTAAATATTGAAAATGAAAGAGGTAGATAGTAAGTTTTTGGTATTTTTTAAAGGGTGACTTGCACACTTGAGTATGAACATTGTCATGACAACACTTTGGAACACGTAAGGTTGCATATAATTACAGTGATGTTCCTGCTGCTGCTGTAGGATCAAGCATTTGAGAAATGTATTAATAAAGAAGATGCTTAAATGAGCTATTCTTTTATTCTGCCTTATGTAGCATTGAGTTGTTGTTGCTAAAGAATAGGGTTCTTATGTGACATGTAGTCTTCAGTAGTATTAATTAGGACATTTTCAAGCAGAGATTTATAGATGTGTAGATTTATAGCTCTAATTTAGGGATACTTCTGCAGGTGTGAGGTGTGTGACTCGTCAGTCAATTGAAAGCCTGTTGTAATTTTTCTTACTTGTCTTCACTATGCCCCTCCTTACTTTTCATGCAATCTCTCTTTAGTGCTTGAAGGAGTATCAGATTACACCAAAAAAAATGAAACCTCCGGTAGCTATTGTTAATTGTGCGCGTCAGCTACTCTGAAGTTACTTGCTTTCTTCCAATCTTGTTTTATTTTTTATATTCAGTCTATACAGATTATAAATTTAGTTTATAATTGAGATCTAATTAGTTTTTCTTCCTTGTAATACCATTTTGACCTTTTTTCTTGAAATGCTTTTAGCTTCTTTTGTCTTCTCTTTCTCTTCATACTTGACACAGTCATTTCACTCCTAGGATATTGCTTTGTCAACTTGGCTTTGATGGTGTGTTTGCTATTACCCTGATATTTAGTCTTTTTAAAATTTTTTTTTAATTAAGAGCAATTACTTAAATCCTAACAATATTCCCTGATGTTAGGCTGAAGCTTAGGTTTAAGTGTGCTCATTTATGTAGGCAGAAATGAAAAAATGAAAATTAAACAGAAAATCAAGCTGTGAAATGAGGATGGCATGTTTTTCAGACAGATTGCCCATAACTATAATATAGGAAGAAAATGATTTTGCAAATTATTTAGAATGCTTACACTGTATATATTTCTTCTACACTTCAGATGATGCACACCTTTGAATGATGTCTGACTTGTGAGCCTTAAAAATTGTGTTGAGTCTTTGAGACAAATCTATTGCATTTTCCTTAATAGTCTAAGATAACTAATGCAGTTCTAAAAACTGTACTTCCATTCTGTTTCAGAATTTTTTACATGCTAAGTAATTGCAAATACTACATAAATATGTCTCTTTGCCTTTTTTTGCTTTTCCTCTAGAATGTGAACATTATGGTGAAGAAAAGATATTGTCATCAACATTATAACATGGTCATAGGTAAGTGCAATACAAATAAATATAGCCACGAAAAACTTTTTTAAGGTAAATACGTAATAAAATATTGTACAAGAACTTTAAAATGAAGAAAGTCATAAGTGCTAACCTTGTTTTGAGTTAGTTGCAGAATATTTTATTAGGAAAATGTAAGAGTCCTGGAGAAACTGTGACAGGAATGCTTTAATCTCTTCCTTTTGATATGTAATGTGGGAAAAATGTGTGGGATTTGTGTTGTTTGTTTAGCAGGTATCTTATGAAAAGGTGCTAATTTCAATTTATGTAAGAAAGCTTACCTGTAATGTAACTGGAGTATCTGTTGGTTCAAACGGGGAGAGGGGAGGACATAAGTTATTGTGCAATAGATTTGTCCATATAATAGACACATTTCTAGAAACCAAAATTAATATTATTTGTAAAGTATTTGGTACACTAAAAATTCTGGGCTTGTTTTCTGTTAGTTCTTTGTGAAGAAGCTGGTAAGGTATGGAACATAAATCTTCTTTTCTTTGGTACCTAAAATATTTAGTTGCATTCTGTTGCATCAGATTTTCTCATATTCATTCTAAGAGCTGAATGGTGACCTTGAAGTTCTACTTTAACACACTTAATGTCTAGCTTTCTTATTTCTTCCTTAGCTTTTGTAGTGTAGTGGGTGAGGGGAAATTACCTATTGTTTCCCATTGAATCAGTTCCTTTGAGATCCGTGGTTTAGAAGGTGATTTTAGCGTATCTGGTGGTGGTGCTTAAAAACCTGCAATTTTATGTAGTAATGTGCCTGTCTTTTTCTCTTAAACACCAATGTCTACACCGTAAAACACCACAGCTTTCATTATTCACTACTGAAGTCCTTTTATCTGATGTTAAGCAAGTCATCTTGGATTGTAATCTGTGTTTGTGTTTTTTGATTGCTTTCAAAATAAGCCTTTCATTCCCCCTTCCACAGTATTGTGGTCATGTTTCTTTGCTAGACGAATTTTCATGTACTTTATTATTCAGGTAATAGGTTAGTCAGCTGTTGATTAATGATTTTTAAATGTCATTTAGTTGTAATTATGCTATAGCTATGTATGATTTAGCAGATGCTTCTATTCATGTGACTGTTCATATTATTTGGTATATTTTCACTACTACTTCAGTTTTTGAAATTTTGCATTAAGCTGTGATGTGAGGAGGAATTTTACTTTTGGAGAGATTGATTTACAGAATGAAAGTGTCTTCAGCTTTTTTAACAAAAAGTGTTAAAAATAAACTCCTGGTGGCTACCTTTAAAAGAGACAGTAGCACATGAAATACATTTTTCCAGAGGATGTTGTACTTAACTGCACTGTATTCCCAACACTGAAGCAAATGTAGGAAAATGATTTTGGGCAAGTATTTAACTCATTGTGGAATTTTGCCATTGCAGAACCTTCTTGATTACAGAGTTTTACGCCACTGTCATCAAATAGAAAACAATATCCAGTGTTCTTAGAGCTGAGATTTAAAAACAACAGGTTTTTTGTGATTCTTTATTACAGTAGTAAAATAACGTTGTTTTTACTGAAATCCATGTAGGAATTAGTGTCTGGGCAATGATGCTAAATATGGGAGAAGGGAAGCATGGAAACAGATTTATGACAGAAATATAGTAGGGGAAAAGAAGTAAATATAGTTTTAGATTCCAAGAGTTACTGGAAGAACTTGTGTGTCCTTGCCATGAGTTTATAATTTGTGCATCTCAGAAATTACAACTCAGAAAATATAATATATTTATATAACTTCAATAACTCTGCAGCTTGACCATTTGCTTAAAACAACAGATATTATTTGAGGGAAAATAAATAAAATGCTTTCTTTTGAAGATCATAAGATGAAGTGAGTGTGTCCAGACATCAATTTTAAGTGTGTTTATTCAGGAAGGAGTTTTATAGAGTTTTTCGTTGCTTTTTAAAAAATAGCTATTGCTTGACGTGTTGAAATTTTGGCACACTTGAGTCACACCAAATCTCTTGCTGTTACATTCTAGAAATAGAATAGATATGTAAAGCAAGCTAATTAGTTATAGCTTGACTGTGTGACTAGTTGAAGGGAAAGGTAATTTTGTACAAGAATCCTAGTGTCTTGAATAACTTTGTTTCTCTTTTAACAGAATTCCTCTAAAGACTAGGAAATATTACTGGTGTCATGCATTCTGGAAATACATTTTAACTACAGATACCACCAAGGCTTTGTGAACAGGATGAACGTACTGCTCTTGACTCTTTACTGACAGTAACCAGCTGGGCACTTCACTCATGATGTTTTCATTCTCACATTGTCCAACTGGAATTTGCTTATACTGATTTTTAAAAAGAGGAATAAATCAAAGTGGAGTACCATAAACTTGACATGGAAAATAAAAAGAAAGACAAACCAGATGAAAAAATGGCACGGCCTAGTGGGAGATCAAGCCATAATCCACGTGGAACTGGTTCTTCAAATTCTGGAGTGTTGATGGTTGGCCCCAACTTCAGAGTTGGCAAAAAAATTGGATGTGGTAATTTTGGAGAACTACGGTTAGGTAAGATCCAAGTTTCTTTATTTTAGTTTACATTATTTAAGGCCATTTTTGTGCAGTCTAGGCAAGAAAATTTCTCTATGAATACCATGCAGCTCTTCAAACTCCCTTAAGGCTTCAGATGCACAAGGCCTACTGAACCCATCTTTTGTGGCTTTACCCAAGCCACTGCAAGCTTGATAGCGTGAAGAATGTGTACAGCGGGGTACTTTCTGGGACTAAAATGTTTTCAAACTATGTGCAGTGCTCTCCTAAATTCATTTTTCTCTTCCAAGGTGCTAGGAGTTACATCATGGTTATTGTAGCCGTCTTTTCTGACTTCCTGAAGTACTTTTTTGAGGCATATTTAGGGCTAAATGTGTGAGACACATCCCTGTCCTGTAGGTCTGGCAGATCTGTTGGAGATACTGTAACCAGTGATACTCCAGTGTTTTTAATACTAGCGAGTATGAAAATTCCTTGGTTTCTTTTCTAATGTAGTGAGGCTAAACATTGACTTGCTGTTAAACAGGGCAGTGAGAATCCATCTGTAGAGAAAATTTGGGATAGTTCAGTTGCTCTAGTTCTCTGCTGAACAGATGGCTGAAAATCAGATGGTGGAGAAGGCACAGACTGAGAAGAACCTATAGAGTTCCGAAGAATTTGGGCGAAAAAGCTGGAAATGTGCTTTTGGAAGACTATATGTTTAGTTTTGGGGACTTGTATTTCCACAATGAGCAGCATGATGAGCCAGGGTTTTCAAGAAGTGTAAATTCATGTATGTGTTAATACATACAACTTGACACTTAATGGAAAGAGTTTATGCTAGTATTGTTAGAAGGCTTGAGTTAAGTGTTTCATGCATTAAATAGAGATGAGTTTCTAAGTTAGATATTTAAAAGGATGGCATTGTTTCTGTTGATCTTTGCCTATGGTAGAACTAATACTCATTGCCCTTCAGACAATATTTGTGATATAGCGCTTGCATAAAATATAATATATTTTAATTTAGTGCATTCTGGGCACTGTCAGGGTGTAAACAGGCTTAGCTGTAGAGGGAATAAAGGCAATATTGCTCCAGTTCTGACTTAGGACACTGAATTTTGCTGTCTCAGTAATAGGTACTCTTGTTACTAATATTAATAGTTAAACAAAATTAATACATTTTGACATTTACAGTGTTGCATCTGTGCCTTTGCAGTCCACAAATCAAGCTGAAAAATTGCTCTTTCTCACTTCCCAAACTTTTGTGTGCTGCCTTCAAATCCGAATTTTTGTTTCAAACCTCTCAATGAACTAAATCAAACCAGCAAGATTAATTTCACACTAAGGCAACTGCAAACTAATAAAGTTAATTTTTTGTCCTTTGTTTTGGTCACGAAGTACAGAGCTGATTAAAAATTTATATCTGATTAACTTATTTACTTGCTGCTGTTACAGTGAAACAATGTATTTTATTTTAAATGCCATATTAAATTAGTTAAGACTTAGAGTTCGATAGTACTGGAATAGAATAGAACAAGTAAGTAAAAGAAATAGGAGGAAAATTATGAGACAGTGTACTGTCCTGCAACAGTCACCAGAACAAATGCAGCTGTGTTATTAAAATGTTTCTCATTTTAATATCTGTGGGTTTTGCTTATATTCTAGATACTTCAAATCCCTATTTATTGTTTTATGTGAGGTAAGATGTTTTAAATGTAAGTTACTGAAAGCAAGAGTTAATATTGCTGTTACAGATTCCAATTTATTTTTTTTATTTTTTCATGTGCTTTGCTGCAGTAGCAAGTACTGAGTGTGCACCCTTTCTACAAAGCCCTACAAGAGCACTTTTTTTATATGCACTTCTGAAAATGGCAACATATTTTGAGCATGTGTCCTAAGGTTAGACCTGAGGGACTTAAAGGAGGAATACAGTAATAGAGAAGTTGTGCTCAGAAGATACAAATTCATTTATGTATTAGGAGCTGTTGTTTTTCCACCTGAGAAGTATCATTACAATTTGGGACAGCTCAATTAATGATACATAGAACTCCGGTTCTTCAGAGGGCTTATAGCGAAGATTTATTGAGAGACAGACTCCTTTATACAACAACTCTTTTATACAACTCTTATGTCTTGGTACAATCAATATGATTGGTCATTTAGAGCAACACCTCTTTACCGTTTTCTTAGAAGTAAATCACAAGTTAGAAAAACACCAGGTGTCAGAGGAGGATATCTACAAAGATTGTTTTGGGTTCCTCCTTATGATTTCCCAGGCCAGACTGAGAGAACATTAAGTTCCCACAGGCTTCAAGCCACTGCCTGGAGCCTAAAATCCGTGTTCTGACCACTGTCAGTTCCCACATTGAAGAAAGTGGTGGTCTGACTTCAGTAGTGGCTTGTTGATCAAATGGGAAATTGACTCTGTGTAGCAAATTACTGCCTGTAATGTTCAACCATTAGCTTGCAAAATACTAAATAGGTTTGGATATTGAGCTTTTAATTTTAAGTTAATTTTTAACTCTTTGTTATAGTTAAATTAAACTGATAGAGTTAAGATGAACCGATAAGGTAATAAGAGAGAACTTGTTGCTGATGCAAGTGATGCATTACTTAATACTTGTGGTGTATTCATGAACACATCAACAGTGGTGTCACATGTATGTGTCTGCTGTATTTTAAAGAGACAATTGTCCTGACTTTCTTGACTAGAAAATTTGTGTTCCTTTTGATACTACTTCAGAATAAGCATGTTGCAGCTTTTGGAACTCAATATCCAGTTATTTAACTGTAACAGGATTTGTTATTTACTCAGCCTAGGTGATATATATATCTAAGAGATGGAATGAACAGGGCTCCTGCAAGAGTTTCTATTAGTGTCTTATAAATTGTAATACCGTTCAAAGATACAAAAAAACTTCAAAGTACACTTTTTATCAAAAATGTAGCTGATACAATCATCAGATAAGAAATACTTAGACTGCCTGGATATCCACTCTAGTCCCTACCTAGGTCTTGCAGTATACTTCTTTTTGCGAGTCAGATTGTGGCACGCTGCTCATATTGATTATGTGTTTGTTGTTGTGAAGCCCTCAGGTAATTTATTTTTTTTTTTTGGTGAAGTTAATCCACCTAAGAGATGCAAGCTTTTAATGCATCTTGTTCCAGCTTTAGAATACTCTATTTTTTAAAAGAATCATTAGCACTTCTGTCTTTGACTATTGGTGTAACTTGGTCAAAGCATGGTTGTGGATTCAATCCCTCTGTGGACCATTCACTTAAGAGTTGGACTCAGTGATCCTCTAAGTCAGAATATTCTATGGTTCTATGTAACTGTCTTCACAGGGATTTTTTTAGTCTTGGTCCATGTCTTTTTCCCATTTGATTTCTTTAACAAAACTGAGCAAAACGTAGGAAATTCAGACCTGAGTAATGCTACAGAGAAAAAAGGAGGATTATCATTAGGGATAATATACACTAAATGTATTTGAAGATTGTAAAGAAAAAGCATTGGAAGTGACAATTTATCCTTTGTCTGCCACTTTTAAGTTTTACATCTATAAAATCTGTTTAACATTTTAGTCATTGGATACAGTTTGAAGTGATGCTTATTGAAAAATTCTTACTCAGTAACAGTATTCCTTTTAAAGCAGCAGATGCATTTTGCAAGTGATGTAACCCTATCAATACTGCCATTGTCCTGTCTTAACTTTTAGCATAGTAAATTGCATAATTGAGGAAAAAATAGTCGTCTATTAATTAACTAGTTAATTCTAGTTTTTATTAGTGGCTGATGTTTCAAAGTTATATGGTATTTTAAGAATAAATTTTAAAGAGTTTTCAGCAATAATTATGAAAATGTAGAATATCACATTCTGGTTATTGTAATTTACCAATTTTCAACCTTTTTTAGTGCATAAAAATATCACAAACTTGGTGAAATATCTGAAACTCTCTGAAATTTCCACCTCTTACACTCATCAAAGAAAAATTCTTTTAAAAATAAGTTATTGAACTAAGAAACGCACATTTCCTAAGTAACTGCCTGAACACCCAGCACCTTAGATGAAAAATGTTTTGAAAACTTTCTTGATGTTTAAATAGCATTTACTTTGAACAGAAAAGCCAGTGTCTCATATTCTTGTTTTTATTTTTTTTCAAGGAAAAAATTTATACACAAACGACTATGTGGCAATTAAGCTGGTAAGTTAATATTTTTTTAAGGATTTGAGTTGAGAAACTAATTGGATTTTTCTTTTCAGATGTTAATGGTTTGATTTCTTTAATTGAAACCTATAGTATTTTTGTATGATTTCATTGAATTAGATGAAAGCAATTAGTGATTGATGTAATTGTATAGTTTGGCCATATCGAGTAAAACTAGTTTTTAGTTGTTGTCACTGTTCTCAAGGCTAAATCTATGTTTGCAAAGTCATTGGTGGTTTAATGCTGCTTTAAGGATGTGCTCTGAAGCAGTCATCTTAGTAGATTCTTTTGTTGTCCAACAAGCAGAGGAACAACAAATTTACTGTGAATCTTAACATCAGGTGACTACAGAAAAACTCCAGAAATTCTTGAACCTGCATATGTTTTGATGCCCACACCCCTACCCCCAAGTATTTTTCATCTCTAACTGCTGGTATTTACACATCATTTTGGAAGACATGTTTTATTTGCAATTCTGTGTAATATGTGTACATCTCTTGCAAACATGATACTTTTGGATATTGTGTTAATACATCATTATTTGGCTTTTTCTCAATCATCAGAACTACTTTGGTAACACCATAATTTGCTTCTGTTTTTTTTAACTTCTTGCTAAATGACTGTTTTCATAACCGAAGTCTTTCATGATGAAATTCACTTGGTTACATTTTATCATTGAAGGACTTGTAGGACTCCAGTTAATTTCTTGTTGCTGCAGTAGCACAGAAGATTTGATGTAGCATAGTAAAGTGAAAGGTGAACTGTGGGAACAGAAATGCTTGGCTTTGGATTAGAAACCCGAAAAGCATTACAAACGTGTAATAAACACCTGAAAAGTACTGGTATCACTCTCCTTGCTTTGGAAAATACTTATTTTGGGAGTAGTAAAAGTTTTTAAAACATGCAAGTTACGGCTTGAGAGTACTAATATTAGGTACAGTTTTGAGGGTTATTGTGTGTTAAATCAGATCTACATTAATTTTGTTTTAGTGTATCTTGAACTTACTCTGTATGTCTGGTGAAAGTTGAAAATAGTCTGGGAATTCTTCTAGTTAAAGGCTGTCTACTGCAAAGCACATTTAGAAATGCATTGCAAGATAGTGGAGTTTCTTTAAGCACTAGTTACTTGATCATGTAGAGCAAGAGAATGTTTTTCTCATCAGTTTTGGTAAAAGCGTTTTTATTACATATGCAACTTAGCAAGCTTGGCTACCATTTCAACCCATTTCAGCTGTCACAGTTGATACTGTTCATTGGCGACATTTACTTTTTTGGTTTCCAAATATCTCAAGTGTTGAGCTGCTTGTTCCCAGCTGAGTAAAACCCTGAAGTAACTTCATTGAGTAACTTAGTTTGAAGTCACTACAGAGTCAATATAGTTAAGTATATCAGTAATTTACTACTAGTGCTGAAAGAACTCTGAATAGGCACTGGACTTTTCCATTTGTCCTCTTACATAAGTGGCATGAAAAGCTATAATGTCTTTGCAATGAAAAATAGATGAAGGACTCATAAAGAAAATCAGCACTGGCCCTTGCATCTTCATAGTAAGATAAAAATACATTTATTAGCAGGTAGAACTAGGGTATTCTTTTAATATGATTCTCTCTTTTTTATTTCGGTGTGTATTTCAGATACATACTTCCAAATTGGAAAGGATTTGAGTCACAAGGTTCAGTCTGCTAAAAGCAGCTGTGTCAAACTGTAGGATTTATTTGGATTTTGTATTTTTTCTGTTCTCCTATTTGAGACAGTGCCATGACTTTCTTACAACAGTTATAGATACAGTGGTATATCATCCTTTTCCTTTTTAAATGAAAGCTTTTGTTTTCTCTGGCACTTTACTTTTGTGCTTTCAGAGCAATCATTAGGCCTATGCTTAGCCCTTGTTTTGTTATTGTTAGTGAGGCACTCTTTACTTGCTCTCTGTTTTGCACCTGTTGTAGTTCAAATTTAGCCTTTCTGAACGGGGTCACTTGAATTAAGCTTATGTTATATTTTAAGCAATTACCCTTGGCAGGTGTGGTTGTTGTAATCTCTCCTGTAGTATCCTAAACTTGTATTTGCATTTCTCATGGTAGCATTCCACTGTTGACCTACTGTTGTCTTAGGAGCAGCAAGGCATCCCCTATGCCAGATATTTTGTGTATCAGTGGTAACCATATACTCTAGTGCAGGGGGACTGTCTGAGTTTCTCTCAGGTGCAATGACTGGCTGTGTTTATACAGAAGCTTTCAGGAATAGTTCCGATGTTAAAAGTAAGTGTTTTTTACAAGAGCTTTTTTGACTCAAACTTTTTAATTGTTTTGAATTAATATTTCCCTTGTGGACAAAATTATATAAGCATGTTCCTGTTAAGGTGCTTAGGGGAGCCTCAGGACTTGTGAAAAAAATAACTTAAACAGTTTTTGTATGTGAGATCTGAGCGTTATACAGCATATGCATTTTAAAATACAATGTTTATATTTAAATGCATATTTATTTTGGTAGAACAGCTACAGTTCCAGAATCTTCCTCTTAATCTGTCTTAGTTCATTATCACCTGTCCTGGCTGGGGACATACTCCAGTTTGAGAGGTCAGAATAGACTTTTTCAAGAACTGTAATGAAACTCCTGAGAACTGGGCTTTTACCAGTTCAGTGCCATGTATGTTTGTATGTTTCTGCTGGTCTTTTAGTATACACACTGATTTCTTGTGATCAGTTGGTTCTTTAGCAATAGGTATTTGGTGTGTAAAAACTCTACCTTTCCTGCTCCCCTCTTCTTATTGTTAGATTTACTATTTTTATTACATGACCCTGTATTTGACTTAAACCTCCTATTCACTATTCAGCTTTTCTTTCTCCTTCATTATTTTTCGATTTCCTTTTGACATATTTCTCTACTACTCAAACTTTTGACATATTTCTCTACTACTCAAACTTACCTCCTTTGCAGATGCTTAACCACTACCCAAAGACTAGCTAAAGGAATTTCTGCTTGACTATGTCATGACCCGCCAGTAGGGGCCATGATGTTCTTTAAAAATTCTCATCAAGATTCAACAAAGACACTGGACGTGCTTTAGGGAGCTCTTGTGCTTTTTCGTGTGTTCACCTTGTTTCCGGCAACCCGCCCACTATTTATATTTAAAAGGTGTTGGGTAACAAGTCCTTACATTTGAAGACTTCCACAAGTGCTGGGTAGCAAAGCTGTAATTTTTACAGAACACTTTAATAAAGTCTCAATTCCCTCAGTGCACTATTCAAAGGTGAGGGCTCACAAACCACAATGTTTTCACAACTCCCTATTCCCACAATAATCTTCAGTAGGGAGTGTGGAATAGAAAATAATAGCCACGCTTTGCCCAAACTGAGTGAAGGAGAAGAGAAATAAAAGCAGAAAAGGGAGAGAACAAAGGGTATCATCAGTTCTTAGATCCTGTCTTGCTCTCATTGTGTGGCTGGTCCAGAGCTGGAATTGTAACACCTTGAAAGAGAAAGAGGAAAAAGAGAGCAGGGGAGCCCAATCTCCTTCTTTTCACAGTTAACCTGGTGCAGCTGCTTATGTGAATGAGATTTTCTGCGCTTTTTCTTTTTGGATGTGTAGCCAGCCCTTGGAGCCCACCACCAGGGAGTGAGTGCAGAGTGAGGAAGTGAGCACAAGTCTCCAGGTGGTGCCATGAGTTGGCTCAGCCGTGTACTGCCCCATCTCAGCAAGACCGTCTCTTCCAATCACATGCCAGAACAGTCAAAATGTTTGAGGCAAAACATGCTTAGGCAAGGTCCTGCACACCACCCAGTGCCTCAAACATTCCCTACTATTGGTTGAGCATATTGCTCATCTTGGCTGTGGTGACCTCTGTGTATTAGACAGAGGGTTGGAAGGGGGAGGAAATAGAAGACAGTATGCAGCTAATCGTAGTTGCAAATAAGGTCTGTGTCCATCATTAAAACCAGAAATCCCACCTATATTACAGTCCCCAGTTGTGTCAAACAGTTTCTCCACCCCAAAAAAAACAGAAGAAATCTCACATCTGAGGCTTGATTTGTTGAACAAGTTTTTTCGTTGCAGTGTTTGGAATTGTTCATCAGTCTGGTCAGTGGCTTCCTTCATCTTTGCTCAGGCCTCTTTAGCTGAAGTTGTAGCATTGTGCATGGTGGCAGAGCACTCCCCTTCAGTGAGGCTGAGCATCCCATGTAGTGCATGTTCAATAATGGGTATGCCAATGGTGCATCCATCTCCGAGGAGCTGTCAAATTGAGCATTGATAGGACACAGGGAAGGAATTCAGACATTGCATTTCCATCCAGCATGGTATTCTAGTGTTAAGAATAAGATTTTTCATCTGAACTCCTCCAAGCCAACCCCAAAGGGGCTGTATATTTTGTCATTCTTCAATTATAAGTACCAGTAAGATTTAGGATAATTGTTTGTGGCTCTGTGGCAGGCTAATTCCTGCCATCAGGTACTACACTGAAAAATGTATGGGGGTGTTGGTCCTATTAGAGTTGTAGCAAGTACAAGTATGCCTATTCAAAGTTCTAATACCAGGTATGAACCCTAGTTCAGGTCAAGTGCTACAAAGTAGTAAGCATCACAGCAGACAAACTTACAAGCAGCAGAAAGAATCTTAATTCCTTCCTGTGTGAAGCAGGGTGTGGTAAGGCAAAGCCCTTGGCTGTGAGGCCTCCATATTCTTACAAATTCTTGTATTAGCTCCCAGGTTAAGTTGGCATCTTACTACAATAGTTGTTGTTAAACAGGATGAAGGTAAAAGGACACGTTGCTGAAACATCTTGGGTCAGTAGCCCCAGGTACAGATTATAAAAAACAGCAATATGCAGTCAAAATGATGAAACAGCCTGATGTTAACATTAGTCATTGCTTTGTCATAATTCTTGTAGAAAAAAAAAAAAGGAAAATGCCTTGTCCTAAACCAGTAATTGAAAAGAAGGTATTATCCACTGATGTGAGCACAATGAGCTATCATGGGCATCGATAGCTATCCACAAATAGGTGCTGAAAGGCTTCTTAAGTCACTTCTCCAATAGTGAAAAAAATCAGTTAAAACTGATTGTTGTGGGCAGTGCTTAAGTTTAATTTGGTTTTTGTCTTTCCTTTTGTGAAAGATACAATTGATTCTGTTTCCCATGGCCCATTCCTGTACCATTGGAGCAGTAAAGTGACTGCCATTGTCTCACTGGGTGGACTTGGCCTTGGGTAAATACCTGAATCACTGCTTTAAAACCGTGCTTTTGCCTGTGCCTGGACTAACAAATTCCCCTCGGGTTTGTCCAAACTTCCATATTTGAGGTAGGTCTACATACACTGTCTTCCTTCTCCTCATTTAACTTACCCTGCAATAACGTTGATATTTTGGTTACCCTATATGCACTATTTTGTAGCAGTTTGCTGACCCTGCCCATCATCTCTAGTTTGTTTTAACTAGTGGTCCAGAATCCAGATTCTACATCCTGGAATTCCTCATGAAAGATTCTCTCATACACATCCTGAAGCTGTGCCTGCAGCCTGCTAATATGACCATGCTTGACAGCAAACACCCCCTCTGCCTTCAGCTTCTTTTCCTGATCACACTCAGCAGCAAGCAGCTCCATCTCCTGAGACCTGCTCTCCCTCTCCAAGAAAGCTAAACCCCTTGACCAATAGGCAGCCCACTGGATGAGGGACAAAGGCTCAAAAGGATCATTTACCTGTATGAAAACTTCAGATTCTCAGTATCCCTTGGCCTCTTCTTCTGCAGCTTCTTTGTACTCTACAGCAACTGCTGCCTACACTTCTGTCTTTCCTATAGCCACTTCTCTGGCTTCAGCCTCTTCCACAGCTGCCTTTGTCTCCTTGCCCAGCACTCCTGTGGTTCTTTACTTCTCCTCATCCTCATCCCCTCACTACTTTTGATTCCTTTACTGGGTGAGTCACTCTCTTTGTTTCTAGAAGTCTAGCAGTCTAATACTACTTCTTTGTTTCACATATTAGTTCCTTATCTGAGCACTTGTGTAAGTCGTTGTACTCCCAAGGCCAGCTTCTCATCCCTACCACATGTCTCAGTGTTTCTCATGTGGTACCCAACACATCTCAGTATTTTCTCCTTTGTAGCCTTGCAGAGCTCAAGGCATAGTAATTGGGTAAGGTCTCTTTCTATATTCAGCAAAGATTCCAATTTTGCTCTTTCCTTTTCTCTCCATCCAAACATCTCTGTAAGTGATTTACAGATCTTGGCCAAATCTCATGGATGTTTTTATAAGGACTCAACCAAGACTTTCAAATGTTTTGCTACCAAATTTTGTAGTAATTTGTCTCTCCCTTTTGCTATCTAAACATTTTAGTAAAAAATAGTCTGTCTCATCTTGGTCTCTCTATGAACATTTTTGTACAGAGTCAACCAAATTTTATAAAAATGTCTCTTACTTTTTGCTCTCTATCTAGACATTTTAGGAAGGAGTCATTAATCTTTTTATCCCTTTGTGTTTGCATCAGCATGACACACAGTATTGACACACATATGAAGATGAGTATTATTCCCATAATGGGAAAGAGGTCCCTGCTTGGTATTTCCTGGGCTGTCATGTCCTACTTCTCTGTATTTCTGATCCATCCTGTATCCCAGTCAGAGATGGAGATATCTGAGCCTATCCCAGCTAAGATAGCTCAAGAGCTGTTCAGTCCTCTCAGCCTCATAAGAGTTCTGTCTGTGATGCCAATTTATTGTTACAAGCCATTGGTAGAAGTGTGATATTTGTTGTAAATTCTTACCAGCCTAAACAACACCACCATTCCACATGCTGAGGAGCTCTTGTGCTTTATTGTACAATGGTTATAACTCTGACAACTCTCACTATTAGACTCAAAAGATGTTGGCTAACAAGCCCTTCATTTTGTATAGTAGGAAGAAAACTATGACAGCCATGCTTTGCTCAGGCAAAGCAAGGGATGAGAGAAATTAAGGTGAAGAAGAGAGAGAGAAGAAAGAAGTTCACCATCTGTAGATTCCTGCACTTGGTCCTGCTACATGGATGGTCCAGAGCTGGGAAAGATACAGAAGAAGTGAGTGAGGGGTCCCAGTGCGTTCACTTCCTTTTATAGTTAACCTGGTTCAGCCTCTTATGTAAATGAGCTTTTCATGCTGTTTTGTTTGCACATCCACAGGCAGCTCTTTGAGCCTTCCTCTGGGAAGTCAGTTCCAGTGAGACTGAGCAGGAGCAGGAAGCTGGCTCAGAACAGTGCTACTCTATCTCCATGGGACCTTTTGTTTCAATCACACTTTTCCTGTCATAACAGTCAGAATATCTGAGACAGGACATACTTATACTTAGTCCTCCACAGAACTGCTGGAAATACGTCAATTTTTCTTTCTTTGGGTGAAAGTTAGGAAGTTACAAAGTAGTCATCACTGCCTTTTAAACCATAATCTTTAATTCACCAATTCACTAGTCCACTCTTAAGATTTGAATTGCTGAAATTACAAGTGAGAGCTGTGTGTGGAAAGAAAGTTGCGCTTTGTTTCAAGGTCGTAATGTTTTTTTCTCTGTTTTTTGCTTTTAAGGAATAACCATGGTCTAGAGTCACACCTTTTCAGAATCCCTCTAGGACATGTAGTAAATCCAAATCTAGTGCAAGTCTTAATAGTGCAAATCTAGTGCAAGTTTAATAGACTGGTCTTTTCTTGTAAGAAGAGCCTACCTCTTAAATAATTTTTTTTTTCCTGAAAATGTTTTTTTTTGCCATTGTTTACCCATGTGTAAAGCAGACACAGAACATAAAGTGAGATGAGTTCTCATAGAATTACTAAACCATGAAAAGTAGGTAATAGCTGAATATTTATATTGTGCTTTGGGTTATTAGACTTCCTGAACATTTCTAACCTTACAGTTCCAGGAAACTGCTTTTTCAAAGCCCCTTTAATGGGAAGTAACTTGAAAATTGAGTAGTATTTTATTCCATATATTTGGGACAAAAATAATTGTAAAAAGAATTCATAATGAGCTTGAAACAGATTGCACATTTCAGGTGTCTTTATTGTTTTGTTTGAAAGTATAAGCATGCCACTGGGGTAAAAACCTCTCCAATAAACTAAGGAGCAGTTGTTTCTGTCACTCAGGTAACTGGGGCTTAATAAACTGCACATTAGTTCTTTCTCATGTTTCTCATTTAGAGAGAAATGGTCTTTTGCAGGGAAAAGAATTTGTCTGTTTTAATAATGAAGCTTTGAAATAATTAGATGTGAATGTAAAAGCAGCATAGGGAGGGTTGTACACAGAACTTTGCAGATCCTAGAACCATTCTTTCAGGATGCTTCAGTGAAGACCTGGGCTTATTTAAGTAAACAAAATACACTAGTTTCTTTTGTTAAAAAGAGAAGTTGGCTTTGAGGCACGCTGGGATTAACATGATTCCAGATTGAACAGTTGTATCTTCTCAGGCTTATTTTTAGATGGTGAAATGTACTGAAACACTAGTTAAACCAAAGAACTGATTTTCCATTTTGTTTTTTATTACTAAACTTTCTTTTTAGGCTTGTAGATACAATAGTGTATTCTTCACTCCTATGTTATGGTGAAAGATTACATTTAACATTCTTGTGTCTTGATTTATGTTTTACTGTCCTTTCTCATTTATGTGTAGCTATTGCATACTGTGGAGTGGGATGTGCAGAAGTTAAATAATTGTGTGTGAAGAGATTATTGTGCTTGCCCTTTTACAAGTTTTTTTGAACAACATGATGTGTTCCCTTTGCATGTTTAGCATGACAGGAAGATAACTAAGCCTTCTTACAAAAATAGGGCAATTCCTAAAGACTGCCATTCAATAAATGAACTACAAGTACGCATTGCCGTATTTTTTTCACTTTTACTGGAGGGGATAAAAGTGTTCAATTGTCTCTCTGTTGAACAAGGTTTAACTTCAGTGTTTGGCTCTGTGTAGTAGTTTAACAGATATGTTTGAATGTTTAAGAACAATGCTTTCTGGAGATTTATCAAGACTGTTTTCTGCTGATGGCTGGGGCAAGCAGCGTTCATGAAAAAGAGGGTGTGTGTGTCAGAAATTGGAAGCTATTTCTTTTACCTAGATTTTTAAAAAATATTTTTTCCTGTAAATTTAATACATATAACCTGTTTTCCATCCTTTTAATTGGACCATGTCACAACCATATAGCATATTAAGTTGCTGAAGTACCACTAATTGAGACAAAACTGTGTAATTGAACAAAATATGACTTCCTATAAGCCAGTGTCTTGTGTTACTAAAAGCAGCAGACATGCAGAGTTGACTGAAATATTTTCTTCTTAGCTGGCAGAACCATAAGTTTGAATTAGGCATTATGTAGAGTGTGGTGTATTTTGTAACTAACAGACTTGTATCCTACAAGCAAACTAATTGCTAAATTTGTGTTGTCTCCTAAAAGGTTAACATATTTCAAATTCTTTGTAGTGGGTTTTGTCATCCCTCTGAAAGCTGAGTACTGATAATTGCTCTGACTTGCTTTGAGTCATGGTCACAATGAAGTGTTTTTTTAAGGAACATCTCTTAATACTTCACCATAAATTTAGTTTGTCCTTCTCATAAACTGTAACTAGGCCTTTGGTAGCCCAGTTAGTCTTGCTTATTAATTAATTTTTGAATAATAAACACTTGCTTATTTTAGAAAGTTCTTGCTCACTTCTCACTTTTTTTTGCAAAGAATACAATGTTCTGTTATGCTAGTTGCTCTGGAGCATAAAGAACATGCAGTAAAATTCTATTTTTTTTTTTCAGAAACTGTTACATTAGTCCTTTTTTTACTTTAAAGTATCCACCTTTGGCATCCCGGCAAAATCAAGTGCATAAATATACACTGTCATGGACTTTGGCAGCAATTGGAAACAACTAAGTCTTGGAGGGGATGAGTTGAGGAAGAAGACTAAATTTCTTATTCTTGGACATTCACTCATAGTTTTTATGCCCTGAATGTGAGACCGAGAACCAACACAAGTTTATAAACTTGTAGTTTCTGAACATGATGGTATGAGGAAAAAGATGAGCACTTCACCCAAGCTTTTCCTGAAAATTGATGTTCAACAGTATCAGTTATTGCTGATAACTGTGTTAACAGTAACTTACTATATGCTGCAGTTCTAGTAATAACAGAATTAGTTTTCAAATTGTTGCTGATGCCTTGGAAGATCACAGAATGAGTTAGGCTGGAATAGATCTCAGGGAGCATTGAGTACAACCTCTGACCTGAAGACCACCACATCAGCATGTCACTCAGCTGATGTGAGTGACAAGACTGCTGTGGCCAGTCTTTCCTTAAACACCTCCAGGGATGGTGACTCCACTGTCTCCCTGGGCAGTCCATTGTCTAAACACCATTTCTGTGAAGAAATCCCTCCTAATGTCCAACCTGAACGCCTCTGGTGGAGCTTTTAATCTTAAGTTCATGTTATGTATCATAAGAAACAAAGCATATCTTCTAAAATATGCCCTAGGAAATTACTTCAAGAATCTTGTGCTAAAGAAACTTTTCTTTGCAAAGGGAGATACTCAAGAAGTTTGGGTTTCCTTTTAGGCTGCATGTGTTCCTCTGCCTAGTCTCATGTCACTTCATTTCCTTTTCTGAGACCTTGACACGCTGGCATGTTGAACACAGAAATAAGATTTCCTCAATGTGCATAAACCACAAACCTATTGTGAGGATAAGAAATGTTTTTGCTTGTTGTTTTGCTTGTTTTGGATTTATAGTTTAGAAGGGTAATACTTGATTTCTGCTAAGCTGTTATTATTTGGTGAAAGGTTTTGGTATTTTTTGTTAAGATCCTAGGTTAAGACTTCATTCTTATCGAGTATTAGGTATTTGGAGGTTCTTTTCAATCTGTTAATCTGCACATTGATACCACTTTCTGAGAAATGTAGGACATACCATCCACATGCTTTGGAGAAACATACTATATTTTAGGTATTCCATCATGTGTCTGTTACTTTTGCATAAAGTTTGCATGTTGAACTCTGGTCCAGTGGAGCTATACAAGATGTAAATATCCCTGTATGCACTAGTCTCACCTTAGGGAGGTTTACTTTCCTCTGTTTCTTAATTGCCAGTCATTTCAGAAGAAACATTCAAACTTTCTGTGTGGCTTGGAAGCAATAGGGCTAGTTTGGCTGGTGGTAGGTTAGTGTATTAGTTTTTAGGCCTTGTTTTAAATATTGTTTTTGTTTTCAAATCAGGAGCCAATGAAGTCGAGAGCACCACAGCTACATTTGGAATACAGATTCTACAAGCAGCTAGGATCTGGAGGTAAAAAGCAGTGTAATGCATTTTACTGTGATGTAATCCACGGTCAATTTTTCGTTGAAGTTTTCTGGTTTAGAGGTATAAATCTATTTAATAAAGTGTTCCTAACTACTTATAGCAGAAAAAAGTCCCAGGAGTTAGTGGATTAATGGATAAATTCCAGCATTCTAACATTTTTCTTCTACTCTATGAAGTCTTGACCATTTAATAAATCCTACCTATCACAGCATTTGTCTGTATTCAGGTATACCTTAAACTAAGTAATCTTAGACTATTCCAAGTACAACTCTGTAAAAAAATACTGTAGCTCTCCAATCTGCTCATCTACTAATCACATATTTTGAATTAAAGTTGATGTGATATTTAAATACCTTCAGATTCAGTTTTACTTTACTTCACTTTTATTGATACAGTATACATTGCTGCTTACTAGTTTTAAACCTCTTAAACTAGGAAAAGTTTAAATTCAGTTTAATATTTGAATTTCTCATTTCACTCCCCTTGGTGCTTTTATACCCAGAAGTACTCCTAGGGTGGTTGCCTGAATGATACAATTGTCACCTTTTGTTTTTATAGGTGAATGATATTTAAAACTTCTCACATATTTTTGTGCCTTTCACAAAACTGCATATAATCAGTTAGGAAGATGTGAAGTTTCTTACCCTAGTAAAGTGAGTGCAGATATTCTCTAAATCAGCTATAACTTAGGAAGAAGAAATCTTTTGACATCTTTTCCTTGAAATTATTCCTAGAGTAGGTCATATATTTAACTATTTTTCCCATTTTTTTACTAGTGTAGAAGTTTATTTTATGAGTGGACTGCTAACAATGGTTTTCTACTTGTGTGTTCAGGGGCCTTTTAGCAAGGCAGCCTGGAGTTTCTAACAGTGATTTTAGTTGTACTTGAGCTAGAATAAAATCCTAGTTAGTATGTAAAATTGTCTCCGAAAAGAAAGGCACAATGAACATGCCCATACCGCTTGATTTTGTTACCTTGAATGTGTGTGTGTGTTATGATGAATTTTAATAATTTTTAATTACTATTTTCACGTTTTTCCTTAAAATTCAGGATCATATGCTCATTGCTGCTCTGACTGGATAGTGTTTCTCAGGTAGCTTTCAAAATTCCATGCTACTCTTTTAAAGACTACATCTAGAGAAGCAAAGTTTTTAGTATGTTCAATTAATATAAGCTTTTTTTGTGGCTGTATTAGGAATGCTTTACAACCAGAAATTTTTAGAGATTACTTTTGGAAAAACACAACATTTTCTCTTCCTGAATGGGAAATAAAGTTGTAGATAGGTAGTCAAAATCTTGAATCTATATGCTTGCTGTTTGGAGAAAGTCATTGGAGTATGGTGTATGGTTGTGGGTTGTTGTTTTTTTTTTTTTTTTTTGTAAGTAGTTATAAATTGTCAGCATACAATTTCACTAGCATTGGAAATAGCTGATGGGTAGAAAGCTGATATCTTAAGTGCTTAACTAATGGGGCATGATAATCCACAAGTTAGGTACATTACCTATCTGTGACTATAGAGATGTACTATTTAAAATTGTATTTAAACTATTTAAAATTGTAAAGGAGCTGTGTAGTGGAGATAAGAATAAATGTAATTTCTAGTTCAGACTTCAGAAATTAGGCAGTGCTTCTCAGAGGTAGGAATGCTTGTAGGAGTATTTGTTGGGAAAATGTCTTAGTGAATGTAACTATGTTTACCTTTTTATTTACTGAATAAGACTGGGAACTGTTTAGTGTATGAAGTCAAGTCAAAGTTACTCTGTTTTCCTTCAGATGTCCTTCAATCTTCTTAACCCTATTTACTGGTTGTAACAATTTTTATCTCTTTCTCTGATGCCTTATTGAAGTCACCTCTCTGATTATTTGCATGAAGACAGGTGACCTTTGGGATGAAAACCAAAGATAGAACTGGTGACTTACTAAGCATCATCAGTATTTGAAGAACTTTGTTTTAGACCTCCTTTGTTTTTTCAATAACCTGCTTTTATTCAAAAGTGAAAGCCTCTACCAGCACAGAACCTTGAAAGCTCTTTTGTGATCCTTGCTGAGACACTCCACTTGTCCACTTGAGGGCTTATTTTAATGGGTTTTGAGGCAAAGGCTCATTATAAGGAAAGTTATTTTCTTCTTTGTATCTACACAGAAGTTAAAGAAAGATTGCTGATTCCTTATCTTCTGGTATCAGTCTCTTCTTCTATAATTTTAGGAGGTGGGCCCTCAAGCTGCGGAAGTTATGTGGCCTGTGATTTTCAGAAAAAAAGTTACAGTATTGTGTAGTTTCTGTTCTCATGTAATCTGTGACAGCTGGTTTTAGTTTACTAATTTTTCATGACATGCATGCTTACTCTCAAACATAGATTTAAGTAATTTTATCTCATGAACAGTTGAAAATGTGGTGTTGGCAAGTTGATCTACCAAGTGATAAATTCAGGAAGCAAGTATGTTAACCTCCTATGTAAAACAGGAGATTAAAAAAAGCTTAAGCCAGGTCTGTCCATATAGTCAATATTGCTTTATGGGCAGTGGTTGTACTTTGATCAGAGAGAGAAGAGATTGAAGGAAGTGATCTTCAGTATGCAAGTTGCAGAACAGTCTGTCCTAGGAGATATAGAAATACCTGCTTTTGCTGAAAGAAATTTGAAAACAGTAATTGTGAAGATAGAAGGTTTCTCTGATACGCAGTTGCGTACCATACTTGGACTTACAATTTTCTGAAGCTTTTCATCTTTTAAGCTTCTAAAAATTCACATTTGCAGGCTTTCTTACAATGAAGTAATATTTTCCTTAGCTGTTTTTGTTTATTCACATGAACTTGTAGTAGTTTGGCTGATAGCTTTGTAACTGTGTGGACTGCGTATTTTGCATTTAATTGTACTAAATTACACTTCCCCTTGTTCTGCTCATATTTACACGTGTACTTGTGTATTGATAGCAAATGATGACTAAACTATGGCTTCAGAAGCGATTGGTGAAAAGGGAATTGTACTCCCAGTACTCCTTCCCAGTCTTGGAAGCAGAGCCATTATTTTCTACAAAACCCCCATGATTTTCACAAATAAGAACTACAAATTCCACAGTTTATGCTACAAATCAGCTTATGCTTAGTGTGAAATAACCTGAAGCTTAAGCGATAAAATTCCTGTAGGCTCTGTGAAATCCCACTTGACTTGGAGGTGGCAGGAGGAGGAGGGAGAGGCATTAACATGTGGATGAATACTTTTAGAAGAAAATGAGGTTATTTTCTGGCAATATCATCCTGAAAGCAAGTAAAGAAAATGTTATTGTGGTAACAGATTATTTTACCTTCAAACCCTTTTTAACAGAGCAGGTTTGTACTTTGTCTGATCTTGCAGACATCCTCAGTGAAAAGTGTAGCATTTTGAAATGGTATGTTTTTTGGTATTTCCTTATCTGCAGACAGTATTTATCTACTAAATGTATTTACTTATTTGTATAACATCCCTTTTTCTTGCTTTTCTAATGACCTTGTAGCTTGGGGTTTTTTAATAAGTATTTTTTTCTTTATGTCTGTGCTAAGTCATGCTGTTTTGTTCTTAAATGCATAGAGATGGAAAACATTCTTGACTGAAAAAAAATCAGCGTTCTTGTATAGCTCTGCTTACTGAGAGAACAAGGAGAAAATAGGCTTGAAATATGATAGATGTGCAGTTTTTATACACAGAACTTCGAAACTGAGAGTACTAATTCTTTGTATTTAATAAAAAGTGGTTTTGTCTTGCATGAATAAGAATTAACATTTGAAAACTGTACTCTTTTGGAGAGGATGTGCTCAGAAAGAGGGCCTGTAACTTCACTCTTAAGTATGCTCTTTGAAATACCTCTGAATGTGCAGTAACGTGTACAGGTTTGTCAGGAAAAAAATGTGAATGATCTTTTTTAAAGAGGAAATACTTTCAGTGCTTTTGGGCTTTTTGAAATTATTTTAGTTTTTCAGGGAAATGGACCTCAAACATATTAAAAACAGCTTTCAAAATTAGTTTAAAGATGTGGCTTATTTTAGTCTCATCATTATTTGGCTTTCATTTAGGTTTTATATGTGAACAGAGATTTTTATGCAAATTGGTTTCTATTTTCTGTGATAATTTTGTCATTCAGTAACTGAGAGTGTTTTCCTTGGGAAAGTTTGAGATCATTAGTCAGCAGTCATCATTAGTCAGTAGAAGTTTCTAGTCAATTGGCTGAGGAACATATGGATGAAATTTAGAATATGTTTGCTTCTAATAAATTTTGTTTAATATGTATTTTCTTAATACGCAAGTATGAGTTATAAGGAAAACTGCTATACTATCGTAAGTGCAGTACTCCAGATAAAATAATTGCTGAATTCTTACCTGAAATTGCACTAAGGCTTTTGGAATTAATAGAAAAGAGATTTGTATTTTTAAATGGTTTCTAAATTAATCTTTTATGCTATCAGCCTTCCTTTGCATGATTAGAAGATAAGTTGTAGGTGTATTTCATGCATGATGCTGTAATTTAACTGACAGGTATTTACGGTATGGTTCAGTTTCCTTTTGCAGAAAGGAGTCTATAAATGAAAGAAATGATGTGTTGCTATGTGTTGAAGAGTTTAAAATATTCAGTTTTCATTGTCTGGTTTTTCTAACCTCTCTTAATGGCTGGGTCATTATTATAATGACTGGGTGCCTTTGCAAGTGAATGGGAACTCTTTTGTTCTTACTTACCTGACAAGTGAGGAAAAGAATGGCAAGCAGCTTCTGCTGCTTAAATTGACTTAATAGAACTCCTATTTGTAATGCTGCTGCTAGAACAGGCTTACTTAGAACATTTCTTGTTTATAGCAGCAGTTTTATTTTTTTCGTTTGAGGTCATAGATCTCAAAACAGGTCACAGATCTGTTCTGCGGTGGATTGTACTAGTGGTGAAACTACTGTATTAATATTTCAGGCAAGGCAGATGCTCAGTATTGTAACTCAGGTTTTATTTTTGTTAACTTTCATACATCTGTTCTTTTAGCTGAAATCTAATTAACACTTCCCCTTGAAAAATTGGAACCCAAACACTTTTCTTACAGAGTGACTACTGTTGACCAGTCAATGGATAGGATATATTTGTCTACAGTAGAAAAAGGTCTTGTGTTTAAGAAGGTCATTGCCATTGTGAAATGAGTGCTAAGTATTGCATCCTGTACCTAAATCGTTGTGATTTAGTACGAACATTCATGTGATGTGCTCTGTATTGCTATCTAAAAATACAGTTTTCTGTTTTGAGATCACAATAGAATCATAGTACTTGGACAGCTTTAATGACACAGTTGCTGTTGGACTAGTAGTTCAGGAAGATTTCAGCATGGACATAATGTGATTTTGGAAGATACAGAAACCTTTCTCTGCAGTAAGTGGAGTTTGCTCACTAGAATATTTATTTTAGCATTTAGAGCATGTTAGGATGTGCCAGATTGATAATTACATTTTGGTTTGGTTTGGGAATGTAGAAAAGTGAACTTGAAATAGTTTGAATTTCTGATTTTGAGGGGACAGAGTACCTTAAGGCAAGAACAATTCTTTGCTATGGGGTACCTTACACACAGTTTAATATGAGCTAGTAGGTTAGCCATTGCTGCTTATAGTTTTCTTTTTTGTGTTGAAAATGTGTTTGATGGGCTGAAGGCCATGAATGAGGTTCAGTACTTCAGTGTTTAGTGTTTTTTCCTTTAGGTAAAGACAAAAATATTTAAGGTAAGAAAATGTGTTTCTTTATTTAATTTCAGTTCAGGCCAGCTTTAGCTGGTGTGTGTGAGATCTGAGTGTTCAATTAATTGTGTTCTATTAATTTTTTTTTGTACAACTCTGTTAAGGGTATGGAAATCCATGAAGCAGATTTTGCCAGTGAAAGATGGCAAATACTGTCTTTTGTATTTAAGATAATTACAGGCAACTTTCACTGTCACTGAACCACTGTGAAAAGGCAGTGGAATCTCCCGATTGCTGGTGATACCATCTCTAGTTCATCCCCTGGGCCAAAGCCACCTTGCCTTCAACTTCAGCTTCTGGGAGAAAAGGCAGCCCAGCATAATTTCATTATAGTGTATCAGCATCTGTGTTATGCTCTAAGTCTTCCCAAGACAAAAATTTCAGTATAATAATTTCTTAATTTCTTTCTCAGTTGGTAGATTGTTACATACTTTACTAGTTTGATATTCTATCATGCCATGAGGAATTATCTCAATAGCAAATCTCCTTGAGTGTAGTGCTAGAAACAAAGCACTACAGATAGATTATAGTGTTAGGTGATTATTTTTGTTCATGGATCTTCTAGAAACAATTTAAAATAACTTATCTCAGTTAAAATAACTTATCTCATTCTTTTTTATTTCCAAATATTTTGAAGTTGATGTCTTGCTGCTATTATAGGATAAACATTATGAAAGTTACAAAGGTTTGAGGTGAGTTTGAAAAGAAAATTTTTCGAGAATACTCAAATACATGTGACATGTGCAGCTATATTAATTGAATGTTCCCACTACTTAGTTAAAGCAGCAGTAATTTATGAAGCTTCAGATTTTAGAGTATTATTTAATTTCTAAAACAAGGATGATAAACTCCTAATGATGAAGGACAGTGTATATTGAAGACAAAATATCTACCTGTGAACTACAGAGTTAACAGCTCAGTCAGTTCAGGGTAGTTGTAGTTTACATATCTAAATAACACTTTATCCTTTCTTATGGATGTGTCTGAGTTGTCTCACTTCATATCCTTTCTATACACCTTGCTAGCCATCATTCAGTATAAATGTAAAGTAAGTTTTATTAGTAACTTCACATTAATATTGCTTGGAACTATTCTTCTAGGTAGGTAGCTGAGAATTTGCTCTTAACCTGATGCTTGTTTCTTTAATTTTAAGTCATGCTGTCCTGCTTTGTTACTTCTGTTCTAATTTGACTGGCATTAGTATGCTGGGGAATAAACAATAAGCAGTTAGTTGAAGTGGTTGGTAATCACTAATAAGTAATTAGGTAATAAAAACCTAAACATGCAGGTGATCTTAGAAAAGAAGGCTCTAAGCTTAATTTAAGAATGTAGTGTTTAGAGCACTTAAACTGAATCAAATATTGAATCTCTTGACTGAAGAGGAATCTGTTCATAGGCACTTCTAATCTGTGTACTGGTGACTGCTATGGTTGTATTGTGAGTTATTTGGGGAAAACTGACTCAGTTTTGACTTTTTGCTGCTGATATGCTTCCTTTAATACGAAGACTGAGCTGCTCAATTATTAATGTGAACATGCTAGTATTTATGTTTATGTGAATAAACAATGATGATAATACCTAATTGGTTTTTAGATGTAGTCCAACAAAAATTATAAGTATGTTGCTGGTGGTTTTTCTTGTTTTGTGCCAATGCTTTTCTAGAATTTAGCTTAAGGACACATACAGGATTTTCTGAAATAAAGTAGTTTTTTCTCCTAGAATAAATGGAAGAGATTCTGGTAAGAATGGCAGCTGCATAATAGAGTTAGATGATGTTTCTGAGAAACAGTAGTTACTGGCTATAAGAAGCCTGGTTTTATGCAGAAATATATATTGGTTTTGTATTGTGACATCACAGATTTCAAAGATTGTGGGTGTTGTGAGGCATACAATAGATAGCTGTAATAGTGGGAGGAAGCTTGTTACTACAGTTCACTGGACAAAGTGAATGTTAGATAAATAAGCAACAATAAATATTTGATTTAATAATTATTATAATAAAATGCATCTCTAATTCTGTTTTAGTAATGTAGATAAAGACAATTTTTCCTTTGAAATAGATCTAATTATTACTGTTTCTTCTTTTTGCAAACATATTGTTGTATTTGTAAGTAAGAAGTATAGTCTAAGTGTTGCAGTGATACAGTGTCTCATTCTGCTATTAGAGTTTCGCAGTTCATGGCTGGTCATGATTTCAGTAGCATTAAGGTGATGTGTTTCTGGAGACTGTGTGACCTTCTGTGTATGCTGCTTTGGCTCAAGTCGGAACACACTACCCTGAGTTTTATAATCACTTCCTTTGAGAGGATTCAAACCAGATTCTGTAGACTTGTGAATGCTTGTGTTTGTGGCAGTTTGTTGATTTGTATCCTTGACAAGACTACCAATATAAATGTGCCCTGAAAGGCAACTGTTGCTGCAGATCTTCCAACTAGTTTAAAGTATTTGGCTTGTGTCCAATGGATTGCCACATAGGGAAATTAAGACTGCAGGTAAAAGGCAGTGGGGTATACAAAGCTGAACACACAACACCATGATCTGCAAGAGCAGTCTTGTGTATTTTACTGGCATTTATGTGACTGATTTAACAGACTCCAAGCAATAGGATATAATGCAGATATCATCAGTCTGTTTCTTGACTTGTTTAGAGAAAGCTCTAAAAGGGAATTGATATTACAAGAAACTGAAAAACACTGGACAGCTGCTTATTAGCTTAATAGCTTTACAAATTTAGATTATATTGTATAGAGACATTTTGCCAAGATGCAGCTCAGAATTAAGTCAGTGATAGATGAGGTTAAATGCGAGCGGTATTGCTGCTGACTTGTGGGTTACGTATTCTTTTAGCTATCTCTGCTGCCGGTTTATCAAGTTAATTTTTTTTCCTGAATGAGGGCGCACACATAAAATAATTTGAGCTATGATGTAATATCTGTGTCCAAGCAAATAGATGGATTTTTTTTTCCTTAAGATGCAAATGTGTGTTTGTGCTACTCATGTATATTGCTCTAGATAACTGGAGTGAACAACATTCAGTCTCAAGCTTAAATCAAGTTTAGTGATTAAGTTCTTGAAAAAGACAACAACCAAGATGGTTATTGTCCCAAAGCAGAAATAGTTTATTATTTTCTTTATTTTAGAAAGGTTTGGCAGATATAGTTTAATCTACTGATCATGTTTTCTTTATTTTAATATTTTTATTCTTTCATCATTGTAGAGAAAGTCAGATCTGTCAGCTTTAAAAAATTTTTGGACATCATGTACGTAAACATAGTGGACTAAATTATTTGAATGAAAATTAAATGGTATAATCCATAAATCCACATAACTGGTTTAGGGGGCTCTCCTTGCTCCCTCTCCCTTCCCAGTGGACAGTCAAGTACTTTTGGAGTGTTTGGACTTGATATTGGAGACCAGAGGTGTAGAGGAGTAATGTTTTAGGTGGCTAGTGAAAGTTAACTTTTATAGAAGAAACTAGAGTCCAAGCAATGTTCAAATAGTTGATTTTCAAGTCAAGACCTCTTTGAATTTTGTCTAGAAATAAAATAGGATTAAAATCATACTGGCTTAAAATGGATTTACAATTTTATGACAGGGCAGTCACCTAAGTATTGTAGATTACTTTAGTCAATTGAGCCCATTCAAATGAAAGAGTTTTACTTGTCAACAAGTATAAATATCTAGGGATAGGCAAATACAACTCGTACCTAATAAAAACATTCTATTTACAGAGTTCTAAACCTAGAAAGGAAAGATGTTTAAATGTAAAGTAACTTAATGGTGTTATGTGAATCCACTTTTTTGGCCACAAGTAAGTTTCCTCTTTGATGGAAGAGGAGGAAGTTATATGTAACTTTTAATGATATTTGTGTGACAAGCATTGGGTTCTGCTTGTAATTCGGGAGAGTTAGTACTTTTAAAAAAGGATATTTGAGAATGGGGAGAAGATCTGTCAGGGTACTAGAAAGGATTGAATGGTAACCAACTTAATTATTAATCAATAAACCAAAGACCAATGTCATCTTTTAAGTTCACAACAAAACAACTGGAATGTGTCTTAAAAGTTCAGAGTATTTCCTTCTTTTTGTTCTTCAGTGCTTTGAGCTAGAGTAATTAAAAAAGGAAATAAAATACATCCTCTTAATTGGTAATAAGTAGTGGAGTATCTTGCCAGCAAAATAGGGGTTTCTTAAATTTCTAAATGTCAGAGTTTCTTTGTTTTTAACTTTACCAATATCTCTTAAAGATTTATGTAGGAGAGCTGACATTTATCTCTCTGTAGTGGGAGAAAAAGCCTCTTATATGTTTTTATCAGTAGCATGTTACTTTCTGGCTTCTGGAGATTTAGAGACATGAGTAAAGAATGTAAGTAGCAGAACGGTACTTGCTTATTGCTTTTAAGCAAAAGCACTAAAAGTGCTTTGATGAAGAACTAGAGCTCCTAACTTCCAGTACTTTGAACTGTTAATATCAAATTATTTAATAAACATGAGTAATGTTAGACAGGATGCTCCAGATGCAGTGCAGAAGTTATTACATGTTAAGCACAGTTTTGGGACGTTTTGGAATTTTCATCTAATCAGAAGCGCAAGTGTTTTAGGTATCTGTAATTCAGGATGATATTTTTAAATTGAAGAACACAGTTTCATACCATATTCTGATACAGGATGTAATGTGGTCAATGCTTCTTCATTAGTAAGCTACTCCTGTGAAGTGGGTATGATTATGCATCTTAAGTATATTAGTATAGAGATGAGTGTGATGATACATAGTGGAAAACAAGCTCAAGTCTTCTGAAAACTGAACAGGTAAACTGAATTTTTAGGGGTTCTTCTTTAAATATGCTGACTTGTTGGAAAAGATTAGTGAAAAACCTCTTAAAAATGGTGCATTCGTTTGATGTTAATTTTGCTAAAGCAGTATTTTTCAATTTTTTTTTTTACCCAAAGCTGTAGTGAATGCAATTATAAATTTGTGCCCTCAATGTGTCACTATAGTAAGGTATGAAAAATTGAAGGTTTTATGGTTTTTAGAAGACACTCAGGATTACATTTGACCAACAGAGAATGAAGGTGAAATCCAGTGTTTCATTAAGTTGTTCTGAAGATAGGTTTGGTACTTCTGTATAGTGCAGTTTTGTAACACTGGCCACTGTAGAAAAAGCTCACATGGAAAGAATATATTTTCAGAATGTTAAATATTTGGAATAAATAAAACGGAGGATATGTACTGAAGAACAAAACCCCCAAAAACTGGAATAACTAGCTTCCTTAAGTAAACAATATTCTTCTGAATGACGAAGATGTCCTGTGCATGTGAAAAAGTACAAGATGAATAAAAGCAATGATATCAAGTTATTTTTAAGGAAATAGGCACACAATGCATGTTGTACAAAAAGATGGAAGTAAAATTGGATCATAAGCCTTTAAATGTTTATATTTTCAAACTTCTGAATTGCCTGTCTTCCTAAGGCAGGTGTGTCTGTTGAAAACTATAAGATCTAGACTTAATGTATCATTAAACTATCAAGTTCATTAATCTTTTTTTGATTTTTTAAATGATTTCTCTAGATAATAAATTGTTTTTATTCCTAAAGGTAGGAATAGGCTTAATTTAGAAAGTTTAATTAAAGTGCTTTTTTTGCACAAGAGCTTGTTTAAGCCTTTCTTTGTGGCATTTTAAAACTCTGCTTCAATTATGGTTACAAAACTTAATAAGATAGGTTCTAATTTAATTTTTTATAAAAATCTTGATATCTTTCACAAGTCAAATACGTAATAGTACCATTTTCATTAAATATTTTGTGATTAACTTCAATATTCCTATTGTGTCTTTATCTGTATTTTTTATGAGGTTTATTTATGCTTTCATGTGAAAAAATGTATTTTTAACTTAAAATCAACTCAAAACTGGGTAGAAATTTTATTACTATGTTTGTTAATTTTATTTAACCCCTTATCATTACTTTGTGTTTTCATTTTACAGATGGAATACCTCAGGTTTATTATTTTGGCCCATGTGGCAAATATAATGCTATGGTGCTAGAACTACTTGGACCTAGTCTGGAAGATTTATTTGACTTGTGTGGTAGGACATTTTCTCTTAAAACCGTTCTTATGATAGCCATACAGTTGGTAAGTAGAATAGATACTAATTTGAGTGTTCACTAGAATAACGAAATCAGTCTTCAATGGATTAAATTATTACTTCACTTAGGAGATTTGCACTTCTCATGTTTTAAATTGGTGTCAATGATATTTAAAATGCTTGTGATACATTTTAAGCAAGAATACTCTTATATTACTGTCATTTACTTTGTTCCAGTTTTTCAAGTCAGTTCATGAATGTAATTACTTTTGTCTTCTGAGTTCTCATCACAACCTAAAATCATATATACTGTATGATTTGACATACTCTTTCAAAAAGGAAAACCATAAGGAAGTAAAAGTAATTTTAGCCCACACAAGCAGTTGTATTATGGGACTCCTAAATAGCATAAGAATTTTTTTCCTGGGTATTCTTATAAGAAAGCAAACAAACAAATGAAAAATTCCTCAAATCCTTCCATAAATTATAGCGGAAAATTATTCAATGAAGAATTATTCTTTTTTTGAAGATTTCCTTATTTGGTTCTGACTTGAGGGTGGGTGGAAGTGGAAATAAAGACGATTAAAGGTGTACGTGGTTATCAGATTTCCATTTCCCTAAATAGTGATATTTTTACCTGTCATGGTTAAAAATAGCTAGTTAAAACATGACTGTAGTTATATAACAGGCCTCCAACTACAGATATACAGATATGTTGAACTTATTTACAGCAAAATGATCAAGTTCTTTTTTTTAAATGCTCAGGTCCTCACAAGTTTCAAGATCAGCTCTATTTAATGTTTCCTGTTCCTTTCCAAATATGGAAATCTTGATAGAAAGCAGTCCAGCTAGAATGGACTTTATATGCTTAGTGATGAACTTCAGTGCTTCTCTCATTTATCTCTTTAGTATGTAATAAATCTACATCAAACTTTGCTGCTTGCTGCTTGGTGACGTAATTTCTGGTTTTACTTTTAATGTACACAAAACATACTTATGCCAGCTCTTTTGAGACACAAAAACTTCTTTTATGTACAAGATTCATGACTAATATCCAGTTTGAAAGTTTACAATACAGCAATTTATGTATCTGCTTTGGAAAAGTGTACAACTTTCATTGACTGTAACTGGGAGATATTTTGTTAAGAAGAGTATTGCTTTGGTCTTAAAATATTACGAGGAGTAATTTCTTTTACATATAAAGCCAATATAAGATTTTTAGCTTCTAACACATTTTAATGTGGCAGGCTGTGGAAGCTTAAACTAAACTTCTTGTCTATTTCTTTTATTGAAGATTTCTCGTATGGAATATGTCCATTCAAAGAACTTGATATACAGAGATGTAAAACCTGAGAACTTCTTAATAGGACGACCTGGAAACAAAACCCAGCAAGTAATTCACATTATAGACTTTGGTTTGGCAAAGGAGTACGTAGATCCAGAAACAAAGAAGCACATACCATATCGAGAACACAAGAGCCTTACAGGAACAGCTAGATACATGAGTATAAATACACATTTAGGAAAAGGTACGTGTGCTTTTTAGGTACAGAAACAGCTGTGATGTGTCATAAACCATCTTGCTTTTAAGTTACAGTTTTTCTCAGTCTGTAGTCATTAAGAATTGTGAATTTTCTGTATTGTGCAAAATATAGTTTGTCCTTATGGGAATTCTGTTTATGGGAATAATCTTTTTTGAATCTCAAATCATCATGATCATGTCTTGAGAATTGTCCTCTTTGATAGCTATCCTTAAAAGAAAGATGGGATGTATCTTCTTGTAGCATAATACCTTCACATTATAAATATACCATGGCAGAGTGAAGTGTCCAGGAAATAGATGTGTTTATTAAGTACAGAAAAGTCAATAGGTTGCAATAAAATTTGCTTTTCTAATATCTTTAAAGTGCACCATAAAATAATAAAGTAGCTTAGAGATGATGCTGATTTCTCGATTTTTTTTTTAGTGCTTACACTGTTTATAAGGCTTTGTCAGATTTGTTAAAGGTTATGCCAGCAAGCTAAGGAAAATACAGGCTGTATGTAAATACGGAAGTTTTTATTATTGAATGATTAAATTCACCTTAAAAAAGGTATGAGCCCTCAAGTCTTTGTTTATTCCAGCTGTAGAGAGGTTTTCTAGTGAAAACAATTAGTTAGACCCTTTGAATTCATGTAAAGCCAGTTGCTTATCACTACATGGTAATCACTAATTAGGTTACTCTTTGAATTGGTCATAAAAATGTTGCACAATACTTACAGTTTAACTGTAAGTATAACTGTTAATACAGCAAATGAGAAACCATTCACACTTCTCAGACAGGAATAAGGTACTTTATCAATAAAGCAGAGCCATGGAATCACTTAGGCTGGAAAATATCCTTAAGGTCACTGAGTCCAACCATTAAATCAAACTATGACCTTAAGCACCACATCTGCAAGGCTTTTAACATACCTCTGAAATTGTGACTCAATCACTTTCCTGGGCAGCCTGTTCCAATGCTTAAGAACCCTTTTTGTGAAGCAAATGTTCCCAATATCCAACCTAAACTTTCCTGTGACTCAACATGAGGCTTTTTCCTGTAGTCTTATTCCTTGTTCCTTAGGAGAAGAGACAAACCCCCACCTGCCTACACCCTCCTTTCAGGGAGTTGTAGAGCTCTCCCCTGAACCTCCTTTTCTGAACACTCTCAGTTCTGTCAGCTGCTCCTCACAAGATCTGTGCTACAGACCGTTCACCAGCTTTGTTGCTTTTTAGTGGGCATACTCCAACACCTCAAGTGCTGGGTTTGAGCTTTCTAAATCTTTCTTTTGGAACTCAGGTTTTTCAGGTAAAAGAAGCATTCACTATGTTTTTCAGGCATAAATGTTGATGTCAGCTTAAGGTGACTGTTAACATTTTTGACACTGGGCTGTTGTCTCCACTAGGCAGGATAGACTTCTGATTATTATAAAATTTTCAACAATGTGACAACCGTTTTTAAAATCAGATAAATTTTTTAGTCCTTCTTAAATAAGATTATTACCCCGAAACCTTTTAAGAAAAATAAACCAAAATGTAAAACTTAAAAAATGAACTGAATTTTGATTACATGTCTGATATTAACACAGGATGTGTTAATTTTTGTCTACTGGTAACTTGTTTAATCATAGAATAGTTTGTGTCGGAAAGAACCTTAAAGATCATCAGTTCCAATCACCTTGCCATAGGCTGGAACACCCGGTTGCTCAAAGCCTCATCCAACTGTTATGAATAAAAATGGGCGGAGAAAATATTAATCTCCATAAACGCCTTTATTAATCAGCTCTTATTAATATTTGCCCGAGGGGTTTTTGGCTGCCCGTGGTCGCCGTGGAGGAGGAGGGCTTTATCAGCTCTGCTGCAGGCAATTCAACAGAGCTGGAGGACTGGCCCTCGCTGGGAAGCAATCCCAGAGTCCTGACAGTTCTTTGTTTTCTCCTGTGGTCTCATCTCCGGTTTGGTCTTTTTAACTTACGGCTAGTAAGCAAAACCGGAGAAATTAGCTCTTCTGATTCCTCAGGGTCCACACGGCTGAGTATTAGTTCTTATCCGTTTTAATTTTACTCGGTTTTTATTTGATAAGGGTTTTTTTGATGTTAAACTTTATCCCGAGATCCTTTTGGAGTCTTTAATTTGCATGCGGGATCAGCCAGGGTGGGCGCTTGGAGCTCTTTGTGGCCGCGTGATGGTCCTGCCGCAGTAATGGCGTTTCAGTCTCACGCCGCTTCACAGCGGCGGCAACGTTGTGGGGGTTTGGGCCGGGGTGTGGGAGGTGGAACGTGGCACGTGGCAGGCGTGGGTTTCTTTCTTTTGAAACCGTGCAGCTGCGGTGGCCCGTACGGGGAGCATGGCAGCTGCGGGCAGACGGGGCGGCTGGGGCTCTTCTTTGCGCCGAACCGGGGGGGCGCGGCCGGGGTTTCTCCACGCCGAACCGGCGGCGGCTGACTGCAGGCGGCTCCGCGGGCTGGACGGCCGGAGCGGGCGGCTCCGCAGACCCTGGGTTTTCCCCCCGCAGGCTCCCGGCCGCGGACGGGGCTGGGGAGGGACGGGGCGGCCGGCTCCCTCCTCTCTCCCTGTCGGTGGCAGAGCCGGCAGCTCCGCCGCGGCTCCCCCGGCCCGTCTCGGACCTGGGATGGGGGGGCGGGCGCGGCGCCCGAGAGTTTTTCTACGGGAACGGGCTCCCTGTTTTTAAGGTGGTCTGGGAGGAAGGAAAGCCACGGAGGTGGCTTTTAAACATTTTAAATTTCATTTTTATCACAACTTCACCTTGGACAGCTTCAGGGGTGAGACATCCACAGCTTCTCTGGGCAATGTGTTTCAGTGTATTGCCACTCTCACACTGAAGAATTTCTCCTGAATATTTAATCTAAACTTACTGTCTTTCAGCATTAAACCAATAGTCCTTGTCGTGTAGTGACATGTCCTTGTGAAAAGTCCCTCCATAGCTTTTTTGCAGGCTCCCTTTGGGCACTAGAATGTGCTATAATGTTTTTCTGAGGACTTCTCCAGACTGAGCAGCACCAACTCTCAGACTGCCTTCATAGGAGGGGCAGTATCTGAGTGTCTTCACGGATTTGCTTCATGAGGTCCGTGTCTTTCTTACCTTGGGTACCCCAGAGCTGGATGCTGCACTACAGGTGGAGTCTCACCAGAGCAGAGGTATAGAATCCCCTCCCTCAGTCTACTGGCCACACTCTTCCGGACGCAGCCCAGGACACGTTTGGCGTTCGGGGTTGTGAGTGCATATTGTGGGGTCATGTCCCTCCTATCATCCACCAGCACGCACAAATCCTTCTCACAGTGCTGCTCTCCATTCTGTGTCTAGGCTGTATTTGTGCTTGGGATTGCCCTAACCCTGGTGCAAGTCCTTGTGCTTTTCATTGTTGAACTTCATGTTCACAGAGGCACACCTGAGCCTGTCCAGGTCCCCCTGTGGCATCCCTTCTCTGCAGCATGTTGACAGCACCATGCAGCCAGATGTCACTGGCAGACTTGCTGGGGGTGCTCTTGCTCCCACTGTCCATGACACTAGCAAAGGTGTTATGCAGCATTGGTCCCAGTACAGCCCCTAAAGAACCCCTAAAGAACTGCTTTCCACTTGGACATGGAGTTGTTGACCACAACTTACAGCGTGACCTCTCAGCCAATTCCTTATACACTTGTTTCATCTGTCAAATCAGTGTCTCTCTAGTTCAGAGACCAGGATATCCTGTGTTACAGTGTCAAATGCTTTGCACATAGCCAGGTAGATGATGTTGATAGCTCTTCCATCATGCACCAAACTCTGTAACTGTGCTGAAGGCTACCAAATTTTTTGGGTATGATTTCCCCTTATTGAAGCCATGTTGACCATTGTCAATCATCTCCTTATTTTCCTTCTCCCTCAGTATAACTGGAGAATCTACATTGTGATCTTGCCAGGCATTGAGGTGAGACTGACTGGCCTGTAATTATTTATGCCTTCCTTTTTTTCCCTTTGTAATAATAGGGGTTATCTTTCTCCTTTTGTAGTCTGCGGAATCTTTACTGGGCTGTAATGACTTCTCAGATGTAGTGGATGTAATGGGTAGTGTCTTTACCTGAGGTTCCCTAAAGACTTGTAGATGCATCTCAGCAGGTCCCATGGATTTGTGCACCTTCAGGTTCCTTAGAGGGCCTCCAACCTGGTCTGCAGCAGGTAGCTTTTCATTCTGCCAGTCCCTGCCTTTATCATTTCTGATATGAATCATGTGACTGGAATACATGCCAGAGAAGACAGAGGCTAAGAAGTAATTTTTTGCCTCAGCTTTCTTCATATCCCATGTCTCCTGTTTCCTTCTGAAGAGGTCCTGCATTTTTTATAGTTTTCCTTTTGTCACCGTCTTAAATATAGAAGCTCTTGTTGTCCTTGATGTCCCTGGCCACATTTAATCCTATCAGGGCTTTAACTTTCTTAAGCTGATCTCTGGCTGCTCAGACTATTTCTCTATGTACCTCTCAGACTACGCGTCCTTGCTTCCCCTCTCTGTATTTCTCGGGGAGGGTTTCCTCACCTGAGATTTAGGTTGTTTAAAGTCCTCTAAAAGCCTCGAGTGATGTCAGAAGAAAAAAGTGGTCTTCAAGGCCTCATTTTCAAGTTTCTTGTGTTGTTTATTATTTGATATCTCAATTTTCTCCGCTCCCAGCTGAGGTCCAGACAGCAGCTGAGACACAAGGTGACTGCCCACTGATTGGACGTCACCTTACATTTATACATGTCAGTAATTTACTATTTTGTACCAATACCTAGTGCTCACACTAAAAGGATCATTTCTACTTTGACGCAATCCACTCTAATTACTTTGTGTCATCACACCTCAGAAGATAGAGGATGAGGAGGAAGGAAAGGAACATGATACCACCCTAATTCCAGTATTTTGTCCTCCATTTACCTCTATTCTATGAACCCTAAAACTACTGAATTATTCATCTTCTACTATGCTAAACTACTGTTTTCACATCCTGGTGGTTTGTAATTCCTCTCTCAGTGTTGGAACCCTCTCCCATGGACTAAAATCAAAGCCAATGTCTTCCTGGGCTCTATGCCAAGGTATCCAAAGCCCCTGGGCTGGCTCCACACCCCCCTATCCAGGGCTCAAATTCCCTTCCTCGGGTCCCAGGTCATCCAAGGGGATGTCCTGGACTCCAACATATATCCTTCCTTTTTTTTCCTTTGGATTCATCCAGGAGCTCACTGTTCATCCATGCAGGCCTCCTGATGGTTTTTGCTTGACTTTGTTGGGAGGCATTGCTCCTTTCTTGGGGCCCTGCTTCCCTGCAGAGTTTATTTCGTGGTACCTCTGCCAAGCAGATCCCTGAAGAGGCCAAGTTGCATCTGCTGAAATTCAGGGTACTGAACTTGCTTTACTCCCTTCTCACTACCTTTACGATCTCAAACTCCAGCATTTCATCATCACTGCAGCCAAGGCTGCCCTTGAGCTTAACATTCCTCACCAGCCTCTCCTTACTGGTGAGAACAAGCTCCAGCATGGCACATCTGGTTTTTAGCTTCTCTGTCACTTGGAGAAGAAGTTATCATGAATTATAACTTACTGGATTGCTGATGCCTTGCTGTCTTTTCACTCCAGGAGAGATACCAGAGTGGTTGAAGACCCCCATGAGGACCAGGGCTTGTGAACATGAGGTGGATCCTGTATATCAGTAGAGAACTGTTACGAACGAGTGTTTGAGATCACTTAAAAAATCATCATCAAGAGTATCAGTAAAAACCTCATTTAATTTTAAATTTAATTTTAACAGCAGGACAAAGTTCTTTGCAAGATCCACTCTGCCACTTACTGGTCAGTTACACCAAGGACAAAGGAGAAAAACCCCAAACCCCAGCAAAATCCAGTCAATGAAAACAGAGATTAACTGAGAACTGTCTAGGGCTGCATGTGTGTTTAGATGCTTTTGACAAGTGGCAAAAGGAGAGTGAGGGCAAGTGTAAAAAAGAATATAGTCTAAAAGCTTAACAGCACTCAAAAGTATTTAACTTACACCTTAACTTATACCTTCAACTTAACAATTCAATATAGGAATATTATATGTATATAAATAACACTTACCAGCATCTAACCTAACTTATAAGTTAACATTACTTACAGGCCTAACTTACTTTGATATCCAAGATACTTGAACATCTAAGAGAGCAGCATTTCTCCCAGAATTTGCTGTAGCATATGTGTGTGTTCATGCACACAGAGTCAGAGGAATGTACCTGTGAAAAATTCTGCTCAAAGGCAGTGAAATACTCACTCTGGGTGCTTTTGCATCTCCACATTGTACGAAGAGTTGAGCCTCTAGGAGTTGAGGGTACTGGCCCATGTTTCATTTGTTCAGCAGTCTTCTCAATACAGCAAATTTGAGAGTTTGTGAGCTCTGAGAGGTCCTGGTCAGAGAGAGGTTGCTTGTCACAGCTGCTGCAGTCCAGAAGACCTCAAAGGTTCCCATTTTAGACCACTGTTTATATAGGGTTACAAGAGAATGGGCTTTAGTCATAATAATGTTTCATTCTGGCCACAGTGTGGATTGGCACACTTTCATAGGAAGTGTGAGAACAGGGATGTTATGCTATGCAAGGAAGAAAAAGTTTCCAAGGCTGTTCATAAGGGAAACGTGAACTTGTTAGACAGCAAGGGTTCCTGGGAGCAGAGTGTTTCTGATAAACTCAAGAAAAGTTGAGCTAAGATGCTGTTTGTCAAGCTGAGACCTAATGAGCTTTTTTCAGATTACAGTGTGGCCTGGAAGGGGTAGGGGAGGGATGCACCACTACGAGGACTCGGCTGTTCAGTCATCTTGACTGGGGGCATGTGTCTGCCTAACCCTGCTCTCCCATTACTACTTCCCCAATAGCTCTTGGTCAGCTTCTCATCAGCTCCGTGACAAAACTCCATGCTGGCTATTGCCATGGAGGGTGACATTGCCTCCTGGTGTCCCTTGCCTCTCCTTCCTAAAGAGCCTGAATCGTTCCATTCAAACATGTTTTTTTATGTTCTGTGATATTCGTCTAAAAATGTAGTATATTTTTAAATTCATGCAGGTGAGACATACAGAACGCTGAACATCCTCAAGCTCTGTGTTTACAGAGATAGTGGCATATAGAATACAGTTTGCTCTGAAAATAGTGGTATTTTTAGGGTGGTATTTTTAGTCTGTAGATAATTTCCCGAGCTGCTTGAATGGTTTGACACTTGACCCTTGTAAAAAACCAAATGTTTTCAGTAAAGAGGGAGACTGTCAGGTTCACATCCTCTTATAAGTAACTTTTGACTATGCCTCTATTGAAGTGTAACTTTATCTGTTAGTGTGTATGAGGAAGGATGTTGAATCCTTGAATCAAAAGTATGTTTTAGTTTAAATCCATGGTATTTAAAACTATAATAACAAATGCATAGCTACTAAAAAGACTTTAAATGTGTAATCAAAACTTGCTCAAAATCACCAAAGCCCATTCTTTTAGACGTGTGTATAGGAAATACATAGTTACTGAACATCCTGTAGCCAATAATTCTTTGTTTCAGAAGAGACATTTGATCAAGGATTTCTGGTAGTTTTGTTCCAGGCTGGGAATTTGTATATAGAATAGAACATATTTTTTTCTATGTGAAGAATAACATGGCTTTATTCAGAGAGCTGTTTGAAGGAACTATAAATACTCCTTAGTGCTTACTAGGATGTAGCTGGTGCCCTACCTTTCCATAAGATAATTTCTCTTAGGGATAAAACTACTCTGTGCATTGTCCAGTTCACTTCATTTTCAGGAAGGGAAATTGAGATTCCAGAGAGTGTAGACTGTGACTGGGAGGTAAATGAAGACAAAAATCTGCATCTGTAAAAGTCCTGCAATTTTCTGCCTCTGATGTATATGTATGTTGGTAATTATTTTGGGATTTCCCTAAATTCAGAAGAACAGTGTGTTAAAGTGTTGTCTGAGTTATTTGGCTACAGAATGCACAGTCACATGGAGTCACAACTTACTCTAATCTTGCCATCTGTAATGGTCTCTGGAGAGCTACCCATTTGCTTAATTGTATTGGTCTATTGGTTTTTTCATGATAGTGCTTAATTATTGCAGAGGCAGAGATTAGATATTTTAGGATGAATACTTGAAACTCTTCTGGAAATGAAGCAAGTCTTTCTTAATATGAATAAAAAGGCCAAATTAAGCAAATTTCTTTAAACAAGTACTTATCCTCAAACAACGCTAGTAGAAACCCATTCTTACCTGTCAGAGCTGTCATGGGTTCTTGATATAGAATCAGTTTTATTGGAGCCAGACTCCTTTGTAATCTAAACCATCCACAAATAATTCTACATTGGACCACTTTTAATTCTTATTGCAAGAACAGTAAAAATTTGGTCCTAAAATTTTTTTAGCCTAAATCCTGAAGTTTTTCCAGTAGCTCAGAAAAAACATCCCGTCTGCATTTCTAGTAGTTTTTTTGTGGTGATGGCTCTACAAGACATGGCAGCAACTTTTAGTTGTCAATGAGCCAGTGGTGCAGGATGAACTCTTTCCCAGACCTGAGTTCCCCTCTAGGAAGTTTCTAGGTGTTTTCCTTCTCATACTCATTGAATTATCACTGGACTTCAGGGCAGAATTCTATTTGTCTTAGATAAATCCTTTTCCCTGTGTAAGTTAACCTTATAAATCCACAGTTATATGAAACCGTGCCTCTAACAAAAGCAACAAATAAGTCTGTGCACGCTTAATTAAAGGTATACATAAAATAAGAGGTTTTTCTACTTTCAGTCTGTATTATTCTTAAGAAAACCGTATGGCATACAGCATGTGCTTATGATAAAATTGGCATTCATTATTATGAACCAGAACCATTAAGCTGAGGATTCATGGTTTTGTTCAGGAAAAAAGGCTCTCTTCCCTCATATTATGAAATGAAATCCAATAATTTTTAGTGAGGCTAGAGACTCTGAGTTTTAAATTTATTTTTGCTAAATTTTAGTAACTGACAGTTCAAGCTAGGTAGTCACTTCCCATCTCTGTCTAACCATGTTATTTTCTCGGTAACTAATACTGTGTCTTCTGATCCTAGTAGATGTTATCTTCCTACCACTAGAGCATTCCTAAACTTTCTTTAGGGAGCTAGATGCTTAGTAAAGACTGAGTGTCTGTTGTTTAGACTGTGTTATGGTTACTTAATTGTTTAGGCTAAAGAAAGGTAATTTCTGGGGATAACCTGCTGAATGAAGCTCTATTTTTTATTTAAAATAGCCTATTTCAATTGAGATATTTGTCTGTAGTTTATCAGCTAAATAAAAAATAATAGTTTCTTACGATTTAGCTAGCTTCGGATGACCTCTTTGAGAGAGACAAAACCATGTGCCCTAAGGCTTTGTTTTGTATTTGTTATGATTGTATTATCTTTTAGGCAACATGTCCATTCAATTTTATTAAAATGTGATACAATATGATCCATATACATCAGCAGCCCTTCCTCCAGCTGATGCTTGAAATCCTATTGTCTTCAGCTAGTCCACTGCTATATTTTTCCGTTTCTTTGGGTGTCCTTCTTTGAATAATAACAATATATAGTCTTTGGGTTTCCTGTTTCTCAGGCTCATCTTGAAGATTTCCATAGGAAAGGATGTTTGACTGCTGTTTCCTAATTACTCCAGAGTGGATCAGTAAAGAACTTGAATGGATTCTAAATAACAATCCCTGTCACCCAAATTAAAACAAACACAAAATCCTTTCCCATAGCATACTTTCGAGGGCATAATTTAGATGTTCTATCCTAGTTCCTAGAAAAATTTCTGTTGTGCTACAGAAATATAGTCAACAGTCCACATATCATTAAAAAAATCCCCAAAAACAACCAAACAAATCCCCAAATAACACCGCATAACACCTTAATTTGAAATAATAAGGATTAAAAGTTTCTTAGATAGACTCTCTGTAAAGGAGCAGTTCCCTCAATAAGATGCTGTTACTTTGGTTGGGTTTTTTTTTAAGGAGAAAGGGTTAATTTTGCATTGGCATGACTTCTAGAGAATAGTTGAAAGAGGAATTATTGTCCTTTAGCAATGACCAAACGGAGCTTTCCAGTATATTTTTGTGAGCCATACCCAAGTGTTGCCCATAGATGGACCATCTGTTGCGCACTTTTAACATCCCTCTGTGCTTTGCTACTGTCTTAGCACTGATCTGCCTCACATGAAATGTGCTGCATTGCACAGGATGTTTGTCAGGGACACTGCCCCTGAAGTAGTGATTTTCTGCATGGTCATCCTACCATATAAAGAGCACAGGATTTATGCTGGCATCTGCACCTAACATTGCTTTCACATACTGAAACCTGTCAGACAAGAACCCTGTGGCTTACTCCTGCTTTCTTCTTAACCTAAGAGATTATATCAGGATAGCATCTGGTCAGCAAATGGGATGTTGTAGGTTTGGCAGAGAAATTCAAATAAGACCTTATTGTCTGGAGGGCCTCACTGAAACAAGTGGCAGCACTGGACAGCAAGAGTGGAGAAGTGAACATAAGAAGAGCATTGGCAAGGAAATTAGAAGCATGGAAATCAGTGAAGCAAAAATGACTTAAAGAGCTTTATATGGCTGGCAGAGGTGTGATGAAGTGAAGGGCTAGAAGTAGCCTACATGTTACTGCCATCCTTTTTTTGGTATTTTCTTGCTTGTTTGATAATATATATTAGGACTAGAAAACAGATTGTTCTATTTTTATTAAAATTGTTCTTCAGGTACAGAATATTTATGGCAATATTATGTGTTGATCAGATTAGAGCCAGCTTTGATTTGTTAACTTGGCTGTGTTCAAAAAATCAGACATTTTTTTCATTTACCTTCCTGCTCCATTCCTCTTTGTATCAAAGCATAATGATTTTGTTTTGTGAAATACTGAGTAGAAACAGTGCAAATGTTTTGTTTTTCTTCCTTCTGTTAGGGAGAAAGTCAAATTTAAAATTAAATACTGGCTCTTACTACAGTACGCAATACAATGTATAATATTTCTTTCAATGGCAATACAGTATGAAGTCAGGTGGAAATGAAAAGATTTGTTTTCCTCTAGTAATTTAAAGACTCACTATTCTCTATTGCCTTCAGTTTTCCCAAAGATGACAGATTTAATTTAAAAACTATGTGAAATGTTACTTTCCTCTTTCTTTAACCTTCTGTGAACTTTTTGAAGGACTGCCACTGCTTTACTGCAGATGAAAAATTGTACCTTTGGTGAGCATTGTGTTCTGTGAAAGCTCATGTCAGCTAGACTTGATAGCAGTATGTACGTGGTGATTTCTGTTCAAATAATAGTGCTTCTGAGCATTCTTCAATCTACCTTTGGCTTACTCAGAAATTCCGTAATGGGTCCCTGAGGAAAACATAGTCTTCTCTATGATTTTGTAGAGAAAAAATTAATTCTATTGAAGCTTTCTTAAATTGTTTCAAGTTCACAAATAATAGATAAAAATACGTTGGAATTAAAATGCAGTTTTAAGGGTCAAATGTGTTTTAGAACGATTTCGTACAGCAAGATAATTTGCTTAAAGTGCTATTGAGAATGAATATACTTGCAGTTTGCATCTGCTTTTTTTCTAGGTTTAGCTGTGTTCTTAAGGCAGTCCATAGAAAACAAGAATGCTCCCACGTGCTCAGTTTGGTTTCAAGTACTTTATACCTAACAATTATTTTTATATAATCTGGAAGCTAGTCTTTTAAATATAATGTAAAATTACACCAATGGAAGTTTCTAATAATATTTGCATTTTGTTTCAGAGCAAAGTAGAAGAGATGATTTGGAAGCTTTGGGTCATATGTTTATGTATTTTCTCAGAGGAAGTCTTCCATGGCAAGGTTTAAAGGTAGTGGATTTTGATATCTTCTCTGTCCTATTTTCAGATCATCGGCTTTTATTGACATGTTTGGGGTTTTTTAATGTGTATCTGCAAGCTGTGTAACTTCAGAAGTTTGTTTGTTCTTCTGTCATAGGCAGATACATTAAAAGAACGTTACCAGAAAATTGGAGACACTAAACGGGCAACTCCTATAGAAGTATTGTGTGAAAACTTCCCAGGTAATGCCTGCTGTTAATAAAAATGTTGTGTATTAATTTATAAAATGAAACTGACATAGGCAATTGCTTAATATCTGGGTTTATAATTATAGTACATGTAATAGATCACAGAATCTCAGAAAGGGTCAGGTTGAAAGGGCCCACGGTGGGTTATGTGATCCAATCTCCCTGCTCAAGCAGGGCCTTTGTAGACCATGTAGTCTTGTCTTGGTAAAATTGATTGGAAAGAAAGAAGAATGTAGAGGCATTTCTCTACACAAATTTTTGCACACTGTGTGTTAGAATTGGAACATTGAATGGAAGATTTCAGTGGGTAACATGAAGGAAAAATTAGTGGGGTCTCACTTGCTAGGGTATGTTTGGAATATGGTGGTACATCTCAGAATATGGTAGCATCTCGGAGAACATTATTAAGTAACTATTCTTACTGGTAATTCACAGATTCATGGTGAACAACTGTTCAGGTTTTATGGTGAGAGGTACAAGTTGCTTTAAAATGAAATAAGGTGGTGGGGACTTTTTTGAGTTCCATTAAAACAGATAATGGCAAATACATATATATTTCTTATTTATCTAGAGGAAATGGCTACTTACCTACGTTATGTAAGAAGGTTAGATTTTTTTGAAAAGCCAGACTATGACTATTTAAGAAAGCTCTTCACAGACTTACTTGATCGGAAAGGCTATATGTTTGATTATGAATATGACTGGATTGGCAAACAGTTGGTGAGTACAGTTCAGCTGTTAGTAATATAATGGGTTTTTCTATAATCAGTTTTGAGTTTCATAAGATATGTGCATCTCAAGGCTGCTAATAGAGTTGTGAACAGCTGCTATTACAAGCCCATCTGCAGATGCATGTTCTGACATTGTCTTCTGGCTTGAGTGCTTCATATTCAGTCTCTTTCCAAATGTGATCTCAATATCAAAGTACATCTCTGCTCAATCCAAAACGAGGTGGTAGAAATTCAGACTGTTTTTTGAGTTGAAGGGACTTAAAATTTGGCACGTAACAGTCATTACTGCATGTATTTTTTTTGTTCCCAGTATTTTTGAAATGCATAGCTATAACCTCTCTGCATATGAGGTGTATACTCAGATATTTGTCAGTTCATTATGAAGAAATATTGAATAGTTCATTGCATATTTCATCGCAGGGCATCTAAGTTTTCAGGAAACATGCCGTTTATATAATTTAAGAAATGGTAGAGGATGGGGTTTTCTTCATCTTCTCAAATTTTTCACTTCTTTTTATTATGTAGGAAAAGGAGGGCTAATATTTATATGTTTGACTAGTTTCAGATTATGCACTTCACTCTGCAGTTCTGTGTGATTCTGAAAGAATTGTAGCATTTATTTTATTGCAAAATATTTTTTCAGTGTTTAGCATTGAAAAATATTTTAAGCCTTTCATTAGGTTTCATCAGAATGTCGTAACTGCTAACTGCAGAAAGTATCAACTTAAAGTCTTTCAGAAAATTTATGTATTATAATACTTAGAATTGCTAATTCAGTGCATTCTGTAAGTCATGATTTGCTTTTTTCTTCTTGGTATTAGTAAATATCTAGTGAAGCTTTTGCTTTAATCTGATAATTTTGTGGTTTTGAAACTGTTAGATTTATAAATTATTTTCTATTACAAACCAGTAACTTTTGGTGAGACTTAGAAATTTATTTTTTTTATCAGTTGCTACATATTATTTATATTTGTAGCCTACTCCAGTGGGTTCTGTACATTCAGACCCTACAATGTCTTCAAACAGAGAAGCATATCAGCACAGAGACAGAACGCAACAATCCAAAAATCAGGTAAACTGCACATGTAAGATTATCAGCATTGCTATATCATTTGTCTAATGATTTGTGCTGTTTTTATTAGAACTTGAAAATAAAATTGACTCTAGGTTTTCTTTGTTTTCGCTTTGATTTAAGTAGATATAAATTAATGTAGAGACACATAAATATCTCCTAAAAGCTTGCTTGTTTGAAGCTATGATATAGTGTAGTTAACAAGTAGTAAATTTTCTCCCTACTCACACTTCTTTATTTGCTGTCTCTCCTCCATACACTGTATCCTGTCTTTCAATTCTAACATGCATGTATAATATTTTCACTCTTTTTTTAAAACCAGGCTAATGACTTAGATGGTAACAATGTTAGGAATTCAGAGCCATGTCAGTTTACGTAAGAAAAATTGGAGGGTTGTGTTAGTGTGCTTTTTCTTACTAGGAATTTTGAAGTTTAGCTACTTCAACTCTGTATGAAAATTTACATGAAGGCATGTGTAAGTATGTTGATAATGTGGAAGTGCAATCTATATAGGGATTGAGTGTGTAGTGCTTCTGTGGTTTTCAAAAATAATATATGACAATTAATGCACTGATTATTTATTTTTAATTTTTTTTCTTCTTTTACATAAATTATTCTTTCAAAAATGATAGTCAACAGACCATAGGGCAGCTTGGGACTCACAGCAAACAAATCCTCATCATTTGAGGGCTCACTTGGCATCTGACAGACATGGTGGCTCTGTACAGGTATTTTCTGCTTCTTTGCATGACCTAAATCAGTCATTTTGCATTATGTAATACTACTTTTTGTAATGTGTCATATGATTCATGTTTTCATATTAAGTTTACTTATCAGTAGTGTTCAGAATGATGCATTTATTTATATTTTCACAGTTCAGTTATCAAACTGAAAACAGATGCTGATACTATGGAACTTTTTGTTGATGGAATTTTTCTTGCGTGTGTCTTAGTCAAGTCTTAAAAGAGTTGAACTGTCTTTTTTACAGATTATGGACTTACCTCTGTGCAAGCAACTGAAGTTTAGACTTTAAATGTACTAATTGTATTAGCAACTAAAAGGCACTATTCACTGAATTCAGTGTTGTTCAAGATATGTTTTTTGTTCCTTAAGTAAACATCAAGTTAAAATGCTATTTAGTGATGTTTGCTTAAGCTTCACTCTTTTATTCAAGCATTAATTGACTAGAAAAATGTTCCCAGGGCAGCACCTCACACATCTCAGTGAAAAATGTGTAGAAACCAACCTTTTTTCCTATATTATTAGTTTATTTCATCTTCAAATAGCTATTTTCCTGTTTGTTTTCAATTTCTAAAATTAATTTTGAAATTTTTGATGTCTCGCTCTTTGAATATATTTAGGCGTGAAATAGTTGGACTAATGTGTAAGGAATTAATACTGAAAGATTCAAGATGCCAGCTGTGAAGTCTACATGAGATTTTGAGCTTTGAGTCCAAAATCAAAATGATTTAGCTTTGTGAAGTCTTATCTGGGTGGGGGTTGTGCATGGAAATTGTCTGCTGCATTTTTGGTTATGACAATCTAAGTTACATATGTTTCTTCTGAATTTTTTGGTTTTGAAAAACATTGTTATGGCCCAAAGAAAGAATGAAAAGTTGAGGGTACAGGAAACAAGGCTGCAGTCCTGTCAGTGTGATAAGATTCTCTAAATTTCATTGCTTCAGAAGCAAGTGTCAAGTGTAATGTAACAAAATCTAGGTGCTGATAATTATTAGCATATAAAAAAAATTTAAAAGTTGCTTTGTTTTTCCCATTAGCAAATGTTTAAAATAACTTTCGTTTCCCATATTTTAGGTTAGAAAAATACATATTGAATTTAAATTACAGTTAGTAGAACTTTCAAAATGTCACCATATGACTCTGTTGGCAATTGCGGCACTTAAGAAATCTTCTATTCTTTGTCAGGTGAAATGTAACAATTACAAGAAATTTTCTTCCATTGTGAAATATGCTAAATACTGCTTGGGGATGGAGGGAGAACATTTTCAAGGAAATAACACAAGTAACACTAGTGTTCTGTACTCCTAATATAGTCTCCCTGTCCTTTTTCCTCACAGGCTACAGGCAGTCTGAGTTCAGATCATTTAGGTCCATTGAGGCAAAGCAATTGCCACGTGAATAAAAGCACTGTGCAAAACTGCAGCCATGGTCTGTGTCTTTGAAGATCAAGTGTTGTGCAGCAGAGTGTTTTCATGCTGGATTGCTTTTTGTTGTGGAGTGGTCATGCTTCCTTATTAAGGGTACTTATAAAATCACATAGTATCTACAGTTATGCTGTGACATAGCCCCTGGCTGTTGTCAAATGCCCCTTTGTTGCAGGGATGCTAACTGAACCATGCTATTTGTTAAGTTGGTTCATTAGCTGGCTTCCTTAGTAGCATTCCTAATTGCTTTCAAGGAAGCAGATACTAAAAGTCCCACAGAAAATTGTTCAAAGGAAAAGCTGAGTCTGAGGTGTGAAATTAAAGTGTTTATTTTTTGCTGTGATGTTAGTGAGCCATTGCTCATCTTTGAGATCAGTTTTATCAATTTTTCTGAAAGATATGAAAATCTGTCCAATTATTTTAAAGTGGAAGTGGAATGTTTTTAGGTTAGTGCTATTAGTCATCTGTAATACTACTGCTAATGTCATCACTGAGGTTCTTTTTCTGGCGATTATTAAAATGTTCTAGTGATTCTTTTCTGTGGCATATTAACATCCAGTGGACTGCGTGTTGGTGTATAGGTTTGTAACCGTACACTTGCATGCTTTTAGTGATAAGTTCAAATGGGAACCTTTGAAGTTCAAACACATATTGTTCAATTTTTTGTATTAATTTATCTCAGACTGTAAGCCTGCATTCAAAAGTTCCCAATGTGCTTAGACATGTCTAATTTTACTTTGTAGTAACAGTTAAAGTTCAACTAGTATTAGGAAATTGAGTTCTAACGTGAAGGCATCCCTTCTTCCACTTATCTCGGTCAATTTTTCTAGTTCATGAAGACTCATTAATGAGCAACTCATATCTGCCAGCAATTCATTCAACAGCTTTTGTGCCTTCTTTTTCCTAAGTTTGGCTCACTTCTCAAAATGTCAGTTGTACAACACTGTACAACACATCTTTCTCTGCATGAGCTGCAGTCTGCTTGTGCAGTCATAAATACTGTATTAATCTGTTAGATTATTCTTTTTTTATCACTTACTAACTGATCTCCTCTTACCTTTTCTCTTTCTTTTTTCTCATTGGGAAATTCTTTAAAAGGAGGTTAGGTTAAAAGATTGCGTTAAGGAGTTCCTAGTAAAGTAGTTAGGATCTGCTTGAAAGATTTTTATATTTGATATAGGTAGTTTTGAGTAGCAAGATTCCTCTCCTTCAAGGAATCAAGATATTAAAGTGTTAGATGAAACAAATCAATTTTGCTTAGCTTTTGTGAACTAAAAAGGTATTATGATTACTTTTATTCTTTTGTCTTAACTGAGAACTTTCTGAAGGTAAAATAAAGAATTGTGTAGTATCACTAATGAATTGCTTAGAGATGTAGATTGGCTTTAATTTTGGGTGGACAATTCAGTTACTGATATTCTTAGTGGAATGAAGGGGTTCTTTTCTATGTCTGTTTCAAATTTTTGCAATTCCTTGTTTTGATTATAGTAATGAAAATCAGCAAGACTTTCCAACTGATTTTCAAACATAGCAAGTAAAAGAACGGTTTGTGTAGTCCAAAAGAAAGTATGGAGGCTGTAGATTTACTGTTACTATTAATGATTGGTATTCAGGCTTAACTGTGTCTTGTTATAAATGGCCTTTATCAAGCTTCCAGAGGACCATGTATCTAAGAAATCAATCTATTCCACAATTAATGTGTCATTAATAGCTAGTGGGTGGAATTTTTGTTTCTTTACCTCATGGCATAGAGAGATTAATTGTGCCTCCCATTTTTTATTTGGCCATTGATTTCATCAAGGGAAATCCATTCCAACTTGAGTCACTAATAGAGAAATTAAATGTTTCTCTCAAACTTAGTTTCATGTAGCTTCTCTCTCCTAAAGTTTTAGCTTTTTTTTGTGGCTCTACTGTGATGAATTTTCATTGTTGTATGTTCTGGCTACAAAATTTGGTGTACCACTCCTTCAGTGCATACAGTGTCATCTTGATGACTTACTCTTGCTCAATTCTGTTATGTTCCCTTATCTACTTGCCTGTGTTGTGCAGATTTTTGAGCTGATTGGCATGTGGTTGGGGAGAAAAATGTAACGATTTGCCTTATTAAAGGCTCTTTTAGGTCAGATTGTAAAGTACTTTACTGATGTAATGTGAAATAAAATTCATACAGCTGTAGCCTTACTGACAGTGGAATTGACACTCCTGCCTATCTCTTGTACTCCTTTGTAGGAGTCTTTGTTAGTTTAATTTTCTTCATCTTAGTGATGAGCTCCTAGAGCTGCTTTTGGCAGTAGTAGATTTGAGTGGAACTCAGGCCGTTTGTGGTTTTGGAGAAGCATGGCTGATGCTGTTTTTTGGATTTATACTATTTATGCTTTCACTTGAGCTTTCAGTGGTCATAACTTGTCAGAAAGAGTTACGTTCCTCCCATCTAAACTAAGTCATGCAACACGCAGTTATACTTCATAATATTTGTTGGTGTATTTGGTGAATGTGTATACCTGTGTATATGTGTGGGAAGGACTATGGTCTCTTTCTCCTTGATATCTTTCAAAGAGGCAAAGATTATCTATTACTGACCAGAGCAAGGCAGGCAGTCTTTTGCTATGTGGTGTGAAATTTTCAACAGCGTTTCAAATTCTCTTGAAGTAAATAGTCAAAGTAATAAACAAACTTAGGAAAAAAGCTGTTTTGAAAAGCGATTTATCCAGCTAATGAAAACCACTGTCAAGAAAAACTGGGCTTGAAGTCAGTTTGAAGAATAAGCTGCAATAAACATTGTTCTTTGTTAACAGATAGTAGTGCATTGACCCCAGCAGAGGGTGATTTTGGTTCCTTAAAAGATGAAGTCAGCTTAGATTAGTACAGCACATACATAATACTTCCTACTAATGTAGGAAGGACTACTTTCATACTTTCTGATTCAAATGAAGATGTGTACATAGTTAAGTTTGTTCTGTTTTTGAATGTGCTGTCCAAGAAGATAGATGTGAATAATTGAACAGGTGCTCCTGGGAAAGAAGTGTGAAGGAGAGTGTCATATGAAACCCCCATAAGATGCAACAGTTGGGCAGTAGGTTTGATATCTGTGTAGAAGTCATATATTTTTTCATTTATTTTTTAGGAAAAGAGAAGAAAACAGGAGTTCTTACAAATACCTCTGCAAACTGTGACCTGTTCTTTACAACAGTCAGGAATGCTAAATTGTACTGTGCTTGCTTCCCATCCAGAAAGGGGCATATACCTGTCTTGGTATTTCTTGATGTACCCTACTTCTGTTTGAGTAAACTGAAGACAAAAGCTTCTGTTTCTCATCAACCACTCTTACTCAATCTTGAGCATGGATCTGAGGTTCTTTTTAGAAAAGTTCTTTTTAAGTCTAGATTATGGAGCAGAAGTCCTGCATTATTAGGGCTGCAAGCAAGGTTGCCAGTATTAATTGGGTGGCATTGCTCTGTATGCATTGGTACAGGCTGTAGTTTTGGTTAGTTATATAGTTAGGCACAGGGAGCTAGCTCCACATGAGCATGACCCCACCAGTGATCCCTTCCAGCTCTAACCATTCTGTGCCTCTGCTTCCTTTGGAAGCAAATTCATTTGATGGTCAAGTTGAGCAGAGATTTTTGTATCCTTATGTTTTTATGACTGCTCCTGTCGTAGTTAGCAAATGCTTCTTAGTATTAGTTAGCAAACTTAGTTAGCAAACACTTTTCCATTCTGGGTATTTAACAAGAAACTGTGATATGACCTTCACAACAAGATACCTGACGAGGTGGTTGGGATAATACTATATCCCCTTTCTTTGTAAATATGTACAGTGATGGCAATTCAGAATATTCTGTGACTGTGTAAAACCCCATAACGGAAACCCAGGATATTTGGTTCAGGATGTCTGTCCCCCCATCTTAATGTTTGTTAAGTACGATTCCTACCTGTTTCTGTCACTGAATGTGAAGTGCTTCTGTCATGCCCAGTGATGTGAAACTAAGCTTAAGACGCCTAGTTGAAATTCCATTGAAATTACTTATCATTGCAGGAGTAAAGTCCAGTCTCCCATGATTCCTTCAGTTATATTGACTAAGTAGTTAGATTCCTGCAATCTCACATATCTTTTATTTTGTTATGAGTCTGCAGGGTTTTTTTGGCAGTGGTTCCTATTTTAGTGAATTTTTTAAAAGGTCAGAACTCAGCCTGATGTCAGCAAAAGGTTTGGAAAATGCCCTGAGTGCAGCAAACTTCTGAAGCGCTGTACTTAGTTACAATAGGAACCACAAAACAAACTTCAATAGGCTAGGCTCTTAGCTCTGGTTATAAATAGATGAGACATAACTGCTATAATAGGAGGAGAGCTTGGAAGAGTGAGGGAAATAATATTATGGTGATGATTTTCCTTCTCTTTCCATTCATCTACTTAAATCTCTGGCAATAGCTGGTAATAATGTTGAATTATGGACTACTCTTAGTCTGTATGGCTGATTAAATCATTAATCATTAAATCATCACATTGTTTACAGATGTTTTCTGCAAACTTTTATATTATTTGGCCAGAATTATATTTTTATGCTTGCTGCCTTGCCAAGCAGTTGCTGCTACTTAGGAGCTAGTAGACCTCTCCATGGTGTCAGTCAAATAGCACTGTCAGTAGCTCTTATCAGGTAGACACTTATCTACAACCAGTTAACCATATCCCTTTTTGTATTCTGTGGGGTGAATAATAGAGAAGCCTCTGGAATGGCTACATTTCTCGTGCAGGAAAGCTGGTAGGAACTGAGAGAGAGAATATTGGGTTTCATTTGGTTTGAAGTCCGGAAAGATGTTCCCAGAGAATCACAGCTTTTACAGTGACTTGAACAATTTACATAGAAATCTGATGGTAAACTAATAGGAATGAAGATTGACCTATTTTTTATTAATTTTTTTGGCAGTAGATGTTTTTGTGTCCTAAAAATCAGACACCATCTATACTCTTAGATCTAGAAGACAGCCTTAGTTTTCCCCTTTTCTGGTGAGTATTCTTTGAGATACAACTGAATCAGGCCTTCATATCCACTCTGAGTATAAAGAGCTAAACTGAGGAACATAAGTACACTGAAGGAGCAGAGATAGGATTAGACTGACTGAATTGGTATTGGAAAAGTGCTTAGTGCCTTCCCTTAAGGCTCTGAAGAGATGTGGGGGAGATTAGCAAGGCATCCACAGAGTTGCTTTGCTTCACTCACTCTGAGTCCACCCTGTAGAGGTTGTTTCCACTAATAGATATGAAAGGAAAATTACAAGAGCATAGGGATGCCAGAATAAAACCTGAAGAAGATACTATTACTGCAATAAAAATAACTATGGAAATAACAAAAATTACTGGTTTTTAAAATTGTATTGTAACCTTAGGAATTAACAAATATATGTCTTGCACTAGTATAATTTTAGGTCTTTCTTGTGATTTCAGGTAGTAAGCTCAACAAATGGAGAACTGAACACAGATGACCCAACTGCAGGCCGTTCAAATGCACCCATCACAGCTCCTGCAGAAGTAGAAGTAATGGATGAAACAAAGTATGTCCTTCTTTTTATATTCTCTGGATGTTTTGTGCTCGGCTGCTTCAATATTTTTGTCATACAGTTTTTCAGAAAATACTGTCTGAAATGAATAGCCATTGGTAAGGAGCAAAACTACAGTGCTATACTTAATTTTATCTTTAAGTTTTTAAATAGCAAAGTTCCTATAGCTTGTGCTTTTTTATGCTAAGCCTTCAATGATATGTCTTGCTATGCTGGTTAGAGAAGTGCATGCATTTTTGATATTTCAACTTATTTTGAAATATTTATTTTAAGATAATGTTCTGACTACCAAAAGCCATGAATGGAAGATGTAAAATTCTTCCTCTATATTGTATTCTGATTCTCTTTTTTCCCTTATTCTTTTTCTGTATAGCTGCCAGAAAGTGTTGAACATGTGGTGAGTTATACAGCACAGGCAGGCAGAAATAGCCCCAGGAGCTTTGTTATTGGGTTTAAAATTAATTTAATGAAACTTAAAAATAAAATGTCTGTTTATAAATGACAAAATATATTTTAATTCTGTGAAACAATTAACTATTTTTACAAAAAGCCACCTTCAAGAGCTGTTCTGCCTGCTTCAATCCTGCTTGCTTTTAAGTTGTGCAGTTTGTTATGTACTTTACTTAACCTTTTTAATGGGTACTAGAATATTTTTTCTTAGTTTCTATTCTGTTTGAAAGGGGAAACCATTTTTTTGAAATATTGTAGCATTCAGCTAGTGTATTAACATCTGGAAAATAACTCAATGAATAAGTAATAATTGCTAGCAAAAATATTTGCAGTTTTTCCAGTTATCTCTATAAACAAAGTATTTATCAGAGTATTAGTGACAACTTTCTAACTAATCACTAAAACATAACTTCAGGATTCCTTAATGTTGAAGTGTAATGAAAGGGAAAAGTATTAAGATCCGTTACCATGGGATGGACAACTATTGTTTATGTATTTGACTAGTAAGTTTAGACTTGCAAAGTGGTACAGAAAAATATTCCTGATAGCTAAAGGTGATATGAATTCCAACATGTTTTATTTTATAATTATTCTTGAAACAGGATTTTACAAGGTTGTGGATCTAGTTTACTGTAAATAGTCACACAGGTATGAGGGATACATTATTAGTAAAGCAATTCAGTAGCATTAATTTTTTAGGACGCATTTTCCTAACTTTGGGAAATTTCTCAAAATGTAATTTTTTTGAAGTAATCGTTTCACGGGTAATGGTTTTGGTAGGTAAGCTTTATTTGTATGTGTAATTAATAGTTTTGAATGGAAATGTCTGTAGGCCCACATTTTTGCACTGGCTTTCTGTGAGCATTGAGAAGAACTAAATTCTTTGTTGCCATCTTTATCGAGCATGGTACTATTTTACTGTCAAGAATACTGAAAAATTTACATATATATATTTTTGAAAAAAAAAAAAATCCAAAAAGGCAAGGATATTGATAGGCTGCCCATAGATAAACTCCCTGTCCCCTCTCTTCAAATAAGCACAGTGATCTTCCTTATGCTCAGCTCATGTACACACAGAAAAAGATTGAATTTTGTAATTTGAGTAGTGCTTAGCAGAATTAAACCCATTTTTAAATCCCTACTTTATTTAGTTATCTGCAGGAAGTTAAGAGAATTCTCAGGAGCCAAGATGCTCAGCTGCTTGAGAAGTGTAGAAGTTAATTTTTTTCTGATATGAATACGTAATGAACAAATATGCTATACTTGACCTTTTTGGCCTACTATTAACTGGTTTTGTTACAGACAAAATAACTAGTCTCAGTGTCCTACTCTTTAGATTGATTTTCTTTTCTTTTGAGTATGTAGCACTCATATTAGTGTTTCAGCACTGTCTCTTTACGCTGAAGTTTCCTCAGTGACTAGAGAGTTTTTTGGGGGTAATTTTTTATACTTTGAAGTTGGTTTATATTTTGGCAGTCATTAACATACACGCACTCCCACTCACCCTCACCCCCTCTCCAGCTTTGCTATCAAACATCAATGCATAGGTACATATATTTTTTCAGAAAGAGCACTTTAGAAGATTTAGATAAGGTTTGCATTTTAACATGGTAATTACAAGCCTAATATCAAAGAGGGTTGTGAGACATTTAAACATTTGTTTGTAGATTTTAACACTGCGGAATAGGTTAAAGGAATAGGATTACTGGTATCCTTCATGTCTTTGACATGGATGTTTTTGGTTTTCAGGAGACATTGTTTTCTCAAAAGACTGTCACTTTGTGCCTCTTTCATAATCTTTTCTCCACCTGAAAGTATGAACAAAGCTAACCTCTCATGCTCATATCTTCTGTTCGTAACATTTCCTCATACTCTGAGAAGACAAACTTGAATCTTATTTAGAAATGCTTCATTCTTTGTTCTATATGTTTTCTTAGTTTTAGAAATTTAGCATGACTTTATCTTCATTTAAAAGATTTAAAAAAGGGTGCCCCTCATATGGGATTGCCCCTATTATGGATGATTTTAGCTGTGAAGACAAATATAATTTAGCTGAATATTAGAGCTTCTATTACCATTTCAGTGAAATCCTGTAAATGAAAAAGTATAAGTTTGGGATTTTTTTCTTCAGTAAGGATTTTATTGTTTTGAGACACTTAACCAACATTTAACCAAACGTTTCATTGTTTGATAGATATTTATGTACTCATATGCAGTATATATTCTAAATCTTACGCCATGTCATTTTCACGATGGTTGCGCAGCTAGCATGACTTTAGCAGTGGGTGTTACGTTTTGGTAATTCATGTTCATTTACTTTTTTGTTTGTGAGTGTTGGAGATGGAGGGGGTTGTTGGTTTATTATTGTTGGGGTTTTTTTGTTAGTTTGGGTTTTTACAAAAAATAGTTTTCTGCCCTATTTCAGTTGTTACTTAATGAAGTCGTAAAGCAAGGAGAAAACTAACCTGATCGCTGTGCTGGCCTGACATTTGGGGATCTACAGATCTATCTATAATCTTCTACAGATGCTCTTTCATTTATCAGCTGAGCATTTAACCTGTCTTTACTGTTTATTAGCCGTCAGAACTGTTGCTTCTATGAAGCATGTGTGATTTGAATAACCAAAAGGCTCTTTTGGGGGATGGCAGAGAAGAGCAAAGGGGCAGTGATTATATAATATGTCTTCTTTGCATCTTGCATCTTTTTTGCCACTTTAAACACTTGTTACTAATGCTGCAGTAAAGTGCCAGCCACATGCTTGATGGCAAATATAAAAACACAGCTATCTAATCACAAATAGCAAATTAAGTTACTTTAGAATTCTGGCCCAAGGCACTGTTCAAGTGGAAGGAAGGGTATTGAACAGGAAAAAGGATACAATAATGTCTTAAGAAGGCCAAGAAGTATTCAAAACCATAATGCTGAGGTTGCTGTTTGAGATAATACCTCAAAAGTCACTTTAGATTGTACAGGGAGAGTGCAACGTTTTTTGTGTTTTTTATAGTTTGCTATTATACTGCCTACTCTAGAAATGTTACATAAACTACAGATAAAAGTTAGCAGTCATTAAATGCTTTATTTAAATGAAAATTCTTTCCTGGAAGTAGAATTTTTAAAAAGTTCTCTTCTGTGTTTTGCATGCGTATTGAATAGTATAATAAATTTGTTTTAATAGTCCTTAATAATGCACCTAAGCAATGTAATATCTGTATTATGTGTGAGTGACACTAACACCCTCTAGTGACAGTATGCTTAAGAACCAGTCTACATTGCTGTTATGAATTACACTCATTGAGAGAGTATTCACTATGAATCTCAGGGCTATGTTTCTTTAATAAAATTTATTGTCGGGCAATACAGTCTGATCTGACATAATCCCACATAAAGATCCATATATTTTAAGATTACGTTTATTTGGCCTTGGAAGCCAATTTGAAGTCTAACACTTCTAGATTTAAAGATACACAGTGTTTCAGTGGGCTTCAGTTCAGATTTCCAAAACGGTCCTGTAGTTTACAGTTCATCATGGAATTTGCATTCCTTGAGTCATTTTTAGATACGACTCATACTAATAAGATACTTTTTTTTCCACACTAAATAAAACTTTTCAGCACTTAATGATTTCTCTTTGAATTGAAATACGGTTGATTAGTTTTTATAATTAAAAAACCCCAAACAAAAGAACTGTTAGTAGAAATTATACTCACTATAGTATTATGAACTTCAAAAGACCAGAGGATTAAAAAAGCAGTGCTATATGTTGGTTAAAAATAGAACTCTTGAGTTCACCACTGCATGATACCCTTTTGCTCTGGTTGACAGAGAAGTAGCAAACTAAATAGGGTATGCAGAATAAATAAAAAACGGTATGAGACTTGCAGTGAGGATGAATTAAAATTTTCTGATAAGGAAGGCAAGAAGACATAAAGTGTGCTTGAATTGCAAAGAGGATCCAAGTAGTCCTAAACATTTAAGAAGTCTGATCTACTTGGATTGTGATCCATATAAGCAAAATTTATTTAAAGAGTGGAGAGTTAAAATTCTAGATAGCTGTTCTAGACTATAAATTATGTGTCTGGAAGATTAATTAATCTTCCTACAGTCACTTATGTAACCTGGATTCTGTATATTTTAATGTTATAAATCAAGACAGAATTTTTCTTTGAGTTTTCTCTAAGGCATGCTTATCTCGAACAAGTATAAAAGTGATTTACCATCACAGTTGAGGGTAGGCTTTCCTCTTTTACAGGGTCATAGGATAATTCATGTTGAAAGAGAGGAGCACTGCTTTGTTTTGATGCATGATATACACATATATAAAATACTTGGGGTGAAAAAAGAATTAAACTAAATTGGAGTTCATACATCTACAAGTAAATTCAAAGCTTAAGTGATAATGTATGTTAGTGGTTATAGGCAAATGCTAAATAAAGGGTTAGTAGTTATGGGGGAATTCCAGTTACAGTCAGTGGCTACTACCCTTCAAACCAATTATATATATTCTTTAAGAGGTACTTTAAATTTAGTAAATACAGTATGATACTTCTGCTAGCTGTAAAAATACTTACTTATGTAGTTTCCCCTACTGAATTTTTATTTTGGGCTTCCTCTTCATCAATAACCAATGTTTTTTTCTACTGAAAGTTATATAACTCTCAGAGCAGTTCTGGTTTGCCTCTGCCCACTGCTACTTTTTCAGTGACTGAGCGACAGGGTGCCTTGGATATTTTGAGAAGGTAACTTCTGTCTCCCCTTACTATGGATGTTGTTCTCACCCCCTGTAGTACCTTATTTTTAGACCCTTATTCTCCCTGATTTTTAAATGCTTTCTCCATTTCCCGTATTCCAAACTAAATCACCTGGATTACTTTTGAATTTTAGTGATATAAAATGCTTGGTGAACTTAAGGATTTACTGATCAAGGCTATTGATACAGTACATTTATATTTTCACTACTGCTGTACTTCATAGTTTAGAGACTCTTCAGTGTTTAGTGCTGCAAGTGAGAATTCAGTAACCAAACCACAGAACTCCATGGGGAAAGCTCTATTAGAGTAGACAGCTTGTTTGCTCAGTTTTGCTCATACACATTGTGACCACTTTAGTGTGAAGCTTCATTTTTAAACGGGGTATTCAGGACCTGGGAGTTGCTTAAAATAAGCCTAACAGTACAATTTAAATGAATTCTTTTTGTGTGTGTGTGTTATTTGTTGCTTTCCTCTTTAGTTTATTTTCAAAAATACTTTCTGGACTTCTGCAGTCCTTCTGTATATTATCTATATCTAACTCCCTCAATTCTTATTAATTTTGTAGTGTTCTTTCAGGTACTTTCAGATTGTCTCTATTTGCTAAGTGAAATTCACAGTGTTTGTCAATTTTAGTTTCATTCATGTAGTATGCAAAAAAGCTGGAAAAAGAATATCAGTTTTCTTTATATTTAAGCTGTGATTTTTCACTGTAGTAGTATTATCACAGCACTGGATCAGGACATTAATTATACTATTCATTAACATTTTCTCCTAAAATGTCTTGCGGAATACCCTTGGAGAAAGTTTTTCCAAGTTCTGGTTGACAAAGGAAGCTCAAATTGTCTCCGGGTTAGCAACAGTAGCATCTTAAGTACACAATTTAAGTGACACAGTCATAAGCACAAGCTTCTATTTGGCATATTGCCAGTTAATATGAAAGTGCTCTGGTAATGGAATATTTTTTATTCTTACAAATATATTTTTAAGTCATCCTATAATATCTATGCTTTTGATATTCTCATCAATGCTCTAAACTTAATAGCTACTTGCATTATAGCTTTTTTAGTTGGATTTTTTTTTTTTTTTAAAAAAAAAGGTGAAATGTGTCAAAAATATCTCTACTTCAGTTTCTTCCTCTAATAAATCAATCACTTGCAATAGAGTTTAATGTGTTCCTTGAGGTGCTGGCTATACCTGAGCCACATACTTCAAATGAGACATACAATAAATAGTATAGTTTTGTAGTTTGTTTTTATATCATGTGTAATTCATGTCACGCTTGCAGGTGCTGCTGCTTATTCAAGCGGAGGAAAAGGAAAACCATCCAGCGCAACAAATGACTAGAACCAAAAAGAACACGGGAAAATGCTGATTTGCTCAACTATAGTCTTGTGATCTTAAAAAAACCCCAACAACAAAACCCAAAGCAAAAAAATCTCCATAATAAAGACATTTGCTGAGGACTCTCTGAGAAACAATATCATGCCTCTGTGATTTGATTTGGTTCTTCTGCATCCATCTTCTGTTTCTTTAATTCATCTGTTTTGAAAGCTTTAAGATATTGTCAAATGAGCGCTTCTTTGACCATTAACATATGGACCAATGAAATGACAGAAAATGAACCACATCTTGAGCAAAACTGAACTTGAAAAGTATTTTTTCTTTCCTAGGAAGTAGTAACAGTGTCTTAGATGAAGAGGGATGTCATATATCAATTATTTGAGTTTGTAGCAGTGTATCTAAAGCAGTTTTCTTCAAAAATGAAGAAGAAAAATACAGGTACACAACCATATTGTGAAATAATAAAATCTTAAGGTTTATTTTGTGACACTTGCATTGTTTTTCTTCTTTTGCCTCAGTATTACTTGTAAGTCAAATTGTTACTCTAGTCAAATTGTCACTTTCTAGAGATACTAGGGATGCTGGTTTAACTGTTGACAGTTGTCAAAATGCTGGTGCTACTAACAGAAAGTATTTCCAGTATCCTCTCAGTTTGAAAACCTGCTTTTATATTTGCCAATGAAAATTGCAGTACAGGAGAAATTATAAGAGTGTTTGTGCAAAGAATACAAATGTTTATATAATTTAACTTGTGGATCTTGTAATGTTAACAAGATCAAATTACCTTCAAAAGACTTCTACGGAGCAAATATTGAATCAGGCTAGAGCAAAATAAGTATTAAAGCCTGTACGTTCAATAAGGTAGTTGATGATTGATAGCATCTTTAACTTGAAAATATGGACGTGCCATGTAAAGTTAAAGTGTATTATTTTGCTTTTTTAATTTAGAAAACAAATGCAATGGATATGAGTTAGACTTCTGCCTTCACTGCATAGTAGCCCAGAGCATCTCAAATTTCCTGCCTTTTTTTCCCCTGGAATTTTCTTCTCTTGGAGTGTAAGGTCACTAGTGTCGTAGGATGGCAAGGATGTGTCAGATGCTTCTCTACAGTCCGATGAAGTGCTTGCAATATGAACAAACCAACAGTTCTGTTTGTAAGACAGCCCATTTTATATTTTTTTTCTTCAGAAAATACATGCTTCTCTTAAAGCCATCATGACAGATTTGTGGTTTTGTCATGTTTAACTGCCAGTTATTGAAGAAGGGCTGTGGAAGATAGAAGTGACAAGACAGATTTATTGACCAAAACACAGATTATCTCTGTTTCTTTGGAATTCTTCTAGAGCTAAGTAGCATCTTTTTTCTGTCCACAGATGTCTTTTGGCATATTTATTTATTTTTAATCTGTTTTGTGGTAGCATTTAAAATGTATATAAAAGCAAAGGTACACCTTTCAATTAATCATTGCATTTAGAAGGATTTTTATTTTATTTTGTAATTTATTTTTAATTAAGAGCCAAAGGTGTATGTTATTGTTTGGAATATATGCTCATATGTATACTTTGATCTTTGTCATTATTACTGCTCATGCTCTTAAATTTTTGTTTTATAAAACCTGAACTTGGCCTACAAAAACACAAGTTTCCACTCAAACAGAGTGAAAACTCTTAACAGATTACTGATTATTTCAGACTCATGAAGTTACTTTTTGTTTAAGCTGAGAAGTAGGTCACTTGACCATTCTCTGATGGAAACACATCCTTGTAGTACTTGACCAAAACTGTTGGTTGTACATGTGGTATGTGTATTTCTCACACACCTGATAAATTTTGTTCTTGCAGGTTTTTGATCTCTAAGTGTTTGTATGATCGGAACTCCATAACAAGACAGTGTGAATATTATGGACTTACAATGGTTGAATATACAAAAGCTATTTATTTGCTGAAATGACTAGCAAGGCACTTGCTCTTCAGCAGTTTTTCAAATACTTAATTTTCATGCGGAAGAAGGTTTTCTTCTAGTAAAGCAGTCAGCATTAATGTAGGTATACCAGTATGATTTGCATTTATATACTTCCTGTCTACAGTAATGAAGTAAACAATGGCTGGATGTCTAAACCTGAAATACATCCCTGTTTAAATGTAAGAAAAAAATAAAGGTAGTTTTTTAAAATTTGCCTTTTCCCCCCCTTTCCTACAGTCTTTGATGAAGTAATGTTTTAGGATGTGCTGAACAAATTTAGTCTCGTTGGATGACAAGGAATTTGAAAGCATGATTCTCATAATGCTATCTTGACTTACAGTTGTATTTGTTTACTTAACAGATGTTACTGTTACATGCTGGAATAGACCAGCTAACAGCAATGGATTGAGGAGACCTCAATGTACACATTTGAAATCTACTCGTGGATTAAAGTTTTTGCTGTCTGTACCACCTAAGAAAAGACCTGTGGAGGTCTAGGAAATGCATGAAAAGGAAGTTTTGGGTTAGAAGAGGCCCTTAAATAATATCTAGTCCAAACACAAAACACCACTACCCCCTCCTAATATAAATGTGGAAATGTTTCACTGCATCAGGTTGCTCAAGCCCCATCCAGCCTGACTTTTAGTGTTTCCAAGGATGGGATATCCCCAACTTCTTCAGGCAACTTGCTCCAGGTGTCTGTCTCACCACCCCCATGGAAAAAATGTCTTCCTTACAGCCAGTCCAAATATACCCTCTTTCAGTTTAGTCTGTAATTTCTTGTTCTGTCACAGGCCTTGGTAAAAAAGTCTTCATGTTTTACACTGCAAGTATTGAAAACCCACAATAAGGTATTGTCAGAATCATCTTTTCTCCAGGCTGAGAAGCCCCAATACTCAGCCGTTCCTCATAGAAGGGGTGGTACCCTCTCATGATTTTTGTTGCCTTCTCTGGACCTTCTCTAACAGGTAGCAAGGGGATGCTGGAGTCCCCAGAGCTGGATCCAGCTCTGCAGTGGGGTCTCACCAGGGCAAAGCAGAGGGGTAGAATCTCCTCCCTTGCCTTGCTGCCCACGCTGCTTTGAATGCAGCCCAGGGCATGGTTGGCTTTCTGAGCTGAGTGCACAGTGCTGTGTCATGTCTAATTCTTCATTTGTCAATATCCCCAAGTCCTTCTCTAGTCTCAAGCCCTTCATTCACCAGTCTGTCCTTAGAGTGGGGATTGCCCTGGGCCACATGCAGGATGTTGAACTTGTCCTTGCTGTCATTCAGTAAGTGCATTTGGTGCACTCCAGAAGTTTGTCAAGGTCCTGAAGTACATAGAAGGTAGCTTTTGATAACTTTCTAGGTTTGTTGTTTGCAACTAAAGATAGTCTGATGGGTGAACATTGGTGGTTGCCTTGGTCACAGTTGATTATGAAGATATTAGGTTTAAGATATTTGGCACTATTAAAAAAAGTCAGCAAAGATACCACCTAGGATTATGGAAGAGCAGGCTTTTGACTTTCCAGGGTGTTTGGGTCCAGGCACCCCAATGGACTTGTGTACAAAGAAAGATTTCTGAGTGATGTGGTGGTTGGAGGCTGTCTTCGGCACAGAGATCACAAAATGATAGAGCTTTTGGTTCTCAGAGAAGCGAGGAGGTGGATCAGCAAAACTGCCACCTTGGAATTCTGGAGGATAGGCTGTGGCCTTTCAGCTTTATATCAGAGCAGAATTTGTATAGTATGGAATAGTGCTTTGGTCAGTTCTAGTCAGTTGTCCTGTTCATGTCCCCTCCACAGGTTTGCCCAGCTCCGGCCTGCTGGTGGTGGGGGTGTAGAATCTTGGAGACACAGTGGTAATGCTGGGCCAGGGCTGCTCAGAAGTAGCCAAAACACCACTGTGTTACCACCACCTCACCACCCACTGCCACACAGCACAGCAACGTGAGGGCTGCTGTGGGGAAATGAATGTATCCCAGCCAGACCCAGTACAAGTAAACATGATACTCATCTGCAAGAAGGCTGGAAGGAAGATCTAGGGAACTAACAGGCCTGTCAGCCTTACCTCAGTGTTGGGGTAGGTCATGGAGCAAATAATTTTGATTGCCATCACATGCAGCATGGGTAGGGTATTAGGCCCAGCCAACACAGGTTTACAAAAGGCAAGTCCTGCTAAGCCCACAGGGTCTCCTTTGTCAAACCAACCTTAGTGGATGAGGGAGGACTGGATGTTGTCTGCCTGGGCTTTAGTGAACCCTTTTATACCATTTGCCCGAGCATTCTGCTGGAGAAACTGGCTGCTCATGATTTGGAATGGTGCACTTGTCACTGGGTAAAAAACTGGCTGTATGGTTGGGCCTGGAGAGTGGAGGTGAATGGGGTTACATCCAGCTGGCAGCTGGTCTTATCCGTCATCTGGATTGAGTGTAGCCTCAATAAGTTTACGGATGACACTACGTTGGGTAGGAGTGTCAATCTGCTGGAGGGTAGGAAGGTCCTGCAGAGACCTAGACAGGCTGGATCTCTGGACTGAAATTATTGAACGAAAACATCAAGGCTGAGTGCTGAGTCTTGCCTTTACAGTAGTCCCAGGCAGAGCTACATGCTGGGGAAAGAGTAGCTGGAAAGGTGCTCAGCAGAAAAGTACTCCTGAGGGTGTGGGTTGACAGCAGCTGAGCACAAGCAGCTGTGCCCAGAGGAAGGCATTTTGGTCTATATCAAAAATGGTGTGGCCAGTAGAAGCAGGGATAATCCCAGGACAGTCCCCTATACAAGGCACTAGTGAGGCCACACCTCAAGTCCTGTGTCCGTTTCTGCATCTCAGTTCAGGAAAGACATTGAAGTGCTATAGCCAGTCTAGAGAAGGGCAGTAGAGCTGGGGAAGGCAGCTCTGGAGCACAAGTCTTATGCAGAGTGGCTGAGGGAGCTTGGAGTGTTTAGCCTGGAAAACAAGGCTCAGGGGGGACTTTGAATGTATAGCCAGGTGGGGGTCAGTGTCTTTGCTGAAGAAATGAGGGACAGGACAAGAGGAAATGGCCTGATATGGCGTCAGGAGAGGTTTAGATTGGATATTAGGGAAAGTTTTCTTCTTCAAGGAGTTCTCAAGCATTGGAACTGGCTGCCCTGGGAAATGGTGCAGTCACCATCGCTGGAGGTATTTAGAACACGTAGATGGGATGCTTCAGTACCTGGTTTGGTGGTGCGCTTGGCAGTGCTGAGAGTGGTTGGGCTTGATGATCCTAAAGAGCTTTTGCAACAGAATTCTATATTAAATGCTAGGAATATACTATTACACTATATTTAAAAAGCATATGAAATGCTGGCATTGACTGGCCATTGCTTGGCTGTGAAGAGCCATAGATGAACAGTTGCCTTTCTGTGGTTCAGTTTGAGACAGTGTAGCTGCAAAATATTTATTTGGTTTTTGAGGCAGTTGTCTGTGGGTGACTATGCAAACTCCCACTTGGTTTGACCAGTTGACAGTTGGGGCATGGGTTTCTGAGTCTTAAGTTCATCACACATTATTTTAGTATTTTCTTTATTGTTCGTTTCTTGCATTGGCTAGTGAATTTGTTGTGGTGCACCTAAACAAAATAGCAAGAATTCTTCACTGCTTCACAGATATAAGTCTTGAGATTTCAATGGTAGTTCCTCTGTTTTGGTTTTGTGGGTACATAGGTTCTGAACTTTGGTTCAGAATTTCAATTTGAATTAATTTTTGAAGAGTAAAGCCATTTGTTTCATCAGCTGAGAATGTATACTGTCTGCATTCTGTCATATAGGATTGTCCTGAGGATCTGTGCAAGAGGTTTTGTTTTTCACATTAATGCCCTCTTTCCATGAACAAGAAGGATTGAAGACAAAGTTCTTTAGAGCTCACAAGAATTAGGTGGGTAGTAAGTCTACATAAATTACTCAAATTTGATTGATGAATTGTCCCTGCATAGACTAAAATCACAGCTGGATGTAACAATTAAATTTGCTGTGATAAAGCTAAATATAAACAGTTTCTTACATGTTGGACAAATTAATATATTTCTATATTTATTTTCTTATATGAAGCAATTGTATTCTATAATCTAGTTGCCCTATGCCATTTTATGAAATAGTTAGAGAAAACTACCTCTTCTGAAAAAGATAAGGTAAGCTTTTGTAGTCTTAGGAATACCCATATGTTGCAGATGAAATGAGCGAGGTGTCAATGACAATGATGTATCAATGATTAGTACAGAGAATTTCAGTATCTGTGAATTCTGCCACCCAGTTAAACATCAGTTTTTGTAGTGCATTATTGAAAAACCTCCTGCTACAATGAACAGGAAACTTGTCAGCTTTGTCATGTTCTTGCTTGGTTGGAGTATCAGGATTGTCTTCCACCTGCAGTTTCTTTGCAGGAAACTCTGTGAGCTCCATGTCCGTTTTGGAACAGTAGTTTACTTCAAGGTGAGCACAGATGCACTTGAGCATGTCCATATGAACTGCGCTGTGTAGCAATACTCTGAAAGTGAGTGAACGAGGGAGAGCACTGTTTGAAGCTCTCTGTGCTGTCGATACCTTCTCTTCACCAGGAGACCTTGTTACTGTGCGTGGCCTGGGATGCTCTGATACATGAGGTGAGTGGAAACACTGGTGTCAATTTGTATGTTAAATGTTAGTAAGGCTCAATTTATTTCTTAAGTGGTTTTGTTGCTGTAGGGATTTTTGTTTGTTTGTCTATTTGTTTTTTGCTGTAAAATAAATATAAATGAAAGTTCTGCTGGCTCCTCTCCACACCATGGTGGATATTCTTGCTCTCTCCTGGGGTTTGCGCACCCCATGTTGGAGCCCAGGGGCTGAGAAGACTGGAAGGGGGCACAATCTGCTTGTCCTCTGCAGAAAACCACATTTACAAGGCTAGTTTTCAACACCTGGCTCAGTACAAAATAGTGTCCTCAGCTCTTAGTCAATGTTTCTAACAGTAATGGCCAGAGCCGACAATTTTAGCAGAGTGGTCAACGATGTAAAACTGTGGGTGCCCAAAGGGGTGCAGGACAGTCCCAGGGGCCAGCAGAGCTGCTGTGCATGACTACAGCAGGATGAGAGGACCTAAAGACCACAGCTGACCGTCTGAAAACAGTCAAGACCACAGAAGCAACTTGCTCTAAGATGGATCAGCCAAGCATGAACTTGAGATAAGTACAGACAGGAGAAATTTACAACAGGAAGATGCTAATTAGAAGCCTGATGGAGGTGAGATTTGGTTAACTCAACCTGGTTAACACATCCAAACAAAAGATGCCCACTCTGACAAACTCTGGGAAAGAAAGCAACTGCTCATGCACGTGCCACCCCAAGTTACAGGAACACCTGTGACTAACCTGTGGATGTTTGGAACTTGGACTGTATAAAGGTGGTTCCCCCAGAAGAATGACTCCAGGATGCCCTCACTGAGAAACCCAGGGTGGTGAAGCACCAGTGGGACACTGCTGGAACCATGGGTGGTTACTATTTTCTGCTTGATCTCTCTCTTTCTCCTCTGCCCCACTCCTTCATTTAAATTTCTTTTTTCTACCTCACATTTACATAAAAAAAAAAAAAAATCCTTATTAGTGACTTTGGCATTAACACCCTAATTTGGACAGAAACATCTTTTGCTATTTGGATCATGATGACATGAAGCCCCAGCTATTCTATGCAAGGTGTCCAGCTGTTTTTGGAAAATGTGCCATGACTTAGTGAAGGAGCAGAAGCAGCCTGCTGGAGGTCAGATTGGGCTGGCTGAAACTGGGGGGGTAAAAGGGAGGGAGCATGAGAGTTGTCGGTCGAGCAGCTGCCCCTCCCATCTCTACTCCGATTCTCTGGGGCCAATTTTCTTTCAAAGCCAAGCCTGCAGAAATGCAGCTGTTGGTCTCCCCTTGCAGATGACTATTTTCTTGCATGTCTCAGGCAGATGGGGACATCTCTTGAAATTAGGGTTGTAGGAGAAGAGTAACTAAAATCTGCAAAAGCAGTTCAAGCTAGTTGCCAGCCTTTGGAGACATCAGGACAGGAGAACTGAGCCTTATGCTGGTGAAAGACTAATGTGGGTCTCAAAGAGGTTTAAAGGGTATTTGAAACATAAAACTTAGGCTGACCAAAAGATTGTGCTAGGTTTCTGTTAAGTAGTTAACACCCTTAGGAAGAAAGAGAAAAGAGGAAGAATTGTGTCTTTGCCCTCCTCCTCCTCTCTTTCAATGCCAAGGCTTACATTACTGTAAGGTGAATTTCTTTTGCCAGAATCATTCTGAATCAGTTTGTGTGGAGGGGAAGTGATGCAGATTGCCAGTTAGCTGGGCTTTGCTGTTACCCTGCAGTACTGTTCAGCTCAATAGCCCGGTAAGGAAGGGCAGTATCTGTGTGCTGAGAAAGTGTGGGTGGCCAAGCCAACAGGAGACAGCTGGGACAGGTTTGTACCAGATGCTGAAACAGTAAGTAGGACCAGAACTGTACAAAAATTATGGCTACCACTGAGAACTACTATGGGAAATTGCTTGATGTATTTGCTTTGATAAGATTATTTTGGCAACCATGACTTGCTAGAGGAGATACTGAGGAAGGAGGTTTTGGGAAAATATTTCTGCTCCGGTCCATCCTTTATGCCTGCCTGGAAACTATTTTCATCCTTTATAGATGCTAAACATCAAAAGCTGTTCTGTTTGTTCTGTTGTCTCATCCTTAAGAACAGGTAAAGTCTGCTGGTATATCTGGAGCAACAACTGGTGATGATCCTGCTGTCCTCACCACCAAGCTTTGGCTGCAGCCCTGCTATTGCTCAGAGTAACTGGTGGCTGTGCAAGAGTACCCAGAAGTTTGAAGTACCCAGGGAAGTAGACTTAGAAGGTTGACATATTTCAAAAGAATTACCATTTTAAAAGTAAATGGGACATTTTTCTTCCTGAAAACTGAGGAGACTGTCCTGCTGATGGAAATTATCTCTGCCTGCTGAAAGTTCAAGGCTGAGGCTGAAATTCAAACAGCAACGCTACGGCCGTATTGGGGTTTTATTGCAAAGTTTCAGTAGCAGGGGGCTGTGGGGATGGTTTCTGTGAGAAGCTGCCAGAAGCTTCCCCCATGTCCAGCAGAGCCAGTGCCAGCTGGCTTCAGGACAGACCCACTGCTGGCCGAGGCTGGGCCAGTCAGTGACAGTGGTAGCGCCTCTGAGACAAAAAATTGAACAGGGGAAGAAGTTTTTGTACAGGAGGAATTGCAGCCAGGGACGAACCAAGTGAGACTATGTGGTAGAAACAGCTCTGCAGACAGCAAGAAGGAGGGGCAGGAGGTGCTCCAGGTGCCAGAGCAGAGATTCCCCTGTAGCCCCTGATGCAGACCATCATGAGGCAGGATGTTCCCCTGCAATTCATGGAAATCCATGGTGGAGCCAAGATCCACTTTGCAGCCTGGGGAGGATCCCACTGGAGCTAGTGGGTGCCCAAAGGAGGCTTTGACCCTGTGGGAAGCCTGCACTGGAGCATGACCTGTGGCCTCATGAGGAGACGAGCCCAAGCTGTAGCAGGTTTTCTGGCAGGATTTGTGATCCTGTGAAGGACCCACAGTGAAGCAGTTTGTGAAGAACTGCAGCCTGTGGAAAGGCTCATGTTGGAAAAGTTCATGGAGGACTGTCTCGGAAAGGATTCCTGCAACGGATCAGGGGAAGAGTGTGATCAGTCCTCCCCCTTTGGAGGAAGAGTGGCAGAGTTGTGTGATGAACTGACCACAGCCCCTGCAGGGTGCAGGAGGTAGAGAATTTGGCAGTGAAGCTGAGCCTGGGGAAGATGGGAAGGATGGAGTTTTAAAGTACATTTTTTACCACTTGTGCAGACACAAAACTGACATTGCAGCTGAATTAGTTTTTGAATGATTTTTCTTCTTTTTTTTTAAACAGATTTCCTGCTATTGGTGCTAAAATACTGTAATTTTAGTTGTGATGCAATGTTGCCACTTGAAGTGAACATTTAAAAGTTCTTATTATATGTGCTTTGGAATGGAAATAATTATTTTCAAATACAATATGCTTTATTGAGAGATATTATGAGGAATTGAATAACTGCTTCAGAAAATGGTCCATTTTGTAGCAAAAATTTTTAGCCTAAACAAAGAACCCTGCAAGCACACAACATGCACACAAAACCCCCTACCCAACTACTGATCTTGTGTTAAATATGTTAAACTATTAATGTTCAAGAGATGTCTCATGTAACTAGTCTACAAAAACTGTACATTTTTTATTTAAGAACTATCCTATAAATATTTATGTACAAATTGTTGATATAATTGTTTTAAATTATACATTAGAGCATTTTCTATATGATAGAGCATTGGAAACATACTTACAGAGCACAAATTATATCTGCATACTTCAAAATACAGAAAAAAACCCCAACCAATGTTTTCAACCAGAAAAATGCACTCAAATTTTCAGAAGCTGTCTTTCCATGACAGCAATATCTATTGTTCTGAGCCTTCAATATCTTTGGAAGTGTAATGTACAAATGTGTAATGCAGAAATTAGCAGAGTAGCTATGGTTGGTGTGTACTGATGACAAGCTAGGAACTAAGGCACTAGTGTGCGGATAAAACTAAATTAAAAATTGACCACATCTTTCATCATGAAACTAGAGCTGTGCTGTTTTTCTTATTGATCTGGTTTAATATGAACACAAAGCTCAACAGCTTATAGATCTCTTTGAGGTCCTTTCTTTGCATACACCAAAAATGTAAGATTTTGCTAATGGGGTACGAATACATGAATGAAACTCAGGCACAGACAGGCCTGAGCTTCAATGGTTTGGTCTGGTTTATTTGGTTTTAACCATATACCTCAGTAAATTTTGAATCTATGTATTTGTTTGTTTTCTCCTATCTATGTCATATATAAAAACTATTTTCCTGACCTAAAAGAGAGAAGAGAAATTCGGAGAAATGCTCTACTATAGATGATTATAGCAAGGAATTTAAAAGGTGTGCCACAACTGAAAAACATGAAACATTAAATTTCCTTTCATGTGAAGCTTGGTGTGGCCTTCATTGTTGGAAATAGCAGGAAGTATTATTTCTGTCACTGTGGACCTCGCATTAAGAGATAGAAATGAAATGAGACACTTCAAAGTTTTAGCGGCAAAAGCCATACTTTAATGTTACATCCTATTTTTATACAGTTTCCAAGTCATCGTGTTTAATTCTAATTGGTTAGTAACTTTCTTGCCATTCAATTCATTGGTTAGAGTGCTTATGTGTGTACATGCTGAGGCTCTCTCTTTAAACAGGTGTTTAAATTTTTTTCTTTGTGGATTCTCATGGGATAGACTTTATTTTTCATAGATGCAAACTGCCTTCTTATAAGAATAGATTGTTATGCAAACTGATTCTCATTCTCATTAATCTTTCTCATAGGAACTTAACAGGCTAGCTGTTAGTTCAACTGAAATAGCAGTAAGGCCTGATTTTACCAGGCCTTTCTTTTATAAAGTTTTACCTATATACAACAATATACAACACTTTCAATAATTGTGAGGCAGAAAGCTTAGCATGAATAAAAAGAGATATAAATTGCCAGGTTAGCTTTCAGTTAGAGTTCATGTTAAGCAGTAATATAAATGTAAGAGCTTACTTTGAAATGAAATTTGTAATTTAAAGATCAAACCTGCCTATGAGAGTCTTTTAAGGAAATCTGTTGTACTGAAAAGATTACAATTTTATTTCAGTAGACAGTAACATAGTACGACAAAACAAGGGCATTTCTGCTGGATAAATGTGATAGGAATTAGGATCTGATTCAGCAGAAAAACCGCATCTGCTTCCGTGTGAAAGAAAAAACTATCTTTTTTAAAAACTGGAATTCTGCTCTTAGATCAAAACATAAAAATACTTGTCACAAAATTTAATGTTAGAATACTCATGCACTGAACTTTGTAGTTGCTGAAGCATTTTAGTGATATAAATTCAAATATTCCCTTTTAGTAGAGGTAAAATGTTCACGTGTAGGCATCACTGATACCATGCTTGTTTGAACCTTTCCTTCAGCAAGCACAGTGATGTCAGAGTAGTGTGGCAGTGGGACAGCAGAGCCTGTGAATGAATGAAAGTACAGAGCTAAAGGTGCAAAATCAGTTTGCATGCAAACTCAGCAGATCACTTCTTAGTCCACGTGTCGTGGAGATACAAGGTTGTCTGGATCAACAGCTGTGAAGCTTTTAATGAAATGTACTGAAATGAAGATGACTTTCCAGAAGCCGCAAGTACTCTTAGCATAGGCAAGTGATTGCAAGGACATTTCTAATGAAATTTTGTGATTTTTTTCAAATGTAGTGTTTCCAAATATGCTTAATTCATATTAAGAATGAAAACAGGTAAAGTTTTGAAAGTCACACTGCAAGAACAGCCACATTGCAGCAGACTGAATGTGTATTGAGCAGAGTAGCCTGTCAATGTCAGTGTTCACCATCAGATACCTAAGAAAGAGTGTGAGAAAAGGAAAGATTATACTACTATTTCTCCCAATAATCAACTCTCTCAACATTACATAGTTCAGGAATGTTCTCAGTCATAAGCAGTATTTATCAGTTTGATAAACTCACTGAATTTTATTTTTCTTTAATTGAGTTGTCTGATTGCTTTGTGAATTGGCATGTATCTCTTTTAGACAGTAGATGAATGGAAAGTACATGAGTTCAACATGTACGAATGTTTGGATAAACTCTCAAACTGAGCTTATCCAAAACTTGGCTTTGGTTTGTTGGAGTTTTTTGTTTTGTTTGAGAATTTTTTTTATGTTAGGGAGTGGTTTTTTTGGTGGTGGTGGTTTTTTTTTGGTTGGGATTTTTTTTGTCTTTTTGGTTTTGTTGGTTTAGGTTTTTTAACTTCTGAAAATATGCATTAGCGCATGTAGGAAATAACTGATAGTTCTGTGCACTCATTGCAGAACTTGAGAAGCTGATAATCAGATATGCAAGATCATAAAATGCTATCACTTAACTGGGATAGTTTTGTTGGCTGTAAAACATCTCTGTCTGCTTGTCATTTTGCTGATGTTACTAGAATTTTTTTAAACTTACCTTAGATTGTCACTGAACAACTTTAGCTGGTCATAGTCCAAGGGTCGGATTTCACACGTCCCCTCTATTGCTGTGGCATGGCAGTGGTAAGGAAATTCAGAAACAGCTACAACCTTTTTAAATTGCAGGTTTTGATGGTCTTGATTGCCCTGGCACATTAACTTTTCTTGATACATAGTTCTGAATACTTCTTAATGTTTATTTTATGTTCTAGGCTTTGTGGATTTTTGTTAGTGGTGGTTTGGTTTTTTGGTTTATATGTGTGTTTTGTTGTTGATTGTTGGTAGTTTTAATTGCCATTCAGAATGTGTTGCAATATTTCACAATGTCAGGGAAAATAATCTGAAATGGACAATGGCTATACTTTTCCTACTTGGAATGCTTGAATTTTGTCTGCATATAGTTTCTAATTTTCATTTCTGCTTACACTGTGGAAACCAGATAAATTTGTCTCAAATTGTCATGTTTTGGAACTTTCAATAATCAGTGTAGGTCTCGATTTCTGAGCAGCTAATAAATGAGGAAATGTAGTCTGTTCAGTTGCTTTCTAATTATAAGCATCTCTGTTTAAAAATCCTCGAGGCAGAAATTAAAAATGTCAGTGTGACATCAGTTGTGATCTCTGAACACATTAAAGAAAAAATATTAATGCTACAACATATGCACCACATTTGTAGAGAGTTTGATCTTCTTTGTAATGTTCACTCACTGTTTAGCCACAGGCTTTCAAAAGTGAACTTTTATTCTGGACTCTTTTTTTCCTCTAATGTTTATTCTTGATTTAAGTCCTGAGAAACCTTTTTAAATATTTTTTCTTATCATCTAACAAGTATGCCCTCTATTTCCTTTTAAACAGCAATGTAAATTCTCACTGTTGCTCAAGAAAGTGCAATTAACTACCCTTATGCATATGTGTTTGTAGTTAATTCTAACTTTATTTTGTTCATTTTGTGATGCTGTTTTCCCTTAAGGTTCCACTTCTATTTCTGTACTAATTTTTTAGCCTGTGTATTCATTGACACAAAGGCTTGTCTTGTCTTTACTTGCAGTGTAAAGTACCTTGCTGCAGCATTAATATTTCAGAGAAAATACTGTCTTCTGACACTATATGTACAAAATCTCAGTAATAACAGACAGAATACAAGGTTTTTGCCCACTGCCTTAATATCGTAAGTTACAGTTTATGAACTGTTTACTACAACATTAGGCACATGAAAGCAAAATTCTGCAATCATAATAGCTGGCTTCACTTAACAGAGTCTGCTAACAAACAGCAACTGGCTATTTCAAGTTTCTGGCTGTAAAACTCTGGAGAGCATCTAGTAATAATGTAGCTTCATAAATATTGTATTGGCTGCTTGCTTATTATATGCTTGCCATTGACTATGTATGATCCTTCTGTGGATAATCTTGTAGCAGTCTGGCTGGTGATGGGTAAAATTTGCAGGTGTATGTAAAATACTTGATTTAGAGCCTCCTATCTTGAAGGGGAAGATACACTTCATTGCAAGCTGTCCACACAGAAATGATGCACAGAGAAAAGCACTGTGGGCTGACTTTAATAATCTTACAGTTTCACAGACAAACCAAATAGATAAACCAGCTCTTCCCTCCAGTAACTTCTCTGGTAGAAAAACAGAGGCTTTCTATAACATATTTCTCATTAGGCAAATGCTGTAAGATTGTTTTTTTAACATTCTTCAGCCCAAAAATGTTTATTTAAATTTCTATAAGGAAAGACGTATCACCTGTTTCAGACATAATCATGGTGGATATTTCTTTTTAAGCTAAATTGGACTGCTGTATTTCTCTGACACCTGAAACTTGTGGAGTTTAAATAATACCTTAAATTGTATACTTGATAAAAGTACAGGTTTGTCGTTGTGGTGTTGTTTTTTGTTTTGGTTTGGTTTTTTTGTTTGTTTGGGTACTTTTTTTTTGTTTTGGTTTGTTAGTTTTTTGTTTTTGATTTGTGTATGAGGAAGCTTATTTCAAAAAGTGACAAAGAGACTTTTTGCTGGGCAGGAGGATGAAACGTACTTGCAGATGTTTTGAGTGACTCAGAACATGTGATAGACATTAGGCTTTGGTCCAACACACACTGAAGGAATCAATAACATTTCCTGGTCTCTCTTTTCTTTGAGGTTGAGGCTTGTCTGTTTTGAATTGTCGTGGGGTGTCTGCAGCTCCGTTACATCTCTGGCTCTAGTAGATGGGTCGAGTTTCGGGAGCCCAGCAGGGCTGAGAGAGCTTGGGCTCGCGTTACCTTCAGGCTGGAAGAGCTGCTCGGGCATTCGGCCCCGCAGCACAAAGGTGGAGCCGAGCACAGGCATCCTTTGTGGCTGCCATCCTCATCTGGCTGTGCCACTGGATGGCAGCATTGGCTACGCGTTGGCACCGGCGGCACCGCGCCGAGCCGGGCTGGGCTCCGGTTCAGCCTCGTTAAACATCAGCCGGGTAAAAGATTGATAGCAATGCAAATGTATTTATAACCACTAGAGATAGTCACCTTCCACCCCAATTAGCCTTTGAATTGATTTAGTGAGAAAAACATCTATTATGGAATAAAAGTCTTAGTGATTAGTGTTGCATTATTTCACTACATTTGAAATAGCTGTAGGTAAGAGGGTCTTACAGGCATCAATAAGCTTTAATATTGTAAAATGCTTTTAGGCTACATCAGAAGCAAATTACAGGTCGATGGTTTGTTTTTTAAGTAAAATATTACTACAGGTACGGTGGGTGTGCTGGGGACTCTGTGTCATTTACAAAATCTAGCTTAAAGAATTTTTCTTTTCATTCTTTTATTTTTAAAATGGATTATTTCACTGATCACAAAAATTAACATCTTTCTGCTAGCTAAAAAAATTAAGTATGCTTTGAAGCAGTCTGATTTTTTTTTTTTTTCCTATTTTTTCTCCCTAGATGCAGATTGCTGCAAAGAACCTGGAGTGAGAGAAGTGGTGCTGATTCTTTCTCTGGAGTGTGGATCCTGGTGGTACATCAGGTACATCCTGATGTCTGACTAGTACTGCTGGGAAAAGAGGCAGGAAAGAAGGGAGTCCTCTGCTTCATTTGAAATTATTACAAAGGGCTGGTATGGTTTAAGGCTTCTAATATAAAGACCTAATTTACATCACACTGAGTTTCAATTACATGTTGAAAATGTTATTTCTTTGAGGCAAAATTTCCCTGATATTTGATAATACTGCACTGTTTTTGCTGCTTTGCAGCTATGATGTAAATTAGCTTCCTTGCTAAGGAGCACAATGTGAGCAAACCGCCTTTGAAAACAGAACTGGAGCTGGATGCTTCCTGATTCAGGTTCTGCACCTCCCTCCCACCCCCCTCACCCCACTGTAAAATCTGTGCAATCTTTGCTTTCTACTTATGTATTCATTTGTGTTTATATAAAGGATGAAGCTTAATGAAGTCTGTGCAGTCACAGCAGGATAAACCTCTGTGAGATCAGATGTGGCCCTGTGCTGTGTCTGAGAGCAAGACCTTTGAGTGTTGTTATTCTCTTCATTGTTCCTCAATCCATCTTTATTTAATATATAGCTTATATGGTTAACACCCTAGTTTTAAAATACACTGCTGGGATTTTTACTTTTGGGGAAAAATTTTAAGTTATGGTTTTTATGACAATACAAAAATACTCTACTCAATCCAGCATGCTGGTTTTGAGGGCTCAAACCACAAAGACCCCCTTCCTTCCACTCCCCACAGCAGCTATTGTGACTGTTTCAAAGCTTAGTCTGAAATTTACCTGAATTCTTAATGAATGCTTGCATCCAGGTGGCAGAATGTTTTTATTGATGCTGGACAAAGATACCTTTCTTGGTATGAAGTTTTAAATACATTTTATATGTTTGTATTTATAGTTTGCTTTCCAACATTAAAACAAAGAGTGTGGAGACAAAGAAAAATTATAAAATAGGAGAGAAATGTCAGCAATGTTTGCCAAGAATATCTTTGAATGCACAACAGGATCGAAGGGCTTAAAAATCTAGAATGCCCTATAGAAATTGAAAAAAAGCAATCAAAGTGAATAATTTTACTTTTAGGGTTTTTTTGTAACCCTGTTTTGGATATCTACAATGCACTGCACCATTGATACCAGATAATATAATGATATCCCACTTAGTCATGGTGAAGCATGCTTGACAATCAATCAGAAATCAGCTGGAAGCAAAATCTCCTGAAGGCAGCCTAGATCTGATGGGATTTGTCCTTATTTGTGTGTACATAAGTGTGAGATATGCAAGCTTTTCACATAAATGGCATACATGAAAACTGCACTGGGATTTAAAACATATATTGTATATTCTGCAAAATATTTGCTCTTGCATATCTCCAATTCTAAAGAAATAAGTGATAAAAATAAGATCCAGGGAGCTAATATTGGCATTGATTTTTAATTTACACAAAAGTTATTGCAAATATATATCAGTGTCAATTAAAGCAGTTTCATTGCTTACAACATATAGGAAATCAGATTCTATAATTACATTTGTCATGCGGATGGTAGCACTGTTTCCAAGGTTCAAAGGTCACTGACAATTAGCATAAGATTTAAAATTAAATTACACTAAATATTGTTTACTATAATCGCTTGAAAATTTGACAGGAGAGTATGAGTGTTTAAATATAAAGAATATATTCTGGCAGCAAACCTCAGTTTTCTTTTTCCCTTAAGGTTTTAATTTTCAGATGTTTAGTTTTGTATTTGGTTCATAGAAAATAGTTTATGTTTCACCTAGGTAACCAGATAGAGTTTATTTACTGAAAAGACAAGACTTTATGCAATGTTTGTAGTAGTCTAGGAACATGACAGTGTAGATAAGATTAATAAAAAGGCAAATGTAATAATCTGGAGCTGGTTAAAAATTTCAGTGGACAGCAGCAAAAAAAAAAAAAAAAAAAAAAGTCAGTTTGGTCATAACTGCAGGATAGTATTTGCATTTGTTAGACTTTATGGCCAGATTTTTCCCAACAGAAATTTTTAGCTCAATTTCTTCTCCAATTGCATTATATTTTTAGTGGTTAAAATATCTGTGTATGTGAGTTCGAAGTTTAGTGGATGCTTTTCCAAGGAAGAAAATATTAAAAAGTGGAAGGTCTTTCTGCAAGGGTATAATTTTGATGCAGGTATTATGAGAGCAGAAAGTAGATTTGAAGAAGAGACACTCCTTCAGTTTTCTCTGCAGATACAATTTGAACATTTATAGAATGGCTTCTGCAGCAATTAATGGCATGACATCAAGAGTATGACACTGAGGAACCTACCCTCACTGATCTTTGTCTTGTGCCCTGATTGTCAGTCTTAGATGTGCAAAGAAGATCTGCACAGCCAACTGAATAAGGCATCTATCCCTTTATATAGCTGTGGAAAAGAAGTGGAATAGACTTGCACCTATTGTTGGACGGCATTCCTAATGCTTCTTTATATAAGGGCAAGCTGTCAGCTGTGTTCAGGGATGTGATGGTTCAGCCACTCATGGTCTGTGAAAACGTTGCTTGATGCTAATTCTCTCTTAGATTGTTGTCTTGTGTCTGGGAGATTGGAAGATGCTACAGTCTACGGTATTTCCTGTGTGTTCCTTAAAGTTCCTTCTGACAAGTAAAAAAACAGATATGGTTGCAAGTTAGTTAATTTAAAATCAGCCTAAATAAAAAGCCAGTTTTCAGAAGATGGAAATCTATAGAAGTTCACTTGAGTGAAGTTTTCAGACTGTACATAAAACTGTGAAAAGTATATCCCATGTACAAACTTTTGAGAGAGGCAGAAATGTCACAGAAAATGAAAATATAGATTTCTCTGAATTTTTTGAACTCATAGTAGGTGAGAATGTTATGATATATGTGCAATATTTTACATATACAAGATGTAAGAACACTTTGGTTAAAACTTAAACATGCATAGGTTTTTTCCCATGTCATAGAACATAAGAAAACATGCCTTGAAATGAAGAACAAAGCAACACAACATTGAGTTAGAGTACTACATATTTCTAGGGGTATGCCTATGGAAAATATTAGTGGGTTCTGTGAGAAATAATCTATACTTTAAAAACAAGATTAGTGTTCAAGAGGCTTTGTGAAGAGCAATTCTGACATTAAGAGAACACAGGTCAAAAAATAACATAATTTTAGTCCAAGTTATTATATTAATGAGAAACAAAACTGTTTCTCAACTTCTAGTTAAAGATAAAATGTGCTTTATTTTGAGAATAAGATTTTTCTATTTCCTATACAGGAAAGAAGATTATTTGTAGAAAGTATTCAAGGATCAGCAGTAAATGATTTTGAAGCAAAGGTGAAGCAAACTTTTAAGAAACACCATGAAATTGCAGACTAGTGATCACACTATACATGAAGATCAGTTTGAGGTAATATCACGATTGTAGTCCAAAATTGGCACAGATTTTTTTTTTTTGTTAAACCTGTGCTGACTTTAGATGATTATTCTAAAATTACAAAACCAGAATTTTAACTTTAAATTATTTCTGGAAAGCAAATCAATTGCCAATGCAGATAATAGGCATATGAATATTATATGAATGACTTGAATTACTTGAGCATGTCACATTAATAGTTGTGTCAAATGTGTGCACACCCTATTGCTGTGTGAAAAAAGTTTCAAAATGCACTAACACTGTACAAATTATAGGGTAATCACTTTATAAAAGCAAATATAATTGAAGATGTTCTTCTTTCTTTTCTTCATGACAGAAGATGTAGGAAAAAACACATGTTAAGTATCCAGCCTGAGGGAGACTACAATTTTATAGATGATCAAACTTTAGAAGAAAAATGGGCTTGAGAAGAACAATACAGATACTTTAAAGACTTAAAAACCTTAGATGATTGAATCAGAGAGTATTTTTTCTTTTTTATTTTTTTCTCTTTAGTTATGATTACTGTATATTCTTTTAGCTGGGAAAGAAGTAAAGTTATCTTTTGTTTTAGATGGTAGTACTTAATCAGCATCCTCTGTGCTGTATCTCTTGATAAACACATAATTTTCAGTTGCCTTCTCTCATCCCTTTCCTTTATTATCTGATATTTTTGTTTTATCTTAATAAATTCTTATCATCTCTATTGCAAATTTTCTTTAATGACCAGAGGCAGTAGCTAGTCAGAAACTAGAAGGATGTCTTAAAGCCACACAAACACCTAATTTTTCTCATCTGAAAACATTGAAGCATACCTTTAAATAAGAAAAGTGAATGTTTATTCTGTGCCAACAGTCTTAGGAAATCTGATAGAATTTGCTATTATGGTTGGTATTTTTAAAGGTAAAAATATACTCTCCTGTATTTGAATTTTTTATAGGAAAAGTAATATATGTTTTCTTGGTTTTCTTCTGAGGAATGTTTTTTAGAACAAAGGAAAAAAAAGGACTGGATTTTACAATAGGTATAAAAGAATTTGAATTTCTAGAAATAGTTTTACTATATGCACTGAAACAGCATGGAAGAATAACATTGAGGATTTAAGAACTCAAAAATTTCATTTTTGAGAACTGGAAAAAGTTAGTCTGCATCTAATATACAATTAAAGTAAACAAATTCAATCTCTGTAATATTTACGCATTTTCTTTTAAGTAAAGAAAATACAGATTCTTTAGATATTTCCTTTTGTAGGTTTATTGTTTTAGCATTAAGGCTGAAGAAAGCTTTTTTTATAAGAAGTTTTTTAACTGTGAGAAGTAAAGAATAGTAAGAAAAAAACTGAAGTAGAAATGAGATTGCTTTTTTTTCCCCCTTTATTATTTTTTTTTCTGGGGCAGGCAGGGTAGCACTGTGTTGTGGTTTGAAAGCAAAACGAATGAGAGGCTCCAAGTCAGAAATATAATTTAATAAGAAGAAAGGTAAAAAGGTAAAAGTAAAATAAAATAAATACAATAACACAAAGGACCACTGACAGGGTCAGAATACAACCTGAGCAGGATGGTGGAAGCAGTCCAGGTGAGGTGCTCTTCCTGAAGCAGTCAGTGATCCTGTAGAAAGGTCTGGTAGCTCTGGTCCTCTGGGAATCCAGTAGGTAAAGGCTGCTTGCACTGTCCCACATACCAGCTTATATCCGGGTGAGAATGCTTGGCTCCTCCCCCTGGGCAGAGCATCTCACAATAGCATGAGAAGTGTGAAATGGGTCCTTGATGGCCCATTAACAGAGATAACCCCTGGAGGGAGTTACCTGTGACTCATGGGTCATTAGCAGGAGACACCCCAAAAGTCATTAGCAGAAGACACCCCAAAGGCGTTAATGGGCCATTAGCAGAAGACACCCCAAAGGCCATTAGCAGAAAAGGCAGGGGGCTTGGGAAAACAGTAGCCCACGTGGTTTCAACAGTTCATGAAGATGGTGATAGAATAAATACTTTGTGTACATCCTACACTGCAACCCAGGACACACTGTAATGCATTCTAAAGATCTGTTGACTCTGTCAACTTCTGATCTTAAACTTTTTCAGTTGATGTGACTTTTTACTGCACAAGATCAAAATTCCTGGTAAATGGCTTGACATGTTTCAAAGATCTCAGAAATAGCAATTGAAATAAGCAGAAAAAAATTATGTGTCTTTGGGTTGTATTAAGAATAGTAACTGTCTGATATACTTCATTGTTGAGAGCGTTTAGAAACTGGAAACTGATTTGTAATTGACAAGAATTCACGTGGTATGAGCCATTTTCAGTACTGTCACATTGTGAGCATTCTCAGAAGACACCAAATGTAAGATCAATACAGTGATTAAAAAGGGTTAAAATGAATTATGGGAGTTTAGAGGATAAATTCCACTAAATCAGGCTTTGAGCAGCCTAGTCTAGTGGAAAGTGTCCCTGCCTGTGGTGAGGGGAAGTCAAGCCTTTATGATGATCTTGAAGGTCCCTTCCAACCCAGACCTGTGTCTGATTCTATGAAATAAGATTTCAAACTGAACAGGAAGATGATGATGCACCTCAGTGTTGGATATTTTGAGAATAATGTCTCCCAAAGGCAAGAGACTCTGCAAGTAATTTTTATGTAGGAACCATTATGATAATTTTTTATCTTTGGGATAAGAAAAGGACTGCTTCAGTAACAAGTGTCCCAGAAGTAATTTATCCAGTTGTAGAAATTTCATGGACTTAGGTCAAGCAGGGTTAGCTTAGGTTAACTGATCCCCATTTGTGCATGTTTTGGCTTTCAGGCCTTGTGTTTGGATTTTTCATATACTTTTAGGTCATGTATAGTCGGAAATGTATTGGACCTTGTTATAAAATAGGTGTCAGGAAATGCATCTTTTCACCTCTATGGATATTAGAGATGACCTTGGGATTTCCAGCTGCTTCATATTGCCCAAGGTCACAGATAAACATCATGGAGTATAAGCACAGCACAATATGGTTATTGTATAATGTTGTATGACATGCAGATAAACATTGGACAGCCCCTCTACCAAATATTGTCTGCTCTTACAAGCTATGCCATCCCCATTTTAGAGATAGGAAACCAAAATTGTGGGAGATTAAGTCTCTGTAATTCTCTGATGTTGCCCACAGTTTGAATATACACTGCTTGAATCTAAAGCTTCAGCCAGCAGTTCTACCTCCACCGAGGTCACAGGATAATTTGTGTTTTAGTGGCAATATTAAGAGATATAATGGTGTGTTGTAAATGCACTGTAAAAAATGCTTATTTGAATGAAGCACTGTAGCTTGTTTATCATCCATCCATCCATCCATCCATCCATCCATCCATCCATCCATCCATCCATCCATCCACAATTAATTGGTTAATTAATGAGTGTTACTCTCACTATTCCTGTTTAAAGGCTAGTTATCCATGGCCTTCTTAATACATTGAATAAGGTATAGTTAGCAATGAGTTAATATTTTTTTTAGTTTTGTTTTGTTTTGTTTTTAACTGGATCTTCCAATTTGTGGAAATATAGAATTTGTTTCCATGGTAACTTTCAGACTTCAAGGCTTGTGGGAAGAAGACTGGTAGGTGTATGATTCAGATTATACTTGCTGGGTTTTATTGTGTTTTAAATGCATTTAAGTTGGAACAATTTATAATAGTGAGATTTGGTAGGCCTGACTGAAATATTTTGCTAATATCTTTGTTATTCTGAGGTAAAAATTATTCCAATGAAAATTTGACTCAGATTAGATTTGGTGGGGTTTTTTAATAGTTTTGGGGTTTTTTTTTAAATGAAGAGAGTTTATTAAGCAATAGTTGTGTTTGTGTACTGCAATGTTATTTGCATGCTGCTATTTCAGAAAAAAATCACCCTTTATTTTAGGGAAACTGAACTTTTTGTGAATACATATTTAACTTCAGGCTTAACTAAATACCTTGTATTTATTATTATTAGTTCTTATATAAAAGGTGTTTATTTCTTTATTACTAATTCAGTTGTCCAAATTGCCAACCCCCAAAATTTTCCTTTATCATTTCCCCTCAAAGTTAAAGTAGTCTAAAGGAAGCTTTTGAAATCTAAAAATAGGGCTGCAGGCCTACAGTGATTTCAGTATATTAAACACAAATGTGAAGTTGTTTTTGATTGAGCTTAAACCATGTTTTTTATACAATGTGAGTATTGTTACTATCTTCTTAAAATTGATTTTCTTCACTTGTAGGCATTTTTAATAAAAAACCCACCTCGTGGTCATCAAAATCATGTGTGTATGTATGTACAACTGGCCTTCAAGGCAGCTTCAGTTCATCTTCAGTCAGGAAACACTTTACATCTCTAGCGTTTTAATGTTAAAAAAAGTAGTGAGCATTTTTGAGAGATGACAGGGATTTAGGATTTAAAAATTTAAGGACCCCATCACATATGTGGACTATTGGTTATTTTCATTATTCTTAATGTAATAGATTTTCTCCGACGAAACAACTTGATCAGACCAAAACATAGCATCTGAACTGTTGTAGTTGAAGAAATGTTTGTTTTTCTACAGCTTACTTCTTTTTTTTTTTTTTTTTTTTTTTTTTTTTTTTTTTTTTTTTTTGTTAGACTAATTTTTAATGGTTTTCTCTAGCTTTCATAAGAAAAAGCTTGTACTTAAATGCATCTGTTTGTGATATGGAAAACATTTATTCATAAAACTGAAAGCCTTGTGAATAGTAAGAAAACATAACATATTAAGATTTTGGAAGAGAAATTGGCTGAGGAGGATTTGGCATTGCCTAGAGTTTGTGAGTCATACAATTTTACTTCTAATTTTGTTTGGCTCCTCTCCATAGAATATCTTTCTTTCCCAGGTTTTTGCAGTTATGAATATGCATTTGAATCTACAGAATGGATACCAAATCGCTCCACTTGCTACTGAAACATAAAAAATTAGGACAACTACTTAGATAGGATTAAATATGCCTAATTGTATGTTTTGGTGGGTTGATCTTGGCTGTATGACAAGTGCCCACCAAAGCTGCTCTATCACTCCACTCCTCAGCTGAACAGGAGAAAGAAAATTCAACCAAAGGTTTACGGTTTGAGATAAGAACAGAGAGAGGTCATTTATCCGTTGCTGTCATGGCCAAAAAAGACTGGACCCGAGGAAATAATTTTATTGCCCAACAACTCAGAATGGAATATTGAGAAGTAAAACTGAAACTCAAAACAGCTTCACCCTCACCCCTTCCTTGTTCCTCAGGTCAGCTTCATTCATGTTACTTTATCTCCTCCACCCCCACAGTGGAGGAGGACAGTGGGATGGACTGTGTCAGTTAATCACACATTACCTCTGCCACTCATTCCTCCTCAGGGGGAGAACTCCTCACACACTTCCCCTGCTCCAGTGTGGATCCCTTCCAGGAGGTGCAGTTCTTTGGGAACAGACTGCTATGTCATGGAATCCATGCAGGACCACAAGTCTTGTCAGCAAACCTGCACCCACATGAGCTCCTCTCTCCAAACCTGCACCCACATGGGCTCCTCTCTCCGTGGGCTCACAAGCCCTGCAGAAGCCTGGTCCAGTGTGGGTTTCTCACAGGGTCACAGCCTTCTGTCAGGCATCCATCTACTGTGGAGTGAGGTCCTTCCTGTGCTGCAGGTGGATCTCTGCTTTCCCATGGACTTCCATGGGCTGCAGGGACAGAGCTGCCTCACTGTGGTCTGCACCACGGGCTGCAGGGGAATCTCTGCTCCAGTACTTGAACACCTCCTCCCTCTTTATGGCACTTCATGATATGTTTTAGTGAGCATGAGAATATGGTGTCAAAAGTTTCACTTGATGATTTTACAGGTATTTTTAAACCTTAATTCTATAATTCTATGATTCACTGACCTTGGTCTCCACAGGACTCTCACGCTTCTCTGTCTGCAATTGCTTCTGCACAATAAATTCTTCCCCTTCTTAAATCTGTTATCCCAGAGGTGCTGCCACTGTCACTGAGGGGCTTGGCTTGGAGAAGGCTGGCATTGGCTCCCTCAGACATGGATACAGCTTCTGCCTGCTTCTTCTGGAATCATGGAATCATAGGATCAACTAGGTTGGAAAAGACTTTGGAGGTCATCAACTCCATCCTCTGACCTAATAGATACACAGGATCAACTAGGTTGGAAAAGACTTTGGAGGTCATCAACTCCAACCTCTGACCTAATAGATACACAGATACAAGGGTTGATACATTTTTGTATCAACTAAACCATGGTAGTGAGTGCCACGTCCAGTGTTTTTTTAAATACTTCCAGGGACAGTGACTCCAACACCTCCCTGGGCAGCCCATTCCATTGTCCAACCACTCTTTCTGTAAATAATTTTTTTCTGATCTCTAGCCTAAACTTTCTCTGGGGCAGCTTAAGACTGTGTCCTCTCATCTGGTCACTGGTTGCTTGGGAGAATAATAGGACAATAGGAAGATATCAGGTATGGAAGTGAAAATTGATATGATATAATTTGGAATGAAATGTAGTAAGTCTTTAATTGGTTGAGGGGTTTTTTATTACAAATCAGAAACATCAACAATGTTCTTTCAAGTTCTGCTCAAATTCCTTAGACTTGAGAATCACTATTGTAAATCTGTGATATGCTTTCTTCTTTGCTCTTAGAGTAGAGGAATAAAGATAATTCACCATAATACTGTAGACTGTGTCAACATCAGTAGGTTTCTGAACCAGGTCTCTGATTTTTCAGGTCTCATTTTCAGATCCAGTGTAATTTCTTCTCTATTCCTTTCTTTTTTTTTCCCATCACGTTAGTTTAGCATTAACTTTTAAGGCACTAGTTTTCATTTTGCTGTTCAAGTAGATGGAAAAAACAGCTAAAAGAAATTAGAATTGACTACTGTAACAATAAATTAACTGTCAACCTTGGTTTCTTTGTGTCATTTGCTTACCCTAGAAGTGAAATACACATGCAATTAAGAGAAAGGAGGCTGTGACAGAGATGGTTAGTTACAGAGGTTTCTTAGGAACTAAGTTTCTAAGGAAACTTAGTTTCACATCAGTGAATAATATTATTTTGTGCTTAAGGACAATATTGGTGGATAATGAGTTTTCAGGTGGATAGTCATTATTAATTTACCGAACACTTAAGGGAAAGTCAGAAGTAACAGTCAGTTCCAAAGGGTTGGTTTTCTGGTTTTGGCAGGTTTTAATGGTTGTAGGCTTTTTCTTGCTGATATTCTATTTCTATTGATAGATTGAATTGCTGGGAGAAGGAGGCTTCAATATAAGTAGTGGATTCTTTCAAATTGAAAAATATGAGATGTGGTAAAAGTTTCTGGGGACCTGACTGTGAATAATCAGTAGCAGGAGCACTGCCTGTCTGTAAGACCCAGAGTTGCTTCCCTGTAAGTGTCTATTGGTCCTTAGGGCCTAAAAGAAGCAAATGTTGACAGCAGTGCTTAAATCAGTGTGGTGTTTTATACTGCAGGCATTTTTTTTTTTTTTACTTTGCAGAGGCATAATGGTCACACTGTAGTAGAGGTTTTTCTTTTCTTGTCATACATTAGATTTTCCAGGTGAATAGGACTTCGGGCACTTGATTGACAAACATTTGCCCAAGAAATTATGTAGATAAGTTGGAATCTTCTGTGAACAATTGCAAAATAAATTCACTTTCTCAATAAAAGCTCGCTGCTAGTAAACACTTCTATGCTATTGTTGCACAAACAGTAATCGATCACGCTGTCCAAGTTTATGTCATGTTGGTGGCAGATGGCACGTAATAAACAACCCGCTGTTTTGATTTCTCCATGCTTTGATTGTTTGTCCAAATGAGCAATAAGTGTAGCTAATGTTTAGGTTTCAAAATATCTTTGACTGTGAGTGGAGAATACTTCACTTCCTATGCTGAAGCAAATATTCTCTATTCTTATTTTCATGTCAGAGTTCATAAAACAATGATACCCTTGAAATAGCTGCAATGTTTGGTTCTCTGACCACTTGACAGTATATCAGGTATGTGCTAATAAAGTATTCAGTGTCTCCTGTCAAGGCTAGAAGGAAGGATTAAGTCAAGGAGACTTATTTTGCCTAGTCTGCTATTTCACTCTTTTCTCCTTCTTCTTGCTTCCAATCAAGAAAAAAGTTAAAATTACCTTTTATTCTTGTTCTTTTTGAAATAATAACCAAATCTATATTTTAAAATGTCTTTGGATTATCCTGACCCATTCTTTTTCTTCTGCTTTATTCCAAAATCAATGAACAGAGAAATTTAATTGTACTATTATTTGACTTCCAGATAAAAAATTACCTTGTAAAAGCCAATTCCAGTTGGTGCTGATGTGTTTGCTTTTTGAAATATCGAACATATGAATGTTTGATTGCTCAGGATCAGATTGGATGTAATTTCCTTGGGTTCTTTGATCTTTAAAGACAGCAGGAATCTACCTTTTTGAATGACACTTGAATATAGGTTAAAAAAGGAAAAAGAAAGGTAGCATGTGTGAATATCAGGGCAAATTATATCATTATATCCTGAATGACATGCCTTGGTATTACAATGCTAAGCACAACTCTCTCTGTTCTCAATAAATAGAATTATTTAATTCAAATATGTGTATGAAAATTGCCATTTGTACGATTTCAGTCATGACCATTTAACTATTATAATTGGAATTGATTGTTCAAGTCTTTGTAACTCAGTTCCATAGTAACAGTTTGGATATTAGTGTGCTACAATAAAATTGCCATGGCTACACTGACTGAAGCCTTGATCTTAAAATGAACTTCACATGAAAACAAGGATTTACACGTGCCTAATCATCTAATTTTCACACCCGGTTGAAATCAGCGTGCAAAACACTTGGGTATGAGCAGGAAAGACTGGTACTCTGAAACACTTAAATGTTAATGTCTCTGCTCTAGGTCACATTCAGGTGTTTTTGGGAGTAGTTATTAAGAAATTTAGTAATGGCTAAATTGAGCATTGCGTGCTGTTTGTGTTCATAACACAAACTGCAACAGGGAGAGAGAGGGCTAAACCTTTTTCTTAATATGAATGAGCAAGATTTCTGAAATCCACAGACTCCCACAGACTGTAGGTGGCCATTGATGGGGCCTCCACCACAGCAAAAGATGCACTTCAAGTGCTTTCCTATTCTGCCATCACAGGGTGTATAGTCTCTCTCAGAGATCTTCTCACCTTCTGACATTCAGCCCAATTTTACCTGACTAGGAAGATGAATGAATATACGAAACTGAGATAATTAGAATCTAACAGGAATCTCTCAAAGTGGCACCTGGGAGGGTTCCTAAAGGAGACAGTTGCTTTCTGAAGTGTTGATTTATCACTTCTTCTTAACCATCATCGGAGATGTCATATTTGCTAATGTCAGCATTTGATTTAGGAAACGGTATACAGTAACCCCTGAAGATAGAACAGGATAAACATTTAAGCAAACATTTAATATTTATTAACTAGCAATTGCTGGTTAATTAGGTCAAGTTATCTTTGCCTAGATTAATGCAAGTACAATGACCACGGGGTGTGAGGTACGAGAGTTGAGTTGGAGCTTTACATAGGCAATGATTGGATGAAACAGCTTCTATGTGAAGTTAACAATAAGATTAATTTTTTTGGGCCTTCTTTGGTTTAAAACAGGACAGGTTTGCATCTGACTACTTTATATGGGTATTGAACATCTTTTAAGACAGGAAGGAGAGATCCAGTTTCTAAGAGAGTGGTGCTTCAAAAAGCCTGATGGAGCAGTCTGAGAATGAAGGGATTTGATTCTGTCACAAGGAAAGCTCCTGCTGGTAGGAGCTTTGGTTGGAGGAGAAGGATGGGTAGAAGGACTATGGGGTGAATGTGTGTGTTTGTGTGTATTCCACATTTGTGATTGTGATGCACAATTCAGTGTGGTGTTAAGCAAAAATAAGTTAAGCTAATCAAAGTCCTGAAAACTTTATAGCCACATCAATAGTGTTTCATCTGTACTGTTGAGCCAGTTAATCCTTCTGAGGGTGAATACAGTTACTGCACACTGAGATACCTTCTCTGCCTATCAGTATTCTCTGCCTTGGAAAGATTCTCCCATCCTATCATTCAAAGACCTTGTTTTCTGTTAAGAGAAACTCCTAAGAGGTTATACATATGTTTCAGAAAATTGATTTCATTCCTGTTTCCTCATCATTTAATTCTAATGCAAGAATCTTACAAGTTTTATTTGACTGAAATAATATTATTTTAATTTAATCTCTGCAATTTATGAGCTTGTAAACCAGATTTACTTTTCTGAAAATTTCCAGTTTGACTCAAGTCAGAGTCAGCATTTGAGGTAATGGTATTGCATATAAAATAACATTTTTAGATGTCCCCAATGCCTCGGAAGCTTTATTGTTAAGTGACTTGTTAGCAGAATGTCTTGTTAGCTGATGTAGAGTTGCTTTTAATACTTTTAGAATTCTGTCAACTTACAGCTTATACCAGTAATAACATGTAGAAGAAAAGAATGCAAAAAAAAATATTTCAGGAGTAGTTTGTGAAGTGATGACAAGCTGATAACAATTGTCACTGTTTCCCAACTGAGGAAAAGTCTCTTTAAAACCCTGTTTTTTCACCATTATTTGGAAAACACTATTGTCTTTGAGGTATCAAAATTAGTCTTTCTGTGCATCAACACAACAAAGTGCTTGCCAAGAGTCAAGACATTAGGTCAAGACATTAACTGTAAATAAAAGGGAATATTTAAATCTTTGCAAGTAAAAAACCCCAACACTCTTTGCAACATTAAGTGAGATTGTGCAGGATGTTAAATCTCATTGATATATTATTTTGAAGACAAAATTAAGTGATTTCCTCTGTTCAAGTATTAGAGTGCAGTTTATTCAAAGCGACTGAAACCTTTCTTGATTACAGGCTTACACTGTACTAAGTGCATCAAGCGGAGATCCAACTATGCTTTTCCCTTTGCTGGGATGCCATCATGCAAATCTTTTATGCTTAGATCACAGGAAAGGGATGAGGTAGTCTTATGCATCTAAAAGCTCCTCATAGGGTTTGGTATCCATCACCATTCTTCACTAGCTGAACAGAGCTCACACAGCCTTTACTGACTAAAGTCCTTATCCCAGTACAAGGGGTAAGAACACAGGTTAGTCCAAGAGAAAGAAGTTTTGTGAAAGACAATCAACTAGGTGTCCCATAAACAGGGATCCTTCAACTTTCACACTGAGAGCTGAGGTGAGTATCTACCCATCTGGTTAACTTTAACTTTAGAAGGTTATGTTTGGGCCTAATTATTTTCTCTATCTCCTCCAAAATCAAATTAAATTTATGCAGCCAGATATACTTTATTAACTGAAGGCTTTTTTACTTTTTTGGTCTAGCTGAACAAAAGTAATGGGAAGAATTCAATGAAAAGCTGACCTAGACCTTCCAAAGTCGAGGACTTCTTATCCTTCTATCACAAGTTATAAGCATTTTGCAGAGAGGAGGGAGGATTCCTTTTGAAGCAAGAGGAAACAGTTTGTCAAGATGATTTCCAGAAGTCCTCTTAGTTTAGCGCAACAGTTTGACAACAGCAAGGTCAGTAACAGTGCCTTGCCAAGTGGATCTGCATCTACTATGGTTGAAAATTAATGACAAATTATGGAAATTAGTAATGCAAAACCTGATGTCTACAGTGTATAAATATATTTCTTCTCAAGATAAGATAGGATGTGAATATAGAATGCAAAACTAGCTCAAGCTGAATATAAACATGCAAATACTTAGTTTAGAAAGAGATGTAACAGGAAAGTTTAGTAAAGAATGGAAAATCAAGCATTGCTTTGTATCATTCTGTACAGTAAATTTATAAATACCCCATTCATATTTGTGAATGTAAACACTTCGAGTGCTGGATCATTTTACAGTGATTTTCTTTTTAAATTTTAGTCTTTATTTTATCAATATTTCAAACACAGGAAAATCTGATTCAAGCCTTGTCAGTATTTTTTTTTTCAAATAACAGGTTTGACAACTCAATTTTCCTGTTACTGATTTACTTTAAGAACTTTCAAATCACCGAAGTGTATTTATTATTCCTGTGTTTGTTTTGATCCATATTTTAGTTGTCAAAATGCAAGCAGATTTGCAGTCTTAGTTACATTTCAACACAGTAATTGCTAAATCATTTAGGAAGGATGAAATAAAAAAGTCCCACAAGCCGTTGTTATTATGCATGTGTGTTTTTAATATCTGATTTTCAGCATAACCTTAGATTACAATACAGGTTAAATTTCCCTTGCTGATTTGTAAGTATAATGTAAACTCTAGGCTCAGCTAATGATATTGCAATATAAAACTGTTCTGTTGCAAAGTAAAGACCTTGCTTAGCACTGCAAAGCTCTGGGTTCATTTCAATGTGATCATTCAGGCGCTATGGAGGGATTATGCTTTTATTGTATTTTGTTTCATGAATACATGAATGAATAATAAGTTCAACAAACAAGAGTTCCCTACTGGCTATCTCAAAGAAATCATTTTGCAACATGTTATGAATTTCAGTCAATCATCCTCAAAAGTCCTTGTCCTGCTGAGGTCTGTGCATTAACAAAGTCAGCATTTTGGTACTATTGTAAATAGCTTGAGATTTGATCAGAATGTCCAAGATCAAGAAGCTGAAAAGGAGTATTAGAGAGGAAGCATCCTGTGTATATTGCATACTTTTTTGTACCTACCTTTCCATACTTTACAAGCATTGATTGTGTTGTAGTTGCATGTCCAGGACATGTGCTTGTTTTGTGTGACTTGTCTTTCAATGAGCTATTTCCCTTAAGAAAGAACTGAAAAAGTAATGATAAACCACATATATATATAAAAATGGGTACACGTACATATAAACTTGTGATTCAGAAAAAGCAGGATGAAAATGCACAAGAATGTGGACTGTGTTTAAAAGAGTACTGTTTTATTCCATCTCTCTGGAAACTTATCTGTTTATAAGGTAAGGGTAATATAGTAATTCATTTAAATTGCAACTGGAAGAATAAGCACATTGATAAGAAAATCAGAACTTTGCAATATTTGCATGTAGGATGACATCAGTATCAAATTATATCTGATTTGTTTATATCTTTTACAATAACTAGTAAAAATTACACAGTACATGATAACACAGTACAATGTATGCCTTATTCCTGGGGCTAAGTGTCCTCTGGATGCATCAATTAAGAATTAGAAAAATCTCAAAATGTTTATGAGATTTCTGAAAGGAGACATGGGGGAAAAAAAAGATCCATTCTGATGGAATCCACTGTCTAGTATGATGCATTTAATTCTGTGCCTTGTCCCAACTTCATCCCATTCTTTTTTGAGAGGGACAAAGTTTTTCTCTCTATTCATTCTCTATAATTCCCCTTGCCTTTCCTTTCTCAGGTTATTACTAAAGTATCTTTCTTGGGTTTTGTTGTTATTTTATAAGAACAAAACCTACTTATGCACCATAATTTTGCTTAAAATATATGTTTACAACCTTTTGTAATTATTTTTAAAAAAATCCCATGCCAAGTACCAGGCTGTAACTGCAAGTTCAAAATGATGGCTTACCCTTTGCATTTGTCAGAGAGAAATAGTTACGCCAACAAGTATTTGACAGCCTGCTGCTGTTTACAGGTTGTTTGTTCTCCTCAGCTGGCAAATATTGTTCTTGAGTCTTCTCTTTTTTTCACTAAGAAGCAAGCGTGGGACACAGATCTGTTCTTTCAACACTTTTACAGAACTGGAATCATTTAATTTGGAAAAGACCTCCAAGATCATTGGGTCCAATGGTTAACCCAGCACTTCCAAGTCCAACACTAAACTATGTCCCAAAGTGCCTTATTTACATGTGTTCTAAATTGCCTCCAGAGATGATGACTCCCTGGACAGCTTGTTAAAGGGCTTGAGAACCCTTTTAATAAAGAATTTTTTCCTAATATGCAATCTAAACCTACCCTGGAGAAACTACAGGCTGTTTCCTCTTTTCCTGATACCTGTTATTTGGGAAATGTGGCTGACCTCCACCTCGCTACAACCTACTTTCAGGCAGTTGCAGAGAGCAGAAGCTTCACCAGCTCTGGTGCTCTGTTGCCTTCTGGATTCACTTGAATACCTGAATGTCTTTCCTGTCATGAGAGGCCCAGAAGTGAACACAGCTGTGTCCTCACCTGTGCCCAGTACAGGGGGACAGTCACTGCCTTCATCCTGCTGGCCACACTATTGCTGATGCAGACCAGGATGCCATTGGTCTTCTTGGCCACATGGGCTCATGTTCAAACACTTTTGACCAGAGCCCCCAGGTCATTTTCCACCAGGCAGATTTTCAGCTGCTCTGGGTACTGTCTGGGATTATTGTGACCCAAGTGCAGGATCTGGTATTTTGTCTTATGGAACCTCATCCATTTACACTCAGACATTGATCCAGCCTGTCCAGATCCCTCTGAAGAGCCTCCTTGCCTTCCAGCAGATCAGCATTCCATCCCAAACTACTGTCACCTGCAAAGTGACAGGAGGCACTCCATCCTCTCAACCAGATCATGGATAAATATATTAAACAAGACTAGCCCCAGTAGTGAGCAACATAGCTATTGACCAGCTGCCAATAGGATGTGGCACCACTTACCTCCACTCTCTGGGCAAAACCTCACAGACAGGTTTCACCCAGTGGACAGTGCACCTGTCCAAGCCATGAGCAGCCAGTTTCTGCAGGGGATTGTTGTGGGAAGTGAAGTCAAAGGAATCAGCAAAGCCCAAATATACACATCCACAGCCTTTCATCCACAGCCTTTCTGTCATCCACTAAATGGGTTACCTTGTCATAGAGGGATATGAATTTGGTTTATCATGACCCACCTTTTATAAACCCCTGCTGGCTTATCCTGATCCTCTGGTTGTTCTATATGTGCTGTATAATGGCACTCAAAGTGTCTGCTTCAGGATCTTCCCCAGCACAGAGGTCAGGCTGACAGGCCAGGTCTTCCATTGTGATGGCTCTTGTAGATGGAAGTCATGTTTCCTAACTTCCAGTTGAGGTTCCAGTTGAACCCTCTCCTCTCAGTGTCTTGGCAAGCATTTCCTTCAGCTACATAAGTGCCTGTTAAGTGGGAGAGGTCAGTTAAACTGCATGGTGAAAATGCTCACTTTATTTTTAGGCTGTATAATCCTTGTGTATGAATGCCAAGAATGGGCACTTTGGGTGCTTTGAAAAATGTCGGTGTTTGTATGGAAGTGATCTGGCAGATAAAGAGTGTAAATCCCATGTTTTGGATATACATTGTTTGGACCTGTACTGAAGTATTTGCAAAGTGGTCCCTACCGGTGATACAGTCATATTGTCTGAATAATGAGTAATGTGTTTGTCCTTCCGGTATGGCTTCTTTTCTTGCTTATGTTGTAGAGTTGATATTTTGGTACCTACTTGGCCATGAACATTATGGAATCATGAAACAAACATAATTTACTGATGCGTTACTTATTTTATCTTGTCACAATTGTCAAATCCTTTTCAAAGTGATTGTTACCACCTCTTTGATTTGGCACTCTGTTCCATATACAGCCACTGTTCATATAAGTAGTGTAAGATGATGCTTTTTTCCCTGTCTGTCATTTAACTGCAAAAGGACTACTTCGGCTTAATTAGTGATCAAGTCAATTTAATAGACTCATTTCATGTTCTCATTAAGTTTTTCACCTGTGTCATTCCCCTAATTGTAGAAAAACCCCTTATATTCTTAAACAATTTTGGAAGCTGCTTGCAATCTTATTGTTATCCTTTTTGCAATATATTGACCAAAGCAGGGAAATGACATTCACTGCAATCATGTTAACTCCAGAACACATTAATCATTATAATATGATTTTCTTGCCTTTGGTTATTTCCAAGTCTTGTTTACTGACAAACTCTGTTCAAGAATAACACATGAACTCTGTTCAAGAATAAACCATTTCTTCCCACTAGGGGAAAGATGATATATGCCGGTAGGTAGTAAACTTGGATGTTACAAAAAACTGCACACATGCCTACTGGGTGCTCTCTGATTAACCTCATTAGAAACATCTTTTTCTCAATTTTACATGGCTTTTAGGACTCCACAGTACTAGAGGAAGAGCTGATAGAATTATGGGGTACATTTGCTAGTTGAATTTGTTTTTCTTCTCCTATGTAGACCATCTACAAGAAATTACATCTTTACACTTGTCACTCCTTTTTAAAGCACTGTTGCAATGTGCATTTTGGGTTTTCTAAAGTTCTGTATGATTTTTATTATTGAGTTTCTGTAAAAGTTCATCCACCTCCACCCTCCTTCCCCTAATCCCTGTCCTTATCCCCCTCAATAGGCCTCTCCCTCCCCATTGTACCCCCTCAGTAGCCTCTCCCAGTCTATTGTACCTTCTATTGTACCTTATCAATAGACACACCCTGGTACTTGAGTGCCCTGGCAAAGCCAGGTGGCTCAGCCAAGGCTTCAGGTATCCCCCCACTCCTTTTGCCCCAAAATGGCAATGTCAATGCCCCCTGTACCTAAGTTACTCCCGCTCATTTCCAACAGTAATGCCCCTGAACTTAAGGGGAAGTAAGAGCCAAAAATCGTGACTCACACTCTCACTCATTTGACACCAGGGCTTCGCCCTAAATAAACACTTTCCTAATTACCACCAAGTGTGAGTCCGCTCCTTTTCTTCCAAGCAAGATCATGTCTCTGTCTAAAATCTGGACCCAAAGGAATAACTTGTTTATATGGTATCTGAAGAGCAAACTAGCTGGGGAAACAAGCTCGGAAGAACCATAAAGCACTATCTAGTCACATAAACTCTTGAAGAGTTGGGCTGTTCTCTCTATAAAAACTTCAACTGCCCTGAATATTTCAGAGTTCCCTCACATATTTTGAGATTTGAGCATCTTCTTGGTGAATGTATTAATACTGCCTATGTTTATTTTTTTCCATCTAATAGAATGAAATCATAGAATGGTTGGGGTTGAAAGGAATGTAAAGATCATCTTGTAACAAACTTCCTGCAATGGAAAGAGACACCTTCCACAAGATCAGGTTGCTCAAAGCCCCATTCAACCTGGCCTTGAACACACCAGGGATGGAACACCCACAATTTCTTTGGGAACATGTTTCCTATCAGCCTCATGGGCAAGAATTTATTAGTGATATCTCATCTGAACTGCTTCTGGGAGTAGGTTTAAAATCATTTAAACCAAAAATGGTTTAAGATAATTCTTTCTTATCTTGTATGCCCTTGCAAAAGATCTCTCCATCTGTCCTGTAAGTTCCGTTCTGGAAGATCACAGTTTGGTCACCCTGAAGCCTTCTCTTCTCTAGGCTGAATGATCTCTATTCACTCAGCCATTCCTCATAGCAAGAATACTCCATATCCCTCTAAACATCTTCCTGGCCCTCCTCTGGAGTTACTCAAGCAGGTCAATGTAGTTTTTCTGCTGGGGACCCCAGAACTGTACACAACATTGCAGATGGGGTCTCACCAGAACAGAGCAGAGCAGAGGGGTGGAATCCCCTCCCTGGCCCTGCTGCCCACACTGCTTTGGATGCAGCCCAGGATATGTTTGGCTTTCTGGGCTGTGAGTGCTCATGGCTGGCTCGTGTCCAGCCTCTCATCCACCCCAAGTCCTTCTCAACAGGATAGTACCTTGCACTTGGCCTTGTTAAACCACGTGAAGCTCCCATGGACCCACTTCGTTTCCAGGTCCCTCTGGATGGCATCTTTTCTTTCAGGAGTTCTGAAGGAACTACTCAGCTTGTCATCTGCAAATTTGCTGAGAGTGCATTCCCTTCATCTATATCGTTGATGAAGATCTTAAGTAACACTGGTCCCAGTATAGACCCCTGAGGGCACCAGTTGCCACTGATGTCCACTGGGACACTGAGCCATTGGCCATTACCCTCTGGAGGTGACTATCCAAGTCTCCCAGGGTATCCCATTGACTGTATCTTTGAAGAGATGGAAATTTGCTTTGCTAAGGTTCAGCTTGAGTGCTGCAAATTCCACCTGTCATCACTTCAGGCCAGGCTTTTGCCCATCCTGATGTCCCCAGTTAGCTCACTTACACGGCTGACCAACAGATCTAGAAATACATCCCTTCTGCTAGGGCTGTGTACTCTGTGGCCGTCCTTCATGCCTTCCAGGATTCTCCTGGATTGTCTAAACCTTGCCACGGTAATGTTGCAGTACCTTATGTAAAACTAACTCCATTGTGCTTTGCAAAGTGAGTCTCTGTACTGAAGAGCTCACAGCCTTGTGGGTATGCCATTGAATAAGAGCATTAGTATTATATGGAGGAAGAAGGAGCTGAGAAAAAAAGGAGATTAAACGACTCTCAGAAAGAAATCTGTAATAAATTTTTTTAAACCATAGAAAAATCTTCCTGAATAAGAAAAGCTCAAATATGCTTCAAAGTGTTTTCCCTTAGAAAAAGGAACCAGATACTTGTTGGCTATAGGCTCCCCTTTTAACTACTTGATATAACAGTTGCTTCTGGATAATGCCCTGGTGGATTCATGCAGATGACTCCTTTTCTGCAAGGTGCATAGGGTATACTCTACTAATTTACTAGCATGGGGTAAATTAGATAGAATTACCTTTGTGCACTGATAATTTTTGAACTCATTTTAAGGTTCAATGAATTACATATTTGTTTGTTTTGGTGGCTTGAGAAATCCATCTATTCTTTTTCATATCTGAAATGGTTCATACTAAAGCTTTCATAAGACCCTTCAGTTTGTGTGTTAAATTGATGTTTAAATTGGAATGAAAGTAGGAATCTTGGCAGCTTAGATAATTTACTTCATCTGGTGGCCAGCTATGTTAACAATCGCATCATATGCCAGCATTTACACTAGATGAAAGAAGTCCCTGGGGCACTACAACTGCATTTTAGAAACAGAGTGAAAATACAGTTAGGGTCTTTGTTTCATTGTTTTATTCTGTAAAATGGAAAATTATTTTAACTGGAATTTATAAGTGTTAAAAGCAAAATGTAAAGGCTATGTTGAGGGCTAATTTGGGTGTATTTGCCTTGGAAGCTGAATGAAAATTGATCAGTATTCTGGACAGGAAGTATTCAGCACAATGTCAGCAAATTATGTCTTTTTATTCTGATGTATCAAGCACTTGGAGGAAATGGTATATTGTTAGCATATGAATAACATCAAAGCCCCACATTGCCAAATGTATTTCAGTCTTCTGGAATAAAATGCATGGCCTCCTCTTTATTTATTTAAGTATTTCCTCTTGTAATATAGTGCATGCTTAAACCTGAAATTTCTTGTCAAACATGGACAAAGTGAATTTCAGGATTCAATTGCTGGTGCGTGACTGCACATTCTATGACTTGGCAAAAAAATTGTAATATCAAATTGGCTTCCTGCTTGAATAGTAAAATGTGTTTGATTAAAATAAGTTTCTTGTGGGAAAACTGTCTGTGGATTGTTTCTTTTTTCTTTTTTTCTTTTTTTTCTTTTTTTTTCTTTTTGAGCAATTCTCAAAGAATGCATTTACGTCATCTGTATTTCCTTGATACTAGTAGTAACTATAACTACCCTACATAAAAAGTATGAATTTAAACAGTACATTACATCTGAGGTTATTCTGGTATTGCCTTTGCTAGTGTCTTCTGTGATTACATTTCTGAAATTAAACCAAATTAAGAAAATAACCAAAAGTAGATCCCAGAGATTTACTGTATTGCTGTTCTTAAGGAATATGTTTGTTCTTCTTTTATTATCCTCTAATAAAAACAAGCAAGCACTCTTTTACCTTACTTACCCCACCAGAAGAAATTCTTCTAACTTGAAAATCTCCGTTATAATATGGGATGAGTGCTTGTTCGACAGTCTTTCACAGACAAAGAATTTTCAAACACTTAAACGATTTAGTCCATAGTTTAAAAGTTATTGGTAAGAAAGTTTGATTATAGTAGTCATTAGCTATTTATTTACAGATATGTTTGATTTGTGAAAATTTCACAAATTTTCTATAGTAACTTTGTTTACTATCAGCATAGAAAAGCCCTTGTAATTGAAGGTCAGTATAAATTAAATCAAAAACATTTAACACTAGTATGAGACTGGTAGATATTAGAAGTTCCTCACTGATAGGAAATTTTCAGTATTCTGAATCTATCCCACTTCATATTAAGGATGTGTCTTGCTCTGATAACTTTGTGTATCAAACTGATTTTGATTTCTCTGCTTTTAACATTGGTTACTACAAATTTCCTCTTATTTTAATTATATTTTTAAAATAGCAACATGATGTATTTCACAATTCCCTTTGCACTCAAATTTATTGTTAAAAAGTTCAAAAACCATTGTACCTGAAAAAACTATATTACTGTTATGCAGCATTTCCAGCACTAGAGGCTCTGGCTAGGTTCTTCTTTGCTGCCCTTGCTCAGCACCTCTCTGATCCACCAGAAATACCTGAGTACATGTTTTACATCAGGTCCATGAAGCATTATTGAAGCTAAGGAGACTGCAAATGTTTAAGTGCTTTGATGGACAGGGGAAAACAGTGTCCTTCACTTAAAATGACAATGCAGATGAAAGAACAGGGGGATCTATTTGTAGCAAGGTTACTAAATACAGTGTTGCTTACTCTATCTCCTAATTACCATTTTGAAACACCACTCAGATACCTAGGAAATAGTTATTAAATGAATATTTAAAAAGAAAGTATAGTATTTTACCTAAAACAGTTACTGCATGATGCATATTTTAAGCTTACAACTAGACACTTGTAAAACTAAAAAACTGATGTTGTCTCACATGAAATATATAGCTCTTGTTTCATACAAGGCAAGGAGAGTGAAAGAAAGAAAATTAAATATGAAAAGCCATCAATTTGCTGTCTACACATGCCTTGCTTTAAAATAAAGTTTTAACAGGCACTTTGTTTTCCCAAGTATTTCTCTGTCACTTAACTGATGAAGATATAATAAACCATTTTTGTTTTTTTTAAAAGGACACTTGGGAAAAATAGTTCCTTGAAATGAATGTATAATTTTAAAGAGTGAATCAGCCAATAGTGTGATGTCTGCATATTTGGGATTATTTCTGGTCTTGCAGCAGTTGAACATGTGCTCAAGATTTAAAGGGATCCCAGGTGGTCTAAAACTCTTACCACCCAGTCTGACTTTGGTTTTAGTATACTATAAATAAGTGTCAGAAACCACACATTGTTATTAAGCAGTGCTGCAATAACTCTTAGAACTGGCAATAACTGAATAAGTCTGTGGAAATGGTGTGTTAAAATGAATGAAACTAAGACTAATAGACTTATGCTTTTAACAGAATAGCTCCCCATCACAGAGGCCCAGCTCTACTTCTATACATAATTTGTTTAGGAAAGCTGTGATTAAAGACTATGCTAACTGACTGTCAAGTGTGTATGAAAGCAACAAATGAAAATACACAAGATAAAGTCCGCTTTAGGATTAGAAACATATACTATTATTTGCATTGACTTCCAGATCATCATATCTGTGGCAAAGGCCCCTGCAAGAAATGTACAGATATTTTCAACACGATCTTGAAAAATGTTAGAGACAGTTTTAGCTTTAAAAGGGTTATAAGCTGTTAAATAGTTACTTTTCCTAACAAATTCCAGTCTCGGAAACACCTGTGCTAAAGAGGTTTGTGCTGATCTCCTGTGAGAATTGGCAGAGCACTCCAACATTTGCTGAATAAAACTGGGATGAAAATCTTTCCAATTAATTCTTAAGGCAATTTCTTTGAGTTATAATGCAACAATTCTACTCTCATAGCATATGCTAAATGGAAATAGAAAAAAATACTGCAATTGTGTTACTGATAAAGTGAATGAAGTCAGATGAAAAGGGAACTAAGGCCTTTACTTGTCTGCAGAAGAAACACAAATAACTGCAGATTCCTTATGCATGTTTAGTATATGTTAAAGATAACTGAAGGAAGAGTTAAGGATTAGAAAAGGTACATAGGATTACCAAGAGCATTTACACTTTGCTGATGGAAATGCTTATTTGTGCTAAAACTTTATAGAAGAAAAGGAGATGAAAATATTTTTTTACTGAGTTTGGAGAGCAGTTTCTGTTTACCATTTGTTTAAACCCCAAAGTGCCAGGCTGCAGGGAGGGGAAAATAGGAACAGACAAAAATAAAGATGAGTTCATACTACCTAAGTTTGTGTAACCATATTCTGGACTCCTCCTCCCTCAGTGTTTCCTTGTTCACTCAGAAGGAAAAGAGTTTTTCTTAAATTCACTTGAGAACATGAAAAACCTGAAGGGGACTGCAACTGTGTTAAGCTTGTTGGTGTGGAGTACCTAACAATCACCCCAAGGATTCTGTATTTGTTGCAGTCATTCATAAGATCTTCTTTCTGTTGGTTCCTGTTATTTGAACCAGCAGGAGACTGAAAAGGACAAGACTATAACTTACTGATGTGTTCAGAGGGCTACAATCTTGTGAATTCTGTTTCCCGCTGACATGGAGAATAGGAAGAGAAGAGCAGAGTAGCAGTATAATATATCATGATGGTATCAAGCCTCTGTGCTCCGAATGGTTTGTTTGATCACCTTTTAAAGGACCTGTAATTTTAATGTTATTATGACGCCTTCTGTAGGTCAGTGGAAGAGGACTTCTGTCCATGCTCCTGCCCTTCTTATCCTTCACTATTATCCAAAAGCAATGTAATTTTTTGTGGAGCGAAGCTAATGAAGGCAAAGCTCTAACAGGGGAGAAAGTAGCAAGAAGTTGGGAAGAAAATAAATTAGAAAAAACTTCACAATGAAACATAAAACTACTCAAAGGTTTCTTCCTTGCCGTTATATTACAGTCAAAAATTGTGTTACTTATGATGAAAGACCTGAGTAGGCTTGCAGCTTTTCCAACTATGTGGGCCTAGGCAAAACGAAAAACACAGACTTTTTTAGTGTTACAATAATTTAATCTGAAATTATTCTTTATAGTAAAGTGCATCAAAATTGATACTCATTTATAGAGCTTCCTTTAGATCCCAAGTACAGCCTTTTCATTACTTTAATTTGCCCGTATTCACATCAATAACCTAAATAAAGGGTCATGAAGAAAAGCAATACTGAATTACTATCTCGCTTCTTAATTCTTGGCAGTTTACTGTTATCTCATATGTATTGTAATCTTGGGTCTCAGCCTGGCACATAAAGCATAAACATTTCTTTATATAATCTTCATGTGCACTAGATAGTTCAGGGCAGGGGAATTTAATTCCCAAATTGTGAATGTTTCCTTATGGTCACCAAGTCATTATGGCAGACAAGATCAAGTGTATAGAAAAAAAGATTCAATACTGTAAAATTGTAATTATTCTGAAGACTGTTTTTGACTTAACTGTACATACATATGAATAAAAAAATACTCAGGGGATCTTAGATTCATTATACCTCTGCTAGTGATGAATGTTGCTTATGCCAAAGCATAGCTCGATGGTAGCCATATAAAGAAATATTTCAAACTTTGTGATAAGGTATCTGTTCTTTGTAAAGCATTTCATTAAAACATTTAGCTGGGTTAGTTCTGAGTAAACATTTAGCTTGATAAGTTCTTCTTCCTGTGGTTCTTATGTGCTTGCACAAGTATTTCTCAGTAAGAAATGTTAGATATGTGACAGAAATATGAATTTTAACTTGCATATTCTATCTGTAAATCATGATTTGATTGAATGGAATTTAGTTGCTACATCTGTTACTCCTGTCTATATTTTACTTCTGCTACTGGGGTGTAAAGTACAGGTTTTCTGGTAGAATCAATCAATAATGGGACAAATAGGAGTAAAATATGTGTTGTGATCTTTCCCTGTCAGTCAGTTCTATGCACTAGGAATGTGATGTTTGCTGGTGCATATAATTTGCAATTATCATGTGATCTTTTGTAAGTTTATTAGAATCATAGGAATATACAGGTAAGTTGATTTTTGGATACATGTTAAAAGGAGGTAATATTTGCTTTGCAGGTAATCAAACTGGTGTCATAATTTACCTTTTTATTTTCTTTGAACTTTTCAGTTGCTATTTATTTCTCACATGCACCAGTATGGAGCTGATGGTGTGCTATCTTGTAGGACTAAAAATACAGGGTTTCTTTTATTCCTGAAGAGAAAGAGGAAATAATTTTCCTCAGATATCAAGTATTTTAGTGCTACTATGTCAGTTTTCTTTAATGGAGTTTGCTATTGATAGCTGCTTTTTTTTTTCTTTTTTTTTTGAAGTTTTTTGTGGTTTTTCTGGTTGTTTAGTTTGCTTTTGTTGTTGTTGTTATTTTGTTTTGTTTTAGTTTTTGCTGGACTAAATTTTTGTCTTACTAAATTATTAAGGCTGATCCCCTAGCCATGAAGTTACTGATTTGTGTGTGTGTGTTAACAAACAGAAATTGCTAATCAATTACAGAAATTGCTTTGATGACCTATTGGTTGCTTTTCTGATAGTTAAATGACTTTGAGAAGGATGATTTTGACCACTGGTTAATATGATAGGTATATTTTGATAAGTCGTCTTCTTTTAAATCTGCTTAAAAATTTTGAGGGAAGTCACTCAGTGACTGTAAATTTTGGAAGAGTAAGAAGTGTTGGTGAAATAACAGTAAAAGGCCTATGTATCAGGTGACTCACATCACTATGTATGACGAAGTAGCTGAGCACTGGGTTTTATTGCATGCAATATTCTATGAAAGGTACACCAGTAAAAGAGAGCCGTACTCTGTCAGTTAAGGTATATATTTCACTACTGGTAACACATACAAAATGCAGGAGCTCAAATATTACAACGTGGAAATTAATATGTATTGGTGATCTTTAGACAATGGTGGTACTGTGTCTACAGAAGTCTGGAGTTTCTGCTGTGAGCTTCCATAAAGCTTAGTGGTCTTTCATACAGCATGTCCATAAATCAGTGAGGCTTAAATAGCGCTGCACTCTTGAACACCTGCTTATTTGCCTTGAGAAAATTCTGTAGCATTTTAAACATCACTTTATGACACTGTAAGTAATGCCTGCTCTAGAAACACTTGGAAGAGCCATTAAAGTTAAAGGTCTATCAGCATTTCATTATAAAGCTTGATTTCAAGGGGTTTATAACTCAGCCATTTGAAAATGCATTTGACTGAAACTTGTTATGTGACTTACTGTGTTTTTTTAGTGTTGGACAAATTATTTCAGGTGGTCTTTTTGATTGTGGGAGGAGGAGTGGGCAAAGATTGTAGATATAAATAATTTTTCTCACAGAAGAGTATTTTTCTAAGAGAAAACAACCTTTAAATACAGATGTTTTATTCCTATCCAAAATGTCTTTCTGATTATGTACTTTGAAAGATCTTATCACATCATATGAGCTTACAGTTATCATACTCCATATGAAAGTACGATCTGTGCATCCTTAATGAATATGAAGCTTCTTTTCGAAGAGAATTTTAGGAGACCTTATTTCTCGCTTTTGGTTTGAGCAAATGGTATTAGGTATTCTTTGTAATGGAACGCTCAATTGAACTTCTAAGTTAGGGCTTATAATGATTTTATTTATAAACACCAGTGGTGTTTAAAAACAAAAATCTCTCAAGCCAACATCTTTATTGGCTGCAAAGTACCTTGGTGTTATACTTTTTTCACTACACATCTGATTCTTGATAGGAAATTGAAGGGTGACGTTTGAAACACACAGGCTGACTTTTTTGAGGACAGCAGATCAGAAGTAACTGTGAAGAAATTGGTTAACAGAGTTTTATGAAATCAAACAAAAAGAAATTGATTTTTTTTTACTGCTATTTTATAGAGTTTTTATAAAGCTAATACATTCCTTTTTGGGAAGGCATACAAAATGGAATAGTGGAAGAAACAGTTTTGTTCTGAGGTGCTGGTAAACACTCTAAACTTTAGACATAAAACAGCACTTGAAATTCACCAGTAAACTTACTGAGAGTGGTTGTTAGTCCAAGATGTAAGCATATTATACCTTCAGCAGAATACACTGTTATGTGAGTAGGCTATTACACTGTATGCCGTTTTCGGTGTCAAAATTATCTGGAAATCTATTGAAGAGTAGTACAAAAAAATCATGATATGGGAATTCCTCACCTAAGTGTAAAGGAAGTTTTTCTTTTTAAGAAGATATTTAATTGTACTGTTTCTTATGACTTGATGTTCTTTATTATGATATGTTGACAAATGGCCCTGATTATGCATGAGTGGGAAGCCATCTTTTATTTAGTTTGGTGAAAATTGATTTAGAAGTTTTTTATTGTTTACTCTCTCTTTTCATTTGCCCTTTAAACTTAAAATCTGGATAATTGCAACTCAAAGCAGATGTTTGATCTTTATGCCTGAAAGTGAATTACTTGAAGGATTTTGCATTCCCTAATGGGGACCAAAGGAATGTGAAGAGGCAATGGTGATCTGAATTTGTGTTTGAACTAGTTCAGCTGGCTGCAGAGATGAAATTCAGTCAATTTGGCCTTGTTTTGGCTTCTTCAGAACACATCCACATCTTAAAAAATCCAAGATAAGGGAGAGGTTTTTGTACATGTTATGTCTAATATTGGTGTTTGTAGGAAGTTTCTAGTAAATGGGAACAGTCTGCAGATCAGCTGGAGCCTCCTTCTGGATTGAGATGATGCTTCCTTTTCTCCTTTATGCAGCATCAGAAGATAAATTTCCAGTGCAAAATGATACAGATATGTAAGTGGATGCATGTGTACATGTCTACATGTATTTCTAGTTAGTATAGAGCTAAATTATGCATAGTGTAAATACATCTTGTTTGTATAATGCAAGTTTTTAGTATCTTAGCTCCTTTCTTGCTGTGCTATTTTTAGAGATGACACTTTGACTTTCATCCAGATTTAACTTTGGAGTCAGCACCCAAAGAGGTTGAAAACAGAAGTCATTCCTTACAGGGTATAGATTGCTTGTGTTTTTCTGTACTGGTCTTATATTTTTGGCAGTCCAACTGAGATCAACTCATGTTTTGTCATCTACCTGTTATATCTAACTGTCCTATTGTTGTATTATGCATTGATTATAGAGATTATCAAGGCTATAGAACAATGCCACTTATTTGGCCCTTAGATCTCAGAATCCTGTTGGTTTATAGACAGGCATTCAGTGTTTCTGCTTCACATGGCCTGTGGTGTTTCTGCACTGCACAGTCCAGATGAGGTTGAACAAGAAATATGTCATTGCTTATTGATTAGGGAGATGCTTTAAATGACCTTCAGAAAGCTGTTTAGTCCTTTATCACTGTGAACTCACTGTTTGCCTGTGAAGGGTGTATATAAAGTGAGTCAACCAGATCAAAGTAGAGGACATTGAAAACACACTGGTATTCCCATACTGACCTACACTGCTGCAGGGCCTTTCACATACCCAGAAACAGAGCTGTGTACCTCAGTTGCCAAGTAAGTAAAAAAGAATTTTTTTGTATTTATTTTAAAAAAATCTCTTACTGTAAATCATATTTTAATCCAGACCATGATAAACAATGTATGAATGACCTCAAGCAAATGGCACAATTAATATTTAAATGATTCTAGGTTAATTTCCAGGGTTAGAATGAAGCTAATACTACTGTTGGGTACAAGGCTAGCAATAAATTTGTGGGAAAGGGACCTTAGAATTTCACAGGTTTATGACCAATGAAGTCATAGTTTTGGAATGTATTTTCGTGATCTGGGACTTCTGTTGCATTGATCACCTTTTCTACCATTTTCTGAGTAATCCCAGAGTCACAGAATCTGTCTGTGCAAAAGTAATGAAAACGTGTAACAAATAACTAGTGATTTATCCTGGTAAAGATTTTTATCCTGGTTGCTACTAGCAAATATAATTAAAACTGGGATTACAGGCTTAGCAAAAGCATGAATGCATAGCTAAATATATATCAGCTGCTTAATGTTTATAACTGTGATATTGCCACTAGCATTACAGCAGTGTCCCAGTCAGAAAACGTTATAAATTCCCCATTGCACTAAATGTAAAGAGGTTTTTAGTGCTGACAGTGATTGCCCTTACATATCCTTTCTTCATAGCTCTTCCTCCTTTAGGAGGAGGGAAAAGAAGTAAAAAATGCTAATTCAGCAATCTGTTATTGGTTATGACATTATAGTTCTCATTCTTACCCAGTGAGATTTTCATCCCAGTATTCAGGATTGGCAACTATAATATATTTGATGCCTACCCTTCTAACTTCCTTCTAAGCTCTTACTCCTAAATCATCTTCAGTTAATGATTTTTCTGTTCAGTCACAAGGCACTGAAATATCTTGGGCTGAGATTGTCCATTTTTTACTGTGGGTCTGGAAGTGAAGTCGGGCTCATCTACCATGGGCTTCAAATTAGTGTCTGCTGCCACAGCAGTGCCCTCAGTGCAAGACCACAGTACAACCTGGCTGTATTTTTTTCCTGAAAAAGGCAAAGGGGAATAGAAAGCTAACCAGTTTCTGTGTATTTGTGGCTAGGATTGACATGGTTTCTGATCAGGAAATGTATAGAGGTGAAATACAAATTTAGATGTCTGAAGTTATAATTCTTGTCTTTGTGCCATGGAACGCAAGATGAACAGAAATAATAATGATAAATGCTGTCATTGTCTTGCCATTGACTTATCCTGTGTAACACTGGAAGGGAAAAGACACATCAGTAATTGCCAATTAGGCTGACACAAGGGTAAAAATTTCCAATGGCCAATGGCATATTTTTATCTAGTCTATTTTCCTTGGCAGTCTTAATTCATATTTAGAAGCTCTTAGTATAAAGATTTACTTTTGAAAGGTGTATATACGAGCCGGTGCTTGGTCCTCAGCGCCATTTACTCCCTCTACAAATATCAAATTCTGTTGACATGGAAGCTGAAGTCCCTGTGGCAATGACTCATTGTAGTTCGTGTTTTTCTGTACCTATAATTTTGCTGCAGCTGTTTTTATCTGATCCTTAATAATAAGGTGAGTTTTACACTCTGAAATGGAGGAAGTCAATTATTATCTAACTCAAATCACTGAACAGCCTTCACTGACATGCAAAGCTGATCCATTTTTCATAAACCTTTTCCCTGAGATTGGAGTGTAAAAAATGCCTTCAATATCCGAGTGAAGTGTCTGACTACTCTGTGTAAGTTCCTCCTATTCTGTCATAAAAAGTCATCTGACTTCAGTTCAGACATATATTTGTCAGCCAACAGTTATGCCACATTTTCAGAAACATTAAGAACAGTCACAGAAACATTAAGAACAGTCACAAATGGAAGTGTGGGGAGGCTATAGAAAGATGAGAGAATGGACTGTATTTATATTTTTTCATGCCCAGCATAAAATTGGAAATGTTTCAAGTCAGCACTTTAAAAACCCTCTTTGATGGTGATATGCTCAGCAGCAGTTCAGGAAAGGTGTAAATGAAAATGTACCAGATGGCAGAAGTTGCTGAATACTGAATTCTGAATTTACTTCATTGTATGCATATGTATTCACACATCATTCTACCATTTTATAAATAATGGAGAAAATTACTTATGTTTCCTTACATAACACACCAAGAACATGGAATAGTCATTACATCATCTGACTTTCTGAGTGCAAAGTACTTTATAAAAACAAATGTGCCCATGGGAGACTGCCACTATATATAGGTTCCTTTACAGAGTTTTCCAGTTGCTTTTACAGAACTGTATTTGGGGTTTTTAAAGAAAACTTTAATTTATTAAAAATAAAAGACAAAGAGAGGTAGCAAAGGTAGGAACAGAAGACTCAGTTCTCACTGTTAAGGATAAGACATGCACAGGAAAATGCAAAATGGATAAAGTATGCATGACTTGCTGGGAAGTTGATACAGATACATAAATGCAATATGTATGCAAAAAGTGAAAAGTCTTATATGTCATCTATGTACTTTACTCTCTTATTCAATGAATACTTCTAACTGTGTATCCAGAGGGCTTATCCCTACTGTTTTTCTTGCCAAGTGAAGTATTCAAAAAATGGTCCAGATGAGCCCCGGTAAAAGACATTGTCTATGATGGAGAAGAAGACAAAAAAACCTCAAGGACATAATGTACTAAAATGCCCAAATTTTTTTTCATCCTTATTCATCTTAGATTGCAGATCAGGAAGGTGGACAAAGCCCTGCTCGACATCAGGTATTTCCTCTTTTTCTCTTCTGCACACCCTTCTGAGCCCTGAGATTCTTCCCTCCTATGCTATTTCACTCCCAGGGGATTAGAGCGAAGCAAGGAGGCCTCCCCATGACTTCTCCATCCTGGAGTTCTCAAGATGATGTTTGTGCAGTAGGGACAAGCAGAAGCCCCAAAGAAAATGAGTTCAGACATTTATTTGGCATCATCATTGCAGCTTTGTTCAAGGTGGCAGTTAGCAAAGAGACTGACCTGTCTCTTCAGGATAGGTTTTCCTTCCAAGGACCAAGGTGTTAGCTGGCCCATGCTGTGGTCTGTTGCTTGAAGTGCTGCACTCAAAGTGTAACAGCCTCCACTGCCAAAGTTGCTGGCTGCCCTCCCTGCAGAAGCCACAGACATTGCTTAGGAAGGTGACCCTGCAGAAGTGTGAGTCTGGACAGGATTACCAATGACAAGCTCTGGGACAGCACAGTGAGTGATAGAGAATTTTATGTCTGCTCCAAGATGCACCAAATCCAGTGGAGAGCATTTAAAGTGCTTGCACACAATTACCCACAGCATGAGGAATAAACAAGAGGAGCTGGAAGTTTTCGTTCGGTCTCAGACCTACAATGATGGCTTAAATGAGACTTGGTGGGAATAGTTCTGTGGCTGCAGTGTTGGGGTGGGCAGTTATAGACCCTTCAGAAGAGACAGGCAGGGCAGGCAGAGCTGAGGGGTTGGACTGTAGAGTGTTTGCAGCTGGGAATGACATGGTTGAGAACTGTTGGGTAAGGGTTAAAGGAAAAGTGAATAAAGCAGATGCTGTTGTGGGAGTTTACTATAGATCAGCCAGCCAGGATGTTGTCATTGATTTACTAGTCTGTAAGGACTTAAACCCCCACTCTAAATCAATTGTCCTTGTTCTGCTGCTACAGACCTTAGTTAAATTCTCTCTCTCTTCTTCTTATGAGTCCCTTTTAAGCGCTTAAAGGTCACAATTAGGTCTTCCAGGAACCATCTCTTCTCTAGGCTGAACTCCAATTCTCAGCATTTCCTCCTCACTGTAATTGTAGTTCTGGCTGTGCTCTGGACTCAGTCCAACAGGTCCATGTTTTTCCTGTGCTAAGGATGTCAGAATTGGACCCAGCAGACCAGATGGGGTCTCACCAGAGCACAGGGGCAGAATCCCCTCTCTCACCAGGCTGCCCACAATGCTTTGGATGCGGCTCAGAACATGTTTGGCTTTCTGTGGTATGAGCACACATTGTCATGTGTCATTAGTCATGTTTAATTTTTCATTTGCTGGTATCTCCAATTTCTTTACCTCCTCTGGTTTCAAACCCTTCATCCACCAGCCTGTACTTAGACTGGGGGTTGCCCTGGGCTCTGCCAGGATGTTGAACTTATCCTTGCTGTCTTTCAGAAAGTTTGCATGGGCCCAGTCCTCCTGTCCAGGTCCAGAAGAAGTCCATACAGAATATGACTTTTGATAAAAATGCTAAGGGAATCGAATAGGGAAAATGCACTCCTAGGTCTGTTGTTGTTTCTAACTGGAGGTGATCTCATGGGTGAAGATTGGTGGCTGTCTTGGCCACAGTGATTATAAAGCCACTGTGATTATGTTAAGTTCGGGATACTTGGCACTATAAAAAAAATGTTAGCAGAGATGCTACTAAGGGCAGGCTTTTGGCTGATCAAGGAAATAGTAGGGAATTTGCTTTCAAGGGTTTATGAGTCCATAAATACTGGACATTTTAAGAACCACCTTTTAAAAGAGCCCAGGAGAAGGGAACTCCCATGTTTAGGAAATCAAGGATGTACAGCAGAAGACTGGGTAGGTTAAATAGGCAACTGAACACTGAATTCTGAATGCTGATTCTGAATATGTAGGTGGAAAAGAAATTGTATGGACTTTAAAAGCATGGTCAGGCTGCAAAGGAGGATTACAGAGGTGCTATTTGTCACTAGGAAGAAAATTCGTATGATGAAAGTTCAGTTGGAATTAAAGTCAGTAAAAAAAAAATTAGAAAAGACTGTTTAAGGCATGTTAATGGAAAAGGAGGGCTAAATAAAAGATTGATCCATTACCTAATGAGTTTAGTTTTCAGCTCACAAACAGGGGTGAGTGAAGATAAAATTGAAGTACTTCATACCATATTTGCCTCTATCCTTTATCATCAACAATGGGTCCTGAAACCACAGGAGCTGTGGGTCTGAGCACCATGACTGGGAGAGGGATAGTATCCCAGCTATTTTTGTAGAATTTGCTGCTGCAACCAATTGTACATATTTTTATGGAGCACAACTGGATTCATCCCTGGGTACTGGATGAACTGGACATTGTCATAGCAAAACCTCTCTCAGTTATCAATTTTTGGAATCTGAGGGGGTCCTATTCTTCTTGAGTGGGAGGTAGCATTTTTCAAGAATGGCTAGAAAGATGACCCTTGTAATTCTAGGCTTGTCACTCTCACTCCAGTGCCTGAGAAGATTGTTATGGGAGCTGCTGAAAAACGCTTGAAAGACAACGCAGTCATCTGTCAAAGGCAACAATTAGTTCATGAAGGGAAAGTCATGCCTTACTAACTTAATATTCTTTGATGATAAAGTTTTCTGCCTAGTGGAAAAAGGTAAGACAGTGGATGTGGGCTGTTTGGTTGTTGGGGTTTTTTTACATTTTTTAATTATTGTTTTAATTTTTATTATTTTGGGGTTTGATACTGTTTATCACAGAATCCTCCTGGAAAAAATGTCCAGCACAGAACTGAACTTACATGTAATATGATGGGTGAACAGCTGACTGACAGAATGGGTTCAAGAGTTGTAGTATTTGGGATACCATCTAGCTGATGGCCTGTCAGTAGTGGTGTTCCCTTCAATTTTAGGTTTAATTTTGGGGCCAGTTTTATTTGGTAGTTTTATTAATGACCTGGACACATAAGTTGCACACACAGTAAGTAGTTGCAGACAATATTAAACTAGGAGGAACCATTGATACCCTCAAGGGTATAGGGATTTTACAGATAGATCTTGATAGATTAGAATGCTATACAGTCACCAGTTGTGTGAATTTTGGCAAGAACAAATGTCATATTCTGCACCTGGGATGGTGTAATCCTCTATGTACATATAGTCTGGGAGACAGGTGGCTATAGCCTTGCAGAAAGGGATTGGGGGTTTTGGCTGGTGGTTATCTCAATTCTGGTCAACAATGTACCCTGGAGGTCAAAGGGGCCAGCCATATCCTTGGGTACACTGAGCACATTATAGCTAACTGGTCAAAGGAAGTGATTGTTTCACTCTGTTGAACATTGGTGTGGTCTCATTTTCAATACTGTGTGCAGTTTGGGGCCCATAATGTAAGGATATGAAAATACTATAATATGTCCGAAGAAAGACAACAGATATGGTACAAGGACTCCTCATGACTTATGAGGAGTGGCTGAGGAGACTAGGTTTGCTCAGCCTGGAGGAGACTCATTGACGCACATTGCAGTTACCACTTCCTCATGAGGAGATATGGAAGAAGGGTATTTATCTCTTCTCTCTGGTGTTCAGCAGTAAATTTTAAGGGAATGGCTTGAAGATATTTCACTAGAAGTTTAGACTGGGTATTGGTTCTTCAGATTGGAAAGGCTCTTCATTGAGATAGTGGCCAAGCACTTCAGATTGGAAAGGTTCTTCATTGAGATGGTGGCCAGGCACTGGAACAAGCTTGTCAGACACAACAGCTTGTCTGTTGGTGTCCAAGGAACAATGCTCTGAGAGATATGGTTTAATTTTTAAGTTGCCCTGTGTGGAGTTAGGAGTTGGACAGTGATCCTCATGAGTCCCTTCCAACTCATGGTATTTTAAGTACCTCCACTGCACTGCTTAATATGTAATTGAGATTTGTGGACACAAAAAATGCATTTTCCTTTTCTGCTTGCACCTGTGTGAAAAAAACTGCCTTTATTTTGTTGTCCTTGAATTCACTTAACTGCAGGATCACATTCTTGTTCTCCAGGGTTATGCGCTCTTATTCAACCATCCTTTTCAGTTTGCAAGCCAAGCTTTGAAATGGTAATATGTCAGTCATTTCTGTTCCTCTGTGACAGAATACTACTATACCAGTGGGTTACCTTGCTTGAAAATATTAAAAAAAACCAAACCCACTTTAATCCTTAAAGCTGATTTTGGATTAGAGTGTGGCAATGAACAGTACATTCCTCATGCTTTCTGAGGTTTTGTTTGCTGAGTCTGCTGTGAAAAATTGAGAAACTAATCTTCAGTGGGTCATATGAGTAGAGTGGGTCATATGAGTTGGTTTTGGTGTTCAGAGGAGGAGTTTGTCTGTATGTTCACATGTTCTTGTGCATGTGGATGCAGATGTTAATCTCTATACTTCTGGGTTTTCATATTAGGAAGTAGTGTATTTAAACTTCTGACAGAAAGGGAGATACTGAAGCATGAGTTTGGTTTGGCTATTTTAATCAAATGCAGATTTATTTATAAGATATCGATTCAGATTTGAACTAGGATACTTGAGGACTTTTATATGGAAAGATATCTGTAGATGTCTTCCCATATAAAACAGAACACTGGAATAGGATTTCTCAATCCTGGTAAATATACTCATTGATTATGGTGAGATAAACCATGCCTGGAGGTAGCTTAACTGAGTCTTAAGGATCTCTGTAGGTGTAATATCTCTCCTGAATTATGGAATAGATTTTGACAGGTCTCTGTGGGAGAGGCAGTCTTCTAAACTCTTTTGAGCTTCTTTCTACACCAAGAGTATGACAGCTGATGACTAATTTTTAACATTCTAATTTAAACTGTTATCTGCTCAATTGCTGTTTTGTACTTAGCTATGGCTACCAACCAGTGATTTTAGGATAAGAGAGATTGAACAGTATGGCTACCAGTCCTTTGTTCTCATTCATCAGTATATATAAAAAGTAATTATTTGTTATTCCAAAATCTTATACATAACTATTAAGAAGTCTCAAAATGCAACCAGCCTCTTTTTTTCTCTTGACATGAAAGATAATTGGCATGTTGCTGATATAGTGAGGCATAGGTGATGCATATGATGCATTTAGGATCAGATCAGTATTGCTTCAGCTGACTTGCTAGCCAAATCAGGACCAAGTATGTTCTTTGATTTCTTGTATTGGTTTTCTAGACTTGAAAGTGCAATTATAGAAAGATATCTGACATCATGTTGCAGCTTTTGGTCGTATCCTGTCCACATTCCAAAACCACACCAGGGTACATCTGACTTTAACCATGTCAGGCACATATTCATATCAAATCTGCTGGAACTGTTGTGCTGTCAGGTGCTGCGAAGTGCAGAAATGAAAACTGTGGAAGAAGCAGTTTCTCCCATTTATCTTTTTTTTTTTAAATGAACTAACCTGATTTCAAAAAATTATTGGATAATATGAGTTTTACACAAATTATTTGAGACACTGGATACGAATATTTTATTTTTCTTTTAGATTTCTTTTATATAGGTTTGGAAGGGTAATTCTTACAATCTATTACTTAATAGTCTGATCTACCTCCCAAGCCTGGGGAATATAAAGTGGATCAGAGCAGCTCTTTGTGAGAAGAAATTTCAGCAGGAGACAGTAATTCTGAATCTGTTTCAGTTCTGTTTGTTGAGATGTTCTCATTGCAGCTTCCACAGTCTCCAGCTGCACTGTGAAGGGAAGGATCATGCATGCTGGTGTCTCATACCTGTTTTTCTTGGACAAGCACATAAAGGCTTGGGTTCACACTGGGCTATCAAAAATGTAGTGAATAACTATTGGAGGGGACTGGGTGGAAGTGTTTTCAGTGTGTGACTTTCTTTAGGTCTTAATTCAGAGATGCTCATTTTTATCCAGCAGAATAAATTATCAAGTTTTGCTTCCTGCTTGTATTAAAATTCAGTGAAAAAATAGTTTCTGATAATGAAATCACTTGTTTCCTTATGTGTCAGAGGCTGATGTCAAGGAAGTGAAAAAATGACACCTCTGTCCCCTGGTCTAAGAATTATTTTGTGCTTATCTCTGACTTCACTGATTTTTTTGTATTTGAGTCTTATTGTTTGACACTTTTAACGTGTTGACAGAAGAAATGTGTGTGTCTGTGTACCACACAAGCCTAGAGGATCCTTCTCTTATAAGTAAGCAGGCAGTAAGCTTTGCTGAGCTTTCAGAAGCTTGCTGGTCAAGCCAAGTATTTTTCTAAAGTATTAGTATTTTTCTGAGAGTTTCAAGATTTCCAAATATTTGAAAGAGTTTACTAATCCATCTTCTCACATTCTGGTAAATATAGAACTTCCAAGTCTTATTACTTAAATTACATCTGTCAGATTTTCAAATCATACAAGTCTGGACAGACATTTTATGCATATTCAATTGACAATATGCCAGCCAGTTATCATGAGCTTTTAACACTGTAGTGCACTTCTACACAGAAGGAAAATTTGATCCACATAGCCTAGTATTTCTTGCAAATTATTGCATCTGGTACAGTGTGTGTGTGTGTAACATATTCATATTTTTTACCTTCCTGAGGGAGTTAGGATTTAAAAGATTGCTTTGCCACATATTACAGAAAAACACACATAATTCTTGTATAAGGAAACCTTTTGTGTTCAAAAGCTTTATTAATCACAGACATGTCTCAGCAATTTTAAAACTGAAAGATTTATGGGAGTCATTCTTTAAGAATGGTTGGAAATTATTAACTCACGTTTATCTGAAATAACCTGGTATTTCCCTGGTTTTGTTTGCTTAATAATTTAGTGGAGATTTTTGTAGAAAGTCTGGATCTGCTGTGCTAAAAAATACGACTCTAATCTGTCAACCCTTGTTCTTGTGAAAAAATCTTGTTGAGGTGATGAGACTCTGTGAAATAATAACTTTGTGGGAGCAGACGTTGCCACATCATGTCTGCTCTGATCTGGGCTGTGGCATTTTTTTTCCTTCCAGCTATGTGCTTTGTTGAAAGATCAAACAAAGCCATGAAGATGATGGTAAGATACTGTAAAAAAGAATGTCTCAATATTTCTATCATCTTGTATCATGTGCAAGAGAGACAGCTGTTTTCTCCCCTACTATGAAGACACAGATGCATATTAAACTGTGGTTTCTGGCTGCTTTTCAGAACAATAAGAAACTACACACCTGTCAGCTCTTGGCAAGCAGGAATGGTAAAATTACTAACTTTGTTTCCACGGCATTCTCTCACTGACAAACACACCATTGGCTTCAGTTTTCTTGCCATCACTTCTCAAAAGGCTTAGATTTCTCCCCAGAGTCACAGAAGAATTAAGCAGTTTTACTACTGCTTCTCATAAATGGCTTACTTTTTAGAAAGCGTAGGTTTTCATGCTAGGCTTGTTTTATTGCAGTTTTTCTTCTGGAACAATTTTTTTTTCCAATCAATGTTTTGCATCTGTAAGCCTTTGTGCTATATAGCACCCTCCTTTCCTAAGGCAATCCAAAACCCCTGCAAGCTAATGGCTCATTTAGTGATCAATTTGTCAAATAATATTCACAGATGTTTTTCTTGTAGTACAGTGCAGGTAATACCCACGTGAATGATTTCTTCTTGTAAGTGGCTAAGTAGTGGATTTTTTTTGTACAGTGCAGTGTGGAGTTCTCCAGCAGCCAAGTTTTCCTTTTGCCTATCAAGCTTTAAAACAAAGTTCTGTTTAAAAATATAGAAATATGAATGAACATTGGATAAAATTTCTGTCCTTAAGAAGAGATCATTAAGCCCAGGACCTTAAGGAGCTGCAACTGATTCCTAAAGTGGAGTTAAGTGTGGACTTTCAACCTTGGCTCTTCATTGCTAATTTTTATTGTGTTGGCTGCATTATGAAAGTTAGAAGAAAGCTGGTAGTTTTCTTATTGTTAGTTTGGGGTTTTGTTTGTTTGTTTGTTTTGTTTCTGGTTCCCTTCTCCCCTGCCCACCCATATTGCCAATAAAACCAAACTAAAGGAAAAGAATGTTCAAAACACTTTAAAAAATGATTAAGGTGGTTCAAGGTAATTTGAAATATGATTAAAAACTTCCCTAGGACATTCCTACCCCCTCCCCCTCTCAGTTTTTACAGCTCCTTCACACTGCCCCCACACAGTTAAAAGCACAAACCAGGAATTCCTCAGAAAGTCTTTTACAAGGCATGTTGAAAACTTTGAAGACATTAATCTGAAATGATCTGTCAAAGATCCAGGGGAATGGAATCTAACTGAACTTTAACTACTTTATCCTACTTAAGCCAGAACAGAACTGCTGAGCTGAGCAATTTAAGATTCCCACAGCTGCACTAGCAATGTTTTCGTTCATGGTACTAAATTGTTTCCATTAGCCTGAAAAGGGTTATAAAACCTACAATCAATTTACTTTCTGGGGCATTGTGTTTTGAATACCGTTTAATAGGGTGTGACAAAAACTCATAATTTCTCCACATGTTCTTACATTGCAAGCAGATTTTGCTTGGTGCTAGGCAGTGAACCAAATGTTCTGGACAGACAAATATTCAGCTGAGAATGCACTGGAATTGGAAATAAAGGAACAGTACCAGACAGCTAGAATGCCCAGGGCATGACAAGAATCTTAAGTGGAAGAGATGAGCACAAAGGAATAAAAGGAATTTTTATCATCCATTTGCTCATCAGCTCCACATTTGCTATGGATAGGAATCATTAGATTTGTTTAACGTAGGGGAAAAGAATAGATTCAAAAACTGGAAACACGAGTGAACCCAATTGGACAGGAGTATATTTAATGCTAATATGAATAACCAGACATGGCTAAATATGATGAACAGCTGTGGGGTGGAGGAGGATTCTCACTTTCTTCCAATGAACTCAATGATTTGGGTTGCTTTCTCAGTCTAATACACCCACAGCATTTTTGTTGTGTGAATAACCACATTTATTTTAAAAATATTTTTTGATAGGGGAGGACAGATTGATTTACTTACCTTTACTAATACTCCTAATCTGTTTATATCCTGTATTTCCTTTCATTGCAAGCAGTTCAGCTTCTATTTTGTATACACGGTGTATCTTAAATCAGTTTATTGAGCAGGAAAATAAGACTATTGAACGAAGAATTGGAAATATTAAAGCAAGTTATATGATAAAACATTTCTTAATAGTGATATGGAAAACCCTCTACATTGTTCCATGACAACGGGTCTCTAAAAATGATTTTGATGGTTCTGTAACTGTGTAATTGTGTGCTGAGGTACACTGTAAAACATGTGAATGCTGACCATCAAAAAGGCACTTCATTCTCTTTCTGACAGGAGATGAACTTAATTGTCCTTTCTAGGTGTTTCATTGTCTTTTAACTTAAGCAACTGTTTTTAAGAAAGAATGAAAGAAATCTGGTAATATTCACTCTGAGTCTCGAAATTAGAAATTACTGCAATTTTAGCAAGACAGCTTCTTGGTAAGGAGCAAAGTAATAATCAGGGCAAAATGGAATTGGTTGGTTCTACCTCACTATTTCAGCACTTTTGTCAAGGTGTGGTTTATTTGTTCTTGTAAGTACTTTTAAGGGATCCTTCAAAGGACTTTGGAAGATCCTTTTGTGGGTCTTCAAAATTTGGTGTGAACTTTTTCAGATTGAATTTTTAAGCAGAGAAAACTAGCTGCTGTTCATAGGAAATTTTAAGCTGCTTCTCTATAGCCTGAATTCTGGTTAAATGGTAAATGGCAATAAATGTTTTCACTGTTATTTTGTTGGATGATGATAATAAAAGCAAAATTTTCTTTATCTAATGTATAGAAGCAGGAAACATAAAGCCATATTGAGAATGCTACCTAATCCTTTAATGTAATAATATTTAAGATTCCAAAACTTTGGTTCGAGTGTTCATGTCAGTGGCCTAAATGAAGCTAACTGTTGCGAAGCAGAGAGAAATAGGAATCTACTGCTTGAATGGGGTTAGAGAAGCTGTGCACCCCACCTTGTTTTCCCAAAGCTGTACAAAAAGCACATCACACCTAAGGGTGTTCCTTCTCCTGTTCTTACATGTTTCCAAGTGCAGAAGCATAGCAACTTTCTCCATTTATTCACGCTCTTCTCTGTGCTTTCCACTGGAAATGTTTCTTCATAACTCATCTAATCTCCTCTACTGCTATTCAGCCTCACACTTTGTCTCAAACTTGGCAAAGTTCTTTCTTGCAATTGCATTTTGCAAAAGAGGGTTACATCAAATCTTTTCTACTCTTTTCTCTCACAACAGTCATCCCCATTGTTTTTGTTTCTTAAATATGCTTTGGAATCAATTAATCATTCAAGTTGGAAAAATCCCTCAAGATCATTAAGCCCAACCATTGGTCTAATGCTACAAAGTCCAACATTAATTGATGCCTCTGTGCACCATATTTAAGTTTTTTTTAATACCTCCAGGGATGGTAGCTCCACTGCTTTCCTGGACAACCTGTTTGTATGTCTGAGAATCCCTTTGGAGAAGATTTTTTTTGTAATACCCAAACTAAGCTTCCTCTGGCACAGTCTGAGGCCATTTCCTCTTGTCTTGTCACTTGTTTCTTGGTAGAAGAGACTAACCACCATCTGGAAACCACCTCCTTTCAGACAGTCGTAGAGGGTGATAAGGTTCCTTCCCTCTGAGCCTTCTTTTCTCCAAGAAAAACACCCCCAGCTCCCTCAACTGCTCCTCATAGGACTTGTGCTCCAGACCTTTCACTGCCCTTTTCTGGACACGTTCCAACATCTCAATGTCTGTTTTGAAAAGAAGGCCCAAAACTGAACACAGGACTCAAGGCATCACTCAGTACAGGAGTATGGTCACTGCCCTGGTCCTGCTGGTCACACCATTGCTGAGAGAGGTAGATAGAGGTCATTGATCTCCCTGGCTACCTGGGCACACACTGGTTCATGTTCAGCTGCTGTCAGCCAGCTTCCAGGCGCTCTGTCTCAGTCTGTAGCCCTGCCTTGGCTTGTTAAGGTCCAAAGGCCTGATGCCCAAAGACCTTGTTGATCCTCATTCAAACAACCTCAGCCCATCCTGTCCAGATCCCTCCGTAGAGCTTTCCTGTCCTTCAGTAGATCAACATTTCCACCCGACTTGGCATTGACATTTTCTATATTATTTGTAATTTCTGTGTTTTTCTTTCATCTGAACACATCTTACAGGTCAGAATGATTTTCTAGAGCTCTGTTCATGGAAAAGGATTATTTTTCATGTCAGTCATTATGAAAATCTCATAGACAATTGATTTTGTTTGCTACTATTTTTTTCTTCTATACTTCTTATCCCCTACTGTAGTTTGATTTCTACCTGAAGCGTTACTACTACTTCATTTTTAAGGAACATCTGAATTTCTGATTTTCCTCCTACAGGCTGTAATCTATTGCTTGTATGAAATTTCCTTTACCAAAATGAGTTGTTACTATTTTGCTACTTTCTTCCCGTAAAAATGATTATGACAACATTAAACAGTGTTAAGTACTCCTAGTAACCATCTGCTTTCAACTGCTAAAATTCCTTTGAAGAAAACAATAAACATCATGTCTAAGTTTGTTTTCCAGGCTTGCTTTCTGTGAAAATGTTTTTAAAGCAAAACTGCTCATACGTTTTTGCAGGCAGGTTTTCAGGCTTAGTAGTGCCCTCTTAAATATTTGGTGATCTTTCTAGGGTTGGAATTGACCTGACAAAGTAAACAGGGACATAGATGTGTGGATGTAGTGTGATCACTTCTGCCATATACAAAGGGTAAACACTAGCATTTTAACTCATCATATGTGTGTAATATATCAATACAACTTTTTGAGCAAACTATGCAACTGGTAATAGAGATGAAGATCCTATAAAAGTGTGTGACTTTGGAAAAGTAATGAAACAAAAGAGGTAATTTCAACTTTAGTCTATCTAGAGTGCAGGAAGACTCTTTTTAGGAAAGGACGTTGAAGTTTTAAAAATTGGCTAGTCGTTTGACAAAAATCAATCTTTTTATAGCATGATTAAGAATGGAACTTTGTATACAGAAAGACTGTAAAAGAATATAACTACCGTTGAAGTGCTTAGGAGAAAAACAGGTGACTTCACTGAAATATATTGGGTGACATTGCTTCTAAACTGCTATAAAATTCAGTTCCTATAAATCAGAGAAAATATTGAGAAACATTTTGAAATTTTTTAATCTTCTACCCTAAACCCCTAATGACTGCAGAAATGTTTAAATTTTGACTGGAATATAATTAAACATTGGAGTCTGAGTGTTTTGAATAAAAATTAAGGACTTTGTGACACCATAGTAATAAAATAATCTAAACTAAATAAGATCTGATACAGGGTTAAAAATAGCCATAACAGCTGCTTTGTTGTAATAACTCTTGCAGATATTAGGAAACTATGACAACTTGATGTAAACCCTGAAGGGTCAAAAAGGAGATGATGCCTGTAAAGACTACTTTTATCATATGAAAGAAAGAGGTACAGAAAAAAAGTGACCATTGTCCCAAATGTATGAGTGAATCCAAATAAATTGAAACATGAATATTTTGTAGGCAAGTGCAATGAGTGGAACTGGCAGCGTAATAGCAGCAAAGCCATGTAGAGCCCTCCTGGCCAGATATAAATCTTTTCAGTGCTGTAGCAGTCCATTCTGCAGAACCTCCAATATTCTGAATCTAGTAGCAGTAGTTTAACTGTAAAAAAAGAGTACTTTTGTTGGACAAGACCCATAACAGTTGGATAAAGGGACTCATTCTTAAATTCACAGTGAGGAAAGATTTGTTCTGGTGTGCTATGGTGACTGAATTGGGACATATTTAGCATAGCAAAATTGAAACAGAACAAGACCCTCTAGCAAAAAGACAGTGGACATTGTAGGAGTGTGTGAGTCTCTAAGCTGTCATTTCTGCTTGGTAGCTGAAAGTGAGCAAAACCCTTACAAAATACACTTAAGATTCCATTTAACACATTTTCTGAGAAAGCTGACTAAGGTTGGCATCAGAAACTTATGACAATATGCTGTGGTGGATTTTGGGTCTGATTTTTTGCTGGTCATAAAGGTGCTATATTAATGTGGTTCTGAGTATGCAGGTCTCAGCTCAGTTATGCATGCCCATCAAACTGATTAACTAGCACCTGGTTGTATCTACGAAAGAATCCTTTTAGAGAAACTTGACAGTAATATATATTCAGTTCTACCTCAACTAGAACAACTGACTTTTTTTCTAGGAAAAAGTGCATGTGGGAGATTTTCAAGATTGTGTTCATTGTTTTCAGTTGTCATTTTCCTCTGTGTTTTGGATAATGTTTTTTCCTTCTTCTTAGTGAGAAGCAATACAGAATGTGCCCTCAAATTATTTCAATTAATGCCTCAACTTCAAGCATTCTTTCTTAAATTGTCTGCTGCCATTTTTTGTGATATCTTCCAGAGTGTTTAAACTACTTAATATGAAGCATGGTATATCTGACTTTTAGTGTTTGAAAACCAGAGTTCTGTAAATAATGCAGTCAGTTCATGTGAAACATCTGTATTTAATGGCAATTTACAGAAGTCAGGCTCTGAGTATGACTTCATTAAACTGCAAATGGCTTGCAATTAAGTTATTGATCATTTTTTGCAGGATCTTAAGGTTCTGCAGCTGAGATTGAATCCCTAAATATTCTTCAAGAGACATCTACTTATGCTAGCATTTTGCCAATTAACAATAGTGGGAAAAAATATGGGAAGAACATGTAAATTCACTTGGCTGTGAGTGTAGCATGAGTACTTCAGGAACCTAAAATTTCACTAAGAACTTGAAAGCTAAAAATCATGACCCTCTGTTTCCTAGATTTCTTTGTTGCTCTGCCCCTCATTCTTTTGGTACTTCACTCATTCTTACTGAACCAAGAGAAATGGTAACTTCTTCACCAGTGCTAGTTTTCATTCTTTTTTTGTAAATGAGATGTAGCTGAGAGAATTGAGACCCTGCTGTCATATTAATTCTTGTTCAAAAAACCCACATGGTCAGTAGGCCATATATTTGTGAAGTAATTCTTCTGGCTTAATGGATACCACTCATACTACATGCTGATAATAATGTATCAGTGAGACATGCTGAGGACTTATGTTTTCTGTTTCTGTCCTCTCACCTGCTTTGCACCATCAGAGTGACTCCACCTCTGGAAATGTAACTTCTGGTGAAGATGCAGGATTGGAAGGTCTCAAGAAACTCAGAGGAATGGGAAATATAATTAACAATTCTGAGTTTTAAGTGTCTCCTCCTTTTGAAACACATACCCCTATACTAAATACTCATTTGATAAAAATACATAATTAGGCTTAAAGACAATAATAAATTTAAGATATGCAATTTGACATTCTCAAACACTGTGGGTGTGTAGGCCAAAGGAAGATCCATACTAAAGTTTCTTCTGACTATGACTTGACCTCACACCTAAAAAATGGAGGAGAGGTCATCGGTTTCATGGTGGAGGTAGAATTGGTGTCCTTGGAAAGCTCTCCATGAAGTATAGTCACAGGAGTCAGCTGCTAGGATTAGCTCAGTTAATTAGAACATAATAATGCCAAAGTTGTGGGTTCATTCCTGTGTGGGCCATACACCTTGGACTGGATGATCTTTTTGGGTCTCTTCCAACTCAGAATATTCTGTGATTCTGTCTTGTGGAGATATTACAGTATTATGTGAACCCTACAGAACAAATTTTTAGATTTTTTTTTTTTTAATAAAGACCTCAATTAGTTTTATCTCACTTTGAGTTCAATGCATTTACTTTTGTTAATCATCTTCATCCCTCAGAATTTAGTCAGTTTTAGTAATGCTAACTGGGATGTTCTGTGATTGAAATGAGAGTTTTTTTAGTTGATAGATCCTGTCTTTCCTATGGAGATAAAATCATTTAGGAGAACAAGTTAATTGAAATAAATTGCTTAAATTTTTCTTCTACAGAGGACAGACATCTTTCACTTTGGGCTTTCTTTAAAAAAGTTTTTTTGAAGATCATGTGGACTTTTTGTTTGCACCAGCCATGGAAATGTTGAGCAGACACCACAATATATCTAATGTCTCTTTAAAATAGAAAATCTCCTAATGTGTAAACTTTTTTTTTGTTACAGAGATCCTAGACCATTGTGGCATAAGAGGTGGGTAGCCTCTTTTCTCCTATTTATTAGCTTATTGAAAGAGTGCTTCGCTGTTTAGATCACTGAATGCTTGCCTGCTCTCAATGAGTCTCCTCATTTATTAAAAAACATTTCCATGCTTTAGAAATAGCCTGTAGTCCTGATACTTTTTAAATCTATATTTTCTAAACTTTTGGAAGTCTTATTAATGGCTTCAGAGGACTTATTGGGTTTCAAAGGTTACTTATTTCATTTGTGTGATGATATGAATTCCATCTCTTGTAATATGAGTAGTATTCTGTTTGTCTGGTGTGATTTGATTTGGTATGGGTTCTTTTTGCTCTAATACTTTCAAACATATTGAATGCTTTTATTTAATTCTGGTTACATGCATTCTGGTTACATGAGCTGGATCTTGTCTGTGCACTTAGTTATTTGGGGTAGAAAAAATGAGGTAAAAAGCAAACTTGTGTTGTCACTATAGAGTAGGTCTACAGTGGCAAATAGTCTAGAAAAGTAAGAAACAAAAACCTTCTAATTTCTGGTAAAGAGAGAAAATAATTAACGTCTGAGAGGGAATAGATATTAATTTTAATAGATTAAAAAAAGAGAAAAAGTTAGTTCAACAAAATGGTAAAAAAACCACTACATATTACAAAGTGATAATGACTGTTATTATTCACGAGGTTAAATTCACTAATGGTATTTCCAGTGGCACAGCAGATACATCCATACACGTTCATGGGTGCAAATTCTCTTTTCAGAAATGAGACTGTGTTAGCTGTAATGCAGCTCTTGCTTCCAGGCCTGCAATTGAAACCTCACAGTTTACTTTCTCCAGTGGTTAGGTACTTTCTATGGAAGATGAGACTTCAGTTGTTTTGCTCTTCCTTGGGGCCTGACTGAAGAGGTCAGAGTTTTTTGGGAAGGAAAACACCAAAGAGCAACCAATGTGTTTCCCTTTATAAATCTCAAAGGTTATTAACTCCAGTTCTTTAACAAAAAGGCTCTTAATTGCATCAGAGGTGTAAGAATTTCAATTAATGTGTTTGTTTGTTCTAATGACTCTAATCTTGATTTTATTATGCTATAATTTGGATCTCGTGATTCAGGGCAATTTTCTCCTCCAACTAGCTTTCTTAGGCCTAGAGACACTTGGGGTCTCTTCTCCTTTGTATATATGCTCTTTCTGCATGTAGTTTCTGGTTTTGCTTGGGAAATTGTTCTCAAAAAGCACTTTGAGGACATTTGCAGCCTTGAGACTGTTCAGGTCAAATATGATCAGACAGCCTGTTGTGCCCTGGTACAGAATATCTTAAAGGTTAGAGAATATACCAGACACTATCATCATAGAATCATGAACGACATGTTTTGGGATAGACATTGAAGATCATCCTGTTCCATCTGTCCTACCAAGGGCAGGGACACATTTCACTTGATCAGGTTGCTCAAAGCTCCATCCAACTTGGCCTTGAACAATCTCCACAGGTTGGAGAACCACGAGGATCGTCCACAAGGACCAATTTCCCACAAGGATGGGCCTCCACAACTTCTCTGGGAAACCCGTTCCAATGCCTCACCACTGCCACAGTGAAGACTTTATTCCTAATATCTTATCTAAGCCTACTCTCTTTCAGTTTAAAGCCATTCCTCTTTGTCCTGTTACTACATGCCCTTGTAAAAAGTCTCCCTTCATTTTTCTTGTAGCCCCCCCTTCACCTGCTAGAATGGAGCAATTAGCTCATTCCAGACCCTTCTGAACCACCCTGATTGTCATAGCCTTTCGAACGAAGAATATGTGTTTCATTCCTATAATCAACTTGATGGCCCTCACTGCCCTTTTCTTCACAAAGTGTGGCTGCATGAAGGGAATGGAAAGAATAATCTTTGCAGTCCCTTGTGAGTCACAGAAGAGAAATATTGAAACTACCAGCATTTTCTACCTAATATTGTGTTTGGTCTTATATTTGGAATCCTACCTCTCCAGTCAGGACCTTTTGGAAGATGTTCTTTCAGCCTTTAAAAAGAGGGAGGTACTAGCAATCTTCTTGTTGTAGTTCATGAATCAATCCTTTCCCTCTTTTCAGTTTATACCTGAATTACATTTGTAATTATATTACATTCTAAACATTTGTTTAGAAATTTTTTCTTGGTCCCTTAATGATTGAATGAAGTCAGTTAGGAAGTTAAAACTACTAATGCCTTTCTGTCAATTGCCTCAATTAATCACTTTCTCAGATTGAGCCTCACTGAAATTGTCTCCTTTAATTTTAATACCTGCTTGCACTTTACACTCGTGTGAGTCTTAAAAGTTTGTGTCATTTTGATAGTGATGATGCAATGGGGGAAAAGTAACAGCTACAAGTCCAGTGAGCACCTAGACAATGAACCAAAGCATCAGTACTTTTGTAACAGGTGGTTGCATTTCTGGGCTGGAGAGGACTGTAAATAATCAGTGAGAGTGTACTGAAGCCCAATTTATTTTGACAGTGATAGTTAGAAGTTTTCATAGGTTAGAAGTTTTCAGAAAACCTTTATTCAGTGGCAGATTATGGATAGCATTCCAAAATTGTGATGCAGGGATATTGTAATTTGTGGCACAGTGTCATGATGATACAGCACTGTTAGGTCTTCCCATCATTTCAGAAGACTTTTCAGTGTTTCCAGTTGTGGGTAAATGTGTGAAGAGCTGGATTTTGTTGTAAAAATAATGGCAGGCAGCTTTGTGTGGAAAAGGAAAGCTGTTAAACTATTGTTTTCTAGTCAGACTCTTAAAGCTAATAGTAATTACAGCTAAAAGCATTATGTTGATTCTTCTCTGACAAGGTGACAAGCCTTTCAAAATCACGTTCTGACAAAACAAAGTAAATGCAAACTGAAGTATAGTGCTTGTGTCATATTTGTGTTTGTCTAAAACTAAAGTGAGGAAAAATATGGGAATTTGTTAAACCGAGTAATGCAATTGGAAAAACAGAAAATCCAACACATATTTAAAGAATGTTACATTCTCCAAACTTCAGAAGAACACTAGATGCTTTTGTAAGATGTTTAGGGAACACATACTTTTCTTTACACATTTTTTTCTTTATGCATAGAGGCATATCTTTGTGAATAAGGAGAGATTATTTAAGTGAGAGTGCCAGGATTTCTTTCTTTGTGTTGTAGAATGTACTTTTACACAAATGGTTATTGTCCTTTCCGAAGAAAGCATATGAAATTGCTGGATGAAGAATGGTAATCTGTCTAATTTATTTTCTGCGAATGTAGCATACTTACTGATTAACCTTATTGGCATCTTACTTCCACTTGCAGGGTATAGCTCTGGAAAGGGATTAAGAGAGAGAGAAAGCTTTTATTTTTTGAGAAAATGCTCATTCTGATTTTTTCATTGGAAAGCAGAGATAAGCAGTGCAATCCATGTGTAGGGGTGCTTATGTGTGAATATGAGCTGCATATCTATGTGCATATGCTTGATATCTAAAATCTTTAGGAACTGTGCGTCAGGAGAGATGGATGTGACAGAATGAGGAGCTCCTGATAGGAATGTGTCATAAACTCACAGAAAGGACTGTCATTTTGACTATGGATGACAGCATATCCAGATTGCAGACCACACAACTGGGATTTGTACATGTGTTTGTTTAAATATAGAACAAAATAGGGTAGCTTATGTGGGTAATGACCAGTCTCTGTAATCTATAAGGCTTCCCATATTTTGTGCAACAAAATAGCTATTGAGATCTGAGCATGCAAAGCATGTAGTTGGTTTAGTAATGACAAGCAATGTCAGCATAGTGTAATTAACAAGGGGTGGTATAATTTGTAAAGAATGTTCTATGCAGCTTAACACCAACACAGGAAGAAGAGAAGGAGTGAAAAAATTGTTCATCTGCAAAATCAAAGCGTCTCTCCTTTTGATGTAAACATTTTATTTTCAAATGCTCATTACATTTTTGTCACTAACAAAAGGCCTCTGTCATTATGAGTTAACACAGTGGCAAGCAAGAGTGAGTCATGAGGATGACCTCTGTCCTTTTCCCTCCATATTAATCTGAAAGGGAAAGTCTTAGCAGACTGTTTTTACTGTACATAATTAAGCAATTCTGAATGCTCAGTGAAACTTGAATGGTATGGCATAAAGCCTGGTAATATGACAGTTAATGAGATGAGACTTAAACTTATTCAGCCTTTATAATAATAAGTGAAAGCTTTTGCCTTCAGATTGAGGGCAGACATATCCTGAAATATTCATTAAAAAAGCTAAAAACAATAGCAAGGGCATGGCTCTATGTGTCTTTGTTTTATGAATTCCTCCAAGAAAGAAGAAATTAAATGAAATTATTTCTTAATTATACTTATTCAATATCTATAATAAACTGTGACATTTGCATTCATGGTGGAGAAATCTAAAGAAGGAAACATTCAAGAAACTGCTAACAATACAGGGAGGAATCTATGTTACTGTATCTTTCTTTCAGAGCCCAAAATATTCAGGCTGGCTGAAGCTACATAATTAATTTCACTCCTGTCTCTAATTAGAAGACAGTTGCTTTAGAAATACTTTTTTGTCTTTTTCTCTGCTGTATTTTCACATTCATATACTAAATAATTTAGTTTTGTGAAAGCCTTCTACTTGTCATTGGTGATTCTTGTGTATTCTTTGCAGCATAATATTCTTTGCAGCCTTGTATAATACTTACTTGGGGAAGGGGCTTTCAAATGAAACATCCAACTGAGCTGATATTGATTAAATGTATTACCTGGATTTTCAAAATTGCCTAGGTTAATTCTGGTAAGCAAAAAATAGATTGTGTATTAAAAAAAACCAAACAAAATCCACAAAAAAGATATTTTGAATTATTTTCTGAATGTTTATTTCTATATTAATAATACTGGAAACCTCATAAGTACCTAGGGTTAGCTAGCTTGGTTTTGCAGCTTTGGCTGCAGTCACAGAATTCCAGATATTTTCCCAGAGAAGAACAGTGACCATGTCCAGATCTAAAAATGTAATCAAGGTCAGAGCCCTAAGCTTTAACCCAGTAAGCCTACTGAGACAGTGCTGTTGTGTTCAAATTGGAACCTTGTTCTTAGACTGAAGGAGGCAGCTGGGTTATATTGTTCTCCACATTGCTCTGTTCCCCTGGTGCCTTAAATTAACCCCTTTGATTTTTTTCTTAACCTGTTTATACTTCACAAGAATTTTCACTTTCTCTTCCCCAGTTTTGCTAGTCCTGCTCCAGCTGGACTGATTCTTAAATGCTGCATGGTGAGTATGCAGTCCCAAGATCACAGTCTAACTGCTGAAAAATGTTGTGGTTAAAGACATAAACCCAGACTTGGTCTCAGGTGTACATTCACTACCAGTGTACTGTATTGTTCAGTAATTCAGAGTCCTCAAAGTCCAGAGGAATTTTCAGTGTTTTGCCCAAGGTTGGACCACATGAGTTTACTGTGCCTGCATTTTAGGTTGGGTTTGATTTTTTTTAAAGAAGAAACAACTGAAAGCCAGCCTATTTCAAGTGTTTTAAATTCTAAAGAGATACTAGTTAATAAGTGACTCATAAGTTACACAGAGATTATTCTATTGGATGCAGTCATCTCATGATCATATAGTGGCAGGACAAGAGGAAATGGATTCAAACTGAAAACGCATAGCTTTAGGTTAGATATTAAGAAGAATTTTTTTACTATGAGAGTGGTGAACAGGTTTCCCAGAGCAGCTGTGGATGCCCTATTCCTGGAGGTGTTCAAGGCCAGGTTGGATGGGCTTGAGCTACCTGGTCTAGTGGCAGGTGCCTCTGCCCATGGCAGGGGCATTGGAAGGATCTCTAAGGATCTCTAAGATCTTTTCCAACCCAAGACATTCGATGTTTCCATGATTTCATGATGAGTGGTTCATACAAAACTCTTTTTGTCAATTGTTCCCACAGGAGATTTTTGGAATGTAAACTCTGATGCACTGAGATTTTTTTGATGTCAAATTTTTCTTAAATTGAATGGTACTTTTGCAAAACCACCAGGAGCAAGTGTACCTAAGAAGTACTTTTTTTGACTTTCAGAATTATATTAGTTCAGAGTTTGGTTTCGCATTCAAATTTATAATAAAAAATATTTGTTTTTTACACAAAAATAAAATGAAAATATAAAAAATGTATGACATGTATAAAACATCTGTAATTCTCATGATTATTCTGTAGCAGAGGGGTATAGTTCAGAGTGAAAGCACTCGGAGGCATTAGGCTTGAGACCAGGAAAGAGGAACTTGAAGCAAGGCTCCTGATGATAACCATGCAAGTCTTGCCTGGGAAAGGCACAAGGGGTGTTACAGTATTTGTTTGTTTTTCTGACACTTGGTGTACACTTCAGGACAGAAAAATGCTCTTTCCTGTTGAATTATTTTTTTCCCCTTGATTATTGTAAATACTGCAAGCAGCAAGTAAATTTGTGGAGGAGGAGAACTGAGAACGTTTTGTAGTTCTTGAAAGGTTAATTGCACTATTTATAGACCTAACTGCAAAGGGAAAAATCTCTCAGTATGACCCAGCAAGGTCAGCGTCGTAATAGCAACCTAAATGGAGCTCTGACCAGTCATGAATTACTGTCTGTGATACTGGGAATGCTGACAGTTCAATCACAGCACTGTTTCAATAGAGAACTCCATATATTTAAAGCGCTGATACTGTTTTCCCTCTAAATGACAGGCTTGACAGATGGGCCGAAAGCACTGCAGACGTTTGAACAAGGAAATAGAGAGGGAGCCTGCTGGAAGCAGGGCTTCACGCAGCCAGCCACGGATGATGAATAGAGTGTGATTGTGTCTGACAGGTAGTAATATAACTATTCATTCACCACAGAACACCTGGAGCACACTATATTAAATGGTACAAGATGGAGAGATTCTGTGACAGGAATGGGAAGTGTGAATCCCATGCTGAGTTTAGGTACAGCAATATAAAAGGTCAGGGGTCGTACAATATAAACTCCCTGAGAAAAGGATGTAATTAAATTATTTGCTTACTAAAGTCTTTCTAATGTTTTGCTAACATGTTGCCAGGATCATTATTTCAGCATGTCTGCACAGCTGAGAGGAAAATAGCAAATGGTGCTTGCTGACTACTGTGCTCCCGCTCTGTTCAGAGGCTTGCTAATCAAAGTGCCATCATTGCTGCACAAAGCTGCATTGCAGGGTGGGGATGGTGACGGGCAGAAATGCCTAATTGTGGCCACAGTTCTAGAAGCCGTGTGCTGTGTTTGCTCTGATATTTTGAAGCTTGCAGTTGACCTTATTTTAGGGCATTTGGGGCCAGAAATTTGCTGTGTTCAGCAGGTGCGTGAAGAATTAAAAGATACTGCACTCATGGATAATGTGGGCTGTAGAGCTGTGTAGCATCACAAATCTGTTTCGTTGGAGCTTAAAGAGGCTGTCATTTTCACCCTGCTATGAGAGAATTGTAATTCAAAGCCAGAGGCACTTCATTTTGTTAATATTTGTTTTGTTCTGTTTCTGTATTGAGAAGCTGATTAGGCTTAAGGTTTAGAACTGTTCTTTATATATAGAAAATGAGGATCTGAGATCAGGTCCAATGTTAGTATGAATTGAAACTGAGCTGTACAGAGTTGGCTTATTATATTACTGAATGTCTTCCATGCAGGAGCTACTGAAAACCTTTGGAACACAGTTTTTTTGAAGTAAACCCAAGATAATTAGAGAACTTTTGGAAGATTTCAGTGAGCACTTTCATGTGAGAATATGTGCTACCAATAAATAACATCCAAAAGGAAATCTTGCTAGCCGTCATATGCAAATGAATATTTTTACCACAGTTCACGTCTTGCTGGGCAGGAGTGTTAACTAGTTTGTTTCTGTATACTTGTCACTGATAACTCTTCAAATATGATGACAAATGCAGTGTGCTTTTGAAAATACAGGCAGCTGATGCACACATGGTCCCTTCTCTTGGATGTCCAAATGAGGGGTTTACTTCTGCAAGCATAGGTGAAAGAACAAAAAAAAAAGACAAACAAATAGGCAGGTTTAAATTTTACTTACCTATTTATTATTTATATAGCACATTGTGTAATTAAAAATGTTGCTGTGTCATGTGTGTTATTACTTTCCTTTTGCTTGCATTATTGACAAGTGTTGAATAGAAAGGTTTACATTAAAAATGTATAACTTTTGTCAAAATTTCAGTATCTAGAGAAGGTATTGATTTTTTTAATTCAAAAGCATCAAAAAGGATGCTACCTAAAAGCATTCTGCTTTTTCCATTTGAAACATCTACTTTTATGTTAGAAACTTGAGAGATATAATCTAATTTTATGCCTCACAATCCATACATTTTTTACATTATTGCTTCACATTAAAAATATATGTTTTCAAAGCAACAGAATATGTAATATTAATTATTTATTTACTGATTATTTTTCTTTCATTTTATAATTGTAAGTAGTTTTTAATACTGATTTGGGATAAAAATCAGAGTTACATTGTGCCATAAACTGGATATTCCAGTTTTCTTTTTTTATGTAAAATAGGTAGTGATATGAACCTTGTGTTCAATTTAGCTGAACTCTGATCTCTGAATCCACTCAAAATTTTGCCTCTACTTTGTCTCAATATCTTGTTGTAGCAATTCTGACATATTTCAAATTGTTTTGAAATTGTTGGGAAAATTGTTTGTTGAATCTGATTGGTTTTGTCAAACAATATGGTTGTGTGATTTTTTTTAGCATTTCTTCTACTTGGTCAATCACTTCAGATATCTCATGCAGCATAATCAAGAGAACCATATTTCTAAATATATGCAGTGGCATTACTGTTGACTTGTCTTGGTTGTCAATTTTCCATTGGAAGTTATTCAGCAGCTTTCATCTCAGATTAATTTTGCTTGTCACTTTCTTTATTTTCTGAATTCTCTGGCTAGGTCAGTTACTCTTTGAGTGCTTACTAAGTGGCCTTTCCTGAACGCAGAAGGCATACCAGGCACTCTTTTCTCCTCTGTTTCCTTCCATTGCCAAATCTAGCAACATAAGTAGTAGTTAAAGGATAGCAGCAAATAACCAAACATAATTTTAAAAAGAAAAGAAAAGTGAAATCCACCACTTTTTTACCATGTTTTTTCCTATAGATTATCTTTTTTTAAAAGAAAATAAAATAAAAAATAAATGTTCTACATGCTCAGAAAATTAATGAAACTGCTCTTGAACCTCCTGAAAAGAAAAGTTTGTTAGAGAGAGAAAGAGGAAGTTCGTTGGACCTGGTATACTTGGACTCTGTCAGGCAGTGGCAAATGCACTGCAGCTCTTAGGGCTTGTCTATTTTACCAGGAGGATTCATCACAGTTGGATACATATTGGACTGCTTTCCTGAAAAAATCTGTCAGGTTTTCTGGTGCTTACTCATTTTCTGTTGTGTCTCCAACCTTGTTGCAGGCTGAATTCTAATTCTCTTGGATCATCTGAAAAGGATAATGAAGTCAACACTTTATAGGCAAACAAATTTATTTCTTTATATATTTATTTATTTATTTATTGTTTGTTTGTTTGTTTTAAGCAAAATGAGCACTATGCCAGGCTTTTGGCCTCTGTCAGTCTGGATGTATTAACTCAGTGTATTTGTAAGTCTACACTGAGGCTGCACCTTCCTTGAAGGCCTTTTTAAGCTATGTTTTTTATGTTATTTATTTTAACAAACAATTTATCAGAGTTTATTATTAGAAATAGCTATCTCTTACATTAATCTGCTTGCTTTCCTTAATAAGGAAGGAGACATCTGATTATTTGTTGTATCAGGAACAGAGGTAATACACAGAAGAGTGTTGCTGAGCGTGAGAGACCTGCAAAGATTCCTGCTGAGGGAATTGAGGGCGACTGTAGCCTTATATTAACAGAATATTAATTACCAAATAACAGTGTTTTGCCAGGAGAAGAGCTGGTTTTTGTGCCTCTCAGTGTTTGAAAATTTCTTTCTGTATTAAAAGAGTTTGCAGATATGGCTGAAGATACTGTATCTGATTAATCTGTAGTCTTTTGTGAATACTTCAAAACTCTTTACCAGGAAAAGAAATCCTAAACTTGGTGATATAATTAATTTAATGTTTTTCAGTAGAATGATGTGACAAGAGAAGAGGAAAATGGATCTTTTATAGTAAGAGTCTTACACTGATTTTGCTTTCCAGTGTCTATAAGAAGGTAAGGGGTTATGGACACTAAAACAAGAATTTCATTCTTGGTTTATAAGGGTTGTTGTGGCTATACAAAATTAAAGAGTAAGCAAAAAAATATAGATGTCCTCCCTATCTACAAGAGTTTTCCTGTTACTCAGCTTCCATTCCAGTCAGGTCTTTCCTGAATGGTGGAAAAAGTTAACTTTCTCCATTTCCTGGAGCAGTTCTGCAGAGTACAAACAAAAACTTTGCTCTCACTGTGTTTATGCATCTGTCAACATCACCCCATGGCCTCACCAAAGGATCTTTTAACACTACTTTGATGCTTCCCTACAGAAATATGAAAACTGAGAAAAGATGAAAAGTATGTCACCAATATCTCTTGTTCTGTGGATGTTTGTATTTTGTAAAGCACAGCAACAATTCCAAAGAATTTCCTTGTCTTCTCATTTTATCTGTCTGATGAGATACCTGATGACTTTGTCAGCAACATTCAATATTTGATGCTTGAAATTTGAATACTTTTATTTTTCAAAACTTCCATATGTACAAAACTTCTTTGCATTTCTTTGTGTTTGCTGCTAAATTGGATGTTGGCATACCTATGGCATGTACTCAACATTTTAGGTCAAGAAGAATATTATTACTTACTGAGTAGAGTGGGTAGGTATTTGGAAGATCTGTAATTTCCATTAGCCTACCAGCTGTCCACAAGGGTCATTGGACCATATGCTTTGTTCTGAACAGTGTTTAAAACTGTGATTGAGGAACTTTCTTGGCAGTGAATGTTCATTCTTCAAGTGTCTGCCCTAACAGAGCACTTGAACTGTAAAGGTCTTCTTGGTATGGTCAGAACAACATAAAAGGTATTTCTAACTAGTCTTCTTTCTATATGGAGCTTAGTACTTAAATTTGTATTGAACAGTTTCCTAATTGCCTTTCATCTGTGTTAATAACAGAAAAGTATTTAATGTGTTCCAGAACTGGCAGTTAGAAATAAACCTGCCTCTGGTCCATCTTCTTCTCTTCCAGACATCCACTGCATTCAAAAGTACAGTTGTGCTCTAACAAACTTATTTATAGCAGTACTACAGATATCAATGAGTTTTAGCTCTGACGAGTCTTTTAACTGATTCCTGCTTCTAACCATAATTTTCAGAGCTCATTTACTCAGAATTCAGACATCATTCTAAACCTGGTTTCTTTATTGTCAGGTATAAGCTTCATATAGACAATAAGTGGCTGCAGTCCATCAAAAGCTCTCAGGCACCAAGAAGGAGAAGTAAGGCAACTAGAAATATATAAGTGATTTCAAAACTATGACAAATGATACAAAAATAAAATTTTTCCTCCAAATTGAAAACTTGGATTCTGTGGAGAAAAAGAAAGATCAAACTAATTTTGTGAAAAGGTTTGCATCTTATCGTGGTTTGAGAACAGAAATCATTAGCCAGTGATACAAAAAATGCTAGTCAGAGCCTCTGTGCCTTAGTACACATCCTTTTATAAAGGGATGACCTGGCTTTCAGTGCTTTTCATTTCTTAAATGCACAGAGGATCTGCTGGGGTCTTGGTTAGGTCAAAATGAATTACTCACACTTTGGAAAAAAATAAAGAAACTGTTATTTTTTGAGTTGAAAGGGCAAAGGAATTGCTGAAAACTCTAGACCTTTGTTTTACACTGAGGCTTTTTTGTTCCACAAAATCTTTCATTGCTATGGTTTAAAGGCTTGCCCATCGCGCAGCACTTGGTTGCTCATCTTCTGGTGGAGGCCCATGGCTACCAGCTTAGAGGTAAAGAGAGTCACTGAGACTCAGTCCTGCTAAACTGAGAGATACATGAACCTCTGGAACTCACTGACTTAAGCAGGCAATGCACCATGATGCAGAGACATCTCAGTGGTGTGGATTGAGCTTGTGTTCTAAAGGGAGACAGAAGAGCTGCAGTGGTGCTGTCTGGTGTTAGTGTTCTCATAGAGGAACACTAGTTTAGTGGATGTGTATCCACTGTCCTTGTTGCTGCTTTGTGCTATAAATATGCAGGACCTCCATCTCACTTCTTATCCTATCACTTTTATTGGTCAAATTTTAATGTGTTTCAATATATTCTGACTCCACATGGGTGGTTAGAAAATATTTGCCTGTTGTTGCAACTTAGAGGGATGCTGTCATGTGTTTTTCACCCTGTGCTTTGCTCTGAAGGAAGTAAGTAGAATATTGCACACATTTAAAAAGAGAATTATGCATTTCTATGTGTGGTATTGGAATATACTTAATAGTTAAGGACTATAGTTAAGGACTAAACTTGGAACACAAATGTTGTAAACGCTTCGGCTTTGGATAATGTCTTATTTATTGATTGGAAGAAGTGTTAAGGGTAAATATCTGCTTAACTTAATTTGTGATGAATATTGTTATTGAAGAATCTTTTGGTTTTCTGAAATGTGTTTATAGCTGCCTTTCCTTTTTGTAAGTTTCTGAAATCCATCATTGTCCTCCAAACTTTTTTTCTAATATATAATTTCTTGTGCATTTTCTGGAAGGATTTTTTTGTGCTTTTTATTGGGTTTTGACGAGCTGGATTCATTTTCTATGTGACTAATTTGAACTGGTTTTGTTTTCATAAGCTTTCAACTATGTCTTCTGTAACCCTTTCAGCTGAATGTTTTTACAGTATTGCTTCTATTTTGCTTTGTGGTGGTTTTTAGATGTTGTTATTTTGTCCAAGAGGACCTTTCTCCGCTGGGATTTCATGCCGGTATTGTTAAGCAGCTAAATCCCATTTCAGAGTCTAAATTTCTCAGTTTTTCTCCAGGATGTTCTTGGTTAGGTTTCTTGTCTGAAATTTAGGTCAACAATTCTTGTATTTCCTTGTAAAAGATATATTACACAGGTTGTGGTCAGTATTACTTAATGGGGGATTTGCAGATCACTTGGACTTCTTCCTTTTCTCTAATAATAGCAATGGCTCTTGTACACTCAAACAAACAGCAGACAAACACTGACATAGACTCTTAAAAAGATTTAGTGATTTAAGACAGAATTATCTTTCAAGTCAGAGTGGTAGGGACTATGTGAGCAGAGTAGAGGACTATGCAATTATTTACTGCCTTGCTGTGTGTCATGGAACACATGAGTGTTTTTAATGTATAGGGAAACTTGTAGCTTAAATGTTGGAAAAGGTATCCAGTGGACTCTGCTGAAGTGAATTTTCTATTTTTCGAGGATGCCTATTCCAGTTCTATGGAGCTGATCTAAAGGTGAAATTTGGCCAGGTTTGAACTATAATACAAGTCTTATTTATCACTTCTTTATTCACATTTACAGCTATTATCTGCAGTTTTTACATGATCTGGAGATTACCAGTGGTGTGAGGATTCACAAGACTGAGATAGACTTAATTAGCATATCTAGTCTGGTGACTAGGATGCCCTGGCGAGGACAAACAGAACTTTGAGCTTATGAGAAGATGGGATTAGAAACTTGCTTACAGAAGAAGAATCAATCAACCCCCTACAATGAAGATGTTGAAAAATGCATGAGTTGTTTGTATGATCTTTTAACCTAATTATTGTAGTAGAAATTATTAACCTTACTGAAATGGTATATAAATTCTTGGAAAACCTGAATAAAATCAGATTCTGATCATGGTCAGTCTCCCCATCTCTCCATCAATCGCCGATACCAGTGGTACCTCTAACAACTGTAATATATCTGAAGATTTTGTCATCTTTTTATTCAGTAAAGGATCTGGTTACCTATTATTGTGATATCAATTACATAACAATCACCAGACTGTGATGAATAATTCTGTTATGATTCAGCTATCTATACTGGCAGCATAGTATCACTGAAATGTTTCTGATTATACCCTACATTTTTATTTCTGATGGCTATGGAAAATGTAATTTGTATGTTTTGCAAGTGAATGTATTACATCTCTTTTCTTTTTTACACTGTGTGCATTGTTCAGCCAGTATGCTTGAGATGGGAATTTATGTTCACAGCCTGTAAGCATGAAACATCACTACAATCCATAATAAGGCCATTAGTATTCTGCTCATGCAAGCCAGTGTAAGTACAATTTTCAGTGGCCTAATGTAACAGGTAATCATAAATTAGTATTTGCTTTAAAACAACACCAGATTATGCAGACTGCATGCTTAAGAAGAATGGCTCAGTAAGTAGTGCAGCTCTGTAATGAAGTGGGAGCTCATTAAACAGATGCTATCTACTTCACTGATCTACATAAACGGCAAACAAACCAAATGGAATTGTTTCAACAGAACACTGCAGTCAACCAGAACAAGTTCAGGTTCATTTACTGTGGCACTGTCTACAGGAATTAGTCACAGTAATAATTGAATAGTTGCTCACTAATTTATCATTTTACATTTGTTATTGAATTTGCATAATGTGTTGATTTTTTTATGTCTTTGGTTACATTAAATGCCCTCATCTGTTTACAAAACCAGAACACAGTGGGTGATTTTAAGATTCATCTCACTGGCAGTGTTCAATGTTCATTGCTTGGACTGTATTTTTTTTTAATTGCTTTTTTTAATTTTTCTGGTTTGTGTGTTACGTCTCAGCAGAGGCATTCCTGTAATTAATATTTAGGAAAATTGAAATATTTACTTTTTTTATGAATTATAGGTAAAGGCATGCAGATAGGAGCAATGACTAGGCATTCAGTATTTCTAGTGTAATGCACCATAAATGACATAAGATGTTTTCCCAGTAGGTGGAATAGTCAGAAATAACAGTCCTTTAGAGCTAACTCTGTGAGTAATTTCAAAGATCAGTACTAGTTTTGCAGTGTATTACCTGAAGGACATTTTGCTGACTTCAGAGGCTTTGCAGCTCTTAGCAGGAACAGTACTGTGTAACATTGTTATACAATTCTGCTTGAGAGGAATGAAATGTAAAAAAGCTAAATGACTAAAATCTAAAAAATAAAAATAATTTTTGACATAGTTTCTGATATGCATTCATTTCAGGTGTTAAACAGTATGTGTGAAATATAGCTGATAAAGGAGAGATAAATGGGTTCTAACTTTTAATATAGTGATATTTTTTATTAGACTGTGTTGTCTGGTACATGCTGATGCAATGTGGTACTATTCAATGATACAACATCTAGCGGAATCAATTTTTTGTCATGTCAGACTCTTTCAGGACCGTTTTTATTATTCAAATGCTTTATCTTTTTGCTTATAACACTTAATTTCTAGAAGTATGATCCTGCAGATACATCTGCTGTCCTGTGAATTCTGAAACAAATTCCAAGATTTTTGTCCTCTGCAAAAGCTCTTAACATCATGAACACTTGTCAAAAATTGTTATTTTAGAAGTAACTAAAGATATTGCTTGTGACCCTATCCAGACTCTGCTTAGAGTAATTTAGTTTTCTTTGTGCCAATATACGTAGAGTACTAGTCACCAAGAATATGTGGATGAGCTCACTGATGCTGAGGAAAAAGAGAAAAAATTGCAAACCCTTAGTGTTTAACTTAAATAAATATCAAGAAAAAACATGTATTTATGAATCGCCTTTCAGTAGGACTAGTTAGATTTCTTCAGAAAACAAAACACTTCCTACTAACAAAGAGTTGTCAAAGGAAAAACCTTTCTCTTAAATGTTTTCAAAAAACTTTTTCTCCACATTTTCAATATGCTCATTCATGTGTTCCATAGAAACTGTAAACTTAGCAGACCTCTAAATTTGTAGCTAACCTTCTTCAATAACCTGCAGTGTTAAACAATAATGTTGCTGAGATAAGCAGTTAGAAGTTGCACATTCTTGAAAAGCAGCAAAGCAGAGAAAACACATAGCAAAGAAATCTAGCAGCAGCCAGTAACAGCAATATTTAATCACTCCATGCTAATCTACTGAAAATTTGTTTGGATATGTTTTTTGAACACTGACTTGTAAATTTCTCAGTTCTCTTGAGATTTATCTGAGTTCACAGAATCACAGAAATGGTCAGGTTGGAAGGGACCACAGTGGGTCATCTGGCCTTCCTGTCCACCAAGACCCTCCCTGAGCACACTGCATGGGATTGTGTCCGGATGGTTCTTGAATGTCTCCAGTGAGGGAGACTCCAAAGCCTTTCTGGGCAATCTGTTCCAGTGCTTGGTCATTCTCACAGGGAAGAAGTTCTTCCTCATGGTCAAGGTGGAACTTCCTGCACCTTTCTTTCTGCCCATTGCCCCTCTTCCTTGCTTGACACCAACAAGCAGAGGCTGGATCCATCCTCTTGACACCCTCCCTTCAAATACTTGTAGACATTGATGAGGGCCCATCTCAGTTGTCTCTTCTTGAGGCTAAACAGGGCCAGGTCCCTCAGTTTATCCTCATAAGAGAGGAGCTCCAGACTTTTGATCAACTTAGTAAGTCCCTTCTGGACCTACTCCAGGAGCTCCATGCCTCTCTTGTGCTGAGGAGCCCAGAACTGGACACAGCATACCAGGTGAGGCTTCACCAGCCTGAGGGGCAGGATCACCTCCTTTGACCTGCTGGCAATCTCCTTACAAATGCAGTCTAGGATACCATGGGCCTACTTGATTACAAGGACACACTGCTGGCTGATGGATCCCTGGGTCCTTCTGCACAGTTGGTCTCCAGCAGATCAGCCCCCAGCCTGTACCAGTGCCAAGGATTGTTCTTCCCCAGGAGCAGAACTCTGCATTTGCCCTTGTTGGATTTCAGAACATTCACCTCTCCAAACTCAGATCCCTCTGAAAGACCACACAACCCTCTGAGGTATTGACCATTGTCAGTTTACTCAATAGTTCAAGAAAGTTTTAGCTTTCTTTTTCCTGACATCAATTACAGTAACTAGAATTTTGTTCATAAATATATGATTACATGAAAACATTAATATTCCATGTATGTGAAGTGTCTAAGTAATTGAAATATACCCGGGGTATTGAACTTCTGTTAAAGGAGAACCTTGCAGTCTATACACTTGTCATCAAACAGTGGGAGACCAATTAAAAAGCATTCAATGCAAAAGCTGTATAAGCCCTTTCCAGCTTGTGGAGTACACTAGTACATCAGAGGGAAGCAAGGGAGCTGGAAACTCTAACTCAGTTCATTCCTATTTATTAATCTAGTTTATTTAGAGTATTTCAAAAATAGGCCAAGTTTTCATGCTTGACTTTTCATGCTTTGGTGTTTTTCTAGCATTTTCACTATGAAATGGATGACAGTTCCATCAAACTATCTATGTTCTTGCATCTGTTAATATGTATAAAGAGTTCCGCGTTTCATGAAGGTCTAGAACACAACTGCATTGCATTTCAACACTTGCTTTATATTAACATTCAGATTCACATTGCAATTTTGCACCAGAGTGATGAGTATTTATTGACACTACTTGAATTTGTCCTTTTTATGACTTAAAACAAGCTTCTGCTTATATCATTATCCTATACAGATAATTTCAATGCATGTAAGTAGCACCTCATTAACGAGGGGATCAGCTTTAGCTGTGAAGATACTGGTTGAAGAGAAGCACAAAAAATACAGATTGAAGAAACTTTCTTTTAAAAGGAGTAGCTCAGTATTAAATTTGTAGGATCTTCCCTGCTTCTTTTGTTGGATACCATACTGTTCCTGTCTCCAGGAATATATCAAATAAACTCTTACTTTACAGCTAAATGTATTCACTAATTTTTGACAAGTAGGGCTTAATAAGTCTGCTTCTGAATTTTTCCATAGATTGTGTCTGTTCTAAGCTATCCACCCACCTCTGAAGATGGCTTGTACCTCTGGCTTTCATCTCTACCCAGATGACTAGAGCAGTGCTAGCACAAGCTCAAGGGACAGAAACACTTTCTTTTGCTGAAGGTCTGTGCCCATCATCAGGAACAAGTAATGATGTACAGATGCAAGAGGGTGTTTTTACTAAATCCTCTTGTGAATCGCCAGTTTCCCTTTTGGAGAAGACAGCATGATGTCTATTTTCTCCTTGGTTTTCTTCTTCTATTACCTGTCCCCTATTTTCTAATAAAGCTCTAGAGTTATTGAGAATTTTCATCTGGGGCATATCTTTTGATATGTTTGCTTTTGATGTTCAGGTGTTAATTTATATATATGTGTGTGTATGTGTGTTAAAGTGTTCAAGTGTGCATTGTTTCCAATGCACCAACAAAACTGCATCTACAGCATAACCTATAATATACACCATTCCATATGTACAGGTGCATTTAAATAGATTAATAGCACTGATGGAATGGTGATCCCAGAACTCTGATGCTGCTTTTTTGTCCCACCTTTTCAGTTGAAATTGTGTTAAATTAAGTGTTTATGGATATTTTTGAGCAATCACAATAAAATAATACAATAAAAATCTGACATATATGGCCTTATGATTCTTTCTCTGCTTTTTGTAGTTTTCTTGATCTTAGCCTCTCTGTAGTCTTAAGGTCATTATGTATTTATGTTTAAAAAATTTAACTCTTATCCTGGACATAATTAGTTTCTCTTCTCTCTTGCAGATTTTGTTTAATTTTTCTCATTCTGCATGTACCATTATCTTCTGCCTGAATTCTGCCTACATTGTGCTTGTCATAGACATCTGCAAGAGAATGGACAAACCTAGTATCTCTCTGGGAAAATACTGGTTTAAGTATCCACCAGGTTAAATATAGCTATTCATGAGATAAGACAAGGAAGAAATTCCAAGCTGAAACACTGCAAGATTTTTTTCTCTCATCTCAAGTGACAAGAGTACAGAACCAGATAAACTTTTTGATAGGTGCCTTATCTGCAGATGCTTCTGGATCAAGCTTTGTGGAACATGGACTGTTTGATGTATGGTGCGTGCTCTGCAGCAATTCAACCTTGAAATATGTGGTTCAGGTTTACCACTGAGGTTGTAATATGCTCAAGCACTTATGTTGGCATTCAAAGCATGTGTCTAACTTTAAACAAGAGAATGGTTTCTGCAGTGTTTGAAAAAAAATCATGACAGAAAATGTGCACCGCTAACTAAGTTAATATCAGCTTAACTTCATTGTTAGCGTAACTGGGAGTGAATCTAAGTCTTCTGACAATAACCATGTACTAAGGTTACAGTTTTATTAAAGGCAGCGAATGAGGCTTGTCTGCTCTTTGGAAGTAACTATCCATTTCCTTCTGTGACAGCCAACCAATGTGGAAGTTGGACATACACCACAGCCTAATGAGCTGTGTGTCAGGAGGTGAGCAATGAAATCTCTAAAAGTGGGTGGGGAGAGGAAGAACCCTCTACTACTCATGCTTTTCAGATAAGAGGAAAAAAAGTGAAATGTCAGCAAGGGGAGAGACATCACGAAAGATAAAGGGATTTTGGGGTGTTGGTCTGTAAGCCATTAGAGAAAAAGGAAACAGATTATTAGGTTACAAGGGTGTAACAATCACAGGTACTAGTAAATGTGTGAATTATGCTTGTGACAGTCAAAATCAAAGGCCAGAACAAGACAGCAGATTTGTTTTTCTTAAAGAGCTGTCTGTAATTAATACAAACTGAAAAAATTTGAGCAAGTGCAAGATAAGACTAATCGGGACCAAGATCTGGCAACCTGTTTTGATATAGGTATGAACCATATTTGTAAAGCAGCAATGATTTATGAATACATCTCTTGGTACCAAAAGTGAAATCTCTGTGTGTCTTCCTTTTCCATTCCTTGATGCTTTTAAATTATTCATGTTGCTGCTACTTACTCTCTGTGAAGAGATTTGAGCCTAGGTCACATAGAACAATGATCCAGAGTACTTCTCAGAGTGTTATACCTGTATTTTAACTGGCTGAACATAACTCTTAAATGATTAAAAAGTTTGCCTGCCAAACCATATTTTCAGAGAAGGAATATGCTTTTTTACAGAGTTTTCCTCTTTTTTATCCTCCTCTGATTAGGTTTTCAATAGCCAATTTATTCTTTATTTTCCATCCAAAGACTCACTAGTTTTTTGAACATATTCTCTTCCTTCTTCCCTCACCCTAAAAATGCTAGTCTGGATATATCCAGCTGAGTTCTTGCATAACAGTTTTCTTTGATAACAAAATAAAAAGACTTAACAGAGTGCGGTGCTTATTTATACCTTGTTCTCACTGTATTTGGTTTGTGTGTATGGGAAAGTCTAGATTGTTTTAAGTTTAGGAGTGGTCATGGGACATGAGGAGAGATATTTCAGAGAGCAACTGTAATGGTTTCCCCGTCTAGTTATCACAGGCTGAGAAAAACTCTTCTAGCCAATTTGCTTCTTTTGACATTTCAAATAGTTGTGCTTCAAACTTGAATAGAAAGGAATTTTTTATATATATATATATTTTTTAAAGCTGAAAACACAAGGAAATGCTGTGTTTCAGAGAAAATAAGCAAGGAAGAATAATAGAACATGACCAAGACTAAGACTGAAAAAAAGAGATACCCTTTAAAAATGAAACACATGTTTACTGCTATTTCACCATCAATCTCTGTGCATACAACAAATAAAAGCAGAAGAAATGTATGATGAAGACTAATTGACTGTTCTTTTTTTCCAAAATTAGAAACAAACAAACCAACCTGAATTTTGTTAAAAGAGTCAAAGAATAATTGGGTTGTTGCAGACACTCGGAGACATTGTTAATTTACAAAGAATTGTCTACAATTTTGAGCTGAGGATGATGGATGTAAATACAGAAGTAAGGACAATAAACACAGGCTCCAGATCTTGCTCATCATGTGAAGCCCCAGTCATTCTTAGTTCTTGCTATGTTCAATACCGTGCCTTCTCAATTCAGGGCACAAGTAGTACTGTGACACTCAGAGAAACTCCTGGTTCTCTTTATTATCTCCCCTTACAGTCAGTGTTGTAGCTGATCAGTTTTATATGTCTGAAGAATTTTCAGAAGCTACCTCAAGTACAGATGATATTTTTATGTGAGAAACAGACAAGCTTATTTTTTTGCAGACCGAAGGGAAGCAAGAATAAATTGCCTCAGCTTTGTCCTAAGTGTATTAAACTGCTAGAGAGATGAAGAAAGTGACAAGAACAAAAATGGAAACACTAACTTAAGTGTTGCAAATTTTGTGGCTGTCAGCCAGAAAAGCAGAGTGTCCACGGCTGTCACAGGAGCATGAGTGAACAAAGAAGATACTTTGGTTCAAGTGAGAAATTATAGGCCTGGGAACAAAGAACTTAGGAGGGACTGAAAATGAAAACTTAACCCACACAAAATGGGGACAAAGAAGATTTGAATGTTCAGAGTAGGTCCATTCAGAGTCAAATGGAGTACAATAATCAGTGAAAACTTCAAAGATGTGCTGTGTCCACGGTTTGTTATTCTGTGCCCTGATCTCATGCTTTGGAACAGATTCAGAGGTGATGTGGATATCAGACACCAGTAAGTGGGTAGAAGGTATTCAGCACTTAGCTTTGAAGCCTAGAAAGTGCAAGTAAAGGAATGGTATCCCATCTCTTTATTACATTTAATTCCTCAGTACTCTGTGTATATATAATACTTGACCTGTTTATACCTAGAGCATGAAAATTTCCTGTTACCTAAAAGGAATGAGTTATATCAACTGCCTGCTCATGGCTTGGATGGGTGGACTGTTTGATGGGTGAAAAACTGGCTGGATGGCTGGATGACCAGACCCAGTGAGTTGTGTAGAACGAAGCTAAATCCAGTTGGCAGCTGGTCTCTGAATTCCTCCTAGGGGCTCTTGGTAAAAATGAGTCACTGTGTGCCCATATGGCCAGGAAGGCCAATGGCATCCTAATCTTTATTACCAGTAGTGTGACCAGTGTGACCAGAAAAAAGGTTATCCCCCTGTTCTGGGCACTGTTCAAGCTCTGTATCCAGTTCTGGGCCCCTCACTACAGGAGACATTGATGGGCTGGGGCGTGTCTGGAGAAGGGCAATAGAGCTGGTGAAAGATCTGGAGTACAAGTCCTGTGAGGAGTGGTCGACTCCAGGGTCGACCCCAGGGTGTTTAGTCCAGAGAAAAGGAAGCTCAGGAGGGAACTTATCACTCTCTACAACTGCCTGAAATGAGATTGCAGCTGGGTGGGGGTTTGGCTTCACCCAGGCAATGAACAAAAAGAACAAGAGCACACAGCCTCAAGCTGCACCAGGAGTGGTTCAGGTTGGACATCAGGAAGAATTTCTTCATGGAAAAGGTTGTTAAACCTTGGAAGGGCTGCCCAGGGAGGTAGTGGAGTCACCATCCCAGGAAGTGCTCAAGAAGTGACTGGATGTGGCACTTAGTGCTATGGTTTAGTTGTCACAGTGGTGATGGGTCAAAGGTTGGGTTCAATGATTTTGGAGGTCTTTTGTGACTTAAATGTTTCTGTGATTTTATGATTCTGTGATTTAGTAGTGAAATTTGCAGTGTAACATTTAATGTTTGGGTTTTGTTTGAGGATTTGTTCTAAATACATGAAAGTTTAGGAGCTTTACAAAAACAAAAAGCTAATACCAAGAACTATATTTCTTTGACAAATGCATGAAGTCTTATTTTTTATAGATTACTAAAAGTGCTTTGAATTATTTTCCCATGATGATTTTTTGGTTGGCTGGTTGGCTTTTTAGAGATATTTTAGAGCATTGCTGTCTGACTTCGTGTCACTAACTATAAAAACAAACTAGTGATATGAATGAGACTAAAAAGAACAAAATTGCAAGGCTTGGGCAAATTCAATGCACAGTTACAGTACTGTGCTAGGATTTTTGTTAGCTGTGACTAATCTTTGTTTTCATAGCTTTTCCAAAAGAGAGAAATCACAATCCCATCCATCACAATCATGAGTGATGCTGATATCAGTAGTCAGTTTCATTTCAAAGGAATGTTGAAATATATAAAATAAATAAATAATCATCATATATGAAAAATTAGGCCACCAATGTTTACCAGTTTGACCTTTAATCACAGGTTTTCTAGGAGAATTTTTTTACAGTTGAATAGGTATAATTTTAGTCAATACTTGAGGCTAGATACCAAGCCTCAAGCCAGTCAGCTAACTGAAAAAAATCTTGTAATACTATTTTGTGACCTTGCTTTTAATTGTTATTCCAACTTCAGTAATGTTGTGTGCAATAACCATTAAAAATTAAGTGTTGAAGGGTCTGATGTAATTCAGTGTCAGAAGTGTACTTTTCATGCAGACAGGTATGTTTCACAAATAGCAAAAATTCATTTTGTTACTGATGTAAAACTAAGGGTTTTTTTGTATTTTAAGGCTAACCATTTAATAGCGTTCTCCTATGCTGCCAACTCTTTCTCATTTTAAAATTGAACAGCAGTCTTCCCCAGTCTGCCTACAAGTTTGGAGTCCAATTCTACTAGATTTGAACAGTGCCATTTGCTTTGTTTTGGTTCATTTATTCATGAGCACCTGAGAAGAGATGTCATTTTTAAAGCCCTTGCACTATACAGGAAGACAATTTTGTGTGTCAAGCATGTCATCATTAGAAATATTTGTTTTGAGTGCCACATATATACATTTTGTTTTGAAAAAATGGAAAGTCTAAAAGGTAAAGCAGACAAGAAAGTAGCCATATTCTGGACGAGTAGATGGTTGTTAAGGAAAACCCTTAGTGAAAAGGAGCTAGGAGAGAAGGGCAATTCAACAGTGCAAAGGTGTGGTGGGTTTTGTTGTTTTTTTTTTTTTTTTTTTTTTTTTTTTTTTTTTTTTTTTTTTTTTTTTTAAGATTTTTTAAAAGATTTTTTACTTATTTTAAGCTAAAAACAATGACCAATAATTTGTATTGGGGCTGATATTGATTTTAAGGCCGTTGCTGACAGGACAAAGCGCTGGTACCTAGCTCAGAAATGCACTGTCTTCTGCAATCATTACATTAATACCTCCCATTATATGCATTTTAAGAATCACTTCTTAATTTACTTTCTCCTTGTACAGGAGAGATTACACATATAGGGTCACCTTATAAACTCAAATCCTACACCCTCAATTTATTTTGGATTTAGAAGTACAGTCACTACTTATGTCAGAAGACTGAAGTAAGAAGCAGTCCTTTTCCTCCTTCTTGATTGTCCAAATAACTTGTGGAGAGATAGTAAACTATTTCTCGAATGTTCTTTTGGATATATTTATTAGTACTTTTTAAAAATCATTATTTGATTCTGAGTTATTTTCTTATTTATAAGTAAGGAGAAATAAATTTTGGATCTATGACAATGAATTCTAAGCTTTTCTAAGTAAAGAAATATTCTCCAGTAACTTTTTTCAACAATAGTGGGAATGTTTCTGCCATTCAGGCAATAAAGGTATAAGCATTAAGTTGTGAGGGTCATATTTCTATGCTGGTGATGTGGATATCTTTAACTGCAAGGTTAACTTTTCTGTGTTTTCCATATGTAAAATATTGTTATCTCAGAAATCATAGTATCGTCTTTTTATGCATCTATAAATTAGCTTTTTATTTCACTCTGATGCTACAGCAAATCATAAGCTAAAGTTAATTTCAAAACATATAATTCTTGCATACCTCTGGCACTCAATCTCAAATAAATGTAAAAGTATGTCCTGTAAATAAAATGCAGTAAATGGACAGAATTAATTCTTGCAGGTCTCCGAGGGCTGTATTCATGGAACTGGCCTCTGTGGATTGTGGAGGTAATAAAACTTGAATAAAACTTCATTGAAGAAAACTGAGCTATTCTCTTCCAGCTATTTAAGCTCTAACACTGGTAGGAAACAGATAGAAAAATATTCCCCAGTGGAGAACATGAAAATGTTTCATTCTCTTTTGGCTGTTCTGTGCCAAACTATAATTTAATAAGTCTATCACTTGCTATTTGCCATTGTGTAATGATATGAAAAAAAAAAGATAAAATACTTTCTTCTCAGGAAAATGTACTCATTTTTCTGTATGTCGGGTGAAAACAAAGTGCTTGTAGATTCCAGTGGGACTTAAAGGGTGACATCTCATAAAATTTCAGCTTATATATCTGTGAGGATCTTCTGCTGTGTCTCATGGCCTCAGTCTCTATTTTCACAACAACCAGCCACTGCTTTAAGCTGAAAAGGATGGGTATGGTTACTTCTGAGCTGTTCTCCTGGCCAGCCCTGCTCTTCAGATAACCACATAAACGAGTTTTATCTGTGGGTCCAAACCCCAGACAGAGACGAAGGAAGAAGGAGCGGACTCACACTTGGGGACCAGGAAGGTTTTATTCAGGCCAGAGCCCAGATGCAAGTGAAGATTCTGAGTCTTAAGTGCCCTTAAATAGAGGCAGCGGTCCCTTTGGGAATGAAGGGGAGTGACTTAGGAACAGGGGAATTGACATGGCCATTTTGAGGCAAAAGGGGATTGAGGAAAGCTGAAGCCTGGTTGAGTCACCAGCTTTTGCCAGAACACTCAAGCCTAAGGGTGTGTCAATGGGTCTTATCAGGGAAGATTTATAATGAATTGGGAGAGGCTATTGTAAGGGGAAACTACAGGTATTTGGGAAACGGGATGGTAGGGATGAACCATTACAGAAACTTAATAACAAAAACATACATAACTTTAGAAAACTCAAAATGCACATTGCAACAAATGAGTGACAAAACTTTGAGAGGAAAACAAACCCAATTAGGATTGAAATGAAATGCAAAAGGAAATGTCTAAAAATACTTTGAAAAATATCAACCCCCTTGCCAAAGCTAAAACTGTGTTCTTGTGCTGCAAAGTGATGTGACAGCAAATACCTTGCTTTTCCCTCCAAACCACCAATATTTCTCTCTTTCTTCCTGTCTACAAACATGCTAAATTTTGTCAAGGGAGCAATACATATGATTTGCCAATTGCAACACAATTGGTAAAAATAAATTTAAATGTTCTCAGGCATTTAATGTCATGGTTCATTCTTTTCTTGATTTTAATTAAAAAATTGTTTAACTTTTTTATTCTTATGGTATAATGCAGTAATTCCCTGGGGTGCTTTCTTAAACACACCACTATCCAACAATTAGCAAATGATAGACTACAAGTTCTGGCCCTTTTATATTTTTCCTGAGATTATTCTTGACAGAGTGTAGATTCAAATTCTCTGTTATCTTCAATTTTGCAAACATTTGTTTTCTATTACTATTCTGTGCAGCAAGAGGAGGAGGGACAGGGAGGAAACCCAAAGTCTAGCAGATACTTTTTTGCATTACGCTAAACATAATCAAAAAATAATTTAATTTGAAGGAACAGAAGAATGTAATAATAGACTCTTGGAAAAAAAATTAAAAGAACTATTTTTCACCCATACTCTTGCATCATCTAAATAGTATACTTTTACAGTGCTCTATGCTTACATTATTTCATCTCTGTTGGCTAATGCAATGAATGTGTTGATAAATACGCTTAAAAGATACACAGCCCTTCTTTGTTTTCCTTCTGAAAGGATACTCTGTTTTATGTGGCCTTGCTGTTCACTTTTACTTTGTTTTAAGAGCATATACCAGGCATCCAAAAATTTTGTTTTTCCTCTATTTGCCACTGAGCTACATGACCACACTTCAGAACAGTGTGAGCATCAAGCATTGGCTTTGGGTTGCCATGAAGTGTGTGTGAATAGTTGTGCTGTATTTCACAGCTCTTATTAACTCTAGTGCCATTGCTAATGTTTTAATGTATGCGTATATGTGCCTTGAGGGAGTAGTTTGTGTGTTTTACTAGCGTGATACACCAAAATACTCCCTTCCTTTTGCCTCGATTATAAATTAATACATGCCATCAGGGGACCTCTTATGATGTAAAATTGTCATCTTGTGAATGGTACGGATGAGATCCCATGAAAGTGCAGCTGAGCAGCTACCCATCCTATGAGCAAAACAAAACTCTCTCCTTGCTCGCCCCTGGTGGCTTGCATTAATTTCTTATGAATAATTCACATTCCTTCATCACAGTTGTTATTCCTTCCTTCTTCTTTTGTTTCCCAGTTTAGAAAGGCACACCAGCCTCTGCTGTGGTGGAGAGTGGAGTGCTCTCAGGCAAAACCTCGTCCACTGGCCCCACGGCAGGGCTTGCTGGCACTGGGCAATGCCTGGGTGGGATGTTACACTGGCACAGGAAAACACCCTGTGGGGTTCTTAAGCCTGCCAGTGCCCGAATTAGTGTTTTAATTGAGAAGCTAATGGGTTAATCAGGATCCCTGAGCTTGTGCTCCTCAATGTATCCGTTGCCTGGCAACGACACCTGCCAAAATGAGGAGGTTTAGTGTTTCTGCTGCTGTGTGAGTCAGGCTCTTATCTTGTGAGAGTTCAGGAAAGGGAGCTGCTCGTATGCTGAGTTTTTGTGTCTTTCTCCACCCAGCTGGGAGTTCTGCAGGGCAAACATCAAAGGATTTCCAAATCTGACTCCTTAATTGTAAGGCTTCCAAAGTTCAGATGTATATTTGAACTTTTTGGAGTCTCACTTTTGCCTTGTAACCCAGACAGGTCACTTCCCATTCTCCTTCTGTTTTCCTGACCTGCATTCACATCCCTTCCTAAATCAAAACTACTTACACTGATTATCTTTTTTTACCTTTTTTTTTTTTTTTTTTCCTCAACAGGCTTCCCCTTATCCAAATTCTTCCAAACAGCTCACCAAGCCCCCTCTAATGTGTTTACCCTCCACCAGGAAACATTTGTCTCTCTACCCATCAGTCCGTGTTACTCTGCTTGTATCTCTGCTCAAGGTTTGTTTTACCTTACTCATCCCAGGAAACATTTACCTTGCCAGAGAAACAGCAGAGCACAAAGTTGAGGTCACCTGACTTAACACAGGCTAGCTGTTGGCTTTAGTGGATTTTTTGAGAACTGGAGGAGGAAGTCTGCTGTGCTTGTTTTCAGAACTTAGCTGTTTCTCCAAAGGCTTTGTAAATCTGTGGGGTTTTGAAAGTGCCTGAGCTCACACATGAAGCCAAGGCTGGCTCTCTTTGAAGACTGGTGCAAATCTCATTAGGAAATCAACAAAACTCTGTTTCATTGTTTTGAGGCAACTCAGAGTTGCATAAATATGTTCTTTGGCATGTTAATACGCTTTCTCACAAATACAGCATGTAGAGTAATTTCTGCTTATGCAAGCTATGCATTTCAGTCAAAAAGCCTGTCCTGTGGCACAATATGTTACTTTGCCAGTCTGATTTTAAAAGATCAGCATTGCATTGATCCTATTTCTGTGGTACTTCCGGTATTCTTTGATATGTGAGCAAGATTTTTAAAAGTCTAACATTTCTAAATGCATTATTGTGTGTATACTCTGAGAAGTGTTTTTAAATCCCCTTCCCATGATTCTTTTATGTGTGCTGTACCTGAAGCATTCAGCTTTTACTGTTGTGTTAACAGATTGTTCTGAATAGGAGCTCTCTATCAAGACAGCCCCTTTTTTTTTTTTTTTTTTTTTTTTTTTTCTTCATTCTATTTAATAGGAAAGAGAATGGTAGGGCACAGTGACATTTATATACTTGGCTTTTATGTACTGTGTCATCAGGAACTACTGTAATGTGACTTACTAACTTTAACAGCAAAACTACTGTGACACACAATGCTCTTCAGTAAGCTATATGGGAGAAAGCTTTTCTAGACACATAAGGTAGGTGAGCCAAGTGTCAGGACTTGAATTTTGCAGGTGTTGAAATAATTTCTCTGTTGTTACATCTCAATGAAATACAATATCCAATACCTGGTGGGATAGCCAAATTGTGCTATTGTACCACATTTTGTTTCTAAAGCCAGTGTAGGCTATACTGTAACTCCTTGCCTCTGGTTCTGGTAAAATGAGACCCTCAAATCTATTCTCTGCTTTTTTGCATCTTGAGGCAATTTGCTGTAGAGTGATTAAATTGTTCTTTTGCGTGGGAACAGACTTCTTTGAAAAGCTCTGTGCCTCCCATCCTGAGAGCATGATACTAGTCTGGTTTTGATCTTTCAGGAAGACTCTGCTGAGATGGGGAAGGCCCTAATCAGATTAGTTAATGTGATTTGTAGAAGGGGGAAAAAGATAAGGATCAGGGACTCCATAAATAAGGAGTTTATAGCAGAGGATATCAGAATACAGATCACACAAAGAAATATTAATGTCTCATTTCATTTGAAACAGAGTAATATTGGAATACAAAAACAAATTCCCTGCATAATGTTGAAAAGGCTGTCTTCCTTTTAAAGTAGAGCCTGCTCATCTTTTATGTGATCAAGACATGAGTGTTTATGTTCACTGTCAGGCTAAAACCATTACTTTGTATCAGAAAGCATTTGCATGCAGTTTTTTATTTCTTAATTAAATTGCTGATGCAATTTGTAAATGTGCTTTAAAGATAGTAGTAGAGAGTGTAATGAGTTCCTAACCAGACAATTAGGCTGAAGAAAGCTGAAGTTCATTCTTTGAATTTAATAGGCATCACCCTTACTACAGCAGTATGTTCTTATATGTTCTCACCAAAATGCTCTATCTTTGTACTACCTCACTTTAACCCTACATGCACTACATGAGGCACTTGGAGAGCTCTCCATGGGGCAAGATTTGCCAGGGATTTCTTAAATCTTCTTAAAGATTCAGAAATCTGGAGCAGTGGGACTCTAGTGCTTCTATGAAAAGAACAGTGATGAAAATATATATTTCCTCTGCTGAGACACTTTAAAAATTGTCTTCAGCTATTTATCCCTTAGACTAATCTTTGTGAATGTGTGTATATCTATGCAAATAGGAAAGTGTGTATATCTATATGCGTATCTCTTATTTGTCACTTAACATATTCTAGCAGCATGCCAGACAATCCAAAGTGTCAGGTCCATGCTCAGGTCCTAAAGAGGGGTATGTTTGGAGAATGTATCAAAGCACAGCACAGGCAAACCAGAATTACAGAACAGTTGGGTTTGGAAGGGAACATCTGGTCAAATTCCCAAGCTCATGTGGTTCATTAGAGCTGTTTCCCCAAGATTTTGTCCAGACAGCTTTTGAGTTTCTCCAAGGATGGAGACTTCATCACCTATCTGGACAACTTCTGTCAGTACATGCTCACCCTCACTGTGACCATGTGTTTCTTGATGCTCACAAGGAAGCATGAAGAAACACATCACTTCCCTTGACCTGCTGGCAATACATATATTGCGTACTGCAGCACAAGACACAATTTTTTGTTTTCAAGGTGTGGACACCTTGCTGGCATGTGGTGACTCCACCAGGAGAAGAAGTACATGAGATTCACTTCTCCAAAGCTACCTTCCAACATCATTTCATATCACCTTCTCATTAGAAATATCTCCTACAATTGGCTTTGTCTAGACTGGGATATTGCACTTGCATCCTAATCAGTTCTTTCCTGTTGCCTTCTGAACATGGAGGAGAATGTTTGTAGTTTGATTGCTTGTGACTCTGTATTCTATGTCTTTAATTAGATGTCTAACTAGACTGCTTAAAAATAAAGTTTCTCTGGGCTGCTGTGTGAAAATAAAGCCCCCTAAATGTTTTTATGCTTCTGGCTTTTAAGAAGAGTCTATGTGCCTGCTGCTACTCCATTGTTTAGTATGATGACAAAGTAGTGGGAAAAAGGTTCCATGTATTCTAATAGTGAGAATCCCTTTCTCCTTCTCTCTGGGAATGGAATAATGCACTATCTTGTTGATGTAGTCAAGTCGTGTATACTTGAATTCTGCCTCTCTTCTCTGAGTAAGTCCTGGCAAACCATAGCATGAATTCTTCCGTAAGAGTCATATCTGATGGCAAGTACACTGCCCTGACAGCTGCAGAATGTGCCTAATGATAGAGTTTGATAAAATTATTAGGAATTATATTAGGAATTATATTATTAGGAATTATAGATTGGTTTTACCTATAGCACTGTAGAAAAACAGCTTTTTCACAGAGTAAAATTGTTGCGCTTCATGGTAAAAAAATGTGAACCTTAGTATGTTGTTTTCAGTGTAATAATTTTCTGTTGTAGTTAACTTTAAATCTTTTGGACCTGAATTCTTACCATTCATATTTTGTGGTGGTGCTTAAATTCAATTCCAATTGGGTTTTTACTGCTCCAGTTTGGTTTTATAATTTGTGTTTTATAATTTTGTATTTATTTCTATTGTTTAAGATGGCCTCTCCTTCCCTCTCCTTCTCTCCTTCCCTCAGACTTTCCTTCCCCCCCCCAAACCTTCCCGCCAAAATCTTGGTTGTCCTGGTAACCCCATCCCATAATAGTTGTTTACCACTTTTCGGTTACCTGTCAATCTTTAAGTTATATAACTTCCCCACCCCCTCATCATGTATTCCTCCTCCCCAAGTTACCTGTTACTGGTTCAAAAGTTGTGCATCCCCTCATTATACGTTGGCAAAGAGTTTTAATTGGTCCCACGCGATCCCACCCCCGAACCTACTCAATAAAAAGCCGTGCCATCTTGAGGCCAGCGTCTCTCCTCGGAGCGCGGCCTTGGGACCACGCATCCCTTGTTGCACCTCCTGAGAGTCCCGCCTTTCTATTCTGCGCACTATCCGCACCTTGGTCGAGTTTGCCCACGCCTCTGGCAAAGTGAGCCCCTGGATGTAGTGGCGGCAGGGCTGGCCGGAGCTGCACCCATTGGAAAGCCGATCCACTGCAATATTTAACTTTTATATAATGTATACTAATGCCTTCTAATTCTCTTCTTATAATCCAACATTAAGGAAACAAATTCCATGAAAGCACTAGAGGGTATTTAGCAACCAGTCAGAAATCTGACCTGAATGTTATTTGCACTTAAATATGGTAAAATATACACAATTGAAGTGCAGGAGAACTCTTGAATTAGAGAATTTAGATTCTGTAGGCTTTTAGGCTCATTTCTGTTAATCATGAAACAGGGTGCCAGGAACCTTATCAATGAGCATAGCTGCATGACTTCATTTGTCTTCACTGTTAACACTTAGAAACACATGTTGGAACAATGTGTCATTTAGAGCTGGCTGAAATAGCTGATGCTTGCCCTCCCGGCAGCCAGAAGTGGAAACAGAAACCTGCTTTGTGCCCAGTTTTGGACCGGGATTTCAACAGAGACCTCCACTTTCAATGAACTGAGATGAACTCCCCAGCAGCCTCAGCACATTTGGGTTTTTTAGGGTCTGTACCACTTCTGTATAAAAACCTAAACAGTCAGGTGTCTCTAAACTGCTAATTAGGGCCCTCACCTCTAGCTGCTGGACTAGATCTTTATGCAAGGAGGAAAGTTTTGACCCAAGCATCTTCTTGGTGAAGAAGATGGGGACCTGGGTCTCCCATAGCTTGTTTGTCATGCAGAAGTTTGCATAAATAATTAGGGAGAAAAAGATGTGTGTTTGATACCCTAGGAACCCAGTAATTCAGCACAGTGTGATGTGGCTGGAGGAAGCCTCATCCTCTGACCTGTTGCTGGCACTGCAGTGCAGGCACATCCTGGGGCATCCCACAAATCAGGTGAGAGGGGAAGGGGCCACTACCAGTCCCTTGGGTCACTTATCCTGTTGGTCACAGAGATGTTTCACTCAGCATCCTGCAGGACTTTCTAACCTGGATGAAGTACTATGCAGCTCTGCTTTCTCTCATTAACACAAGCTAAAAAAAAAAAAAAAAAAAAAAAAAAGGAAAGAACATTTAAATTAAGGTTGGATCGAATCTTCCCTCCCCCCACCCCTTTTAGTCCTTCATCTGTTAGGCTAAGAAATCAATTATTTGCACAGCCTCAGTATCAGGAGAGAGATCTTCTATATACTATTTCCTATACTGAAGAGCTTATTATGACTACATAGGGGTTATTGTATTCAGAAGCAAAGGGATTACAAATATCTCAATGTTTTCTATAGCTGCTAGTAATTATTTTTGCTTCCAGCTATGTTACAACCATTAAAGTTCATGTTTAGGTTACAACATTCCCTGTGTGAATGTTTGCTTTTAATTAATAGAAGGATGTGCTAGGCTTGTCCGTCCACAGTGTAGACCCTAAACCTGTCAGAAACAGCTTACAGTAATGGAACAGCTTTGAAAAGCTCTTTCCTGTGAGAAATGTGGGTGGAATTCCTTGATTTCCACACCACTAGCCAAAGATATGAATACTTGGGGGTTTTTGTCCTACAGGCTGTATTAAATAACTTTGTTACACTGCATGAAATGCAGCCCCTGATTTTGACAGCTGCCTGTATATTTTTCAAGCCAGCAAAGAAATAGCTGCTAACAAGCAAGCAGCAGCATAGTTAAAATTCAGTGTAGATCACAGCTGCAAACACGCTATTGGGGGTAAAAGGGCTGCAGCCACTTCAGCTTGCTGTTCCATAACAAACTACAGAGTTCCTAAGAGAACCAAATGTCTTTGCTCTTCTCCCCCACTGCTCTCCCCCTCCCTCCCCTTCCCTTCTGTAGGGATCAGAAAACCTCGCTGCAATCTAAACATTTGCTGATATCATCTGTCATAAATAATCTCCAGAAAAATATTAAGAGAGAGGGGAGAACAGCAAACCTCAAACCAGTGTTTAGGCCATAAAGGCCAAAAGCATTTGTGTTTGTTTCAAGATAGTGGAGACCAGAGTGGAGGTCTGGTATTTTGCTGGTGACCGCTGAAGAAGAGGGATTTGGCTGCTGGCAGAACATAAAGCAAAGCTGACAACAAAGCTTTCCTTTCATGCTATCCAAATGAACACATTTCTAATCTGAAATTCAAATACTTGACAACAGAGAGCCTGTGAGTATTGGGCTTTGAATAGGAAATTGCTTCATGGTTTTAGCATAATGAATTAGGCAGTTAGAGTAAATCCATTTAGAAGGCATAGAATGCTTTCACATGCCTTGTAAAAGCTAAAAAAAACCTTACTAATTTCCCAAATTTCTCATTACTTGCAAAATGTCTAAGTGTTCTGTGCAAATGTGGTTGTGCATGTTATGTTTGGCTTATTGCAGCTATGTAGTTTGACTCTTCTATTTTACAACACACTGATTATTTAGATAAGATTGTACCTTAATTAAAAGCCATAAATAACAGCAAGGACATTCTTTGAAAGCCAGCGCTCTCACCAATAACGAGAGTACATTAATTAGTCCTGACACTCTGTTCTGGTCAATTACTATTACACATTCTGGAGATGCAGCATTAGGCTGAGAAAACAGCTGGGGTGGAGTCACACCAAGAAAATCAATAGAGGGATTCTGTGAACTGTTAGCTGTGTACTGACAAGTGGCAGCTTCAGTCTCGTATTTTGGACAACATTGGACCCATTCTATGTTCATAACCCTTCAGCGGGACCAAACAGAGGCAGTGTCACAGGTAGCATAAGGAGAGATGCTGTAACAGAACACAGAGTGAGAAGCTGTTGTTTCTTTTGTGGATATGTCTGACCTTGGAAATCATTTGTCAGGCCTCCTGGGAACTCAAAGTTCCTTCTTCTGTGGTTTGCTTAACCAAACAATTGCAAATAGTACCACTCGGAAAGCCAAGGTTAAATGCATTCCAGTCATGTTTTCAAAAAGAAGCTGCCTTATTTTTTTATTATTTTCTTTTTATATTTTTCCCTGTCCTTTTTTTCTTTCTTTTTTTTTTTTCTGATGGCCCTCAGAATGTTTTTAATATTTTGTAGAAAATGTTCAAGTCCTTTTTTTAAACACTTTGTTTTGCTGCAATGGTTAAGCCTAAGAAGGCAACTGAGTTTATGAGCAACTGCATAGAGGCTTTCTAACAAATGCATACAAACAGATAGTAAGGGATGACATTCCTGTATTCAGAAGCATACTAGCTATCACAGCAAACTGACATTTTTCCCGTGGAAAAAGACTGAGTAAATAAATGGATTTTATTTTTATATCACATAGTTTTTAACTTTGCCATCAGAGATACCGTGGTACAATGACATAGTTCTTTGAGTTGGCATTGTGATAAAAGAATTATGATGGATTATTTTACAAAGAAGGTTTTTAATCATTAATATGTGTCAAGCACCTAATTAATGTTTACCGTTAGGAATGTAAAGGAAATATGTCCTCACTTTCTCACAGCTGCTAAAATATGAATAGGTCTTTTTAGGTCCTTGGAGATGCATACTGAATACATGTATAGAAGAATCTGAATTTATGTATGATGAATTAACCTGAGAAACATTGACATTTAAATGCATTAAAGCTATACTGAATTAGAATAATAATTATCATCACCAGAACAACATAAATATTTAAAACTACTATACCTATGCAGTAGTCACAGAGGCACCAGGCTGAATTTATCAAAAACCAATTCTGAATGGCACCTCTAGCAAAATAATGGGATATGGAAAGGAGGCATCTTCAAATCATTAATATGGAAGAAAACTGAAGTCTGCATTATAGGCTTGTTCTTAGGTGCCAACACAAACAATAGGTTTCCAAATCAGGACTTTCCATGTACAAGATGTCATAGACATCAAGCAATGCAGCTGAGATCTGCCCTGCTGCAAAACAGGCTACTGCTTGAAACACTCCACTACAAAAATATTCAGGTATTTCCATTTAAGAATTAGCTAAGAGAAAAAAAAATATTATTAAAATTTTAACTTATGCTGTGGTACAGAGTATTGTGTACTATGTTGGAAACAAAAGCATAGTCTATGAAAGAACTATGTGTATGTATGTGTGTGTACACACTCTTCAATTATAGCAAGATGTCAAAATTAGTTATTTCTGAACTATCAAGAAATTTATGTTTTACCAGGGCAAAAAGAGTTTTTTATTGATTTCTACCAAGTGCTATTCTTTGTGAAAGCATGTTCATGCCAAAATCTCAATGAAATCTATGAAATTATTTGGTGGGCATGGAGAATTTTGCCTAGATAGGAACTTTAGGGCTGAATCTGGAATCTGATACTATGATGCAATATGAAGTTCCTTTAAATGTTGAGGGTATTTTTTAAAGTTGAGGTAAAAGGTGATAGTAATAGATAACTAAAAGTTTAGATTTGAAAGAAGGACATCATCTAATTGAAGGAGATAAATGTATTCTGATCAGAAAGAACTCTTTGGATGAGAACCGATGACTAAGAACTATTGCAGCAGGAAATAAAAAGATGAACCAGCCAGAGTTACTAATTGCTGTCCAAAAATAGTGACTAATTTCTTCTGTCTTAACTCTAGGTTCTTGTTCAGCTTTTACTTAACTTGCCATATAAAATCACTGTGTGCTTTCCTTTGTTTCTTGCTTGCATGGTGTGACAATGTGAAGAAAAGAAACAGATTACAGACTTTCCCTTCTACCTGAAAGAAATAATTCCATCTTTCACTCTAGTTTATAAATAATTTGTAGTTAAATTGCTCTGTAAAAACACCTCCAGTGACACCAGCTAAAATACACTACTGTTACTCTGCCTAAATCATGGCATCATATTATGGAGATGCCTGTGAGCCACAAGGTGTGTACATGTGCAACCCTGTAGCTCTTCTCACTGGAAGATGTGGGTTGCACTGTTTAGAGGTACAGCGTAAGATCTGAAGCCTGGCAAAAGCTTTGAGCTAAATATTTGTCATCCTGTTCCTACCCCTCTCTGAAGCATGAATTACGCCCCTTCTTTGTAATGACATTTGATAATCTCGAGAAGGGGAGAAGCTATTTAAACTGTGACAGATATTCAGGTTAATTGAAAGTAATCATTGATGATTTTCACAGGGTTTGCTCTGCAGTCTTAGAGTAAAATGTGTGTCCTAGCTTTAGCATACTTTGGTGGCTATTATGAGGGATGGTAATGGTATAGCACTTTCACACAGCACCTACAGTGGGACAATGTTGTCTCAGATGCCTCAGGACCCTTTCACAATGTGGTGATCTGTTTATGCAGGAAAAGATAAAATACTGCCTTTCACAAATGTGAGCTCAAGAATTTGATCTTGGGTCACCCATTTAATTTCATGGATAAGACAATAAGAATTGCAATATATTCTTTCATAAATTCACTGAATTTGCACTGCTACATTTTCTCTCTGAAAAATATCTCCAAAAACAAAGAAATGGGCACATTTTTAATGACTGTTGATGTGAAGATTTTGGCAGACATAAGTGCTAGAATAGTCATAGATAAAAGTTTAAAAATGTAATAAACTGATTTAGCAGACAAAATGTATTAAAAGGAAATTCTAAGAAAGTCTTTCAAACAGGAAATAAAAAATTTATCTTATTAAAGATTCAGAATAGAAGGCAAATTCATATTGTAGTAACTACCTTTCTTCTTTTCCTTAACTCTATCTATATTAGAAAATATTTGATCTCATTTCCTCTGTTGATGCTTACAAATGCAGGCAGCTGTTAACCTTAAGTGTAAATCTCTTATGCTGCATTTAGGTTTCCAAATTACCATGAGAAAGGAAGCTCCTTACAAGCAGTTTATCCTCTGAGTGAAATATAAGCAGAGTTGAAATGCACTTTGATTACACTAAGGTGCTAAAACAGGCTGAAATGAGATTCAATAAGGCAACCTTTTCAGCAAATTCAATGCAGTGATGAACCAGTGCTTTCCCAAACTGATTAATTTGTTGAAGGGAACATTTTCCTGTCTGCTAATTTTCAGATATGTCTAATTGCTTGGAAATCAAATACATTCTGTAGCAAAGAAAGATACAGGAAATGCTGTTAGATAATTAAAGCATAAAGGTTATGCACAAATGTCAAGTCAATAAGGACAGTAAACATGGTTTATCAACCACGCCAAGTGCACTTTTTCAGTTGCAAAATGTAAATAGGTTTAGAATAGAGCAGTCTGGTGGGATGATGGATAGGATACCCATAACAGTTTAATTAACTCCAGTTTCCTACATGTTAAAGGTTTCTTCAGTCCACTGGTTTATGTAACAAACCCTCTTAGGATTTCATTAGCTGTTGCTCAAAATGAAGTGCAGAATGCTGTCTTAAGGGGTTACATTTTGTCTTGATCTTCTGTTGAGCCAGAAGTCTTATCACAATTCTATTATTGTTTTCCCTAAAAATATGGAAATATTTTAAAGTATCAGCTGAGGGTATTGGTTTGGTATTTTGCTTTTTATTATCAGGATATAAAGCTAATGACCTACCAGTGAAATGCAAATAATTCTTTAACTGCATATAATTGGTTTACTTTTTTTGTTTGTTTGTTTGTTTGTTTGTTTTGTTTTGGGGTTTTTTTTTTGGTTTTTTTTTGTTTTTTGTAGGGGAACTATGTTTAGGGATTTGGATTCTTTATGTTGATAGGAGGAAGAAAAATTGCTTTTGTTTTGTGACTCAGAAGATATGATTAAAAGAAAGCCTACACTTCGCATCACAATGAATTTCAGGTTTTTGGCTTTTTTTGTAGTACTTAGGACATTTTTCTTTACCTTTTTGTCTGATAAAGGGTATTCACGTGTTCTATTTTAAATGAAGAAATTCTTCCATTCTGAAAGCAAGGACTCTGAAGCTGGGGCAATATTTTTTAGCCATGCCTACTAAGGATTTTTTATCCTTATGGGAAGGAAAACATAAATCATCTTGTATTCAATTTGGCTTCAGACAATTAAATTTATTATTAGGAAAGAAAAGGGTTATTTAACCTTTAACCCTAATAAAAGAGCTTAATTTTAAGTTTAGAGTGCAGAAAGCCTTTTTATTTAAAACAAAATGCTATCAAATTTTTCATATTGCCCATTTAGGACTATAACACATGAAAACATCGCACACAACCTCAGTTAATAATGATCTATTTTCTTACAGAAGCAGGCAATAATAATGCTCATTAACACCATTTTCTAATGTTCCTGTGGGAAATGATATCAAGCTCTCTCTTAAGGACTTATTTCAATTAAATTAACAACTGCTGACCTACCTTATACATAGGATACCCTAAGCAAGTGCAGTTTGATCCTGTAATGACATTTACTTATAAGATGAATATATGACAACTGTATTTTTTATGCCTTGGAAATTACTTTCAAAAACATCCATTGTCAGTGCATTTTAAGACTGCTGTTTTAAGATGCTTCTTAATGTCTCCTGACTGAGTCAGACATGCATGACTATCCTCACAAACAATGATTTAGAGGAAGAAATTCAGCACTCAAGATCTGCTGTTTCTACTTCTCAATAATTTTGTGCTTTCCTTGCCCTCTGCTGTGTTATCAGTCATCCATGTCCCAGGGGAAATACTACAGGCTTGAGGTTAAATTAAGGTTCTATCTCCAGTGATTGTCTTCAGCAAACCCTGTACATTCCCAAACAAACTTACCTGCATTGAATGCAGCCTTAAATGCCAAGGGACAGCAGGGCAAGCTCTCTTCTTTGTTGACGTTAGTTCTAAGATTAATATAGAATAGTGTTTGAAAAGGAAAAAAGGTAACTAAGTTTAAAAATAAATTGTACATATATTAACCTATTAATCAGAACTGTGCTCTGAGATAGAGATTAGTTTGTGAAAAGCATTACCAGTCATCATATGCTACCAGAGAGGAAAAAAAAAATAAAAATAGACTCAGAAAAAAATTTGTTGCTACTACATCTTAGTTAGCTTTTCTAATTAAAAAATCTAGCCTTTTTGTGTGCTCCATGTGAGTCACTGACATTTATGGATATAATTTAAGGAGTTTTCTGGCTCAAAAGTTGGGTGTATGTTGGCTTATCAAATAAAAGCAGCACAAAATAGACTAATTCGTTGCAAAGATGCTCTGAGATAAGGTAAAAATTAGGCTCTTAGCAATTATATAGTTTTGTACATGCTGAATGGCATGGACCAAGTTTCATGTCATTACTGGGGTAAAGAACCTTTCAAGGAATGGGATTATATCATGTTTTAATAGAAAATGTTTTTAAAGTGCTGTAGATAAGTGGTCACCCATAGGCTAGTAGGAGTTCCCTTCAGGGCTACTGCTCCCAATGCCTGTAAGGCTGGTTTGGTGAGGAGGAGCAGAACTTTCTGGGGAGCAGAACTCTTCCTGGGGATAAACTACAGCAGCAGCCTCAGTCTGACTTGCTCCTCTAGCACCACAGTGCCAGACGTGCCACACTGGTTTCTGTTGGCTGGAAAAGGGGCATGGGGAGACCTCTCCTTAGCTGTCACTCTGGGTTAATTAAAGGTGAATGTCAGAGATGGAGTCTAAGTGGAATGTATTTTAACAAAGAATTTATTTGTTTAGGTGAAGTTAAGAACAAGGTTTCAAGGGTAAGAATCAACCCCCAAATCTATCATTGCTGACCTACAAGGTGATTTTGAAACTGGACTTGATACAGGGTTGCGTTTTGATTCACTGTAAGTAAAAATTTATCTCCTTTGTAAGCTAAAAGAATAATGGAATCAAACGATGATTGAGGCTGGGAGGAACCTGGAAGGGACCGTTTGGTCCAAACCCCAAGCTCAAGTGGATCCATCAAAACATTTTCCCCAGACCATTTTTCTGGACCACGTCCAGATGGCTTTTGAATGTCTTCAAGATAGGAGTCTCCACCATCTCACTGAGCAATCTTTACCAGTGCTTGGTCAACCTTAGAAGGAAAGAGTGAAAGAGTGTTTCTTGATGTTCAGAGGGAACATCCTGTGTTTCAGTGTGTGCCTATTACCTCTTGTCATGTCACTGGGCACCAGAAAAGGCTGGGCTCTGTCCTTGCACTGTTCCTGCAGGTATTCATGTTGATGACTTCCCTCTGACCCTGCTCTTACTCAGGCAGAACAGACTCAGTTACCTTAGCTTTTCTTCATAGAAAAGATGCTCTTATCTAACATCTTTGTTTCTCTTCCAGCACATCCATGGCTGTCTGGTAGTGAGAAGCCCAGCACCAGGAACAACGCTCCCTCTGTGCCTTAGTGGTACTGAATAGAAGGGCAGTCTCAGTTCTCTCAAATCTGTGGCAATGTTCTCCGTAATGCAGCCCAGGATACAATTGCTATTCCTTACAGTAAAGGCACAGGGCATGTTCATGTTCAGCTCAGTGTCATTCAGGATGCCCATGTCCTTTTCTGTTGCACTGCTTTCCAGCTGGGTGGCTGCCAAATACACTGATGTATGGGATAGTTCCTCCTCAGGTGCAGGACTTGCGCTTCTCCTTGTTGAATTCCATGACATTCCTGTCCTACCGGTTATCCACCCTGTTGAGTGTTCTCCAGTTGTCAGCATGACCCCCTGGCATATCAAGCATTCCTCTCAGGTTTGCTGAGGGAACACACTTCCTTATCATCCAGACCATTCATGACAATGGTAAAGAGTATCAGACCCAGATTTGATGCTTCCTGTACACTTTGAATCATTAGATTCCAGCTAGACCTCACACCATTGATCACCACTTTTTAGACAGTGTTCCTTCAATTTTAGACAGTGTTCCTTCATCCCATATTTCAACAGCTTATCTACAAAGATCTTATGGGAGGAAAGACATCACTAAAGTCTGTGTGGACAATATCCACTGGTCTCCCTTTATCCATCAGTCTAGTTGTTTGCTGTAGAAATTCATCAAGTTTGTTGAATTTCACCTTGGTGAAGCCATGCTGACTACTGATGATTTTCTTGTCCTTCTAGTGCCCAGAAATGGTTTCCAGGTTAGCTGCTCCACTGACTTCACTGAATCAAGGTGAAGCTGACTGAACTGTAGTTCCCTTCTTCTTACCCTTTTTGAAGATAGGACTGACATCAGCTTTTTTCCAGTCTCCCAATTACGAGGATTAATCAAAGATTATTTTAAGTGGTCTCACAATAGCATCTGGCAGCTCCCTCAACATTCATAAGTGCATCCCATGGAGTCCTATTCCACAGACTTATACATGACCTGTTTCCTAAAGTATTCTCTGATCTGACCCTCTTTGTAGGATGTGTATTTCTTATATTGTAATTTTAGAAACTTACATTTAACAACTAGGCTTGATTTTTTTCTAAACAGAAAAGAAATGGTATTCTCCTCAATGTAGTCTTATTGCAGTATTGCTGCACTAGAGCATTGAAATTTTAAACATTTTTACTCTTTCAAAAGTAGTGTTAATAGTTACTTCTTGTGAAGCTGAAAGGTCACTGTGGAGGGTTGACTTTGGCTGGATTCCAGGTGCCTACAAAAGCTGATCTACCTCCACAGCAGGACAGGATAGAAATAAAAGGTTGTGGGTCAAGATGAGGATGGAGAGGAATCACTCAACAATTACCATGATGGGCAAAGCCAACTCAACTTGGGAAAAAAAAATAATTTATTGTCAATCAAATCAGAGTAGGATGAGAAATCAAAACAAACCTAAAGAACACATCTCCTCATCCCCCCCCCTCCTACACCCCGCCCCCCCCCCCCCCCCTCCCCCATATCCCTCCTGCACCTAATTTCACTCTGATTTTCTCTACGTTCTCCCCCTCAGCAGTGCAATGGGACAGACAGTAGGGGCTGTTGAATGGACACATGTTGTCTCTTCTGCTCCTTCCTCCTCAGGTAGAGTACTTCTCATATTCTTCCCCTTTTTCCAGTGTGGGGTGCTTCCCACAGGAGACAGACCTCCATGATCCAGGATTCAGCCTGGATTCTTCCCACAGGCTTCCCTCCCACATGGTGCAATCCTTCAGGAATGTGCTGCTCCAGAGAGGGTCCCCCATGGGGTCACATGTCTGCCAACAAACCTGCTCCCACACGGCTCCTTTTTCCGTCACTCCATAGGTCCTGCTGGGAGCCTGCTCCAGTGCAGGCTTCTCATGAAGACACAGTCTCCTTCAGGCACTGACCTGCTTCCTTGTGAACCTCCCAAGGGCTGCAGGTCCATGGCTGACCCTGGATGATCTTCAGGTCAGCTGGAGCACCTCCGGCACCTCCTTCTGCTCTTGGTGTCTGCAGGGTTGCTGCTCTCACATGTTGTCACTTCGTTCTTCTCTGGCTGTGATTGCCATTAAGCAGAGCTTTTTTGCCCTTCATAACTACATTATAACCACATTATTGCAGAGATGCAACTGCCCTTGCTGTTGAATTCAGCCTTGGCCAGCAGTGGGTCTGTCTAAGAGCCACAGGGCATTGGCTCTGCTGGGCATGGGAGAAGATTCCAGAGAAGCCACCCTTGTAACCCCTCTTCTTGCAAAAACTTTGCCGTGTAAACCAAATTCACTCACCTAAAAAGCAAATGTTTTTAAAGGAAATTATAGGTGTTTTTGAAGAATACCTTGGATTTCTTTTTGTCATCTTACAGATGTGGGTTTAGGGGTTGTTGGAAGAGGTGTGTGAGTATAACGATAAGAAAAAAAAGCCCCCAAAGAGTTTCAGCATTCGTATTTGCTACTTTATGTCGCAATCTATCCTGTCTTTCTGTATATTACAGCTGTCCTTGTGGTCCTACTATATCAGTGCAAATGATGTTACTTTCCCACTTACCACTTTTTTCTCACTCTTTAATGTTGGACATGTAACTCATACTAGCAAATTTGTCACTAAAGAATTTAGTGTGGAGATATCTGTGGGAGATACATTTACTCCAGATCTGATTTATTTGAGATGTTTTCCTGTGGGTAGGAAGCAATAGCTACTTTTTCTCCCAGAAAAATAATAAAAAATTACACTGTTGTTGTATTTTAACAGAGTCTCAGATCAATGCTCACATTTAACAGAGAGAAAAAGTATATTTGAATAGAAATTACATATGAATTCTTTAGCATATGTCATGCACTTTTCCCTTTTTATGATCATGTTTCTGTAAATGATAGCAGAAGCTGGGGCATGGCAGCTTGCGCTCTTGCTGAAAAAATTAGTGCTGCTGAGACTGGATGCTGTTGTACGGGAATTAGCTTGTGTAGTATATGTGCTTTTCCTTTAGCAGAGGTCATCACAAAACTGAGTGATATGTTCCAATAGAGCACTCATGCTGGGTATATATGCTCAGCCAGGGGACTGAAATGCACAGAAAACTACCATGCTTTTCCCAAAAAATGTGAATTTAAAAAAAACCCCAATGATTTGATATTTTTGTGTAAACCAAAGACTGCTCACTTTTCCAGAAAAAGAATTTGTAAGACAATCTGTGACAGTGCCACCAGGCCCCCCTTGCAGTAGGAATGTTTCAAACAGATGTGTCTTAATTGAAGTAATCCATCTCAATCAACTTGAAGATATGTCATGAAATGATATAAATGTTCCTCAGCCCTTTCCCCCTATATACTCACATTTTTTCACTACTTAAATTGGAGTGTAGTTTTTATCCTGTTAAAAATTACTTTTTCCATTCCTGGGACCAAAATATATAAGTTTTTAGCAATGAATTGGTTATTGTTAAAATAATTAGCTAAATTTTCTCATGATAATTTATTTCTAAAGTATGAAACTGCATAAACACATTAAATGACAAAAAATAAATTCCCATCAGATCTTAGGAATAATAGTGTAAGGACTTTGAAGCATCCTGTTCAGTGCCTGCCTGTAGGGTTTCTCAACAAAGAGAAATCTGACATGAGATTTTTTATGAAGGAATAATGCTTTTGACTTCCTGAAGTTAAAAGAGCATGTGCAACAATGACAGGCCTCCATTCCCAATTTAATTCTCAGCAAAGATTTTTTTTATTTTTCTTTCAGTCTATGGACGAAATTTGTTAAAAATGCCAAAACTACAAAAATATTTTTACAGGCCCTTCTATTCTTACTATTCTAGTTGTTGCTACTGCAGTATACACTAAATGAACATTTTCAATGTCAGACTTAGATAACTTCTTCTCTCTACTAGCAAATATTTGGAAAATCAATGCCAATTAAAGAAAATAAATCTGGGTGTGTGTGTGTGTGTGTTATGAATTTAGAATATTGGTATTGTTTTGTAAAACTGTGCTATATCATTGCATCCAAGACAGTTATTGTACCCATTTTGCCATAACAATTATGAATGATACTGAACAAATGGATATTTTATGCTTAGTAAAAAAAAAATATTCACGAGGACAGAAAGAACTTTTCAAATATTTTTTTCCAGTTAGTTAATTTGTCATTTTGTTCAGATTCTAAAATTTGCCCTGACAGGAAGTAGAAATCTGACTGGTTTTTAGAAATGTGAGAGACCAGCAATGACCCACAAACTAGCTGTGATGAGTGTTTGGTGTGATTGTGGTAATGCAGAAAAATATTAACTTGAACAAACTTGAAGAAAGCTGTGGCTGTGAGGTAATTAAAAAAGACTAAGAGCTATTTCCAAGTCACCTCACACATTTGGAAAATGAAAGGTTAGCAAATCATTATAAGTAGTATCTTCTTTTATCATACTTTTTTTTTTTTTTTTTTTTTTTTTTTTTAATAGGACCAGTTTACTAATTCCACGTAATTTGTAACTTCAAAGCAATAGCTACATAAGGAATTTCAGTCCCTGAAGGAACTGAAAGTAGGCTCTTTCTGAGAAATTTTAGTGACATGAAATCACCTCCATATCATGTGTCAGGGCTACTATAACTGACTATTTCAATCTCAAGCTCACAAGTTCACAAATAATTTTACTAAACACACTCTAGCAAGTAGCATCAGCAAGTGCTATACATGTGATTTTTTTTGTATGCTTGCCAAGTATTAAGATAGAAACATATCCAAGAAGATATTGTTTGGTGCAGAAGGTGAAGGTTCTACATAGGTGTTCTGAAAATAGATTACATGTCTCTGTCAGTTAAATTAGTCTCAGTTAACTCAGTTTGATCACTATATGGTGTAGTAAAGCATATCTGTGGCTATCTGTGGCAATCTATCATTTCCCTTGTGGCTTCTACTTTTTTCTTCCATTGAAACTATAAAAAGCTAACTGGATAACTTTTAGAGTAATTGCACAAAATAGTTATGTTTGTGTATATGAACACCATGTCCACTTTTATGCATTCAGTTCATAAAGGCCATGAGTTTATTGTCCTTTCTAAGGCAGTGATCACTGCGGAATTGCTCTGTATTTTGAGAGAAATGATCTTTCTCTTTGGGTTATTTGGTTGGGATTATTTAGGCTATTTTATTTTTTCTCATAGGTTAGTTTGCTTTTAAACTACTCCTATCCTACATTTCCTTGATTTTGTGACTGCGGGAAACGAAAAGATTTGAAAAGAAAAATTACACGGCTGTGGTCCATCATCATGTGAAGATGTACTACGCCCAAGTCATTTGAAGATGTTAATGGAGAATTTTGCTAGTTTACTCTGAGAAAGGTTTCCCTGCTCTCTAGTGCCTGTATATATTGCATAATACAATATTCTATTGACCAGAAATTTTTGTTCTCTGTTTAGAAGTTGTAATAATGTTATTTATATGCAATGAAGATTACCTAGGGAGCTCTGAATAGGACTGAAAAATGCTTTACATAGCTTCTTCATATACTATCAAAAGAACTAGAGGAATAAATTGCTAAGTGATATTAACGTTCTTTCTTGCACATAAAAAACCCACCAGCAGCTCTTCAAAAAATTGTGTCTTTCTGGTTGTTCCCTTTCCTATTCTCCCCATTTTCCACAATACCACTTTTTGCTAGTGAGGTCTTCCATGTAGGCTTATTATATGTCAGATAATGTTATATCCAATAACCTAATACAGGTTGACCCAATTAAACATTTGATAAATATTTTTTTATCTGTACTCAGGCAATTATCATATGCCTATTTCTACCTGCATGACATCTTTAGATTTTAATGTGGTCTGTAAGGGCATTTTTCATGTACAACTGATAATGTTCCAGCTTGTAGTAGAAATTCAAGTGATTCCTGGCATGTAAGTTTTAAAAATGAAAATGACTAGTTTTGTTTCTTTATTTACATACTTTTTGGCTTGCAGCTATTGTTAAGAGTTGAAGACTAAAGTTCTTTTGGGACCATAATATCAACATCTAAATATTAAAAAGACAAAGATTTTTATTGACAATATAATAAATATAATTAACACTAAGTTGATAGTGCACTTTTTATTGTGAAAAGATTCCTCCCTGGTAATGGTTTCCTTGACTTAATTCTAAATTTAAAGGAGTTATAATACATATAAAATATGACAACTGGGTGTTTTAATTTGTTATGACTTTACAGCTTTTTTTTTTGTCTCAGGTTGTTTGTTTATCATTAAAAAGACAATGTAATAAATGTTTCCTCTAACCGCTTGATTTATCTCTTTGAAATATCAGAATTTTTTTTATGGTATGTTATGGAAACATATATACATATATGCTTGTAATGACTTTTATTAAAATGTGCCCTTCGGGACACTTGCTGTCTCAAGTAATTGGAAGTATCCAATAAGAATATTTTCATTGCTGACTGTCTGGAAATAATTTTGTACCTGTCCAGCTCCAGATCAACCATTGTTCACACTTGGAACTGTGGACAGATGTGGGAGGCAGGTTGACATTGGAGAGACCAGTAGCTGTAATTATTGTGCCATTTAATGTCACTCGTTATCCATGGAGAACAGGTTTGAAGCTATTAAATGGGAAAGAGAAAATAAATCTATGCTAGTAAGTGTCTTGTATTTGATGGCTGCTATATATGGGGTTATACCATGCATGGTGTAAAAATATTTCTGCTCCTATAGATTCCCAAAGGCAACCAGGAAGTTTCAGAAGCTGAATATGTGTTTTCAGCAGCAGATATCAGAAACTTGTTGCTCTCCTGGTCAGTCAGCAGATTGAGTTATTTTTATTTAAAAACCTCGTACGCATTAAGTAGCTGATATAATCCATTTCCAAAGCCTGTGGGAAAGTGCAATATTTTAAAGAAATATATTGATCTTATTATTAAATTGTATGGCTCCTTATTTGGATTTATTTTGGATTGTTCATTAACAGACATGAAAAAATCACTTCACCTTAAACTCGTAATTGAAGTTTCTCCTAGAGTTTTCTTGCAATGACAGCTCATTATTCTGTCCTTAAACTCCTTAATTTTCAGAGACAGATTTCAGATGTGCTGAATGTGATTAGAACTCTCATAATGAAATTGACTTTCCCTGGATTCCCATATGCTAAAAAAAATGTTTTGCAGCAACTGCCAATCTGGTATGTCAGGAGAAAAAATTTCATTTAAGTTGCCAAGTGTTTTTGGAATTTGCTTTCCTGTGCTCAGCCAGAGTTGTATATCTAAATCTTTTAGGATCAGGTAAGTCTCTGGAACACCTATTTCTGGCCTCTGAGTCCTCCCTTGTGGTCTGACAGACTATAAGTAGCAGAAGAGAAAGACTGGATCTAAAGGGACAACCTGATTACCTCAGAAAGGACAACCCTCTCCAGGTGACCTGGAAAAGCTCCAGAATAAGACTCCTGACAGCTGATCTACCAACATCAAAGGAATTAACTCATGAATGGCTGTAGGTACTGGACTTCTACCCTGGAGAACAGTGATCCTGTGACCTGAAGTAAAGCTCCACAGTGATGTGAGGCTGCAGCTCCTTGTGCTCACTGCACAGATGACCATGGCTCAATTTTTTTTTCCATTAGGAAAGCAGATACACTGAAATTGTACTGGCAGTCATTTGTTTCTGCAAAAAAGGGAAATTCCCCTCAGTGGAGCTGTGGCAAATATGTATGTGCTGCTCACCTCATATTACAATAGCAATGGGTCAATGATGTTGCATGTCAGCAGATGAGTAATGCTTTTGATGATGTTAATGGACACCAGGAAAGTTTTCAAGGAGTGCATTCATTTGACTTGTTTTCCTCTCCCTCCTACAAATTTCTTTAATTTCAAATAGGCCTCCTACAGCAGAGCAAAAAAAAAAAAAAAAAAAAAAAAAAAAAAAAAAAAAAAAAAAAAATCACAGCTGCAAACATTGAGACATGAAATATTGTCTGGGAAGTTGGGGCAGTTGATTCAGACAAGTACAGAGCTCTTTGGGTGTTATGATTAATAAGGAAAATATTTTAAGCTGGCCCGACAAACCGGGGCATAAGCCTTACAATGAGATGTATTTAAATTGGTGCATTTAGAGTGAACAAACTAGATTGATGTAATATCCCCGTGTAGACATGCCCTTGCTCTGCTTGCCTCCCTGCTTTGATCTGAGATCAGGGAGTGAGATGAAAGCAGATCAGAAGAGTGCTCCCTATTGTACCTCTGTAAGTGATCACATCTATCTTCATGTGACGCCATGGCAGCTGAGACCAGCTCAGGTGGCAGAGCTGATTTCCCACAGTTATAAATGCAAAGGGGCTGCAGGCAGGGAATTTCAATGAGGGGCACTTGATTTTGCAATGTCAGCCAGCAGGCTCTCAGTCAGCTGATTGAATCTCCTGCACTGCCTATCCATTTAGCCACGTTTTTGGAAAGTCATTGCCTTACAGGCAGTGCTAAAGATGTAGGTTGCTTGTTCATTTCATGTCACAGGGCAGAATAGTTATTTCAGTGACAGGAAAATTAGGTGTAGTTCCTTAAAATTAATGTCGCTGTTCTGACACAAAAGGGAAGAAATGAGCAGAGCATAACTGATTCTGTTAATTATTGATATGCTATATGGAAAAAGGAATACATATTGTTGAAAGATCTATGCATATACAAGAAAGCATTACTTATTTGTTTCTTCTAGTAGCCAGGTACAGATGTTCTGATATCAAATACATGTTAAGAATTCTATAGAAATACTATATCTATATATAATATAGATATATAGAAATATAGAAATAAAATGTCTTCCACTGAAAAAGACTAAATACTGACTGTACATCTATAATCATCTTGCTGGTTAAACTTACAGGAATGCAGTGTGATTTGTTTTACCTCAGAATGAAATCTTTTTATTCCCTGCTGAATGCGGTGTGGAGGAAGTAGTAAAATCCTGTTCTGAGTTTCCACGACCTGATAGAAGCTGTAATGCATCAGCTCTTGCTGGAAAACAGCACTGCTGGAACACTAAATCACAGCCTTTTGCAGAAGAGGTTGAAATGAACCCAGTGCTTAAAACTTCCATTAAGAAAGCCTTTTTATTTTTGTGCTGTCCATGGATACACTCACACAAAAGCAAACTTCATTTTGCACTTGACAAGTTGTTGCTTTAAATTTTTTAATTGTTTGTGCAATAACATGGTATAAGAGACGGTCCGAAGATCCCTCATCTGCTTCACGACCATTGTCAAGGACAGAGACTGAAACCCCTAAAGGACTCTAAAACCCCATCACAGGAGTTCTGGCCTGGCTGAGGTGGGATGTCTGCCAAGTGTTGCCTGTAGGTGTGTTCAATGGAAAAAAACTAGTACGCATTTCCATCGGAGCCTGAGCAGAAACAATGGGGAAGTCACGGTGAATTGACTGTACCTGCTGACCTGCTGACCTGTTCCTGTACCTGTTCTTGTTCTCTCAAAACAAACATACTGTAACGATCTCCCCACCTTTTGGCCAACTGCCTGTTGCTTTGGAAAAGACTGCAAAAGACTCCTGAGTTAACCAAAGACTTTGAGATCTCCCTACGGAAGAAGACAGATCTATTGGCTGGACCATGAGGATTTCATCTCTCTGTTGGTAGCTATTACTCACTCTCTCTTTCTCTTTTCTCTCTATCCTTTATTTTCCTTCAAATCCTTCTATCGCATTTGCTGTTGGCACTCAATAAAGGTGCATCTGTTTTGATTAATACTGAAATCCACTCTGTGTTGTTTTTGCACTCTGAGATCAGTTAATGAACCATCACAACCCCTGCTTGCATTAGCAGATCGTGACACATGGATTTAGTCTTTGCAATCCTTAGTGTAACCATCCTTCACAAGAAGAATTTGTGTCTACACTACTACATCTAGCAGTGTAAACAGAAATAAGAGAGCATATATAATTTTTAATTAGATCTTTTATGGCCCATGGCTGAATAAGGGTCAAAAGCTTCAGATATTTTACAGATTATTTATTTGTGCAAGACAATATTCAGTTATCTTGTCTTGATTCTCCATGAGAATTGTAGACTTAGATCTAGAAAAAGAGCTTATCTAATGTTTAGAAGAAGTATTAGCATTTCAAATCAGTTCCTGCAACTAATTTTCTTTCCTCTATTGCCATTGATCATACTTTCCATGTCAAACCAGTATGTTAAAGCAGAATTCAATAACTTGGAAATATGAATAAATCCATTTGGACTGTTTATTCTGTGGCAGTGGTTAATAAAGGTTGCTTAAAAGCCTCAATATGACCTGAGCTGGAATAATTCCCTGTTCTGCAGTGAATTAAATGTTATTTTGAGTATTAGAAAATAAAAGAAAATGTTGAACAGACTCATTTTCTTACTTATTTTTTATGTAAACTGGGGTGCATCCATTAAGAAAAGGTGAGTTTCTTGAAGAACATTAATTCAGTTTCACTCTGGCCGCAGATTTTCCTCACAAGACTTCAATGTTAGAATCTGGCCTCTGGAGATGTAGTCCTGTGACTGAACAAGCTGTCAGTAGCTACAGTGGTGAAGGCGCTGATTCTGAGTTTGCATGGGAATGAATAGCTTTCTACTCAGGCATTTAAGTATTTGTACTAATTTAGTGCTTTCCACTGAATGGATGCTTGGATTTCTGAAAGCAGGCAGCATTAGGGAAAAGGCAATCCTTTCTTTATTTAGTAGAAGATGAATGGAATGGAAGCAGCCAACAAAATTATCTGCCTCCCTGGAGGCTATGGAAAATCGTCTCCATTGCAGTTCAGTGATGGACTTTCACGAGCATAGAGAGACAATTGCATGAAATTGGGTTGAATTATGGGTAGGTAGTTCAGTAAGATGGACTACTGCCCACTGGGGAGAATTTTGGAGATGTGAAAAACTGATCTTTAACAATGATAATGTATGTAAAAGTAACAATTTGTCCTTGATGGAGATAACTTTCCAAGGCTTTGGCCTTGTTTCTTGAGTATCAGGTTCATCTACACAGAACAAGAGGAAAAATGTAAAATAAAAGTTATGTGTAAAATGACACATCCCCTACTTTCACTTTCAAACAACACAAAGCCAATTTTATGTAATTTACCTATTTCTGCTCTAAATGATGTTAATTAAAATATTTGTATTTTGTGGCATTTATGCAGGAGTCTAAGGCTAATGACACAACAAGTAATTCTAAATAATAGCCTAACATGTAATTCAATTATAGCATACTTTAATATAATCAGTTTTTATAAAAACACATTAAAAGAGACAATTTGTCTCATTAAAATTCAGCAGGCATTTAGCTCAGCTGGAGCAGGACTTATTTCACCCTCATTCACACAATTATCAAATAGGTTACAAACACATAAACTTAAAAAAATTTAATACAAAATACTTTAGGAGTTAGAGCACTGAAAATATTCGAGTGGCAGCCTCTGTGTATTTTTTTATGAGATACTGTATCTTTACCCTTTCCAATTTGAATAAATTGCAGTTTTATAAACCATAAATATATGAGATCATAATGGTTATATTTGGTAATACTTAGACAATATTAATCAGATTTCTAAAAATTTATATATACTTTCTCATTTCTCATGTTGGTACTTATGTGCTACTGGTAATTACAGTCATCTATAAATTTTATATGTGGTTGGGTGCCACTCCTGTAAATCTATTTATATTTGGGATTCAAACTTTCACAAATTTGACAATTTAAGGATGTATTTTTTGTACATCTGTGGGATGAGAGAAGGTGTGTTAGCAGTCTGAAACCTATCTTGAGAAAATGTACATCTGTGACTCTGTGGTGAACGTGTGTCATCTGCTGCCTGGGCGCTACCCCATGGAGGATGCTACTTTTAACTTCTTTTTGAACTATGAGACACTGTACAGACTGTTTGAACCCCTGCACCACGCTTGAGTACATTTCCTAATGAGGTTCTTACTCTCTACCCTGCAAATTCCTGAAGTTTGGACTAATTTCTTACTAGCTGCATGTGAGCAAAGGGTTACATTTCCTATCAGCTTCTCTTAGAGCTGAATCATACAGCAGTTAGGGAAAATCTAGCTATTTATCTACCAAAATTTGTTGTCTCAGCATAGTTTCCCCTTCTCCTCTGTTGCCCAGTTTTGCTGTTTGTGTGGTTGGTTTTTGTTTGCTTTGGGCTTTGTTTGGTTTTTATTTGGTTGGATAATTTTTTGGTTGGGGTTTTTTTTGTAGATTAAAGAAAATTATTCACAGAGTTCTATGTGTGCTCTGTTACAGGCCAGATAAAGAGAGAACCGAGCAGGGTTTGATTCCCAGTTTGTAACTCCATCTAGTAGGTCAGGTAGTGAAATTTGTCCTGTAACATAATGGCTGGTAGAGAGAGGATTTGCACACTGCCCTACGAGCTCTTCTCATGTGCCTTTGGTCAGTAGCAAATGCCTGTGATTATTTATATCTAGTCCTTCTGTTTTTTGAGGGAAGACTTCCCACAGTCATCTTAGCAGCTCTCTAAAATGTGGAGGGTGGCTGTTGGACCATACTGCTTCTTTTTCTATTTTTTTCCAAAGGTAGATTTAATAATCCTAACTGGGAGGCAACTACTGCAGATATATTCTGTTATGTCTAATAAATCAGGATCTTTGTCATTCAGCACCCTCTCTGATTCTACTTCCATGTCTCCATTACTCTTTAGGGATATGTTTATTCCTGTGAAGTAATAATTTTATCATTCTTTCCTTTTCATTTCAGAACTTTTCCATTTCTGTGTGCAAGATGGATGGCATTGGCAGACATGAGAGAGTTTTTGTGATTTTCTATTCACTCTTCTCATCTTTGGTTTGTTTTGCAAGGATATGCATGGAAATCTGGTCCAGAAGCCTGGCTGTTGAAACTCATGACCTGAGAATGGAATTACTTTCTTTGACTCTGGCTTCCTGCCTGGTGTAAGTGGATGACCTTCCCTTGTGTTCCTCATCAGTCGTGGTCAGACCTTGGGATGAAAGATGCATGTCCTTTAGCTCTGAGAATTATTTCCAAAGGGAGCAAGACCTGCTGTAACCTGCAGTTCCAAGGAAGGGTGTGCATGTCAGTAATCACCAACGAGCAAAACACAAAGGGTTTCACATGTCAGTCTGTGACATTTGCCTGTCTTCCTCTCTTGGGATACTGGCCATTCATTCTCTGAGAAGAAAATCCTGCTCATAGAAGGGGTGTTTCCAAGAGGCCAGGCTGGGACCTTGGAGGTAAGACTGTTCAGGGAAGAAACTATGGCACTGGCAACAAAACCTTGGACAGAAGGACTAAGTCGAGCTAAATTTCCTAGCAACAGAGTAATTTTATTTTCCTCCATAGAAAGAAGAAATGCCTGTGTTTTCAAAATTATTGCTGTAATTTTTAGTGTACTCCTGTATACTTCTAAGATGAGAACAATTTCGTAGACTATATTGCTCTCAAGAAGATATCTGCGCTTAATCACTGTGCTGCTTGGAGAAAAGAGATTACTATTCTTATCTTACTGCTGTGCTCCTTGAAGAGTGTTCCTAGTGCTGTGCTCATTCCTACCTTGGCTCTTGAGTTGCTTTTTTCTTTTCCAATCCACTCTACCCTTGCTTTAAGGGGTTGTCAATTTAGACTCCAGTGGCTGAAGTAGCAATTCTGTCGCATCTGACTTTTAGATTTATTTTTTTAAACACAAACCTAAGGTATTGCCATAGGATTCAGCATATGTAATTTATAATTTTTAGTGTACTGCCTTTATTGCAGCTAAATTCAGCTAGAATGTACAGTCAAATGACAATTACATAGCTTTAAAAATGTGTGAAATGCTAGCTTGTATTTTAAAGTCAAACAATTCATGTGATATCTTGCCTAATCACACACATCTTAAAAAGAAAAAGAAAATTTAAAACATAAAAAAGCATTTCATTCCACCTCTGATCATTTTTTTCTCATTTCAGTGATGGACCATTTGTCTTAAGCCAAAAAGAGGTAGAACATATCTGATTTTTATGTCATTTGCTGTACCCACAGGAGCTGCTTTGCTTCATTGCTAGCATTGTTTAGATCATTTGTACTAGAGAGGAAAGAACTGAGAAGCCAATAAATTGCAGCTGCTTTTAAAAAGGAGCTGAAAATCAATAATAAATTATTGTTTTGTATAGCAGTTTAGGTTCCTTATGTGTCCCCTCTGACATGTGGATGTAGCTATAAATTAATTTAGTTTTAGGCTGTAAAAAACCGAACTTTCTCTGGACTGACTCTCTGGCATGCATTAGTGATATAAAAATAACATACCTTGGCAGGATGGCTTTCGAGGAGTGCCGAACACTGCAAGTTATTTTTATAGTTTAATGAGATATAGACTCGTACTTCCAGAGGGAGACACAGTGAGCAGAACACTCTATAATTTACTGCAGTAAAATGATCAGGATTCATGCTGTCTATAAAACATGAAAAACATTCTTCATTCCTAACCAATTAGATCATAGTTACAACTCTTGGCTCCTTTGAGCTTAAAAGAAAATTCTAACTGCTAGACATAAATGAATGCTGTGGTTAAATTAAAGCCTTCAACAGCCCAAACAGGCTTGAAAGAAATGCCTTCTGGATGTTATTAACATGCATATTTAAGTGCTATTTTTAAAATTTAACTGCAAGCCATGGCAAGCACAAATGTTTATAGTAGCTATTTCAAAATTGAAGCATTAATTTAAAAAGCATTTTCATTGCTGTTAATTTCTTTCCAATAATTTTATTTCTGCTTTTAATACAGTTGATTTTCTCTTTTTTTGAATGCAATGTCAGACAACTTGAAGTCCCAAGATTTCATAATTTGCCGGCCTTGAAATGATTCTCACGTAAAATGTGTCACGCACAAATAAAAGGCTTAATTCGTCAAACATGTTGATTTACAAAGTGAGAAATCGTATTTATTTCAGTGGCACATCAGTGTAGGAAAGGCAGATGGACATGTTGCAGAGTCATTGCTTTGGTCTTGTACTTCAGTTCAGAGATGAATCATTGCACATCACAAAAATACCTGTGGCACGTTCTGCAGTGCAGGGAGAACAAAGCAGAGTGGAGGAGCAGGAGGCTAGGAAAGAACAGATAGCAAAGGTGTTTGGTTTTCTGTCACAGGTTGCTGGTGTGGTTAATCTTCTCTGCTTCAGTACTCCACATTTTCAATTCTTTTCCAATTTGGTCACACTGACAAGCCACAAGCACTGTTTGTTGCTTACAAGAAATGTTGATTGCTTGACAGAAATGAATTTGAGGATGACTCAGAGGTGACCTTGCAAGTCTTTGAAATATCAAAGTGTGTTGTTCTGATATGCCTGATAAAAGTGTCATTTAAATATCCATGGAAACTGGCTTTCACATGCAGCTCAGGGGCTTTGGCCATAAACAAAATACTGGACTGTGAAGGGATATCAAAGATACACCTCATCCTTTTGATGTCTGCAGCTAATCCTTTTCCTCAACTCCATCCTTAGGAAGACCGCTGAAGGTGAAGCTAACCTGTTCAGTGGGAACACTTAGATTTATTTATTGCTTTGATATTTCCCACAGACTACTGCTCCTTGTGAATAAGGAGTGTGTGGCAAGATACAAGTGAATCCCCGCCTCTGTATTTAAAAAATAAAAAATGCATTCATCTCTGGATATGTCTATATTTGCATGTATTAAGTGGGAAGCAAGCTAAGCAGTCCTCTATTGCTAGAGAGGTGTTCAAAACCAGCCTGCAAAGTCTGTAAGAACTAGTGTCTAAATTTTTGCTACAACCTTGAAAAAGTGTTTGTGCTGTGTACTGTCATGAGGGTCTTCTCCAACATTCTCATTATGTAAAAAATATTTAAGTCCAGGTAGTCATTTAGCTAACATAATGAAGTAGGGAACTGTTACAGATAATTAAATGAGATGAACAATTCATATTCTTTCTTTTGTGATTTTGGTCCAGCTGAGTGAGATAGATATTTTTCCAGCCTGTAGATGAAGATTACTTTACTATTAAATATATCCTGTTAAAGATCACTACTGTAGAAATGAGAATTACCCTCTTATTACTTTATTATCTTGTTTAGCAACAGAATATATGTAAAACTGTGGTGAACTGGGCAGATTAGTATGCACAACCAACCAATCAAACCAAACTAAAACAAAATGCAACAAAACCAAACCCAGTGTTTTTAAAATACTTGACAACTTCTGTTTATTAGATCATATTCAGGTTTTTTAGGTTTTCTGGAGGATTGATTCAATTATATAGTCCTAGGATTTTGTCCTTTTCAATATTTCATTGATTTTATTTTAAATTTTTTTAGGCATTGTACCATCTGTGATGTACAGATCTTCAGAAATTTTCTTGGGAATTAAAAAATGACAGGATCCATTTTATTAGCTTTTTTTTGGTCAAAGATAAACATAATAATAATAAGAAGAATGTAATTAAATTGGAATAATTGATTTGGAATAACTTATAGAGAACATCGTTACTTTTATGTGAGAGTTTCAAAGCGATTTCAAGTGCAACTTAATTGAGCCTATTTCTGCTCTTTGGGGTGAAGTTAATATTATCACCTCCATCAAGGCCCCAGCTGTGAACAGTCCTGGGCTTCCCCTGGACAATAAAACCAAACAATAAAAAGCTGTGTGTTTTGCGATTAGATGGGAGTGGTGTCTTGAACTTATTGAAAAATATAATTCAAGGAGCTGCCTTAGAACAGGTGAAAAAGTCTTTGGAAGAGAGCTTAAGCTAGCCAGCTATCTGCAATTTCTATTCACCATCATTCTCCTGAGTCACCTTTCTTCGTTACCTCAGCCCTGGCTGTGTGGCAGGATCTGCCACTGCAGGAGCAACAGTGAGAAGGGCAGGACCCCATGCTCCCAGCTTCAGGTGGTCAGTTCCAGGTTGCAGCCTCATCTTCAGGGACAGAATGTTTTTGCCAGTGTATTGACGTAAGAACAAGAATGGTCATAACATGGGCACAAATTCCCTTCAGCAGTAAATGAATGTTGTTGTATGGATAAAAGCATTCTGTTCCCAAGAGTTTCTATCTCTTTTCTCCCTGCGTACAAACATCATGCATTTGGAGGGAGAGATGGAAACTGTCTTACAGAGAGCAGAATGATAAATACAAATTAGATTTCTACCTCTGCCAAGACTGACACAACAAGAGAGAATAGGAAGGGTTAGTTAAGGAAATAATCTAGTTTTAGACTGAAGTAACGAAACATATAAAGCCTATTGTCTTTTATTTAGCGTATTTTTTTGAATTTTCTTAGGGTGTTAGGTCTTGAGTGCTGATCTACAAAGAACCCACATAACAGAAGCCTGAATATCGTGGCAGCAACACATGTGCAATTTGAGGTTTGACTTTGCTCTGTGTAAAGCAAATCTGTCATGCCTCCACTCTTGGAGCAGGGTTGGAAAGAAGATTAATAACTGGAAAAGATCAGTAACTGTCAGGGGAGATTTGTGACACGAGAGCTGATGACTGGAAATAAGAAGTAAGTTGATTAAAAGTTTCTTTAAGATCTGACTTGCAGAAATGGTAAGTGGAATGTGGAAAAACTTTGTCCACACTCTTACTTTTTGGAGAGAAGTCTTGCACCATAAAATCTCTAAAATGAAAAATAAGGCTTTGTTTACTTTGGATATGGGAATAGCTACTTTGATCTCTCTCTAACTCAAGTAAGTTCCTACTGCTCAACTTCAAAGCAGTTTTGGTACTACAGGGCATTTTGATAAAATGTCCCCTAAAATCCTGTGCCTGTTGGCCTGGTGGTGATGGGTTCAATGTAACTGTCACCAAGGAAGTTGACAGGACTGGAAATTGGGGAATTTGAGGAGTAACTCATAATGTGTGTGGTCAATTTTATAGAATCATGAAAAGGTTAAGGTTGGAAAAGACCTCTTAGATCATCAAGTCCAAACAACAGCCTAGCCCCATCACCATTACACCACATCCTCAAGTGCCATATGCACATGTTTCTTGAATACTTTCAGGGATGCCAGCTTCACCACCTCCCTGGGCGGTCAGTTACAATTCTTGATAACCCTTTCAGTTAAGAATTTTTTTCCCCAATATCTAATCTAAAACTCCATGTCAAAACTTGAGGCCATTTCCTTTTGGCCTTGTCACATCTTACCTGGTAGAAGAGACACATACCTATCCCAATACAATCTCCTTTCAGGCAGTCATAGAGAATGATAAGGTTTCCTCTGACCCTCCTTTTCTCTAGGTTAAATAACCCCAGTTGCCTCAGTTGCTCCTCATAAGACTTGTGCTCCAGCCTCTTAATCACCTTAATTGTCCCTCTCTAAAATATAAAATATATGTGTATTGCACATATATATACACTTTGTGTATATATGTGTATATATGTACCGTATATAATATACCTTACAGCTATGTAAGTGTATTGTGTGTATATATAAATATTTATCATAGAATCATAGACTGTCCTGCATTGGAAGGGACCCAAAACGATCATCAGAACCAGTTTCATGGTTCCTGTCACCAACGTGGCCACCAGTCTTCACATGAGAGCCTGTCTCTTAACAAGCCACAAACCAATGAAGGTACCTTTCCTAGGTGGCTCTGCTGGCTATGCTTTGAGGTTGTCATCCAAATGTTTTAGGACTGTTCTGGACCTATTTGTGCCAGCTGTATGATGCTCCCAGTTAGAATCTGACAAGTTGAAGTTCCTGTAAGAACAAGGGCAGTTGTTTTGAAGGTGTCCTTTAGTTCCTCAAAGAACAATTCACTGGAATCATTGTCCTGCCTTGGTGGTCTGTAGTAGACTCTTAAAATGACATCCACATTATTTTTTTGTCCCTTAATCCCTACTCAGGCTGCCATGGTTGACTTCAGGCTACATTCCAGCCCTTCCAGTTCTTCTGCCCTGCCTGTACCTCCTGGAGGGCTTGTGGCCATCCAACATGGTATTCCAGTCAAGGAGTTCAACCGCGAGGTTTTATTTATTCCAACAATGTAAAATCTCTGGGGCTAGGCCAAAGCCTCAAGCTCCTCTTTGTTCCTCACACTGTGTGCATTGTTGTAGAAACATTTCAGGTGTGGTCTGTTGTAACTGATGCCTCATGGAAGAGCTTGAGAGGTCCCACTGGCACTTCCTCCTTCAAGTTTTGGTATGACTTTTCATTGCTCTGGAAAGCGTGGGTTTGTTGCTTTCCCCTTCAAATCTACTTTAAAGCTTTGTCAATCAGCCCAGGTAACTCCTGTTTTTGAACCCTTTCTCCCTTCTGGCATAGGTTCATCCCATGAGGTCCTATCAAACCAACTGTTGTGTAGCTTACCTCATGGTCAAATACCCCAAAATTTTTCCAGTGACACTAACCCCAGAGCTGCACATTGACCTGATGGATCTACCTGTTCCTTTTCAACATTATTCCTTACTACTGGAATGTTGAAGGAAAACACTACCTGTACTCCTGATCCTTCATCCAATCATCCTAAGGCCCTGATATCCAGTTTGATTGCCCTTGGACTTCTCTGTGTTATCACCTGAAGAACTTGAACTTGACTGGAAGAACTAATAACTGATAATAATCAGAGAGCCTTACTAGGCTGGAGAAGTTTCTATTGATATCTTTTACCAGAGCCTCAGGAAGGGAGAAGGTTTTCCTGTTGATTTGGTCTGGTTTTCATATTGGGCCCTCTCTTCTATTAGAAGGCAGCCACCTCTAACTACCCTTTTTTTGCTGGTAACAGAGCTCATGAAGGAGGAGTTAGATTGTGTTGCCCTAAGTGGGCCCTTTATCCAACTTGTCTGTTGGCTGTTCTTCTAGTTCCAGGGCCTTACATCTGTCATAAAATGTGCCAGTCCTACCTGTCAGTGTCAAGTTTTTGCCTTCCTTCCTGTATGAACAGTGACCAGCTTCCAGCCTTCATGTTCAACAGGTCCTTGACTACAAACTGGAGGTTTGAGACTCCTGAGATTGTAGCATCTCTGAGAGCAACCTCTTGATCTCTTGCTCATTTTCTCAAATACTACATAGCCTATTCACTTCCTCCTTGTTTTTCATTAATTCTCTCCTTGGGAAAGGAAAAACAAATCACAGTCACTGAAACAGTTCAAATTGAATTTGTGGGGACAGGAAGGTGGGAGTAGGAGTGTTTTTGATGTCCTAATCTAAAATAAAGATATGGTCAGACAAATTAAAAAATAATGATGATGAGATAATCCGAAGACTGGGAAAAGCAGTAAACTGATTGATTAGTCTCCTTTTAGAGAAATCTTTGGACACGAAAGTACAGTCCACAGAGAGTTTTGAAACTGATGTAAAGGAAAGTCTTCAATGTTTCAGAACTCAGTAAAGTCAAATTAAAGATTACAGTCTTTTCTACTACCTGAGACTGTAACTGAGCTGCACAATTAGATCAGAGAGCTTGAGACACAGGTGATTTTGCATGCCACACAAATAGGGCTTTTTGTGTTTGAAGAAGACCCTGTGGACAGGCCCAGCTAGCTAGGAGCCAGATCTGATCAGTGTGTGAAAGAACACTGAACCTGAAACATTTTTATTTATAAGAGGGGAGCTGATGTTCAGTTTTCTTTGTATCCTGAAGAGGCACTGCAGGGTGTCTGATGTGATGTCCAGGAGTAAGTGAATATGTGGCTTACCTTGTTGGAATTCTACATGTTTTAAGACACAGCATTCTTTGTTGGCAATGTAATCTGGCATAAAGTCTACATGGCTGTTATAGCTAAAAGATGGCTGTTCTGTTGCTCCCTGGGCATTATGGAAACTTTGGTTTCTCCTTTTTCACTCCATTTATTGATAGCTATCTTCAAGGCAGTGTGGTCAAGGCAGTGTTGACCTAGATCTTGATCAGAAAATGACTGAAATAAATGATCCACCATAAAGTTTCTGAGAGGCTGTCCCTTTCACCTCACTTTAAATTTGATTTTGCTCCTTCCTGTTCATTCTGCTTCTCATCTCTCTGTCTGTCTCTGCCCACTTTTCCATCCATTTCTGCTCAGACCTTTTTCTGCCCTTTTTAATCTATTCTTCTATTTCCGTATTCTCTTTCCTTTGCCTCATTCTTCCCTGCAGTCTTTCCTATGTCTTTCCTTTATCTTGCATATCCAAACATCTCATTTAATCTACTCTATTATTTTATTCATCCACATATCTTATCATTTGAGCTTTTGCTTCCTATGCCTAGCTAGTAATAATGGTTATCTCTTTATGTGAGGGAATTGCAGATGTACAGTTAAAGGGCATACTCTATTACTCTCCTTTGCACACTGTCTCCTTGCTCTATTCACTCAGTAATTTTTTCCAGTCTTCTCTTTCTACTCTTGTGCAGCACACCCTGAAGCTCAGTGCTTTGCCAGTTTTCTCCCGGAGGTTATGGTAACTATATTTTACTCTCTTGTGATAGGATTTTCTGGCTTTACTTTGCTTTCCAAGTTTTTCTTTCTCTTCTTCTCTTTCCCACTGTTATTCTTTAGCTCTCATTGCTCCATTTCCTCCTCTTTCAGATGAAGATTTCCTCACAAAAAAGGGAAAGGATAGCAAGAGTCTGCTAACATGAACAGACATGTTACCCTTTACACACATTTAAACTAACTGCATAAACCCACAGAGAGTATAATGAGGTGAAAACCAGCAGGAATCTAGATTTCCCCTTGCTCTCTAGAAGTTCTTTGTTTGCCAGGACTCTGACTTCTGGTGAACAGAATCTCTAAGTACGAGTTTATTTGCAATTCATGAATTTCTTTGTGAAATGGACATCTGACACAGTTGAACGATGCTTCACAATGGGGTTGGGGTACTGTAGCTGAAGTTCAGCATGGCCTTGGACCACTTCTGAGTCACGAGTCTCCTTTGTCCAAAGGCTGATTTTTGTTCTGTTGTCATATTTCATTCCTGCACCACATCTTTGCTATTGTCTGTGAAGCTGGGTGGTGAGGGTCTTGATTGTGTTAATGATAAAGACAAGGAGTTGGAGGGAAAGGAGCAGCCAAGATCTTTTTTGAAATGCATGAGTTGGTTGGAATTTTATGTTACTGATTTTGGTTAGGTTAGGCTTTGTTTTTGGCTTTTTAAAATTTTGTTTGTTGTTTAATTTTGTTTGGGGTTTTTCCCTGGTTGGTTTTTGGGTTCTTTCTTTGTTTCGTAATTCTTAAAAGTGGAGGATGAGAAATATTTTGGGAAGGTTGAGAGGCAGTCCCAGTGGCATGACATGTATGGTAATTTCTAGTAAACTACAGAAATTTCATCATAACTGAGTTCAAAACTACTTGTTAGAAAATTCATCCCCTGTTGAATCATCAATAAAGTGAGATTTTCTTATTTACAGAAGTGAAGCAAAATGTAAAAGAGAAGGAAACCAGAAGAAGTAAAAACACAAAAGATGAGTTGTACATTTCTCATATTGAAACATTAGTCTCCATACTGATTTAGTCCTTATTTTACAACATAATGTGTACATTAAACCCTATATACAGTACTGCATTGTAAAATCAGCCTTGTGGGTTTTTTTTTTTTTTCTTTTTTTTTTTTTTTTTTTTTTTTTTTTTAAATAAAGTTAATCTACTACTTTAACTATTTCTCCGGATGAATAGATGAGAAAACACCCAAATTTTTTCTTGCTTTTATTCACTTTCCCTCACTACTTCTTGGTGGAATGCATCCTGTCTTTATTCCCAGAGCTGAAGAAAGGTAAAAAATTAAGGGTCTTGGTGCTGTATCCCTGCAAATAAGTGGATGTGGCAATAGGACTTGCCCTTCCTCACTGTAGGGAAGAGGCTGGGAAAGAATCACTCCCTTCTGAGCCAGTATTAAATGCTGGTCTTTACTACAAAATGATAAGCAAATTCATCCTTCCTGTGCATGATAGATGTCAGTTCATTGACTTCTCTCACAATTACAAACATAATATCAAGTTCCTGCATATCAGTTGAACTGCAGTACCAGGCCGGGTGCTTGCTTCTAAGCTTTTGGCAAAGAAAGGTGAAAATCCTTTCCTTAAGTTTAAATGGAAGAGATTTAAATTACCTCACACTTGCAGTGGCTGAGAGCTAGCACACAGCTTATTACACCAGCATGGCTGGTAGGGAATTCATCATGCTACTGCAGCTCGATCATGTAACTGACCCCTCCCATAATGTCTTATACTGATAAGACAGACAGTAATGGGATTTTATGTGAGCATTATCCAGCATATCCCGGTAAAAGCACCAAAAACCTGAAGGTAGCTCATGTAGAAAGGGCAGCTTCATTAATAATTATTCTCCACGGGGAGAGGAACAAAGTAGTTCCTATAACAGAGGAAAGCAGTAGATTGTATTAGCAGAGAGAAATTCTGCTGTAGCTTCACTAGCAAAGTCTCGAGCCAGCCCTGTCTGCTGTCAGGAGAGCTCTTCAGCTCTTCAACCCTGTTTTCAGATCTATATACCCATCCTTAAATCTCCTCAATAAATAGGGGAGTGCAGCTCACTAGCTTCTAGCAGCAGGTTTATGAGAACTCTGAAAATTACAAGATATTTTTTGCCATTCTCTATCATTTACTCTATCTAAACTGGTGAGATAGCATAGATTTTAACAGGAAGAAATATCCTAATTTCAAAACAGCCAAGTTTTGGGGCATAAGTGAAGACTGTGAAATTACCAGCAGTCATTGAATTTTGGTCAGGTTTTCTCCAGCTTCGTTGTCTTTCTCTTCCCTTTGGTAGGTTTCAGGATTGATGCTGCATTGAGATTCTCTCTGACATCCACCATAATCAATGTCTATAGTCAGTGGTGCTCTGCTGGCATCATGTGTTGAACAGAGCAGTGCCCAGTCAGCACAACACAGAGGCAGGGAGAAAATGAGGAAGGGAGTGATAGAGATGCAGTGAAGAGGTTGATAACAAATTAAAGCGTCAAGCTTGAAAAAGAAGGCAAAGCAATCTTCAACTATTTGTTGCAATTCAAGAGGAATGTGGTTATATTGTGCACTTAACCTTATGCTTTCTATCTTGGTGAGCTCTTCATCATTCTTGTTTTATTGGAATTAGGATCTGTTATAGCACTTGCCTGAATTTCATCCACTTCCCTGTTCACTGGAAGTATAGTTTGAAGAAACCTGGTGATGCAGAGGGCAGTTAGCAGAGATGGCCTCTCAGAGAAAACCCCTTGAAATTTGGTGCTGTATTGTGTATTCGTGTAATTTGTGACCCCCATGCAATTTTAGATCATCCTAACAGGGAAAACAATCACAAGTTTCAAATAATAAAATCAGCTTGAAAATGCTGTGTTTTACCAAATAAAATTGTACCAGAAAAAGTGTAATTCAGTAACTGGAATAATCACAGAGGATTACACTGAGAGAGAGAGCAAGTGAGCAGAAACACAATAAAAAGTCATGTAAAAAGGAAGACATAGAAAGTAAAAAATATTAATGTTTAATATTACTCTTAAATATTTGTAACAAATCAATGTTTCAGGTACCTTTTATAAGATGTAGAGAATATGAGTGCATGAATGCTCACTCTGGGCTGTTGGAGAGTCTGTGGTCTGTTAAATATACAGGCCTATCCATCCTACCAGGCTGTGCTCTATGAGAAAACATGCTCTCTCTCTGATCTGCAACTCAGTTCCTCAAAAGTCTGCCTCAAGTCTTCTGACAGCCATCTTCTAGTCCATGAAAACTAATGTAAGAAAAGTCCATTTGACAACAAGCTTCATATAAACCAAACTTCTCCTTAGTCCTTCTGAGATCAAAAGTAGCATATTGATATACTCTTCCTGCTGTTAGGTATTGCACCTTTTTTTGTGTTGGGCATATTAATACTCCTTGCTTAAATTCAATACTTGTATCCTTAGGTGTTTTTTTTTTTTTTTTTTTTTTTTTTTTTTTTTTTTTTTTTTTTTTTTTTTAACAAAAAAAGGAAAAGCTTAGTTTTTAATTTATTTTTATTTTATTTTAATGATCAGTAATTGATTTTGGAATCTAATGTCACTGCAATTACTTTAGCTCAGCAGCAAATGGGAAAAAGAGCTTCTGTATTGATGCTGTGGGCCAAGTAGATTATGCTTTTTAAAAAAGATACATTGTCTTGCTCTTGCATGTGGAAGAATGATTCAAAATTATTTCATTATGTATCAAAGGCTTTCCTCTCTCTTTAGATCTTTATCAAATACTTTTATGACACACTTTTAGAAGGTTCTGACTCTATGGAAGGTAATAAGATGGTTCCCTTTGAAGAAAATCTAAACCCACAAATGAAAGACTATGTGCTTTTGAAATGTTGTAAAAAGAGTTTTTATAGTGGTACAGAGGACAGAAGAATCTGATCTGCTTAGAAGAAATTATTATTTTACAGTTTAAACAACATAATTTCCAGAATATCACATTTTTAAAATAGGTATCTGTTTTACATTTTTAAGGGCATAAAGCTCTTTGACATGGCAAAGGTCTCACTCCTCAGAGTTAGAGTCCATGTCTTCATATCTCATATTATATGAGCATACTATGAATATACTACACATATTCATAGTATGCTCATAGAATGAAAGACCTTTTACTCAGGAAAATGAACTTAGCACAACATCCTGGCATACTTTCATACGCACTGGAGATAGAAGGGTTCCTCCTTGTTCCTCTGGGCATGACTGGCGTCTGTGCACCTTTACAAGACTCAAATCCTCCAGCTTCAGTGAAGCCATTAGCAACTGGGTCATCTGCTATGCAGAGGGCATTTGCTGTCTGTGCTTTCCTTTTGTTAGATAGCCCTCTGATGACTGTCCACCTGCAGATACACCTCTCTTCAACCCCTTTCTCAGCTGCTTAGTTTTTGGATATAAGCTATTTCTCTGCTCTATGTGTTTTGTCTTTAGCTCCATCTTTCCTTGCTGTATGTTTTACTTTTCTTACATTTTACTCCTGCCCGATTTATTCTTAAAATTGATTGTGCCATTTTGATAGAGACTTCTTCCACACAGCATAAAACTTAAGGGGAGGTCTAATGCTCGACTTTTATTACTGTCTTAACAATCTCACTGAAATCTGCAGATAAGAGATGTGGCCGGATGACAGGCAACAGCCTTATTCTGCAGCAAGAAAAATTCCAGTGAGATATTAGGAAAACATTGCCATGGAAATATTAAAGGAGTGAAGGGAGTTTCAGAGTATGTCCAAGAGTTGTTTTATCCTTGAATTATTCAAAGCTTGACACAGTCCTGAGTTTATGTTTGTTGGGCCTGCCTTCATTGGGGACTTGTACAAGGTGTTCTGCAAAGGTCTTTTCCAACCTGCACCATTTTAATGAAGGGCAAGTTCCCCTCACTATTGAGCTACTTTTGACTCTCCTTGAAGCAGAGTTTAGTGAGCATATGCTTTTCTGCTTGCTGTAATCTGTGGCCTAAGCAAAGCTCACAGTGTAGCTCACATCTACTTTTAGTCCACCTGAAGGAAAGGTAATATGCTTTGTAAAAGGATGGTGGTTTTTTGTATTTAGTATGCAGTTGAAGCTATGCAAAACCAACCAACCAACCAATCAATTGGCCGCCCACCGAACCAACCAATCATCCCAATTTTAAACCAAAACACAAACAAACCAACAAACCCAGCAAGAAACCCAGCAATACAAAGCTCCCAGCTTACTGTTTAGAAATGCAAGATCTATATACAATACAAAAATAAATTTACCCCCAAGCTCTTTTGAATTTTTTCCTGACTTTTAATTTTCAGTGGATTGTTTTAGGATTTAAATTCGAAGAATGTGTCTTCTGTTATTTATTGTTTATGTGATCTGCAGTTTTTTGATTTGAAAATACACTTATGGCACAAATATATTTCAGAGAGCTTCCACAGCAATACCATGGGAAGACAATTTATTTGTATGACTTTTTATTTTCTTTAAGTGTTAAGCTTTAGCTTAAACTACACCAAAGGTAACTTCCTTGAGAGAAATAGCCCTGTACAGAGATTTCCAGAAATTTAAATAGATACATTTGAAAATCCCACGTAGGGAAAGCTTTGCAGGTATAGAAGAACCCTGGATCAGAGAAACATTCATCAGATAAAAAGGCAGGTAGCTCAGGTGGAGATGAAGGGAAATGTAAAAACACAAATATGAGAGCAAGAGTAATAAAAGTGGCTTCACTTCAAAAGGTGGTTACCAGCAGGATGAATAAATTTCCTTATTTCTGAAGTAAAATGCAAAGTTTTTGCTCGTGTCATTGAAACTGAGATCTATCTTAAAAGGCTTGTTCCAGCAAAGATATTAAACATTTGTTTAACTTCAAATCAGTGAATAAATGTATTCACTTTTATGGGTCATGGCCAAAGACTAATCACGTTGAATTCTTTGTACATGCAACAGATATTATGGCATAATTGCCCAGATAGCACATGATGAAAATGGTGAACTAGTTTTTCCTTATACTGCTGATCCTTTTTCCTTCTGAAACATAGCTGCTGTACTTTTGTTTTCATTCCCCTCAATTTTTTTTTTACTCACCTCTTAGTTTTTTGCTGTTTGTCTTCTGACAAGTATATTTTAAGACTGAGAGAGCCACACAATCAATGTTGGTTTTTTTTTTTGAAGTGATGTCAATATCTGTCTGAAAGCTTTACTCTGAAGTGACATAACCATACTTTGATTCTAGCATATTTTTTTCTCAATCCATTAGTAATTGATGTTTCCTTTCTGTCTTCTGACTTTACAGAAACCACTTGGAAAGTAACTTCTCAAATCCTAAATGAAGAAAAATATTTTCAAGGGATGAATGGCATTTTTATAACAAATACTTCTTTTGCAAATAAAAATTATTTCAAAAAATAAGCTTTATGAGTAGTTGCTTTATGAATTTTTTTATAATGGTAAACTTTAATAAGTTTTGGGACCCTTACCATCTGTGCTATGAGAAAAATACTTTATTTTTTATTAATTATTCTTGTGATTCATGAGTTATGACCTTTCTCAGGGACAAAAATAAATGCCAGTTCTTCCATGAACAAAATATGAACAGTGGGAATACAGAACCCACACAGGTATTAAAGCACCAATGTTCTGAAATGAGTAGATCAGCAGCAGCATCAAGAAGCAAATATACTGCATTCAATCTGACAGTTGGAGTGCTTTGCTTATATCAGTAGTGGATAAATAGCCCAGTAATTAAGTAGAAATACCATTAACAGTTTAGGTGGAAATAACAGTGAAGTAGCCCCCTGGGATATCAGAGGAAAAGTAGAAAGCCACAAGAAAGATGTTGTATGTGGTTTTTTGAGTAATGCACTAGGTAATGAATCTGATAGCTTCTTCCAGAGTGCTGGCACACTTTTTTGGGAGCATCTTCCTCATAGTGGAAAAAGTGCAGAGGCAAAATAAAGTCTCTTTCTCTCTTAACTATCTTTTATTTAGGTGAGACAGCCACAGACAGTGGAAGAGCTGCCCCGGACACATAACAGGTCAAAGCAGGCGTGTCTGGATGTGTTTAGTTGTTGCAATGAAATGTATGTTATTTTCTTCCTATAATGTGTGGTAAATGCATTTCAATCTCTTCACCAATTTTTTGTTTAAGTGACATGGATTGTTCTAGCTGCACATTTCTAATACTGTTATAATACTGGAAGTGTCCTGCCTGTACTGGGAGTGTCCCTGTCCTGCACAGGGGCTGTAGGTCTGCTCCTGAAGCAGTCTAGGCACGATTTCCTCCAAGCTAACACCTAAAAAGACAGCAATGATGTACAAGCATTTAGGATATTGCTTTCTTTTCCACCTTCTGATTTGATTCTAATGAGGCAAGTTGGAACATATTCCTCCCATCCTCATGGAGATGATGCTGGAGAGCTGGGAAGAAAAACACTTTTCACCCCACATCACTCTTTTGGTGGCCAGGAACAACTCTGCAGTAGTGTCAGCAAAGAGAGCAAGGACTGAGCAGAGAGCAAGCTTTTGCTCTGCTAGGGACCAGTCTTTGGGGAGAGGCTTGCGCCAGCCTCCAGCAAGCATTTTTTTCCAATGCTGTTATTGAGATTTCTTTTTCCTACTCTATTCTCTTTTCCAAACTAACACTTGTCATGCTGCATGGTACCTCCTTTCCATCTCCATGTTAGATGTTTCTATTTTTCAGCATAAGCACCCTTGGGTAGAGAGTGGGAAAGTCATCAGGGAAGTGGAAAGAGAGTAAGGGCTTGGTGGGGACAACAGTTGCAGTTGTCCCCTAGCAGCAGGGCTGCCCAGTGTAACTGTAATAAAATCTGGCATGTGCAATTCACCTCACAGTCCAGCCACCAGAAACATCTGTTCCTGAAACCTCTACCTCTGAAAACCTCAGATTTATGAGATGTGGGTCTTAAAGTCATCTTTCAATTCTCTTAAAAATGTGTTTCTGACTTGCAGATAAGAGCCTGGGAAGACGAATTTTAAAGGACGACAGACTTGTAGCATTGTTTCAGTTGGAAAAGGCCCTTAAGATCATCAAATCCCACCATTAAACTAACACTTCCAAGTCCACTACTAAACCATGTCTCTAAACACCACATCTACACATCTTTTAAATACCCCTAATTATGGTGCCTCAGCCCTGGGCAGCCTGTTTCAATTCCTGACCAGATTCTTGGGAAAGAAATTTTTCCAGATATCTAACCTAAATCTCCCCTGGAGAAACTTGAGGCCATTTTTGGTCCTCTCACTTGTTACCTGAGAGAAGAGACAAATTCTCATGTCACTACAGCCTCCTTTTGGGTAGCTGTAGAAAGTCATAAGTTCACACCTCTACAGACTCCTTTTCTCCAGGCTGAACACCCCACCTCCCTCAGCTGCTCCTCATCAGACTTGTGCACCAGACCTCTCAACAGCTCCATTGTCCTTCCCTGGAATTGCTCCAGCACCTCAATGTCCTTTCTGTAGTGAGAGGTGCAGAATTAAACATAGCACTCAAGGTGTGGTCTCACCAGTGCCTAGTACCAGGGGACAGTCACTACCCTGGTCCTGCTGGTCACAGTTTTGTTGACACAAGCCAGGACACTTCTGGCCTTCTTTGACCCCTGGGAATACTGACAGAAATTAAATAACCAAATTTTGTATTTTTTAAGGGCTTATAAAAACACATGACACTTCTCATATCTCAATTTATGATTCATTGACTAATTTGCAATATTGTTCCTTTCATGCAATCCTTGTTTATTTGTATTAATTGTCTGATATTGAGAAGTCTTATATAGCTTAACCATGGCAAAGGACCTGTTCTGTGTGGCTCATTTGCTGTATCTTTCTTCCTTCAATAGTTCTTGGTTCACAGTCTTACATTTCCCCATTCTCTGTTGTTACATCAGTTAATGGTCTGGTTTTGAGCTGCTTTCCAAATGCCTCAAGAAAAGCTAAGCTACTGCTAGCAACTCCTTTAAAGCACAAACAGCTGATCTCAAAAGGACTCTGAAATGATTTCTTTTTTAAACTCTGTTCATTTGACCTTTCAGAATTAGTCTTATCCTGATCTTGTACTATTTTATCCTTAAATAGGCTCTCAGTGAATTTTCTTCAAAACATAGAGATTTAGACTTTATGAATTTATAGTTTCTATAACACCCTTTCCAGTTTCAGAAAAAAGTCCCTGATTATTAATTTTTCCCTTTCTGCTAATACTTGCTGTTTCTCTGGATGCAGTACATGCTGTATTCTTGCCAGTGCTTCTGCTTCTTAATGCTATGACAAATGACCAAACCATAAAATTTTTCTGTAATATTCCTCCCCATAATTTAAATATTTTTTCAGGCAAGATTTCTTATTTTTTACTGTGCTTTGTGTTTAGGAATTTCCTTATCTTTGAAAGACAAAAATTGGGTTATGGGCTAAAATTGGTTATACCTTAAAAATTTTATTTTTAATTTAAATTTCTTCTTTAATTAATGTTTCTCTCTGCCATTTCTAGTGCCTTAAAGCCCTTACCTTTTTCAAAAATGTTTTGTTTTGTTAAGAACTCCTTTTACTTAATTTCCACTTAATTAGTTTGTCATAATTTTCCACACCCAGTTTTAATTCTAATGTTAACAATAGTGGAAAAAGGCAGTAAATAGATACTGGAGTTCGGGTCAAGTTCACAGAACAGCATTTAAACAGTTTGTCTAAATGGCTATCCTTAGACTAATCTTACTTATTTTAAAAGTTCAGGTCAACTCAGAAGAAAGACTTCCCTGACCTCCAAATTGTTGTCTAAACATTAAGTCTGGTTTGTAGATTTGTCACACATTTTGTACTGGATATGTATCTTTGACTCTTTACCAAGGCTTCTTATCTCTTTGCCTAACAGGAAGCTTAGAGAAATTTTACACAGTGCTGAAATGCCTGTTAGTATGTTCAAGGCTCTTATATTGAGATTGCATTTTCAAGAGTTTAATATGTCATTCAACTTTATTAGAACTACAATAGATGTGTATCAATTTGAAAGGTTTCTTTAAAAGTAAGACAAAAGCCCAGCACTCTTTGCATTCTTCTGCAGCACCTTTTTCTTGCCCAGGATATATAATTTGAACTCTGTCATGTGCTGACCTTTAATCCTCCATTCTTTTACTTATGAAGCCTTTTTTCTTCATCACTGTGATCTCAGAATAAAAGGCCTCAAAAGATTATTTTAGTTTTGGCTTAGAAAACACGTTAGCTTTTATTTTAGTGGGAAAAATAGTGGGGAAAAATGCATTAAAGTTACTTTTATTGTTTGTGTCACTTTGGAAAATCAAGACTTAAACTTCATTTTGGTAATTTTCCTCTGTAGTGACAGTTTCAAAACAAGCCTTCTCAATGAAGTTTAAACTGGGGATGCATGTTAAATATGACTGCTATGCTAGTGGCCAGATATGTCTGAACAACTGACCAAACCTCCCTTAGGCTTAAGGGCTTAGAACTCAAAACTGTAGTGAATATAGGTAAAACAAACTATACAATTCAATTATGCTATTAAGTGTATTTTCAGATTATTGTGCTAGACTACCAAGTATCTGGAAGACTTCTACAAGTGGGTTCTATTGGACAATGAAATATCAAAACATTTGATGCCTCAAATGAGGTGAAGTTAATAAAAAAATCAAACCAGATTAAAATATTGAAATCCTTTGTAACAATGATCAAGTTTTACTGCAGTACACTTGCTGGTTGATGCAGTTCACAGGAAATTCAAGAAGTGGACTAATTTGAGGTGTGACTAGCACAGAACTGTACCTTTCTTTTTGCTGCTGCTGCCTCTGAAAGGGGAAATTGATGTTTCTGTATGTGGAATCATCATGAAATGACTTGTGAGATGAGAATATTGCTCACTTCTAAGCACAAAAAGAGACACAACATCTGATTGTCAGCAAGTCATTATTTTCTAACAATCTCTGTGCTAAAGCTTATCGTCGTTATTATTTTTGTTTCAAAGCACATTGGGTAGTGCCAGTTATGCTAAGTTTGGGAGATGGAACAAATGCCAGATGAAAAAATGAGCTACGATATGGGCTAGGAAAAATCAAGTAACAAATCTTCCTAGATGCTGTTCAAAGAGAAATGTGTGTTTAAAGAATAACCTGTGAAAGGCTTGAAACAAATGCCAGAGCTGTGATCATTCCATGCATTATCTCTAAACCATTGTTATATGTGTGCCACACACTTTTTACCTCACATAGTTTATAATTAAATAGCTGGGTCTCTTGCTGAAAAGCAGTCTTACTGTGATTTTAGAACTATTAACTTCCAATTTAGTTTCATTTACTGGTATCCACTTTCTTGCAACTATCTGGTCTGGAGATGAATTGTGCATTGGCCCCATTGTCAAAATGACAGCATGAAAAGAGAAACATGTGGTTGTAATAATAATGTGGTACATGTGTAGAAGGTCAGAGAAGCAACAGATTAACATTTCAGCAGATGATTTCCTCAGGGACAACTCTTGAAAGTATCAAAGGCCAAAGGTCATGACACTGAAAATGTCTCTAATGTTGCTGGCAAAAGAGTTGCGTGAATTCCTCCTTTCTAGGTGTAATTTTTTTTTTCCAGTTAGGTAGTGAAACCTGCTGTGAATCCTAAAAAATTAGTTCCATAAATAGTAGTCTAATTACATAGGTAATATTGGTGTTTAAATCAACCCATTGTCTGGTCTCCATCTATTAAAATGAAGTGGTTTAAATAAAGAAGCTTTCTTTGTGATGAAGAATTTTGTAATGGAAAATTTTGGAAATTTTTTTATTATTGCAGGCAATGCACAATGGATTCTTCATTTCTGTTGTAGGAAGCATGAAAGATAGAAGGTCAGTGTGTATGAACAAAAAGCTCTTAGCCAAACTCCAAGACAAAAAGGACGCCTAAAAATGTGTCAAAGAAAGAATAAGTAACATAGGAGGAATAGTAAAACACTGCTTGTGCATCCTGGGATGGACCTAGGAAAGCTAAAAAGAATTGATCCTCGCCAAGGTCATCAAAGACAACAAGACATGCTTTTGTAAGTACCTAGGTAAAAGGAAAACCGGGGGATATGTGGGCCCACTTCTCAATGAGACAGTGGACTTGGTTGTACAGGATATGGGAAAGGCTGAGTTACCAATGCCTTCTTTACTTCAGCCTTTTCAGAAGGACTGGCCTCTAGGAAGCCCAGGTTCCCTGCAGGAAAGAAGTACCCTTAATGGAAGATGATCAGGTCAGAGACTATGAGCAAACCAGGCACAGGTAAATCCATGAGATCATGGGATCATGGGATGCACTCATGGGATCTGGCAGGTATCACTGTTGGGACACTCTCAACAAAATTAAATAGATCCCAGCAGCTGGGAGAAGCATGCAAAGACTGGAGGAAATAAAGTGTTATAATGTCACCTCTATTTTCAAGAAGGTTGAGTATGGCCCAGAGGACTATAGACAGGCCAGCCTTGCCTTGATTTCTGGGAAGGAGCTTGAGCAGCAAATCTGGAAACTATTTCCAGGCACAAAAGCACAAGAAAATCATCCGGAGGTGTCAGCATGGCTTTGCCAAAAGGAAGGGCCACAGAGGTGACAAGGGGCTGAAATATTCCTCACGTTTAAGTCTGAAAGTATTGGAACTGAATAAAAGAAGGCACATGGGGATCCCATCAATTTAAGCAAGGTTCTGAAAGAAGGGTGCAGAAAACAGAGCCAGTTTCTTTTCAGTGGTTCTCAGTGAACAGAACAAGGCAATGGATTCAGACTGATCCATGGGATACTGCCTCTAAACATCTCAAACCCCTTTTTATCTGTGAGAGTAACTGAGCATTGGCACCAGATGTCCAGGGAGGTCATGGAATCTTCATCCTTTGAGAATCTCAAAAGCCACTGGGACATGTTTCTGTGCAACCAGCTCTATGTTGTGTAGGGGATTTGGGCCAGATAACTTTCAGATGGTGTCAACTTCAACCATTTTGTGATTCTATGTTTCTGTGAAATTACAGTATTTGACCAAAATTGGTTTTTAAAAGTACTTCAGTGTAAAAAGTGACATAAAAGAATCACTAACAAACCAGGTTTCTGGGCGTCAAACCAAGTGGGCCTTCTTGGTAAGTAAGCAGACTTTCGCTACATCTGACAGTCTTGCCAAACCCAAGCAGAGGTCCGCAATTCAATATGAATGTCTTAGTAGTCAAAGAAGTGTTTGAAAATGGCTAGAAACTGCAAATGGACTCTTTTAATTAGCTTAAGGTACCAAGATGAAAAAGAACCCTTTTCATCCTCATGGCTGTTTTCACCATGTATGGTATTTCCTTTCTCCATCAATGAGACATAGGGATGCCTAACCAACATTTCATTATACTGAAACAGAATAAACTGATTCTTGATTCATTTCAGTGTGTGACATATGGGCTGGAGTGAGCAGCACTCACATGCTCAAATAGCCTAAAGCAAGTAGTTTAATAGATTCCATGACTACTCGATGAGCCTGAACAGAAAAGAGGGGCCAGAGGGACTCTGGCAAGAAGTAGCAGGAGGAAAATTAAGCAGGGTCAGACAAAGAATCAAAGGTTTTCTCCTGTTTCCTAAAATATTGGTATGCCCTGCTCTGCTGAATGTACTGTTTCTTTTTAGAGCTTCTGGAAATACTCTTACAAAAATTCAAAACACAGCCACAAATCATTTATACGAGACAAAAAAACAATAAGTAGTGTCAGCACAGAGGGATATATTTTACTTGGTCATGCCAGAAGGAATTATAGTGAGCTGTGATGAGTGGAATATAAAGTAGCATAAGTTACCTGTTGACAACAGGGTTTGAAATTATAAAATGTAAAGCAAATATATTTCCCTCACAGTATCAAACAGCTGGGATTTTTAATACCTAGTAGTGGAATAGCATGTCATTTTTCAGAGCTCCATAATTCTGTAAGCATGTTTAAGTACATGCTGTTATTTATTTGGTTTGGGTTTTTTGTTTCAAGTATTACATAGATTGTGATGCAGTGAGATGCAAATATAGTAACAGTGATCGGCATTTGTGGAAAGTTGTTTTCGTAGATGGTTTTCTGGTCTTAAATTTGGTTTTGCTCATTTAGGAGATTGTATTTAATATACTGAAATAGCTAGCAATATTTCTATACTCTTATGAATCATCACTGAGCTAAAAAATCCTGCAGGAATCATGCTATTTAAAAATCTAATTATAAAAATAAGCCTTGATGATGAAGTGACTGCAGCTGAGTTCAAATAAGAGCTTTTTGAATGACAGATGGTAATAAGCAAGTCAGGCAGTTAGATGATGGTTTATGTGCTAGACATTATAGGTGATGTAACTATTGACCCATGTTAATGTGGTTACTCTGGCAAATAAAATGCAGGAAACAAAGCTACCTTGAATGACTTATCCCAGCTGCTGATTAGTAGAATATTTGTCAGTCAGCAGCAGGGCCTGGTCAGTTGCCAGATCTTAAACCCTTACCACCCTGCCTTTTCCCTCTTAGTCCTTTTTTCACATGCTTTGCCATTCCTATTGCTGGTCTCTCAATCTACCTCTTTAATACCACTTTGATGCTTCTGGTAAGGAATCTGATTCTGACAAGTAGAGCTAACAGGGTCAAGAGGAAACAGAGATAGTAGGAAAGGTGTTTATCTCCTCTTGGAAGAGGTGAATGAGTCTTTTGTTTAGAAGGCACTCTAAAGGCCTTGTGGAGAACGGTGGCAATATAAAATGAGGTGCAATAAATGGGAAATGCAGCAGGGATAGTTGCTGGCTCTGCCATCCATAGGAGCTGACCCCATCACCAGTAATTATAACAGTGAGGAACAACTAATAAGCTGTATTATGGATGCCTATGATTCAAGTGCAGGGAAATCTGTGGGAATGGCAAATAGACTTGATAAAATCCAACCTTAGTTTGTTGAATGTTTATCTTACCAAATACTTCAAAATAGCATATTTTTCCACCTTTTGTAGTAGTTGCACTGGGATGTGCAGCTAAGATGCAGCCGTTCCTATGGTTCCCCACACTATTTCTTTCTGCTGTGTTGTTATGTGCTGAATAAACCTGGCACAGTTTTTGGATCATTGCCAGCTGTGGGAAATATGCCTGCACTGGAGAAATGAGCTGTTAATAAGTGAACCAGCAGGATTACAGCATTTCGTCAGCAATTATGATGCAGTGATTGTGATACTTTCTGGCTACATCTCTCCTAGTAAATCTATATTATTCTTGAAACAGACCACAGGAATGTCAATTTTAGTCTTTCCAGGAAAGAAGGTAAATGATGACTATCTGTCAGTTTTAGTCTTTTAAATTGTCTGCCTTTGTAGAGTCAGGGATTTTTAGGGTGGGTGACGGTGCAGTGAAGGTGGATGATAATTGCAAGGCATATGTTTTAGATAGCCCAGTCAAAGAGCACTGAGCAGATTCAACACTTGTGCTGCCTCAGAGGAGCCTGGGCTGTTAATGGAAGTTGTGTGTTCATTAACAAAACAAGTTCAAGGAGGTCATAATACAGGAGGTACTGCCTGGGTCCTGTAGCATAGACCATGACATCATTTAACTTGTCCAGCTACAAGTTTATGATTTCAGTTTTCAGTCCTTTGAATTCCTTCAAAACCAAAAAGAACATAATTTATTTCCTCTGTATTAGTACAATGATACATTACCCTCATTATTTTGTCCCACTACTGATAGCCCTTTCCGCATATGACTTACCACTTAATTTCTAAAATTATTTTATGTTAAGCAAAGGTGAAGAAACAGAGTCAGCTGGAGTGTCACAAAACTCAGTGTGAATATATGCAATTATTTTTTGGTTATTGATATTAAATTGGTAGTTTATGTTACGCTTAACAACAAACCAGTGACAACAAGTTGTGCTTAGAATTGCTGCTACTGCTTTTGTCTTTGTAGGTCTTTCTGCATGATTCAGAGCCCAGGCCATTACTGTGACTGAAGTATGTTCAGACCAGGGACAAAGTAATATCATAGTCAGCAGGCTGCTAGGTGAGGACAATCGTAACTGAACTAGTGGTTACTTGGAATAAAAGAGGTCTTTGCAGACGTGAAGCATGATTTCCTATTTTCCCTTAAAAAATAAAATTATTAATAATTTTTAAATTTCTGAAAAATACTGATTTCATCCTGACATGAAACAGGTTAGTGTCCCAGAGGATGGAAGAAACTCTTCCTATAAATAATGCTGAAAGATAGATTTATTTCTATGTAATTTTCCCTTGTTTGCTTACTATGGTCAGCTAGATTTGGGAAGAATAAGTCAGCCAAATAATGTCCACACTGAATTCACCCTTTGAGAAAGCTACAGCCAGCAAGGAAGGAGGAAAATTCATTGACAGATACCAAACTTAATTAAACACTGAGCAAATCAAATCAGGTCAAAGGAACAAGGACACATGGTCTTCTGCATCTTTTGAGAAGGAAGAAGGACAGATAGGTGGGCAGAAAATAAAGGTAATTGCTCATTACTGGAGATTATATCCTCCAATTCTGTTCAGTGTGGTAGAACTGTTCATTACCTCTCCCCAGTCTCTCCTGCAGCATGACACACAACCTACTCACACAAGCAGCAATGAAGGTGAGTATCTGCCAACACCACTGCTCTTATCTTTCTGTTCTTCCTCTTCTTTCTGTGTTAGTCTTGCTGGTGTTGTGCATGCATTGGGATATCCTTGTTTTAAAGCTCTGGATTTTGCCCAGGTTTTTCCTTGTTTATCCATGCTTAGTCTTATTGATGAACACATGAGCATGTATATTTCCTAAATCAACTGCTCAAAAATGAAGTTGTCTTCTGTCACTTTGCAGTCACTGAATGCTATTAAAGATGTATTTCACACAACAGGCTCATCTTCATTGACTATATCAGGCGTGCTGTTTGTCTTATCTGGGCTTTGTGCATAAGACTTATGGGTCAGATGACTTGGATATTTGCTTGTCCTGAACTCATTCACCAATGCCGAGGTTGCTTGTCCTTAATTTTTTATTAACTCTAGTCCTGTCAATACCCTGCTGATAGCCCAAACACCCGCTTTCCTAGTATTCTTTACTACTGAGTTCAGCTAGGACTGATTTTCTTTTTTTTTTTGCATCCTTGCAGTATTGCCAGTGCCCCTGCATCAACTGGCAATAAGCATTTTGGACCTTACACAGGCTAAGGACTGGTGCTAACTGAGGCTAATTGCTCTTAACATGGAAATTCCACTTTCTGGGACCTGTTACTTTATTGGGTCCTATGGAAAGAGGACCCAGTTTTTATTTTTATTTTTATCGGTGAGAGCCTGCAACAAGCAGACTTGATAGACCAGCTTTATGGTGGCTGGAGGATCATAGTGGAAGGTCTGTTTGTACCATGTGAGATATTATGTCAACAGCAGTTGCCTTAATTGGTTGGGTGCTGGGGAAGAATGGCAGTGTTGAGTACTTTTTGCTGAAAGCAGATCTGAACTATAAGGCTATCTTTTATTGCTGAGATTTTCAAAGTGTTTGGAGTCCAGCCAAAGAAATATATTTATTAAATCAACTCATTAATTATGTAATGTTTTAGTAATATGTTACTTTTCTCTGGCAAAACTGAAAAATATAAGACTGATATCCTTCCTGAACACAGTACCACTTTTAAAAAGGCATCTTTTCTTGGCTGTCAGTTGCATTGTGTACTACATGTTGGCCTTAAGAGTGCAGAGAAATCAGAAGAGGGCTAGTTCAAGGAAGAGATAAGACCCAAGGATCTGTGCTTTTATTTTCCACATGATCCTGGTGACTAAAGCCAGGATTGATGGTTAAAATTTGTGGTTGTAATTTGGTTCTTGGAAATTGATCAAAACTGTTTGAGGTAAGAAAGCAAATGAAAGAGAAGTGTTCTGTTTGGATCGACTTGGTTCAGTTCAGTTTCAGATGACAAGTTTTTTACTCTCTTCCATTTAGGTCTCATGTGCCTATAATGCAAAATTGACTTGGACTTGTTCAAAATCAGGAAAAGGAGGCAAAATTACTGGAAGTTTACATGCAACTTGCAAGCAGAGCAAAAGGGAAACAAGATTTAGCTACCAGGTTCTAAACGGCCATAAACAGAAGAAAATTGCATTGAAATGAAGCAGCTTCTCTTGAGTCAAAATATACAGAGCTAGCCTGAAAATAAATTCTGTGCCTCAAGCCGTGGTACCTTTTTTCTATTTCTTCTGCCTTAGGAAGTTGATAAGGATAAGCACTGCTTTCCAAATAGCAGTTTGTTAGCTGTCAGCAGCACCTGGATGTGACAAACCCAAAATCCAACTTTTGCAGATTTTCAGTAGTGACCAGTCGTTGAGTTGAAAAGAGAGGAATCATCAGATGTTGCTTATCAAACAAAGACACAGTTTTCATCCTCAGCACCTCAAAGAAAACTTAGGTTTTCTTTCAAAAAAAGATCATTGCTCCTTTGAAGTAATAGCAGGTGATGTGAAATGAGTTTTAATCAGGACCTGTCAATACTTATCAGCGCACAGCATTTCATATCACTGATAGTAAGAGTCTGAAGAGAATGGCAAACTGGAGAGAGTAAAATCTGGAGGCAAAGCACAGTTTCCAGTATTCAGGTCAAGTAGGGGTATGACATGTCTTCTGAGTATCAGAATGCTTTCCATCAAAGGAAAAACACACAAGAGAACTCCTTTTATTCGTATCCTTAATATAATCCCATTTCTTGAAGGAATTTTAAAAAATCTTTTGCTAAAACCAAAATAGAATGAATGGGTTTACAAAAGAAATACACATTTTACCAAAACAAATAGAACCACAGTCTGTAGCATAGCTCCAAATACTCAGTGTTTCCTGATAAAACTACTTGATGCAACAATGAAAAATATTGTGAAGACACTACACTTAGAAATTCAGAAACCAGTTTTATAATTAATAACTCTCAGAAGAGAAACAGTTAAAATCAGGATAATTAGGAGAGATGAATCCAAGTAATAAGTGGTGCTCCTGTCATTCTTGTTTTGCTTGTGTTCTGGGTAGTGTTTCCTGAGAGTTCATCTTCTAACACATGAAGTTGCAAAGAATCTGGACGGAGAACATGATTATTTTTAATGGCAAATAGGTGAAATAACAATGTCTTCAAGATTGTTGTCATGCTCCTTGTAATGTGGCATAAAACTGGGACATGAATTTCATCTACACATATGAATGATCTAAATGTGCTTTTTACATTGTTTTAGTGAAAAAAAAAAGCAAAACAATCAATGGTATTAAATGCTGTGAAAGGTGAGGGTCACACACAAAGCAAAACAGGTACGATGTGCCAGAGCTTTTACAGTTTCATCTCCAGTCCTCTGGAGTTAAAGTCTCCTCATCTTTTCTGAAGCTCCCTGTTTATTTAACTTCACACTTTGGGACATAAACTAACATAGGACAGTGCTTTTCACTGTCATTTCTCTGAAGCACCTCTCCTGCAAACCAGGTTTGCTGTAACTTAAGTCTCATGAAACACAGAAACTTTGTTTGCAAATTTTTCCAGGAGTCACAAGGATATTCCTGTTGGGGTGTCATTGGTTAGAAAACCTTGTTGCCAGGTTTTGTAGTGCTGATCATCACAATGGGGAAAATAATAGTGTTAAAAAAAGGAAGCAGAATCAGATGGATGGGTGGAGGGAAAACACTTAAAATATTGTCTAATGGGAAAAACCACAAGCTGTTATGTGCCAAAGAGATTTTTCTATTTTCAGATGTCTGTGCCCACTCTCACTGTAACTCTGAGCAAATGCGTATTGTTGACAGGGAAACTGATGCTTACAGACAGATGTTCCTGCAAATGTAGGGCTGTGGGGAGTGTGGCCCCACACATCACTGCACCAAGGCAGACTACAGCACAACTAGACTTGGAGTGAAATGGCAAACCTCATCCCTTTCACTCACCAGACATTTGTTTTGACATCAGTCTCAGATTATGAGTGAGATTGGTAAGCTTTCTTTCCTGCTTTTTTTGCACTTTCTCACTCTGCACTGTGTCATCTCCCCTGTCACTCTCCCTATCGAAAAAAAAAGGTGAAAGTTAGACCACTGGCAATCACTCTTTTTAATATGCTGCAGGGACAGAGATGTGTTTAGATCAAGATTTCCAAGCTTGCAGCTAATCACATGGAGAGATAAAATGAGTGTACACAGCCCCTGTAGTCATGCTCTAAGAGACACTAATAGAAAAACACTCAGAGCTCAAAACAAAATCCAGTTTCACTGAACAACAATTTACCTCAGGCTTGTATTCCTATCTTAGGTTAAAAAGAGAAAGAGCTAGAAAAAAAGGCATTGTGCCAGGACCTTTACACAGCATATCAGGGTTTTCCATGTCCCTTAAGGATCTCTTTGTTTTGTTTTTTCTTTTTCTGAGGAAATGGAGAGATATTTCTCAGGTTTCTTATCATGTAGTGTTGCATCCAAAATGGGTGTTTAGAATGTAACAACTGGACATTGTATCTATATGTTGTGCTTCAAAGACACTGCTGGTAACAAAAGAGGAATATTTATTTTCAAATATGGAATAAGGTTTTAATTGTCATAAAAAATGCTGATCTCACACCTGCCTACAAACACCTTCTCAAATACTGTCATAAACATCGTATTACCCAGAAATTTCTGTTTTAGTTATTTCTGAACATAGCAAATCTAAGGCACAGGCATGGATAGAATTCTGTATTGAGCTTGAAGGTAATCTGAAAAAATACCCTGTGCTACTGTAAAGAGTTTATAAGCACTGAGGCTGTCTGTTGAATGAGCCAAGGAGGAGGCATGCTGTCTGCAAAAAAACACTGGGGAATTGGGCAGATTTACTCCTAGCTGAGGGTTGCACATCATACCAGCTATAAAAATCTTGTGAAATTTATCATGCTTGTGTTCAAATGAGCTGTGCAACTTTACCTTCCTAAATTACTCCTCTCACAGTGCCAAATCTATCCTACTTCCTCATCCAGTAACAAGCCAGTAAAATTACAACAACAAAACCTACCAGAAGAACTCCCTTCTTATTCCTCTGTTTAGCTGTTCACACAACCATTTGTGCTATTTCTACATTGACCACTTATTTATATCTTTAGATCTGAGGAGTGGAGACTAAGAGGATTTGAGGTAGTGTCAGACAATGATATCAGGAGTGAGTTTCAGAGATTCCTGCCTCTTGAAGTACTACAAAAGCCATTCCACAATTTGTTACTGTTGTTGAGCTTTCTCTCCACCCTGTAATCATAAAAGCCTGCCCGGCAAGGCATGTCCACTTACTGGTACAGGTGCAGAGGAGAGCATAGCTGAGAGACTGGGATGTGTGATCTTTGATTTCACACTACTGAGTCATGAATATGACCATATTTCCTGGATTTATTATGATGTTGTGATAAGTTAATACAACACATAAAATAACACTATGACCTCTTGATGCATTTTACCTCTGAAGATATTCTGATGCTTATTTTGTTTTTGTGGACAAGAATTGTGCCAAATGAATGAAGGTATGAGAGTTAAAGAGAAATATTTTTTGTTTTATTTGAGTACTATTGTCAAGCTGAATGATAGAGTTTGAGTTTAAATACGAAAAAAAATTTACATCTTTGGATCTGTTTCAATTTTCTTCTCCAAATTTATTTTTTTCTACTCTGTTGCAGTCTATCTTCCTTTCCTGAAAGATGACAGTGGAACAAAATTTGTTTCACTTCATCAGTGTTTCTCAGTGGTTTTCCATTAGGAAGTCCAATGTGTGTAAAGGCTGACTGATGCAATCAGGATCTATACAGATGCAGTTTGAATCTGTGGTTTTGCATTTCTGGGACATGAACATGTCTCGTGGTAGAGCATTTATGCAGTGCTGTTGCTGTTGCTCCCCAGAAGCAGGATATTTGTGTACCGTCCTCCAAAGATAGGTGAGATGAGGACATTTGCCCATTGTAACTGTGGAAAAGGACAGGAAAAATATTTTTGTTTACAAGGGAAAAAGGATTGTATTTTTCTCATTCAACTTGGAAATGCACAAAAAGCCTGTGTTTCTACTGATAGTGTCCATACTTCATCAACATGGGAAAAACCTGCCAAAATTTATGAATTTTTAAAAGACTTTTGTACAATATTAACAGTTTCATAAGTACTCCAGTCAAAATTTTATCTTCCTCTTGTTCCTAGGCCATTGTTTTTCCTTTCAACATCTCAGCACTTTTCAGCACATGAAGAAATAAATTTTTTATGTTTCCTTCAGTATTGCATCCACCCAAATGAAAACTAAGAATGCAGCCTCTTCACACATCCCCAGTCAACAGAATTTTCAGTGTCTGAACAGCTTTTTCACGTCTCTACACACTCCCCTTCTGAGCTGCCTTCTCACTGTGAGCCACAAATCTGCACAGCATCCTTGACTACTTATTAAGCTCTGAGAATGTGTTCTCTAACATAAAGATCAACTGAAGGCAATGGCTTCTCTGGAGAGCTCAATAAAAATGCATAAAGGAGAAAAACACAGCACTGTGAAGCTGAAGAAAAAGATTAGCTTTCATACTGTATGTACATATGGCATGATTTTACTTGTTCCCTGCATGCTTTCCTCTCTGTTTTTCATAATGTACACAGTGGCAGTTATAAGCCACACAGCTGTCCACATGTGTGCATGTAGAGCTCAGGTTCTTATTTTAAATAGTAAAAAACCTATATATTTGCCATTAGACAAAAGGGGATTTTTTTGTGTTAAGAGAACAAGCATATTATTTTTAAAAAACTACTTACTCCCACTCCTAAAATGTGCTTATTTTCAGAGATATTTTTTGTTTACCACAGTTCTTTAATAGTGTGATGATTTTCAATTTGTTTTTTAATTTGATGGATTTTTTTTTGTTTTGTAACAAAAATAAAATAAATGAAACAAAGCAAAACACCAGCAAAAATTAACTTGCTCAATTCCTGGCACTTTATCTTCAGCAAGATTATTGAAACAAGTGTATTGACAGAGTATGCATCCCCTGTCAGCCAGCTTTGCCATCCCAGGTTCTCCCCACACTTGGGAGAAAAATGCTTGTTTAAGTACTCAAGCATTCTTTTCTTCCTGAACCGTCTTTATGCATTTATGAATGAAAGAAAAAAAAAAAAAACAACAAAACAAACCCAAACCCCCTCCCCCCCCAAAAAAACCCCCAAAACCCCCAAACCAATAAAAAAAAAGTAAATAGACAATAAAAGAAAAGAAATTGGAAGCCTCTGGTAATCCGGCAAGGAGCATGCCTACACATCATAGATAGATATAGATATAGATACAGATATAGATATAGATATGTATGTATATATATATAAATATATATGTATGTGTGTATATATGTGTGTGTGTGTGTGTACACACATATATGATAAAACAGACAGTGAGAAGAATAAAACACAATATGAGGCTATACGTTCTCAAAGTACATGAGGACAGTAAATATGTAAGGATATTTCTATTGAGCTTCAGGGGATGCTCAAAGTGTAGAATCAGACATGATGAGGAGCCAGCAAAGCCTGGGTAATGAAATATTCTCTTTCAAGTTTAACAGTGGACTCTCCCAAGGCTTTGCATCCCTTCTGAGTTAAGATTTCAAGACAGCATTTCCAAACACAGTTGGACCTGTTCTCTGTCTGATGTTGAAGAGTGCAGGTGGGAACTCAAAAGTCCCACCCTTAAGAAACTGCTTGTAAAAAACTATTTGATGCCCTAGTACCAATCCTGCCATAGGCAACATTATTCCCATCTTCTAGAAAGACTGATTGTGGTTGAATAAAGTTGACTGAAGACTAGTCAGGAAATCTAATTATACAACTGTTTTCAGGAGCTTGGGTTCTCTTCATGTGGTCCTTATGAGTTTGGATAGCCCCCAAATCTTACAAGGCAGTAATAACAGATTTTTTTTTTTTTTTTAATTTTTTTTTTTTTTTTTTTTTTTTTTTTTTTTTCTGTCTGTATGTGTGTGTGTGAGAGAGAGAGAGAGCCTGGGGTGGAGTAGAATTCATCTTAAGAACCTACTGGTTTAGAGACCTTAATTCACAGAGCTGGCTATATGAAAAATAATGTCTAATGAATGTTTTATATGTCTTATGAAATTCAAGTACTCCCCTGGAAATGGCAGGAGGCCCTTATTAGGGCAAGACCTGGGAAAGTGACACATCACTGCTACTTGCTTTCCACCTCATATACCAAAACAAATATGACTCTGAGCCATTTCCATTTCTTTTACGCGTTCACTCCTTTATGCTCACCTGGAGTGTGAATGACAATACAATTGTAGTGGGAACAGACAAACATCACCACTTATGCTTTTCTGATTTTTCATGAGATGAATGTGGATTCATTTCATGTAGTAAATTATATTGACTGGGTTTACTTTTCTTTGTGGGTTGAATATTAACGGTGACTTCATTTCTTAATGACTAACTTGTGATTTCATGGTTTCAACAAGCTGACACATGTCTAAAAGAGTACAAACTGAACACTACATTGCAAATGATATATTAATTGTTTGTAGTTCATCTTTCTGTTTGCATGTTGTTAACAGCTTGCAGATGAATTAAAATGCATTTTTGTTCACTATTTAAAATTTTTGAAGCAATTTTGGAATAACTAAAAAGAACACTCTATGTATTTCATATGTAAAATATGTGATTGTTTGCCTTTGTCATGAAATTTTGTTTCTCTTTCGTGGTTTCTTAATTGAGACTTTTCCAGGCAAGAAGGGAGAATCAGAGAATGGCCATGACAACATTTTCAATAAAAGATTTCAGAAGCATATTCACTGTGACATAGCAAAGAGGACATGAGGAGAACCTTTACCAAAGAAGGAGTGCTAACTGGACACTGTAACAAATAATCTTTATTTCTCTAAAATTTCTCTATTTTCTTACTTTCTTCATTTTCTTCTACATACATTTATTTAAAGCCTGGTGCAAAGCATTTTCACATAGATCTGTTCCATAAAGGAGCTTGTTTTCATGTATATGTGTATTCCTTTGTATAAAGGAGCTGAGTATTGGTTTGGAGCTGAGTATTGGTTTGTGGTTTGGTTTTTCGGGATTTTTGTTGGTTGGTTTGGTTTTTTGAGACTTGTAAAAAAGTAAATTGTTTAGTGAAATGGCTTTAATGTACCTTGAGGGTATCTCAGCTATACATCTTCCATGTAGGCAAATGAATAAAAATATCCATTAGAATGGGTATAGCTGTAATTGCTCACTTAAAACCCCCCACGACATCTCACCTTTTATGCAGCTGTTATAAGTTACAAGGACTCTCGTGTTCTTTTATTTGCCATAAATTCAGTTTTGGTCATGAGCTGAATACAGTGCTAATATCTGTATATATTTTGTAAACACCTCTTAACATTCACCAAAATAACTTCAAATTCATTACAAAATGCATGTATTGATCTGTGCTTTCATAGAAAGATAGATAATATTGAGAAGCCCCTTGACAGAGGTAAACATCAAGTACAAATGTAACAGCACAGTAAAGCATCAGAATAAAAATTATGGTACACAGTAGAAACTGTGAAGTCAATATATGCAGAAACATCATTGCAGTCCTTATTCTGGATTCTTGAGGTTCTGCTTGTGTCAGGGAGGAAAAGCAACAGAACTTTTAGTACCTCCCATTTGTCATGCTTCCCTCTGAGGTGCGTTGCAAAACCAGTGCATCCTAATTGCACCTTAAAAGCAGAATTATTTATAAAAGGGAAAGCTAGACCCTATGGACTGTGAGTCATTCACATCCAAACTATAAAACAAACCAAATTAATCTAACAATTCCAAAGGGAGCTATATATTTTAAGCAAAGTAGGGGAAGAAAAGAAGCCCACAACTGTTTGATATAAAATGTGCAGCACCATGTTAAGGAAATGGTTTGCTACTGAATAGCAGTTTCTAATTTATGAGGCAATAAGTGGCAATTAGATATAAAATCCAATATTTGTATTTTGCTAGAATCTGAGTATAAATTGGTATCATTATGTGTTTCCTTATTTTCTAACAACTCATTCAGAAACAATATCAAGCTAGTCACCTAAAATAATATAGAAGTGGTCCCAAGTTTTTGCTGGGATCAAAAGAGATAGATAGACCTGTATTCAGAGCTGTGAGGTCTCTTTTTGCTTTTACTTTTATAAAAATGTATTTTTTGCCAAATTCTTGCTACTAGGAGATGACCCTTAGTTACCTCAGTTTACAGTGTAGTTTACTAACCTCTGAGAAGCGGTTCCTGACTCACACCAGTCAGGGGAGACAATTAATAGGCCTGTTTAATTTTACTTCCTTTTTGCTTTCAGTAACACCCCAGGAGGAAGCAAGGATCATTTATCCCAGCTAAACTTCCTTGCTCTCAATATAACTGCAGAGCTATCATTTACTGTTTGTAACCCTATAACTAGGTAGGAGGCAGGGTGTAATTCTGTCACTCATCTGTAGAGGAACAGTGGTGGCAGGCAGCAGAATTTTGCCAGTTTCTGCTCAGCTGCTCTCCTGTGAAAGGCAGAAAACTCCTCCAGCAGCGGAGAGAGAAACTGGGGCAGAAGGGACTTGGGTAAAAGGCTCAAGAGGGGGGAGAAGCAGCTTTTGATCTTTTGTCTCCTACAGGGTAAGCCTTGCAGAGAATTATATTTAATTTCAGGAAATGGAATTGGACTAACTGTCAAGTCCTGGCCATAACTGCTGACTGTTGAGTCTGAGTTTTAAATAGTTTCTCATTTTTCTATCACAATTTAAATAAAACTCTTCACATATTTATCCTAAGACAGGGTCTAATGGCCACAGAAACAAGAATCCTTTTGCCAACACCAGGTCTACAACCAGTGGCTGACATGCATTATCAGAGACCTTCTCCTCTCTCCATTCTGGAAGCAGGTAAGAGAACTCTGGATCCCCATGTCCCCAACTGCCACCCCCAGACTCTGCAGTCACTTTGGATGCTTTTCTGGTTTCCCATAACTGTCACTGGTGTCTACATCTAAGAACATCATGGAGTAGCAGTCAGGGGTCAGGCAAGCTTTGGCAGTCCCCCCCAACACCCAGACCCAGGTCCCCAGCACACAGCAGATTTCTGCAGCCAGCAGGTCAGGTTGGCAGGTTGGTGCTGCTGTCCCCTGCAGCAGGGAGTCCCCTGCTGCTGCCACTGCTGCTTCGTGGTGGCCTTGTATAGGTCAGGGTCAGCTGTCCCAAACCTCACTTGAAAGCATGGCCAGTTACTGCAGCTTTGAGGGGAATGCATCCATGTTGCATCCTCTGTCCTTGCCAGGACAGCTGCTCCAACACCTGCGAGGCAATATGCCCTGTGGCACATCACTGCCTTGCCCAAGAACGTTTAGACTTATTTGAACTCAGAGAAGGACCCCTCCTTCTGTCCAAACTGCTGACTTTGTGTGCTGTGATCTGAGCCTGACCCTTATTTAAGGCTTCTCCACAGAACCAGCTAAAAGTGTCCTTGACCCTCCCTTATTGTGGAGTGCCTACTACAAAGGCTCCCAGCACCCTTGGCCAAGGGCAACTGGTCAAGGTTTGAGCTCCACTCCATGTATTTGCCAGCTCAGACCGACAGCTGTCTCATTAGGTGGGTATTCCTATTTGTTTAGGGCTTTTAAATCTCATTAAAGGTAGAAGTTCTTCAAATTATAGTATTGTAATAGATGCATTCTTTGTGTTACTGATTAGTCTCCTTCTTGAAACCCTCAGAAGACTAATTGCTACTCACTGCTCTCTGTATGTTCTTCCATGTGTTCACCCCAGATGGCCAATTGATCTAATTTGATGTCTGAGGCAGCCATAGCTTCTCGTGGCCTGGCAGATATTAATGTTTCACAGTAGCACGATTACAGATCCCTCCTTTCTGGGTTGCATTTCAGCTGCAGGGGAAGGCAGACAGATCCTGCTGCCCAGCCCAAGGCGAACACTGATGTGTGCAGCCACTGACAGCAGGCACTTTGTGTGCAGGGAGGGGGAAAACGTGCTGCTTTTATTGATGTTACTCTTCCTCATTGTGAGAAGAAAGGGTTCAGATCTTTTAAAAAACATTGGATTTAAAAACCTGCTACTTGTGGTTGAAATTTTAGTTTTGATTATACAAGTTTTACATCAGCTTTTAAGTTACAGAGGGTTATTTATTATGAATCCCAGCTGAGGGCTAATAACATTAAAGGATTTTGGTTCTTGATTTTTCTAAAGACTACTCAGATTAAAATATTTAAATAAAACTTCACAGATGTTGCTTTTCAAAAAGGAAATCCAGTTGTCTGTTTGTAGAAACATCAATTAGAACTAATTTTGTGTATAACCCACTGTATAAAAACCTTTGCTTCTTTTGCTGCAAAGTGTATTTCTTCCAGAGACCAAATTTCCCTCCAAATGCTGCTACAGGTAATGCTCATGTCTTTTGTCTTTAATCTCTGCTTCAAGTGGCAACTGCATTGGACAGAACCCAAATGTCCTTTGAAACAGATTAAAATTTAATTGTAGAGGGAAGAATAGAATTAATAAATGTCCATCTGTAGTTCTTGATCTCTTTTCTGGCTTGTAAGTTAGAAGAAGATAAAAAGAGGCAATCACTCTTTAAGCATATAATTAATTTAAATATTGGAATAACTTAGCATTCATGAATGCATCTCTCTTTTATCTCCTCATTTTACATCTTTGTTTATCTTATTAAAAAATGTGCACAGTCTGTTGATTTCATCTATGTCCAGTATGTTGCTGAAAAGGAAAGAAAATAATTTTAGTTTTACCATTAGTAACACAAATACACTGGAATTTGTATGCTGGCTTTTGCTTTTGTGGACAAAGGCATTTTACTTTTGAAGGAAAATATCAGTGGCTAATGATATCTGTCCTGTTTGACTAACACTGGTGATGATGTCTTCATTAGTCAGAACAAATGATAAATCTCCCCTTGCTGCAGAGTATTGCTGTGCTTTCTCAACCAGCCATTTTAATTTTCAGGTTGACAACCAGTCAGAAAGAATCCATTATGCATGATCAAAGCTCATTTGAGATAGTTTTTGCCTCTAAAATGATGAGCTGAACAGGTCTGAAGTAAGAGGAAAGATATTTGTGCTGTAATCTGCTGGTTCAGGTGCTGCCTGGTTGTCACTCTGCATGCTGACTTGTGCTGCTGATCTTGACCTCTTTATCCACTTTGTCAAGGCAAGATAGAGATCCAGGGAAACCCTGTCCTGCATACTGTGGATGGGTGAGAGGAGGGTTCACCAGGTCGACTCAGCACGCTTTGGGAGTTACTGTGGCTAAGCACCATTCCCATTTAGCATTTCAATTGTGCCAAGGTAGGGTACATGATACACTTTTATTTTTAGACACAGCCCCTGTGATTTTGTTTGAGTTGATCTGGTGGGATACACTGGGAAAAAAACTTTAACTGACCTGCATGCCAGTGTGCCATGGACCTGAAACTATTAGAGATTAATCAATACCAATAATTATCAAGGTATGTCTGTGATTTAAGGTTTGCTAGATTTGCAGTGAGACTTTTCAGAACCAGGCTGTAAATGTGGCACCATAGAGAGTACTTTGCAAATTCACATTGTTTCTGAATTTTATGATGAGGATTGCAGCAGCTCTACCAAGCCAAGAATTAGAGTAGGTGCTGCAGTGAGGAGGTAGAGACTCTGGCTCCATGAAATAAAGGTGCTAATTCATGTGTCTGACCTGGGGTTTTAACTAGCCTAGGAATCCCCACACAATCTAAATGAAGGTTGCCAACCTACCTCATCTTGGAGTAATGTGAGAAATTCAGTTACTTTCAGTAGAGGCTTTTAAGGACATAAAATATAAAAACTGCCCATCAGGATAAATCTCATATATGTGCATAAATGTACATATGTGTGTATATACATATATTGTGTGCATATATATATATATATACACACACACACATACATATATATGTATATGTATTAAACACATACATATCTCTGTATACATTTCCCTCAGGAAAAAAGGCATCCTCTTGGTGGCCTGTTGGGTAGGTCACACAGTTCAAATTAAAAGACAAGTTCAAGTCCTTGCCCTGAACCAGACAGATTGTCTATAGAGTAATGATTTTTGCTACATTCCTACAATTTCACAGTTTTCCTCCCAGTGTAAGAATCAGACCAGGTCATTCAGAAAGATGTGGAGGGTTTGGTGCACAGTGTGCAGGCAGAGTTAACATTGCTCTTCTCTCAATATTGCAATACTGCCCATGTTAGTTCTGCCTCTCTATATGGAAAGAAACAATACCATTTTCTTTTAAATTGTACATTCATAGCTGCATTTTAAACCTTACAGTACCTCACAATATCCTTATAAAAGGATATAAAGATACTGGTTTTTTCATAAACCAAATTTAATTTCTTTTTGTTTGTAAGGCAATACTACATATCCTTTCCTAACAAGAACAGTGTAATTCCTGGGCAAAAAGGTAATTTGAAATCTTTTGCTAGCAGGCTGGTTATGATTTTTCTTGTTTGCACTGTTTTGTGGTCTAAACCTTCAAAAGTATTTTTTTTCTCTGTGCAAAATTATTTACAAAATTATTTTTATAGCTTATACACTTCAGCTGATTATGGTAAGAAGAACCATAGAAAATTGTGTTTATTTCATCATGGTAATTTCCTCAATCTCAAAATGAGATTTTTTTCCCACTCTCCATGTAAAAAAAATGCAAACAAACAAAACGAAAAGACAAATTCTCACTTTACAATACCAGTTTTGTATTTTAATAAAGTGTAATCTTTAGTGATGCCAATGGAAAAAAAAAATGCCTTTCAAGTTGTTAAGATTTCATTTTTTTCACTGAGAGAATAAATATTCTGTATTTACTTCTATCCATCTGCTTTTGATTTAGGCATTTTGTTTCTTCTGTTTCTCATATTTTGAATGGGCTTTTAGTATGAGTTTGTTAAGTGCAGGCAGAAATCAAAGGTTGATTTGTAAGTAAAATGCTATCCTACAACTTAATCTGTTATTCCAACAACAACAAAAATACTTCTTCTCTTTCCTTGCCAAATCTGTAAAGCCTTATTGCAGAAAACCTCTGTACAGAAAGGTTTTAAAATTGAGCAATATAGTAAAACAACACCTTCTAACACTATCAAACCCCACAGCAATGTTTTTTTTGTGTAATGGTTATGATTTAATGCAGCAATTACACTAAACTGCTCTGGTAGTTTCAGCAAGTCCTGCAGTTTGCAATCCTCAACCAAGAGTTTTGCAATCTCTATGAGGTAAATGTTTTCACAGTAAAGATCCTTGATAATGTCTGGGCATTAACAGCATACAGTCCATCGCAGTGTTAGGTATGAGAAGGTGGTATGGCTGGTGAAGGCTGGGCAGAAAGCTTGTATTTTTCTCCGGAAAGTTTGGCAGAGCTAAAGGATAAAATGATGTTTGAAAACAACCTGCCTTTTCTGAAAAACCAAATCTAATTTTTATAATGTTTTAGGCCTTCCATTAAATGAAAGCACTTTTCTGTACCACTCACTGTCCTTGTGATGGACAGAAGGACAAGAGCTTTTACAGGGCTAGGTGGCACCACAAGAGATATACACTGTCAGTCTTCTCCTATAAGAGGGTCATACCATAACTGAATGATTATTTGTACAGCAGTTCTGTGCAAGAATCACAAACCTTTTGGGGTGCTGGAAAAATTAGTCAACATACTGAAGAAATCAATCATAAATAAAATATGTGGGTGAATAGTGGGTAATGTGAATTCTCAGTCAAGGCTGAACTGTGATCTCAAAGAAGTGGTGGCATAAATTTAGAATTATCCTTGTCCCAGAACCTTGATAAAATTTTATCCTTTTGCAAGGAATAGGAAAATCTCAGAGTTTCTTGTCCAGTACCCTGAGCACTGTCAAGCACTTTGTACTCTCCTATCCTTGCTAAAAACAATCCAATTTTTTTAAGAGACATTGTTGCTTCTTACAGTAACATAAGTCTAGAGCAACTGTAATAACTGGAGTTGCAGAAATGGTTTCTAGTGGAAAAAGAACCCATCCAAAATGCTGGTTTTGCCTGATTTCTTCAATGTGTTTGTGGAAAACATTCCAGTGAGTTGCAGTATTTTCTGTTTTGATTTTACTACTACATATTATATTATGAGATGCTGAAGTCTGCATATTTCTACTTTATTGAAACATTTTCAACTTTGTTGATGAAAAAACAATAGCAAATTTTAAAAATGGCGCATGACAGACTGTACCTGTGACTCAAGTGTTCTGTATTTTGTGTGACTCAAGTTTCTGTGAACAGTTCTGCACTTAAAGCTTGGGACAGTGTTTCTGTCTTTGTTATCTGTAAATCAGCTTTACATTCCCTCCTTTCACTCAACACTGCTTTGACCATGGTTTTGAAAACAACAATTCTGGCCTGCTCTAATTTTCTAAGTAACTTGAGTAGCTGGTGTCATTGCTACCTGTAATGCTCTTAGAGAGAGAGAATCTTTGCAGCACCAGGGCTTTGCCTTCCTGTAATTCAAAGGTGTTACTATGGCTGTGAAAACATACTTGAGTTATTTTTAAATCAATTATGTTGAACACAGTTAGAAAGTAGGTTTGTTAGACAAGGTAGGGTCTACAGACATTCCGGAGCACAGTGTTAAAGCAATTAGCTGCCAGCAAAGTTCATTAGCTGAGGTTGGCAGTGTGTATCTGAGCAAGACAGACTGGCCTGGCCAGTTCTGTGCTGAAGCAAGATGCTGGTTCCTGGTCTGCTTTATTTGAGTTGATATGGAGGGGATGTGTAGGAAAAAAAATTACGTTTGTCTTGACCTGCTTTTGTGAAATGCAAGCAGTGTTTGCTTAGTGTTTGTATTTAAATGGGTAAAATATCTCATTTTTGTTGAGATGAATGAAATTGAGTGAAATACAAAATCCTGTAAATTAAGGAAGTTCAGTATTTTTTTTACCCTGTTGACTGAAAGTTATAAATGTAAACCACATTCTTATCCCAAACATGAATCAAGGTCTTAAATCCTCAGAATTCTGTTTCCTTTTGCCCAACCATAAAAATGATTTCTCTAGGCAGAGATATACATTTTATGAGCAATTTATTTTACAAATATATTTGCAGGAAAGCTTTCTGTATTTCAGAAAAATGTTTTCTATATTCAGGAACTTTTTTTTTTTAACTGAAAAGATGTCTTCATAAATGAACATTTCACTATTTAATTTGTTCAAATTTTTTTTTCAATATTTCATTTGTATTCATTTATCCTTCAACACTTCTCTTGGAAAGTTAGATTAGTACCTTTTTAATGTTTGTTTACTCAATTTTTAATATTTTATTTAAACTCCAAAATTGTTCTAGAGAGGATAAGGTGAATTGCTGAATTTTGTTAGTTAGGTTGCTATAGCTTGACTAGGCCAGATGACTTGCAAATAAAGTTTTTTACAATTAAAAAGCTTTTATATGCTTTCTTCTTGTTTTCAATCATTTTTATTTCTTCTTCTCTAAATTCCTCTCTGTAAAACAAAAATCTTGGGACAGATAGTGTCTAAACTTGTGTCTAGTTGATCTCAGTTCTTCCATAAAATAGCTATATACTTTTAACTCAAATTCTACTGTGCAGATTAGAGATGTACTGTTTTCTCATCTCTGAGGCATAGTGAGGGTATATTCCATGAATCTTCAAAGAGTCTGCCATAGTTGGAGACATATAAATGTTGAAAACAAGGGAGGGTAAAAGAGCACCACCACAATGTAGGTTTGGGATTACCTTTTGTAGACATGCTACTGAGGTGAGCTCAGTGACAGCCATAGCAAGAAATTCAGGTGAAAATACAAACACACTAGTTCATTACAGACTGTTCCCTCACAAACTTTATTACTTACTTTCTTTATAGTCTACCAGGACTGTGTAAGCCTACAATATTTAAAAACTAAGTAAAAACTCAACCAGCTTCTATGTACAGATAATAATGATAGGATAATCACTCATGTATTATCTTGCAAAAATAATATGGGCTTTACTTTCCCTTCAATCTTTTGATTGTTGCCTTGTGGAAACATGTACAAACCTTGATTATCAGCCATTCATTCTAAGGCTAATGTTTTGAAAGGGCAAAACGTAACGATGGTCATTGCTTTAAAATTGTTGGTTTACAGCTGGCAGGTTTTATGACAGATAACCACATTTTAATACAATGTTATATTTAGGAAAATAAACCAAGTTATAAAGTTTTTCAGCTTTTTGATTTCTGTGTTGTCACAAGATCAGTCTATTATTTTGTGTTTTGTTTTTTTTTTCTTATGTGAGGACCAGCATTAAATGCTTACACCTTGGTGACCTTTCAGTGTAATGGTTGGTTTAAAGACTTGTGTGGCTTTCATCAGTCAGGACATGGTACAGTTTAAAATATATTTCATACCATTCGGACTAAACACAACAACAACAACAACAAAAAAATCCAATTTCGGGGTGAACTCCATGTGCATTAGAAAAAGAAATAATACACTTCATGATGGTGTAAATCACATTGTATGATAGGCAAAGAGTAAATGAGGTATTATTTTATACCTAAATAAGAGGAAATACTGAATGACCTGTCAGAATATGTTGCTTTTCAAAGTTTTTCACAGCTTCAGGCACTCAAAACTTCATTCAAAACTGCAGAGCCAAGGCAGTTGCTTTTGATATGCTTTTGATATGTCATCTGACAAGTTTCATGTTCCAAGTTTGCCAGTTGCTATTAGTTCTATAGTTGAAATATTGCTGTGAACCATGAAATATTTATCTGAAAATTTAAAACATGGCATACTGCTTGCTGACTGTATTTACAATGTCAGGTCACAAGAGCCAGAAACCATTACAGAGTATGATGCAAATTATAAGGTGCTAAAATGATGCTAAAGCCAAAACCAAGTAAAAAATTTGTATTGAGCAGTACATAAATAGTTTTTTATCGGGCAGATAGAAATCTCTAAAAATCTCAAGGGGACATTTCAATAGACAAAAACTTTTATCAGTTGTGGTAAGGAGCAAAGTAAGTAGATAGAGATGACAAGGTATTGCTGATATCCTCAAACATGAAAAATTAATCAAAACCTCTGTTCATACCTCCAGATACAGACAAAAAGACATAATTTTCTAAGACTTTTTTGTGATATAAGGTTAAGACTGAACTTGTCAATCCTCAACCTTCTTTATGAGTTCTTTCTGAGATGCCTTGCTATATTGTAAGTTGACTTCAGTAAAAGGAGTTACTTCAGAAATTAATTTGGCCTCTTGTTCTTCCCGACTGTTTACTGAAGCATAAAATAAGGTAGAAATGAGAGATGCAGAATTGCTTCCTAAAAACTAACCAATAAACTTGTGCACACAGATTGAGGGAAGGTTTTCAATAAGCAGTGGGATTTCGCCAGCTGTGTTGAATACTTGGTTTGGCTGCCAGAAAAAAAAAAACCTACAAAAATTTTTCTAATAAACTTTTGTTCTTTAGGCTACTGGATTGAGAAAGATGGGTCAAATGTTAGAAATATAATCTTACCAGTGAGATTATTACAAATAATGCCTTTCTGAAAAAAAAATATTTACACACAGAAGAAATAGACATATCTGAAAATTAAAAACTTTACTTCATTTTAATTTATATCTGGAACAGACTGATCAATTAGTTTGTGCACTAGAATACAAAGACAGATGAATCAGCTAATGAAATTGATAATGGTTATAATAGGTGACAAAAACCCCCTATAACTGAAAATAAAGCAGTGTATCTTGGTTTATTTTCTAGACATATTATTATCAAAAAATCTTATCTAGGATGTAACAGACGCTTCAACTTATGCAGGAATTAGCCTTTTCAGAGACACCCTGAAAAGATGCTGAATCTGAAACACTTGAAACAAGTAAGCAAGAAATTGGCTTAATTTAGATTCTCAGGAGCATCTTAGCTTCCTTTAGATGCTATCCTAGAAAAACAAACGCACGTACTTCCATCATGTGGAAGCTTCCACTTGCCAGTTGAATTCACTAGCAATTGAACAAAGGTCAAAACAAATATTTGCAAAATTTAGAACAGCAACCTAAAAAGCAAATTTTCTCTGTCAAATATGTTCAGAAATGCATTCTATTTGATCAAATTCTTATTTACAATGGAGACCAGGTAGCATCAGCATGACAAAGTTACAGTCAAAATACATTTTTAGGAAGATTACGGCTTTTTCTGTGGCCCAGCAAGTTTTAAATGGTTCTCCAATAGATTTTTTTTAACTTTTTGCTTAAAACGCACCCAACACAAAAGAAGTTGCCATTACAAAAATATTTTACTTTAGCCAAATATAGAATTGGAGATATCATGGCTGCTTATTCAGAGAAACATTTATTGTATCTGTTCCTTTTAATGTTTTCTAATGAGTGAAAGTCTTATCTGACATAATCAAGAGTCAATGGATTGTGAATTATATCTGTGTCTAAGATTGAATTCTGGATGTTCTGTAGGCAGGAAGTACTTTGCAAAATGAACACATAATGCGCACAACTTCTACAACTCCACCAAAATATGTGACTAGATCATGGCTGTGTTGTCTCTGGAGGTGAGAATATTTTGGGGCACCCGTGGTGATGGATTCTCCTTCCTTTTGTAACTGCTCTAACAACAGTTTTAGACACAATTTTAAAAATCATTTAAAGCTAGGCTGTACTAGCAGCACACTGGCCCAGTGTGGCTGAACAGGGTGTCAGAACTGCAAAAAGCTCTGTGCTGCATTAAGTTGACTACCATGACATGGTCCCTTTCCTTATGTGATTTTGACAGATACCTCTATTTCTCTCCTGGCTCCACCAGCAGAAATGTAAGGTTTGTATTAACAAAGCATCTCAGATGTGCATTTCTCACAATTGAAATCTTTATCACAAGACTTCCATGATTTTGGGCTGCATCAAGATCGACTCTAGAAAAAGAACATTCTTGTTTTGATCTTGAACAAAAGCTTTCCAAACCCTTCAACTTGGCATGTGCATTTCAGTTTGCTTTGAGTCCCTAGCACTCCTCAAAAAAATGTAGACCCCTTCATGTTATGTCACTGACATAGCCACTGCTCTGAGTAACAAATTGTTTAAAGAGGTCCTTTCTCTTTCAGTTTTCTACTTCAGATTCAATTTGAAAATCATGTAGATAAACATGAATTCTAAAGAATGCATTTTTATGCTGAAATCCTTGTAGTTTTTGAGGCATATCCAATGAAGGGCTAAATGATATATGCTTTCTGTTATTTTCTCTTTCCTTCTGTGAAAATGCTATGCTCAAATCTACTGAGAAGACACCTCAATACACAAAAACAAACATTGGCTTCATTGTTCCTGGGACAGGTGAAAGTTTATCCTAGGCAATGGCCATTCAACGACGTACGACAAAAATGCCGACCCTCGATCAAGGTACTTTTGGAAGGTCTTTCATCATGGAAGAGATGAGAAGAAACTTTCCACTCACTGTAAAGCTATGATAGAGCTCTTCTATTTTATATTTCAATCCATTTCTTTCTATTCCTAAATTTGCCACTTGCTCACTGTATGATCTGCAGGAATCTACTCTTCCCTCTTTCTCTCTTCCTGTTTTCTGCATGGATGCTAAGATCTCCCTTCCGGTGCTGAGATCTATCAATAGAAAATGTTACACTGACCAAAGTCTTTATACTTCCTGATAACCAAAACTCTCTGTATGTACAAATTTTCTACAGAAATACAAATAAGAAAATATACTGAAACAAATCCCTGATCAGCTAGTCATAGTATTTAAAGACTCTCGTAACATTGTCCAGGCAAAACTGATTTGAGTGGCACTATCCCAGAAATGTATTTGTCGTGGTTGAATTTTGTGTGAAAGATAGCTCAAATAAAACAATTTTCCCTTTATACTGTCATTGAATTATAAATACTTTTATAGGAATAGCAGAGAATATGCACTAAGTTGTTACAGGAATGCAACTCGTGTCTTGGTTAAATTGCATTCATTAAAAATAATAAAAAATCAGTCAGGGACGGGGACTTTTTAAAATGTATTTTGTATCAAAACTTTTCTGCATCAAATACTTACTAGGATACACTGGAAACCTATTTTGGATCTGCTCTCTTGTGACATGATAAAAACATCCTCTTGTAGTTGTAAATTTACATTTGTCAGTATCACAAAATCAATACACATTTAAACACATCTAGTGTTGCACAGCCACTAGATTCCCCTGGCTAAAACAACATCAGTAGCAGAGTTCAGGTCTGACAGATTTTGTTTCTGTACCATGATTGGGCTTCTAAAGTATATAAGACTCTGGGAAATAAATTTTTCCTTCCTCCTGTGTAAGTTCTAGAAATTGTCAGAGTTTTCTCAAAAAATTAAGTAAGGAAAGTGTGTCAGTGCTCTATGGAGCAATGTAATGTCTCCATGAGCTATTGAAATGCATTTGGTTTCAAAAATGCAACCGTATTTTTGATAGATAACAGAAAAGATATACAACTCCTGCAATATCATCCAACCAAAATGCATGCTTCAAATCAGAAAATACAGCAGGTTAATTTCAAAGGTGTGTTTTTTTTTTCTTAGCAGCAAATAGCCCATAGGTCTATATCAGACATTTATAAATGTATTGAAATTGGGTCAGTGCTAAACTGCAGATCACAGCAGTTGAGCAGCTTTGACACTGACTGGTAGCATAGAGAAAAAGAACAGGATGAGAGCTGAAGATATATTGTGCCTTGTAACTTCAGTGGGTAGCATAGCAACTGGAGAAATGCTGGAGAAATATCCCCTTGTGGACTTCATAGAGCTGGAAATATATTTAGTCTACAACACAGCTTTTATGCCCAGCTTGCAAAATTTTTCAATTTGGTGTTGCTCCAGGTTAAAAAACATACCAGCTGAAAAGTGTGAATTGGAATCATTTGCCATCAGTTCTTAATGTAATGACTGATTTCCCACTCTGTATTCAGCAAGCTGCAGGCAACGGATTTGAAGTGAATCCAGGTGGAAGTAAGCCAGACATGTTAAATTTAAGACCTCTATTTCACAACTCCCTACAGAAATTGAGCAAATAATGTAGCTGAAGTGCTTTCTACACACTGTGTAACCCAACTCTTTTGGCATTCTGATTAATTTCTTGCCCTTTTTTGCTGTACACACAGTTAAAAAGTACAGTAAGAGAAGGAAGGAGTTGTAATAGGATCTATCAAATGTTGGATATAAAACGTTCTTGTATTATTTTTAAATTTATATACCAACAGCAGGAAAAGACAGAAGTACATATAAATACTGTGGTAAGTAGCCAGGCTTTTCAATTTAATTGCTATTTTCACACCTATTGTCTGGTTAGTGCTGGCAGCAATGAAAATGTATTGTAGTAATCCAGTGCCCAGAGTTTAGGTATGCTCACTTTCATTTAACTTGAAGTCCAGGCTTAATACAAAATCTTCCTTCCAGAATCAACTTTTTGAGTACTGTGCAGTGGTAATGCTCTGACTTTCTAGAAACATAAATAATGAGACGATTTTCATCCAATTTTTAGCCTCTTATAGTGCACTTTAAGGCAGTGGAAGTTTCCAATAAATAACACAATGCCAGATTGGCATATTGAATTTTCTGGATGCCAACAGAAATTTCATTTTAGATGGATGGAAATAAAGCATTAAATAGATAATTTTATTTTACATAGAAACATTTTTATGATAATTTCTGCACTATTTGTCTTTCTATTTAGTTTTAATAAAAAATTGCACTCTATTGGATGAAAGTATAGAAGATCTTGCTAATGAATTCTTAAATTAACTTATGGAATCTTAGTTAAATGTAACAAAAAAGCCCCAAACACCAAACAACCAAGCCCTGATGGAAAGAACCAAGGATATATTGGTTCTTTCTATTCCTCAGGATGTTGGATGGGTGGAGATAAGGAATTTGTAAATACAAAAAATGTTTTGAACCAAGATTAGCTGGGAGTTCAAAATGTGAAACAGAAATGGGGCATTAACAATATGTTGGTACCTGAAAACTACAGACTTCAAAATTGCCTGTATCGGTTAGTTCTAGCTTAGTAGTTGTCCCTTTTGTGTTTGACACCTGTCTGTTACGAATAAGGGTGTGTTTATTAAGGTAGGACAGCCTTGGATTCCTACCATCTGAAACAATGTAGTGTCTAGCATATTCACCTGGTTTGAGCACACAAGCAGATGCACAGTTGTGTGATTGTGAGAACTCACTGTAGTTTCTTGTCTGCTTTGGGTTTAAGTTGTTTCTCCCTGTTAAGGATTACACAGAAAATAATAATTCCTATTGTTAACTAACCAACATATAGAATTTGCAATATTGAAAAAAGTTCTTTAAATAATTATATGCACAGAGAAAAACTACAGCATTTTTGCTGGCTGTTTTGAGGTTTCTTTCAATATGTGCACATCTGTGTTTGTTGTTCTGTGATTGAGGAAAAATGCTCAGGAGAAGCAAATATTCTAACACTTAAAAGACTGCAATTTAAATTAAATAAAAATTTATGCTCATAAAGTGAAAAATAGAAAAAATCTGTTTGATCTGACACTTTTGTTCAATGGAAATTATGAATAATGGAAATCAACAGAGTGGTGTGAAGAAATATAAACTCATACATTGAATATATTCAATTAAATTAGGACTTGTCAGATATTACCTCACTACAAAAAACCCACTTTCTATACATAAGTTTTTTTGTGGCAAATGGCTTGTCAAATTTCTATTATTACTATTATTGCCACAATAACGTAAGCTCCATTTAATAACCAGAAAGGCAATGCAGAACATACACAAGAAATGCTGAATCTTTTCTCTGTAGTCCTTTGTTTTGTGCATTTGACTCTTGTGAAGATTATTTTGCTTTCCCCAGCAACTTCTGAAGATGGTGATTTTGTAATCTGGTCAGTGAGCTGTGAATAAGTAAGAGAGAGAATAATACAATGGTCATCAACAGAAACCTAGTCACTGAGGCAGAGACACATATGCTGGTGCTTTTATTTATTTGTTGCTTGTTTTCTTTTGGTTTATTGTGAAGATTTTTGTTTGGGTTTTTGTTTGTTTGTTTTAACAGACCATATTAGTTACCAGTAAAGAGGCATTTTTTTAGTTTAGGTCCTTGGATAAAAAATAAGTTGTTCTTGAGATCTGTCACTGTGTACAAATCCTTTGCTTCCTTTAACTTTCTTAAGATAACTCCTCTTTCCCTCCTATCTGTTACCCCTGCCCGTAGAGGGGCAACACGTTGTGATGTGGGAGTGGAGCCTCACAGAGGACAGCAGGCAGCAGCTTGGTGAAACATGGAAAGCTCTTTTATTATCTGACTCCAAAAGCTTATATACATTTTGTACAGAGGGCCAAGATTGGCCCAAAGAGATTACAACCTCCTGACTCCATTGGTCAATATGACCATCAGTCAAGTTCTCTCTCAGAGAACAAGAATGCAAAGCATACAGATAAATTCTAAGAATATAATCTTGTTTACATGAAGCAGCGTGAGAAGCTGCTGCAAAGATTCAAACACTTGAAACCAAGAAATGCAGGGACGAAACCTATCCATGTGTAGTTATGGATTTTGTTGAGTTTCCCAAATGATTTACTATTTCTATTACTGTCTTTGTTCTTATTCAAATATGCTTTCTATTTACTTTATATAAATTCAACTTAGCAATTTGTTTGTCTGTTATTTTAATTTCTTCCCCCATCTGTACAGTTCCTATCCATCTCAAAGGGGTGCCTGCCAATCTGTTAAATCACCTTAGGAACCAGTGCCCCTTACTCCAAAGTTACTTGTCTGGAAAGCTGCAAAAATAGTGCTGCAGGTGTAAGCTGGCCCCCTGCCCACTCCAGTCCTGATAGCTTCATAAATCTTGACCCTCCCGTAGCTCCACAATTACATTTCATGACACAATTCCGAGCAGTGTTATTCACCCAGTGCCCTAATTTACATTTCCCAAGACAAAAGAACATACAGATACTCTTTAAGAGCTCTCTTTGCTTTTACATTTGTCCAAGGGTTACTTTTAGGTCATGTAGAAGAAACCTGGCAAAGGGGATGGTGGTGAATAAACTTTAAAACAAATTAAAACTAAATATAGATTAAGGAAAATGCAAGACTCAAGCTGTCATTGTTCTCATGCCAGCTGAAACTATGGATCAGTGTACTTTCTCTATCAGAAATAAGCAGCTGCTATTTCTTTTGTGGAACAGAAAATAACTGTTATGTTATTTTGGCTGTGTTTGATGAGACAAACTTTCCCTGCATATGTGCCCATGCTACAAGTTTAGTGCTAAGAACACCTTAAATAAAGATGGAACTTGAAATGCCGGGGAAAAGTACTCTGCTGTCTTGCACCACCACACATCATATCAGGACTGGGATTTACATCTCCTAACTTTAGACATCTACACTATATGTGTTTCTGCTCTGCAACTCTGACCATCTTCACACACAGTAGGAGAAAATAAGCACAATGGGGCTCTGACTCACATCTGCCATGATGGCTATTCAGGATGGGATGAGTGTGCCCAGAAGTGTTTGCTCATCTCTTGTCTTCACTAGAGGAATTCTAGGGAATTACTACAGAATGGAATTACTACACTGGAGGTGTCTAATGTCAGGTCATCTGAATGTCATCCTGTTCTGTGTAGGCCGAATGTGATAAAGTTTCCAGGGAGAACATTCAGTGCTGTAAAAAAGATCACAGAAGTATTAAAAACAATGCTTTTCAGAATTCCGAAGAGTTTATGGTTAGCATTTGTGGTAATGCCATCCATTAGAACAAGTATTTCACAGTTTTGTGTTACCACAACTACTGGGCCCTACATATGAGATGGGGTTTTCCTCTGCTGAGCTCTCCATTAAGATGCAAATCATGAATTTGGTCTACAGCCAGTTTGTCATCTGGTCTACAGAGGAGATTGGAAGCAAAAAGCAGTAAGGAAAAGATACAGTTAAAAATAGCAGCTAATGGATCAGATGCAGCAATGGGATGAGCATTAATCTGTCAGGAAAAGGACATTGGTAGAAATTTTTTGAAAGATAATAAAGGAATTCTGTGAGTTTTACTAAAAAAAGCAAGCATAAATAGGATGTTGAATGTGAGCCTGAAGACTCTTGTTTGAAAATTCACTACAAGAAGGAAATAATAATAAGCTGGAGATGGGCTTCAAACTCTTGAAGCTGAATGTCAGATAATATTTAAATAGGGCAAGGAAAAGCTGTGAACAATTTCAAGAAGTAACATCATAATAGAGGAGGGAGAGGCTATGCTGCAGAGTCATGGATGCATTGCTTGTCTCACTCAGTGAGACAGGTATATAATCTTTGTAAGCATCATATTTTGTGCACATTGAAGCACTGATGTTCCTTTATTCAATTCCAAACAAAAGAAAGTTACAAAAATGAACACAATAGATGATCATTTGGAAAAAAAAATTGTCATGTGAAGGTGTGGAAGGGCAGGTGCTGTGCAGTAGAACTTTAGTATATTCCACATCCTTGACATTTGAAAACAAGGAGCAAGCCAAGCTAAAGATGACATCTTTGAAATATGAATATATATACCATTATCCACAGTAAATGAGTAAGAAAACAGCTTTAAATACCTCAAAAAGAAGTTGTTACGATTTTGACCTTAATTTGACAGTTATCCACATGAGCTCAAAGAGATATGCTGAGAGTTTAGTTTGGAAATGAGTTAGGTCTGGAATAAAAGGGTAGATTCATGACTCTGAGGCTCAGAAATAGTAGCTGCACGTCCAAAGAAAAAGGTGGATGTGGGGACCAGAGAGATAGGAGCGTGGAACACTGGGGAGCCCCAAGATGAGATTAGGATAGGGGAAGAGGACAATCCTTAAAAGTCCAAAACCAAATAAATGGAGGGAGAAAAGAAGGAAAAGGAAGTGTCTACACCTGTTTAATTCCTCATCCTATAGGAGGAAAACTAAGAAAAAGGTAAAATAAAGAAATTTGGCACATTGTTAATACAACCCACAACATAAGTTTTGTTATTGTTCTCACAGTATTTACCATAGATATAAACGAGCTTTTAGGTCCTGAAAATCTATAAAAATTAAAAGCCTATCAAGAAAGGTTTTCAGCAGTGATAAGGACATGTAAGCAAAGAGAGTTTTCACAACTGTATGCAACATGGGGGATTGGGGTTGATGATTCTTAAGACAGATCTTTTCAGGCTCTGTGTGCCATATCAACATGTGGGAGAATTAAATACTGTTTAGTCCTACTGTTAGTTCAGGCAGTGAAGTGCTTAAAAGGAAAAACTTATGTTTTATAGATAATTGACCCCTTTTTTTATTTTGCAACTGTTGTCCACATATCTGATGAGGATTGATTTTGAAATGCATCCCAGCTCTGGCTGGATGGAATATGAACAGGACAAGGGCCCTCCAGGGTTAAAAACAGATAAATGTTTTTTTGAGTGAATGTCCTCAAACTCATGGAATACAGAAGATATCACGTGAAAAAAATAAAGCCATTACGTTCATTCTTAACAGAATTAGGCATCACAGATGTTTCTATAATGCACAGATTTCTACATTCTCAAAGAAGCTTTTCAGCTGTCCTTGCAATTTTAAGACAAAATATTCTATTAGAAGAACCAGGGAAAATAAATGAAACATGTAATTATTTTTACAATGGGTAAACTGTTGATTTGTCAAACTACAGAGAAAGGAACTCTAAGATATAATTCATGTTCCAATTTAAGAATATGTTTAAAGAAGTAATTAGAAAACTACAAGCCAACTCCTTCTCTCATTACCTTTCTGAAGCTTCTTTTACAGACCTTTAGTATTTTTGCGGACTTTCAGTATTTTTTGATTTTTTTTTTAAAAAACCTTCCTGTGCTTTATCATAGGGATCATTTGAAGATGAAAAAGGAAGTTTAGAGGGGGTTAGTTTACCAGTTCTCTAGAAATGTGAGGACATAGCAAGCCAGTCCAAATTCCTTGAAGTTTAGATGTGCCAGATTTTTACAGCTGCATTATTCTTTATCAATCTATTAAACCCCTTTAGTACTATCTTTCAGAAAAGTTGTGAATTATTTACCCCTTTGGATTTGGACATTTTTACAAACGTCAATGTAGCTGCAGTGTGCAACAAAGACAATTTTTTAGCTGCCCCCTCCATTATGTGACATAATAATGCATCTTCTGTGTGGACACTATTGATACTGAAGTGAATGAGCCATGCAATCAAGGTGTGAATTACTGTAGAACTCTGTCTCCTTTCCCTTTCCCATTTTAGATTATTTCTAGATCCAGATTCTTGGTAAAAAAAAACTTCAACACTTGCACAGTCTCACAACTCCTTTCTCAGTATTTTATTTCCCCTTAGTTATGAGAGATTGAGTTTATCTATCTTAGACGTTATAGAAGGCAAACTCGACCAAAACTGAAGTCTAATAAATGGCACTTCTAAACTCATATTACACATGCTCTCATGTTCTGTTATTTTCTACTGTTTGACAAAGGAATAAGTGAGGTTTTAAAGTCAAAACTCTACTTTGCAACCATTGGCTTTGAAGGAAATGAGAAAAATAGGAAAGAAATTTGGTTTTCTTTTTCCCTCAGGAGTATCATGTCTTGGGTTTCTTTAGTTACAGGAGAGTTTTAGGTTTCCATCACTAAATGTCTCTTGTATGGGGGGCAGGAGGGAGACATAGTCTAAAATGAATGAAAAGAGAATTTGAAAACAAAGGAAAAAGGAGTGTGTAATGATGAGAAACTCCAGAGTGGTACTGGATATAACATTTCTGGTAATAGTTTTTTTCCCTCTTCTAAGGCCTTAGTGCAAATGGAGACATAATTGTTCAAAATAACATGCATTTCCTGCTACTGGCATATAAAAATCCCTTACATTCTTCTTACTAAACTAGTAATTTCTATCATTTTTGTGGATTATAGTCACTGGCCATTACAAAGAAATTTGACCAGGCTATAATCTGCATATAGTTTTGAGGGCCATGTTCATAGAACCCCTCCTACACCCAGTGCAGTACAAAAGACACTGCAAATGTAGTCCTTGAGATGGAAAAAACCTGACTCAAGATGTGTGACCACAGTGCTCCCAGTAACCCCAAGTCAACACTAATACTGGGTGTATCTGCTGACTTTTGTAGTGTGGCTTGCCACAGGATGGGTGAGGGACAAATACACCTGCCTCAGGGCAGGGTGATATGCTCAGGTATAGGATTTATCATTAATATATCCCTTAGCCATGAAGCAGTTTTTAATGTCCTGCTTTTTCATTCTCTCTTAATAAAATCTTTTTAACCAGCTGTGCTGCAGCCGACCACATGCTGAGGGGCAGCAAGGGGAGCAGTACCATTTTCTTTTGATTAAAAAACCTATTGTTTTCATTGCACTGATAGTAATTTAGTCTTTCTGTGTGTCCATTGAAAGAGCAAGTGTTACTCTTTAATTCTACTTTCAGAAAATGGCTGCTAAAATACAACAAGAAGCAACAAGATCCATAATTCTGATTAAAGGAATCAGTGTCTTATCCCTTAGCTTAGCATGTATATCGCTTTTGGGATAGTTGTGCCAGGCAAAAGGAGTACTCTTTCTAGTTGGCTCCATTTTTGTTGCTGTCCTGTCCTGCTGCCAGGATTATTGAAAGTACCTTTCTGACCTTTTTGAATAAATTAGGATTTTACTTCTTTTCCTTAGGTTCTATCTATAGCTGTGAACTGTCTATGAAATCTTTTTATAAACACCCCTCTTGTTGCTGTTGTGGTTAAGTTAAGGTGGAGGTTGTGGTTTGGCCATTTGCAATTCTTGGGAGTGAAATGCCATAAAAGACTGTAGAAGCCACAAGAATCACTGTCATTCAAAGAGAAGAATATTTGACCAGTCCCAGATTACCCACCTTGCCTTCTTAAAAAACTATTCCTCTGTCCTCTTTTGGGATTTTCTTTACTGACATATATTAAATAAGAAGCCTTTTGTTGTACTTTGGTAGCAATTTCTTTTGGTGTCTCTCAGTATTCCTAAGAGATCTCTACATTCCTGTGCTATTATGTGGGTGATCACTTGGCAGCTTGGATTGGAGACCTGATGTCCGTTCAAAATAACTGTGTCTAAAGTGACCTGGTCTGCAATGTAACCCCACTGCATTTTGCATGAATGAATGGCTTTGCCTCTGAATGCAGTATTAATCAAGTTATGTGCTCAACACTACTGCTTGCCAACACTTAGAGGAACCCATTTCCAGGTTGGGATAGAACTTTATGTACGAGGAATTAGATTTACACTTTACACTTAGCTAGTGGAACATTCTCCTTCTCTACTGCTAGCTCCCCTCTTCAGCCAAAAGCTAAATGGTGCAAAAAGAAAATCTACAACAAATAGTAGTTGGATGAAAGCACAAATGTCTCCATTGTTTTTACTATCTTGTAGCATTTGTATTTCCTTTTCACCATCAGAAATACCCATGATATTATTTGCTTTTTTGAAAACCTCTTCTTTACTTACCATTTTCTTTGCTTACTATAAAAACAAACAAACAAACAAACAAACAAACAAACAAGCATTGATATATAAACTTTATAACCTTTTTTTTTTTTTTTTTTTTCTTGGCCTGGTTTTGCTCACAGATCCTTTAGAGCTAATGAGAAAGTTACACTAATTTACTAGGAGCTAGGCTTTCAGTCATCCACCAGTTGCAGAGAATTGCCAGAAATATTTACAAATTTGTTACTAAGTCCTTTGAGTATAGAACTGATTCAATTAAAGAAATCTATGCTTCTCAGCTTATGTTCAACAGCACTTTGCTGAGAGGTGAAAGAACTACACAGATTTTATCAGCACTAGCAGAAAGAGCACAGATAATTCCTACTGTTAGCATTATGATGAAAAACTGTTGCAGAGTTTGATCTCCATATTTTCATATGGGTTCTTGAAGTCTTTCCACTTTCATAGCTCCCATGTAGAAGATAGGTTCTTTATGAAATAAACCTCTTGTGTAAGTATAGTCACTTGTCTTTCACTATACTCTTGCCAAAGTATTCAATGTTTTTGCCAAAAAGTCTTCATCAGAAAAAATCCATCTCTTTAACCTTATGCCCTTGTAGACACTTTAGGTTCTTTTCATAGAACAAAAGGCTTTTACATATTGTAGTATAGCCATAAACTGTAAAGCATTTGACCTGTGATGGAGAAATGGTGTTTGAAAATATCTTCAAACACACCAAAAAAGAAAAATATATGTGACAAAAAATTCCATAAACCTTTGAACTGTACACTTTCTTTGGGAACTTTGGTCTCCTAACACGAAAGAGAAGATCAGACTGTACATATAGATAACTAATACAGAATTGATTCCCCAAAATATTACTGAAGAATTTGTCTTCACACAAAAAATAAGTGCAGAGTTTAATGGATATGTTCTTGGAAAGCCTAGTCCATATACATGAATACTATTTCAGAGTTTTAAGTATGAATCACATAGTGAGCATGTAGACCGTGGTTAAATTAAATAGTATATTTCTAATACATTTGTCATGAGATGAACAATGTTATAATTTATTTTTCTGGGAATTGGTATACAATATTAAGGAAAAAGTGTTGCTCTATCAGCAACTAAGACTATTTTGAAATCATCAATATTTATCCCATGTATTCATGTTGACATCTTTAATATGATCATGTAGCATCCATCAGCACATCTTACAAACAAGGTGATAAAACAGTAGATAGTTTGAACTGGTATTCTTTGACTAATTGCATTACAAGTACACTTTTAATATTCATCTGTTTAGCTTACAGAAGCAGGAGAGGCTTTTTCTCCAGCTGTGGTAGATGCAGGTTTTCCCTTGTAGTTGCCTGCAGATTTTATGGCTCTAACCAGACCATGGCCAAGTTTTATAACATCCTACTAAACTCAGGACGTCTGAGGCTGCTGGGAGCCCCAGACTGCTAGGTCTCCTGAGACAGGGGCAGGCTATGGTGTAGTCTTTGATCCTGGAGGAAGAGTGAAGTACTGAAGCTCTGCAGTGCTTTTTCAAAACGTACCAGTTGCAGCCCAGCAGTCAGCTCATCACTGCCAGGGCAACCATACTCATGGAACAGGACAGGTTTTGCTCAGCTGCACCAGTAGAGTACAGGAACTGGGAAGGGATTATAAAAATTATTGGGTTATTGAAGAAGCAGCAGTAAAGTAGAATCTTTCTAGCTAATCACAGAGAAATCTAGAAAAACATTACCAAAATGTGCTGAGGATTTAAAAGAATTGATTTTTCCCTCTTATCTGTTCTTTGTTGTGTACTTTAAAAGAGTTTTGCAGGTGCAGTTCAACCACTTATTAGTGCTTTGTATCCCTCCTACCCCAAATGACAGGAGGTAGAATGCTTTTTAAAAAGCTGAAGAGCATCAGGTTTTGCCTAATAAAATCTGAATTTTTAGTTGTTGTTCTGCAGAAATGTGCTCAGGTGTTTCTTGGATATCTCTGAAAATACCTGTATAGCTGTAGTAAGCTGAAAACAATCAATCTCCAACAAAATTATAAATGCCAAGGCATCTGGCATTATGAACTCAAACCTCTCAGATTTTGCCTGTTACTCTGACGAGGCGATTGATGGAGGCATGATCTCACTCGTCACATCGGCAGTATGATGAGAGCTGCCCTCCCACCATCCTACACTCATTGACCTTCACATGGGTTTTAGCTCATATTATCAACAGTGATGACATATCACACCAGAAATTCTCAACTTCACATTTAAAAGACCCAATAGATGCAATTTTCTAGAGAGAAATGTGAACAAAAATAAGGAAAATGAAAGCCTGAAGATTAGAAATATTAAGAAAAGGCGGGGGGGGGGGGGCGGGAAGAGAGGGGAAGGTTTTGTTTTTACAAACAACCTTGCTTGTGTAACTAGAAATATAATAAGAAGAGCCAACATAGTGAGCTACTCTCAGTACATGTACTTTTCTTATTTCTCAGAACTAGACAAGAGTATCTAGTCTTAGTGCTAACAAAAAATCAATGCCAATAAATTAATAGAAAGGAGGACATTTTGTCTCTGGTTCACTTGCGTAACAATTTTTATTTTTTATTTTTATTCACCTATTAATGCATGAGTATTTTACTGAGATCTGAAACCAACCATAAACTGGTTATTAACATGGCCAAAACACATGTGAATAAAGACATTATTGTTTCAGGTACAAACCTGGGGTTTGAAGATTGACTACAAACTCAGGAGGGATGTGACAGTTGTGAGGTTGTGTGCAAATCATCAGGGTTACTTGATCATAGTGCTTTAAAGATCTCAATTCCAGATTTGTTAGCTCAGAAGAAAAGTGATACCTTACCTCTGACCAAAAGGGAACTACTGTATTGCCAGAGCTACTGCCAAGGATAAGAGCCCACAAAGACAAGGAAATGTATTAAATCATGGAGGTTTGGACAGCCCGCTTTAAGCCAATATTACATTCTTACTAGGAAATGTTACATATTTGATTAAATTTGTTTAAAGACCACAAGATGGTATTCATTCAGGTGTTGATGAAAATACATTGGAGACCATATAGAAAGTTGTTTAAGAATTGAGAATTCTATGAGAAAATTTTGAGACATTAGGTACTAGCCAATGAACAGGAGCATGGAAGGATCATTAAGAGTTGTTGCAAGCTGCCAAAACCCTCCAGATCAGACAAAGCAAAAATGTTATTGCTATGAGTCCAGGAAATATAAATTTCTAAACCAAATATGGATTAATTTACTTTCAGAATGAGAATGCTATCAACATTATAGTCAGTAGCTGTGGGGATTCACGAGAGTAAGACAGACTTAATTAGCATATCTAGTCTGGTGACTAGGATGCCCTGGAAAGAACAAACAGAACTTTGAGCTCATGAGAAGATGGGATTAGAAATCTGCTTAAGAGAAGAAGAGTCAATCAACCCCCTACATGGATATGTTGAAAAATGTATGAGTTGTTTGTACGATCTTTTAACCTAATTATTGTAGTAGAAATTATTAACCTTACTGAAATGGTATATAAGTTCTTGGAAAACCAAAGTAAAATGGGATTCTGATCATGGTCAGTCTCCCCGTCTCTCCTTCAATCACCAATAAGTAGCATCCAAATTTTTGTAGTAAGGTTGCATGTTTGATGTTTTTCCATCATGGAGAGAAAGTGTCATGCCATAGCCCTACTCCTGCTGGCACTTCTGGATGTATTTGCTTTGCTTACTAGCATGGATAATCAAAGATGTGCATGCCAAGAAACACTGGATCTGCTGTGCGTTTCTGCACTGCCTTTCTATGTCTAATCAGTAAATTCAATAATTTCAGGAAAGGATACACTTCATCATTGGTGATTTACTTGTTGCTGTGCAATATAAACAGTATATATGCAATAGATTTATTTGGATATGTCCTGTTCAAGTAAAGGAAAGAGTCTGAGATATGCTGACAGATGGTGGTTAAAACTCATCTATTGCCATTTCTCAAAATCTCCCACTCCTGCTAGGAAAGATGGCAGTGAGAACAGGCCCAAGTGCAGAAAGCATTTTCATGTGATTTTCACTATTCTGAAATAGTAGTCTTATAGAAAATTTTACTAACCTCTCAAGTAATTTGTTTTTGGAATGTGGCAAGTACAGCATAGTGTTTGCTGATAGGTATATTGTAGTGTTTGTGGATTTAAGTGATTTAATCTCAGGTAGGAGTTTAGGCATACAATTTTTACTCATTTTAATCTTCAAATAATAGTTAAAAAGTAGTTGTTACATGGCAACAGAAAAGCCCTGTGATTTAGACCCCAACTGACATTTAGAAAAGTAAAATATTGTTTAGTGATTAACTTGTTATGAGTATTTGCATGTGGCCATCTGGAGGCTTGAGAGGTAGGTCTGTGTGAAAATCATGAATTTCAGCATGGCCAAGTGCAAGGTCCTGCACATGGGTTGGGCAATCCCAAGCACAAATACAGACTGGATGAGGAATGCATTTAGAGGAGCCCAGAGGAGAAACACTTAGGGATGTTTGTGGATCAAAAGCTCTACACGGTGTGGCCGGGCAGTTTTGCGGTCCAGAAAATCAAGCATGTTCTGGGCTGCATTAAACCAGCAGGACCAGCAGGTCAAGAGGGGTCATTCTATCCCTCTGTGCTACTCTTGTAAGACTGCCCCTGGGCCACTGCATGCAGATCTGGGATCTCCAGGACAAGAAAGATGTGGACTTGGTGAAATAAGTCCAGAGTAGGGACACGAAGATGATAAGGGAGCTGGAGCATCTTTCCTATGAAGACGGGATAAGTTGGGGCTGTCCAGCCTAGAACAGAGATGAGTCCAGAGAGATCTTGTAGAACCTTCTGATACCTTAAGGCAGCTACGAGAAATGTGGAGAGTGACTTTTTATAAGAACATATTTGACAGGACAAGGGGAATGGCTTTAAGCTGAATGAGGGTAGGCTTAGTAAAATATTAGGAAGAAATTCTTTACCATGAGGGTGGTGATGCACTGGAACATGTTGCACATAGAAGCTGTGGATGCCCTATCCCTGTAAGTGTTCAAGGCCAGGTTGGATGGGGTTCAGAACAATGACATCTAGTGGGAGGTGCTCTTCCCCATGGAAGGGAGTTTGAACTAGGTGATCTTTAAGATCCCTTCCAACCCAAATCATTCTATGATTCCACGATTCTATGATTTTTTAATTAAAATATAATTTTAAAGTTATTTTTCTTATTAAAGTTTGTCTTGGAGAGGAAAGATTGTGGTGGTGCTTGAATTCAATTCCAGTTGGGTTTTCACTGCTCCAGTTTGGTTTTATAAGTTGTGTTTTATAATTGTTTTGGAAAATTGTAATTATTACTATTGTTTAAGATGGCCTCTCCTTCCCTCAGACTTTCCCGCCAAACCTTGGTTGTCCCGGTTACCCCATCCCATAATAGTTATTTACCAGTTTTCTGTTATATGTCAATCTTTAAGTTATATAACTTCCCCACCCCCTCATCATGCATTCCTCCTCCCCAAGTTACTTATTATTGGTTCAAAATTTGTTCATTCCCTTGTTACAAGTTGGCAAAAGGTTATGATTGGTCCCACTCAATCCCACCCCTGTAACCCACTCAATAAAGAGCCATGTCATCCCAAGGTCAGCGTCTCTCCGGAGCACTGCCTTGGGGACCACGCACCCTCTTGGTTGCAAATCCTGAGTCCCGCCTCTCTATTCTGCGCACTATCCGCACCGTGGTCAGGTTTGCTCACTCCTCTGGCAAAGTGGCCCCCGGGTTGTGGTGGCGGCAGGGCTGGCCGGAGCTGCACCCTTGGTAGCCGACCACTGCAGTCTGGCGCCCAACGTGGGGCTGTCACGAGTGGGCAACCAGCTGACGACCCGACGGCGACGTCACTGACGCGGCGCCCTCGTTTTGAGAGCGTCGCGGTCAATCCGGTCCATCGGGACCTTTACGGATTTATCATTGACGTCGCGCCTCCCGGTGGAAGCAGCCTTCAGGTGCGCTCCCGGGAGGACGAAGAGGGTAGCTTCGCAGCACCCAGCGGAGTCCTCTTCGGTGCGGATCCCAGACCAAACCGCCGTATCCACGCAGGAACCAGGGAAAGGGTAAGCGTGAGTCCCCTAACCCTCACCCTTCCCTAAAGGGGATCCAGCCCAGGAGTGCTCTCCGAGCTGCCGCCCTGGGGGGATCAGCCGCGCGGCGCTCGGGAGGGGGTCGTTTTCCTCTCTCGGGTTTTAATTTCAAGGTTCCTGGTTTTATTTTGTTTTGTTGATTTGTGTTTTGTGTTTCTGCGGCTCCGTGCTGGTGCGCCTGATCACACGGTGCCCTGCAAGCCGGGGCCACCCCCGTTTGCGGTCTGCACACGGGCGACAGACGCGGTTTGAAGCGGGTTTTTTGTTTTACGAGGCACCTCCGGGGCGGAGGCGGTGGCAGGGAAACTGCCTGACTGGAGTTTTCGTGCTGAGATTCGACTTTTAGTTTATTTTTGTGTTGCGGTACGGTTTGGAAGTTAAGAATGGGTGCCAAGCTCTCGGCAGAGCAGAAAGGCGTGTATCGTTGTTTTGTTGGCGTTCTCAGTGTTAATAATGTTAAGTTTTCAAAAGGAGAGCTAAAGCGGTTCGTACGCAAGCTCTTTCTGCATTTCCCCAAGACTACCCCAGAGGTTGTGACAGAGCTCCGATTTTGGGAGCCTGTCGTTTTTAAACTTACCGATTTGGCCGCCTCTGGGGACGAGAAAGCGGCAAAATATCTGTTCTGGTCCCAACAAATTAGGACCGCCATAAAAAATATGAAAGGAGTGCAGAAAGAGCAGTCTCCTAAAGAAAGTCCTGTTTCCCCCCGTTGTTCCCGTTCTGTGTCCCGTTCCCCATCTCCCCGCCGCGGCATCCTCAGGGGTGCAGCGGGCAAACCCCAGCCCGCCAGCCCTGGCCCCCTCAGGACGCCGGTCCCCCGCTCGGGACAGACAGGGCAGTCTGCCCGAGACGTCCGACGGAGCCCTGGCCAGGCTCCCGAGGAATTTTCCCTTCCCCGAACCTTCCTAAATAAACCCCGAGTTCGGTTCAGCATAAGCGGAGGAGAATGCTCTCAAAATGCCTGCGCGGGAGAGGCACATGGCGCCCACGCGGGAAAGGCACAAAATGCCCGCGCGGGAGAGGCACGTGACACCCGCGCGGGAGAGGCACAAAATGGCGGCGGCCGCATGGCGTGGTCGTCCTCTATGTCCACCCTGCCTACCATTTTCCCTTCCCCTTCCCAGTCTCCCAAGTTTTCTCCCACCAACCCTTTTCTGTCCCCTTCCACTCTTCCCCGAGGCCGTCCCTCTCCTGAAACCCCTCCTCTTTCCGAAACCAAGTGTCCGTCCTTTTCCTATGACCCCCCCACCTGCCGCTCCTCCCAGGTCTCCACCCAAAACCACTCCTCTGAAGGCGTGCCTTTCCCAGACCCTGACACGCCCCCCTCCCATCGTAGGCCACTCCCCTCGGTGACGCGCAGCAAGTCCCGCCCACTGCCTTCCGGTTCCCACGCCCCTTCTTCCGGTTCCCACGCTTGGGACTTGGAGGGGGAGGGGTGGGATCCCGGAAGTGATGACCCCCATGTCCCTTCTCTCGCTCCGGTTACCTACAGGAGGGGTAGGGGAGGGCATGAGGAGGCAAATTGGCAGCAATTGTCCCAGAACGTGGTCAGGGAACTCATGAAGGCCCTCAAGGAGTACGGCCGCATGAGTCCGTACTTCCTTGGCTTGTTGGACGGCCAGGTTACCGGGAGTGATGTCGTCCCACATGACCTCAAGTACCTTTTCCGGTGCTTGCATTCCAGGACTGAGTATCAGCTCTGGTTTGCAACCTGGAAAAGGCACTTGCAGGACGCCCTCCCAGGGTGGTTAAACGATCCTGACACGGCTGTAGACAACGAAGGGAACCTGATTACGCTGTCACACGTAATGGGTGAGGGAGACTGGGAGATGCCACAGAAACAAGCTGAAAGCCTCCCAAGGCCGTTGTTGAAACAGATTGCTCGGGTCGCTGTAAAAGCGTTTTCCACCATGCGGCCTTCCGGCCCCATGGAATCCTATTTAGATATTTTTCAGGGACCTCAGGAAAACTTCCTGCTGTTCGTGGAAAGGCTTACGGTAGCCATAGAACAGCAGGAAGAGGACGAAGTGGCAAGGAAGAGGCTTGTTACGTCGTTGGCGTTCAAGCACGCCAATCAAGTCTGCAAACAAGCCATGCTGACCCTTCCACGGAATCCCAAGCCGACATTACAGGATTATGTCGAAGTGGTAACTGAGATAGTCCCCCTAATGACACCAGGAAAACCAGAAAGGCCGGAACATCGAAGGAAAGCCGTCAATGCAGCAACCGCAGCGACCCCAACCTTCCATCAGGACAACGCGGCCGTGGTGCCAAAGACCCCAAAACAAGGGAGACATCCATCCAGAAATGCAGCTGACAGACCTTGCGCCTTACGTGGCAAGCGAGGTCATTGGTGGCAGGCTTGCCCCCTGAGACAGGAGTTTCAGGAGTTTAAACAAATCAAAGAGGGAGGAGGAGGAAATGGGAGAGGAGGAGGCTCCCAACAAAAAAACTAATAAGAGAGCGCGGGGCCACCCAGTGCGATGACCCCATTCGGGCGGTCCAAGCCGGGGGAGGGGGAATGGGGAATGTTGATTTGAGTTGCACTGGACGTGACATTTTAACGAGCTTGACTTTTCCTTCCCAGAGGCAGCAGAGGAACCCTCTGCAAAGTCCGAGAGGGAATTTACCGGACGAGACAAGAGACTCCCCTTTGAGGAGTCTTTCACCTGATGATCCTGACCCGAATATGCCTGTTCCTTTCGCAGGAAAGTCCTTGACGACAACAAGCGAGGGAGTGCCCTTTCATCTTCAACTATCTGATGCCCTGTGGATCCGTGATGATGAGTGGTACCGCGTGGCGGTATCTAAAAATCGAGGTACCTGGCACAAAATTGGCACAACATATGTAGTCGTGGGGGATTGTAAACATACCCTGCCGGAGATCGAGATTGTTCCCCAAACCACTCCTGCGGATCCCGAGTGGTTTGAACTCTGGCTCCGCTGCACGAGTCCACCCACTTATCTGTCAAAGGGACAGATAGTCGCCCAGGCAATACCATCACTCCCCGAAAGGGTGTGTCCCGAGGGCGACTGCAAAACCTGCCACCCCCAGATAAGCACAGTCATGAACATTACACGTGACAGACCTGAGGAGGTATGCAAACTAAGGGTGGGCGAGGAGACCACCATCATCAAGGGTCTCCTTGACACGGGGGCGGACGTAACGGTGATCCCTGAACACCTATGGCCGTCACGTTGGCCGTTGCAAACAGTGGTTGAGCAAGTTGAGGGTGTTGGAGGCCTTCAATTGGCTAAAAAAATCTAAAAACATGGTACAAATTAAGGGGTCCAAAGGGCAATTGGCCAACATCAAGCCCTTTGTTTTGAACTACAAAGCACCCCTGTGGGGGAGAGATGTCCTGGCCCAGTGGGGGGCAACAATTGAATTCCCTGACCCTCCACGAAATTTTCGGGCTGCGGTCACTGAACAGCGCCCCACCCAAAAACTGAATTGGAAAACAGATTCTCCAGTTTGGGTGGAACAGTGGCCGCTTTCTAAAGAAAAATTAAAGGCGCTGAATGAGCTCGTGGAAGAGCAACTCCGAAAGGGTCACATAGAGGAGACCACCTCTCCTTGGAACACCCCGGTGTTCGTTATACAGAAATCTGACAAGACCCGATGGAGGCTTCTCCAGGACCTCCGACAAATTAATGAAGTTATCGAGGACATGGGCTCTCTCCAGCCAGGGATGCCTTCCCCAGCCATGTTGCCCCAAAATTATAATTTGGCAGTAATTGATATCAAAGACTGCTTTTTTCAAATTCCTCTTCACCCCGACGATGCTCCGCGGTTTGCGTTCTCAGTTCCTAACATCAACCGAGAGGCCCCGAGGAAGAGGTATCACTGGCGGGTGCTTCCCCAAGGGATGAAGAACAGTCCCGCCATCTGCCAGTGGTACGTGTCTTCCTTGCTGACCCCCGTGCGTGCAGCTGCACACCAGGCCATCATCTTTCATTATATGGATGATGTGCTCGTGTGCGCCCCCAGCGACGACCTGTTGACGCATGCGCTTGACCTGACAGTGGCTGCACTGGTTGCTGCAGGGTTCGAGTTGCAGGAAGCAAAAATTCAAAAGATGCCACCATGGAAATATCTTGGCCTCGAAATTAATAAGCGGACCATTGTTCCGCAAAAATTGGCTATCCAAACCAACATCAAGACCTTAGCGGATGTGCACCAGCTGTGTGGGGCTTTGAACTGGGTGAGGCCTTGGCTGGGTCTTACCACCGAGGACCTAGCACCTCTTTTCAATTTATTGAAAGGGGGAGAGGGGCTGAGTTCCCCTAGGTCACTCACCCTGGAGGCACAGAAAGCACTGGAAAGAGTTCAAGAGTTGATGTCCACCAGACAGGCAAATCGATGCCATGCTGATTTGCCTTTCCGCTTTGTCATTCTAGGGAATCTGCCGCACCTCCATGGAATGATATTCCAATGGGACAGCGGGGTGACCAGCATACCCCGGAAGGACCGAGGCGGGAGAGATCCTCTTCTTATTATAGAGTGGGTCTTTCTCAGCCACCACAGGTCCAAGAGGATGACACGCCCACAGGAGTTGATGGCTGAACTAATCCGGAAGGCCAGAGTCCGCATTAGAGAACTGGCCGGTTGCGACTTTGAGGTGATTCACGTGCCGATTAGGTTAAGTACGGGCCAAATTTCAAAAGCAATGTTGGAACACTTGCTTCAAGGGAACGAAGCACTTCAATTTGCCCTGGACAATTACACTGGTCAAATTTCAATTCATCGGCCTGCCCACAAAATTTTTAATTCGGATGCCCAATTCAGATTGGATGTAAAGAGTGTTCAGAGCAAAAGACCGCTCGATGCCTTGACAGTTTTCACAGACGCGTCCGGAGGATCCCACAAGTCCGTAGTGACTTGGAAAGATCCTCAGACTCAGCAGTGGGAGTCTGACGTTGCTGAGGTGGAGGGATCCCCTCAGATTGCTGAGTTGGCCGCAGTCGTCAGGGCCTTCGAAAGGTTCTCTGAACCATTCAATTTGGTGACAGATTTGAGTTACGTAGCAGGTGTGGTGTCCAGAGCAGAAAATTCGATTCTCCAGGAAGTGTCCAACGTTGCCCTGTTTAAGTTGCTCTCGAAGCTGATAAGGCTGATCTCCTACCGAGAGCAACCGTTTTACGTGATGCACACCAGGTCGCACACGGATTTGCCGGGGTTCATAGCGGAGGGAAACAGGAGGGCTGATGCTCTTGCTGCCCCTGTCGCGAAGGCCCCGCTGCCCGACGTTTTCCAGCAGGCGAAGTTCAGCCACCAACTCTTCCATCAGAATGTGCCAGGTCTGGTCCGAGGATTCAAACTGACCCGAGATCAGGCCAAGGCCATTGTGGCGACCTGTCCCAGCTGCCAGCGACATGCAGTCCCAACCCTGCATGCCGGGGTGAACCCCCGAGGGCTGAGCAGCAACGAGGTGTGGCAGATGGACGTTACTCATGTCTCCCAGTTTGGGAGGCTGAAGTACGTCCATGTGTCTGTGGACACCTTTTCTGGAGCGGTCTATGCCTCTGCCCACACAGGGGAGAAGGCAGGGGATGTCATTAAACACCTTCTCCAAGCCTTCTCTTTCCTAGGCATCCCTAAGACCATCAAATCGGACAACGGGCCAAGCTATGCTTCCAAGGAGTTCCGCAACTTCCTCCAGCAATGGGGAGTAGAACACAAGACCGGCATCCCCTACTCCCCGACAGGCCAAGCAATTGTGGAGAGGACACACCAAAACATCAAAAGAGTCCTCAATCAACAGGGGCAAATTCTGAAATTGGAGTCACCCCAAATTCGATTAGCCAGGGCCTTGTACACAATTAATTTCCTAAATTGCTCATTCGAATTGATGAATCCCCCAATAATTAGACACTTTGGAGGGAACCCAAATTTAAAATTAGAGTCCAAACCGCCAGTTCTCGTCAAGGACCTGGAGATCATGAGAATGGAAGGTCCACACGATTTAATCACTTGGGGACGCGGGTACGCCTGCGTATCGACACCCACCGGGCTTAAATGGGTGCCGGCCAAGTGGGTGAGACCTTATGTTCCCAGGGCCTCCAAAGGGTCAGATCATCAGGTGAAAAATGTCGCTTGGCGAAGAAAAAGGAAGCCCGTTGGCCCGGAGGAGGAGAGGTCCGCTCCTTCCTTCCCCATTCCTCACTGGCTTTTTGTTGATTAATTTATTTTGTTATATTTTAAGTTACAGAAGAGACCAGTCGGATGCCAGCTGAGAGCCCCAGGAGGACGGCGCATCTTCCATCTCGCGATCGTCCTGACCGTACTTAGTCAAGCCATGTCCTGGGTGGTTCCGCAGCCTAAGGCTAACGTCTGGAGGACCCTCGCCAAAGCCATGGGGCAGGACCACATTTGCCTGTCCCAGGGCTCGGCACAGGACCTTATAGCGTCCTGCCTAGTGGGGATCCCTTTTCAGGAATCGGAGCTCCCCCCTGATCTCCTGAAATTAAAGGCGGAGTTTAACAGCCATCCGCCTCCACCCCCAAGATCGGGTCGCCGGCACCGCGCCCCCCAGAGAATCCTTCCCTACCCCATCATCAACCCTTTGATTTTATGGCAAGACTGGGTCTCAGCCTACCTCCCCCGAGCCCAAAGCGAACCTCAGGAGCTGGAACTCCTGGGTTCGTCCCCTGCCCCAAATTGCGTTCAGTTTGTGTTTACCCCCCCCCAATGGGAAGCCAAACAATACACCAATCTGCTGCAAATCAAGGAGGCCTACTACGCCACCCCGTGGTGTAGGCAGGTCGCCTACGTAAAAATGCCTTCTACCCTTGGTGTGGTCCCTCTTTCCCTCCCCAAAAGTGTCTTTTTGATTTGCGGCGACTGGGCGTTCACAGGCATCCCCTCTCGGCTTTTAGGAGGCCCATGCACCCTGGGCAAGCTCAGCCTGCTGGCACCAAATAAGACCACAATCATGGATTGGATACTGAAAAATTCCACACGGCACGCACCAGTCAAAAAGCGAGATCTGGCAAATCTCGACCCTGACTGCAAATCGGACGTCATCCACTGGTCCAAGGCGAAGGCTACGACCATAACGGTTTTTCTCCCTTGGGTTTCGGTGGCAAAAGCTTTGGGTGAATTGGGCCAATTGGAATGTTGGGTGTCTAAGCAGGCCAACCTGACTTCAGCTGCCCTGTCGGACCTCCTCAAAGACGAGGAGATAGCTAGGCAGGCCACGCTGCAAAATAGGGCAGCTATAGACTACCTCTTACTCCTCCACCACCACACGTGTGAGGAGTTTGAGGGTCTATGCTGTTTTAATTTGTCCTCCAGGGCGGAAAACGTAAGATCCTCCATCAAAAAGATCCAGGACATGGTCCATGAAATCAAACAAGAGACTAAGGACTGGTTTGACCAACTGTTCGGAAACTGGGGACTCTCAGGCTGGGTGAATTCTGCCGTAAAAACGGGACTCCTAATTTTGCTTTTGTTATTCATCATTGGGATTGCGTTTGGCATCATCCGACGATTCACTCAAAAGGCCATCACTGCAGCCACCTCTTCACTCAGCGTGAATAACGTCTGAGCCAGTGCTCCTCCCGTCGAGGAGATTGAGAAGCAGCAACTCCCGCCATGGGAAGACGAGGAAAACCCTGACCCTGAGGACTTTATACCGGAGACTGATGACGAGAGGTGGCCCACGGAACAGGAATGGTTTCAGGAAATCTATCCCCCGAGCAGATACTACTAAAAGCCATCACAAAAAAAATAAAAAAGGGGGAGATTGTGGTGGTGCTTGAATTCAATTCCAGTTGGGTTTTCACTGCTCCAGTTTGGTTTTATAAGTTGTGTTTTATAATTGTTTTGGAAAATTGTAATTATTACTATTGTTTAAGATGGCCTCTCCTTCCCTCAGACTTTCCCGCCAAACCTTGGTTGTCCCGGTTACCCCATCCCATAATAGTTATTTACCAGTTTTCTGTTATATGTCAATCTTTAAGTTATATAACTTCCCCACCCCCTCATCATGCATTCCTCCTCCCCAAGTTACTTATTATTGGTTCAAAATTTGTTCATTCCCTTGTTACAAGTTGGCAAAAGGTTATGATTGGTCCCACTCAATCCCACCCCTGTAACCCACTCAATAAAGAGCCGTGTCATCCCAAGGTCAGCGTCTCTCCGGAGCACTGCCTTGGGGACCATGCACCCCCTTGGTTGCAAATCCTGAGAGTCCCGCCTCTCTATTCTGCGCACTATCCGCACCGTGGTCAGGTTTGCTCACTCCTCTGGCAAAGTGGCCCCCGGGTTGTGGTGGCAGTAGGGCTGGCCGGAGCTGCACCCTTGGTAGCCGATCACTGCAAAAGATCTGAAAAAGATTAGGAAGAGGGGAATGAAATCAAGGTGGCCACAGGGGGTATCGGAGCTGCTGTTGTGGGTGGGGTGATGCCAGGCACAGCCCTTTGAAGCTAACTGTAGACTTGGACACCAAAAAATCCTTGTATGCCACAGACACATCTGACAACCCCAGGTCCCTTGTCTTTGGGCCAGAGCTGGCATATGGCAGCCTTCCCATGGCATTCTCCATGGAGAGGAGCCATTGTTTTTTCTCTCCTTCAAGTATCTGCTCGTACAGTTACATACTTCCTGCTTCTTTTCTTTGTAAGTCCATAGTACATTTCTCCTTGCCATTGCTATCCAGAGTATTAAAACAAAGATAAAACAAGAGACAGAAGATATGAATGCACATTGTCATAGTAACTATCTATATCTCTCTGTGTGTGGATATGCATTTCATAACCCAGAGTGTGTTTCCTCCTTAGCTGGAGATCAAGGCACCTATTCACGAAGCTGTCTGTGTGGAAAAAACCCCATTGTTTTTACACTGTGGTTGAGCACACTTACAGTCCCTAAGCTTGAAGACTGTCAGAGTGTTTTTCTCTTCATCTGTTTAGTGTTTATCTAAATACTGATTTACATTTAATAAAAAGGATTCTCTTTTTGTCCCAAGGGGAAGGACAGCCAACAGATGGATCACAAGAAATGTCCTTAACCACTTAAGATGTTTTGACATCTTGCTGAAGATTGCTTCATTATCAGCAGAACGAAATTTCTTTGCTTGTCTGGCAACTTAGGTTATTTTGAGAAAGCTATTACTATGACAAAGGTACTATGAAATGTAAGTTTTTGAGCCACTGATTTATAATGTTCTTGAGATGTTTTATGTTAGCATTTATTAGAAAAAAAGTAATTTTTGAATTTTCTTATCTTGTACCATTTGTGTAGATACTTTACTCAAAGATTAAGGCTTCAAATTTTCAGTTCAAATATTGATTTCATAATAGCAATAAAATCCCCATAAAGTAGACCAGATGGAATCGCTTTAGACACCTTGTTAGATTTTCTTTTGCTTTGACTTTATTTTGCCATAAACCCTAAATTTTTATTATTCAAACCGGTTAGTACAGTAAAGAAGAATGCATTCCAGAAACCTCACAAAGTACGCTTATATCTGATAAGACAACTGAAAAATCAATAATCTATGAAAATTGTAATACATACTAAAAGACTGTAGTTGGTTTCTCTCATTGCCTAAATAATGACAATAATAACCATTCAGTTCCAACAAAAGATGTGTAAATTCACCACAAAATTACTTCTGGAAACTACAGATAAATTAAGATAAATAAGAAATTGTTTTTAAGATGTTAAAGAAGTAACCATTCTGCCAATTAAAGAGTGAGGCTCTGCTGTGAGGTCAATAGCTAACTAACCTGGTACACAAATGATTGTTTAGGATAATTCCTTATTCTGTACTCAACAGTGGGTATAAAGTTAATAATTCTTTGTGTTTTCATTTCTAAATTAACATGCTACTAAATGATGATACCTACAGTGGAGTACTATGAGCTGATGCTTTCATAGAAGATGGAAGAAAATATTAGACTGGATGAAAAAGAATTCTGAAATAACATTTGGGTATGTTGAGATATACTTCTCTTGAACATGCAATGGAAGCAAAGTAAAATATTCCTAAAATATTCTTGAAAATATGTTAAAATCCCAGAACAATTTACTGCCAGATGTTACCCCATGTCCTTCATGCTTTCCATAGCCACCAGGCAGCGGGCTGCTACAGGGCAACTGCAACACTCTCTACTCCCTTGTTTCTTTTTGCCAAGAAGTTGCTTAAAAATAACTTATCTGTTCTTAACATTCACCCAGCTCTAATAAACAATGATATCAATAAAGTATGTCAAAGCTGGGTGAAATATGCTACCTAGAAAAAGGCATCTGAATAAAAACCAGAGCTCCAAGCTTGGATCTTTTTCCAGACCTTTAGTCAAAGACTGTATATTTCCTCATTAATGTGCTGTAACAGTTAGATCTTTATTATGGTCTGTAACCACAGTTTTTGGAAGACACATGTGGTACTGCAGGAGAACTAAAGCATTGCATCAGCTCCTGCTGCCAAACAAAGTTGTTCTTGGCATCAAGTCACTTGCATGTGAACAGTGATTGAAACTGCTGTCCAAAGTCAGAGGTCTAAGATAAAACATAAAGTGCTGAAAAGCTTAAGAGCTATACGAAAGGCTCTTCATTTTCTGAAGGACTAGTTGTGTGTCAGGATCTTTGAAAATACTATTTTCTGCTCTTTATGTGAAATTTCCAATGTCTTCCAGTGAATGTATTTCAGTTCACTGCTTATATGGCCTGAGTGAGGAAATTATCTAGGCAAGCTGCCTCTGTAGTCTTTCAGCTTCAGACTTAATTTTAAACTAATTTCACTTTTTTTTTTTAAGCTTTTGATTTTGCAAGTCTGTAAAAGAATTTGCTTAACACATTTTTCAAATAAATTTATTGAGGTTTTACTTCCTTTCAAAACATTCATGGTAAATTTTACATAGCAGATTTTTATGTCATGGCCACTTCAATATCAACTATCTTTGCAGGACTGCTACAGACCAAGGTTTGTTATCATGATATTTATTGCCTCTTGAAGAATCTCAAAGCATTGTATAAGCTTCAACCCCAGAGTTGTGCACACAGGCAGTTTGTGTCTAAGAATAGGTCTGTGAACAGACTTTGGCTTATGATATGCTTCTGATGACTGAAGCATTCAGTAAAGTTCTCAGGTAGATACCAGAAGAAGTGTATTTTCTTACCAGCAACTATAAAAAGATGTACCCATTATCAGTCACAAATTATAGAATTTCTTCACCGAGTCCAGGGAGGTACCAAGGTCACACGTATCTTTATCAAAAAATTACATTATTTTGTTCTTTTAGGTGTTATGAATTGGAGTGAAGAAATGTCAGTGTCACAGTCTGTGCCTGGATGATGAACTTTGATCACTGCTCCTTTTATGGGATTTTAAAGATTTTCTATGACTGGATAATTTCCCAAGGAAAATACATTTTATAGATGACAGCAGCACTGTACTTCAAACGGCAATACACAAAGGTGCATTTATTACATACTAGAAAGAGGCCACCTGATAGTGATGGTAACAATTACAGTCAAGAAGCCAGCAGCAACCAGACCTCCTGAATTATCCATATAACTTGATGTTAACGCTACCAAATCAACCAACTGTACCCAAAATCATTTGAATATTCACTGTTTTTTTTAAGTGCCCTCACTCGTAATAGCCTTCATGAAAGTATGTTAGGTTTTGTGATGCCATCTGATTTTTGTGATTTTTTTTTTCCTATGGATCTAAAAGATTCTTGTGTTTAAAGCCCTGCATAGGAGTATTTGCAGTAAAATGAAATAAATAAAGAGTTTAATACCTTTTATTATAATGGCACAAGGGATAGTCACATTCTTTACACTCTATTTCTCTCAGTCTCTGTAATTACACAATATTGTATTTATTGCAATTTTATGTGAAAAAAGGAACTAGAGATATTTTACTATCTTCATTTTAGTCATTGTGATATTTTATTGCCAAAAGTCTACTCATACAAAACATTACTTTCTGAAAGTAATGCACACAATATTGCCGATCAAGTACATGAAAGAGGAATAGTGACTTTCCTGGTTTTAAATGAGGACTAATATATTTTGTATTCTTCATGTTTATTGCTTTGTCTCATTGTGAATGCATGGTCCCTGAGTGCTCTGAATTTTAAATGAAACCTCAAAAGCTGATCAGCTTTGCTTCTGGTCTGTTACAGTCCTCCACAAAACCAAATCATCTAAACCTGCCAGCAGCAAAGGGGAATCCTGAGTCCTACAGTCAGTCCTTGGTGGTTTGCTCTTAATCTCACAGATTATTGTGCATTTTTTTTGGTGTTTGGATGTAGATATACATGTAGGGAAAAGTGAGGACAATGAAGAACTAGACTTAACTAGAGAGGAAAAGCTACTGAGGAATGAATGGAATGAAAAGAAGGATTTTTTAATGCAGAAATGAGAAGAGGGGTTAATGTTTCTGCTTCTGATCAAGTGCAACCCACATTGTGTTATAAGCTGCCCCATGAAAGGAAATGGGAAAATGCAAGTAAAATGAGTTAAATTATAAAAATTATAAACTTTTCTCTAGGAAGAAGTCAGACATGAAACAAACAAACAAACAAACAAACAAACAAAATGTATGGACTGGGTCTAAATTTAGTACAGAAAACCATAATTATTCTACTGTTTAAGATGAGAATCTTTGGCCACTTATTTAGATTTTAGTTCCATGGTTTCCTCTGCGTGAAGGTCAAGATTTTGATAAAGACCTTGACAGGAATGAGCACTTATGGTTAGCTCTTTTCACTGTATCTAGATTAAAACCAGATTATGTATGTCTGTTTTTCTCCTGTCACATGCATAACTGGAGTATTACATCTCCACCTATGCTGGGTCCATGCCAGGCTGCTGTCAGGAAAGTACTTATGTGCCCTTAACTCCCAGCTGATGGGAGGAATGTGCTGAGAGGGGTAGGCTTGGACTGACAGTGACAAAACCTCTCCTCTCCCATCTGCCATGTCAATAATGTCAATTTTTCAAATATACATATTACATGCACAGTCTTATCTTTAATCAACAAGGTTGAAAAGAAGTATGGCACTTAGCTTATTTTATTTCCTCCTTAATTCTTATCAGAATGATGAGAGTGGGAGCTCCTGCAGTCAAAAATTCAGGGTGTAAATATATTTGCTAAAATATAAATGAGTATGAATGGGTTTAAAACTCATGTGAGCATCACAAGACAGTGAATCTCATTTTTGTCTAAAGTCAGAGTGACTGGGAGGAAACTGTGCCAGTCAGTGAAAGTATACAGAAGGGATGAGTCTTAGTGGACAAATGTCTTCTGCTAGTTTTCACTATCTGCACTTTAATGCAAATCCAATATATAGTCACCAATGTTTCCTCTACAAACAGAAACTGAGATGTTACATGAGACAAGAAGTGATTACCACTGTTTTTTACATTTGGCACATGTAGTTAACCTCAAAACTTGTGGCTTTCATTATTTTGGACAAAAAATACCTCTTTAGAGAATAGACTAAAAGCTCAAGCATGTTTTCTTTTAATTCTAGGGCTACTTGATATATACAAGAGTGATATACAAGAATGCATACTCAAGATTAAAAAGTGAACCTTTAAAAAAATCCATATATACACATACGCACACACTCATACATTTTAATTACTTTGCATTTCTTAAATAAATATTTAATAATATTAAGTCCTGAGGGAAAATGAAGCTGTTATTTTGCTATTGCTGTGCATCCAAAGGCTGTTTCTGGCAATGTATCATTTACAGAATCCTGAATTCTCATTCAGCAGACAATAGGAAACTGATGCACTGATAGCTATCCTGTTATCTGTTTTAATAAAAACCTAATGTCCTTTCTTTCCCCCTACACTTACAGAATTTTCAGGTAATTTTTTTTTTTCTGAATGGTACTGGCCATCTAGCAAACATATAAATCATATTGTCTTAATTCTCAGAGAAAGGTACTGAACATTTGCACTGTTATAAGGTGAGTGCAGACTGGACAAGCAGCATGTTTGTAAGTCTTTAATAGTTAATCACAGAGAAAATGTTTGTGGGGCATCCCTGGCACATGTGGTCTGTCAAATGCTTCACTGTACCTTTGGAAACTGTTAATCAAAGGCAGCGTAACAAATTAGAATAAGATATAAGATATATTGTCAAGATTTGTCTCTTTTTCTCTCTTGTTGTTGTTGCTGTTTCTGTTGCATGTAGCATCTATTAAGATCCTGATTTTCACAGAACAGCTTTTTTCCTTATCTAAGGAGTGCATCAGTTACATCAAGACCTACCACATGTATTTTTGACTTGGCTAAAAAGGACATTATTTTGTTGAGTGAAGTGGTCTGCAAAAACATATCAAAACATTCCTTCCCTAAAATAGAATTTATATAATCTTAGTATAATCTTAGTCTTTGAGGTATCAATGAAAAACAGTTCATTGATTTCAGAGGCCTGAAGTGTAAAGTGGAGTTCTCTCTAAAGCAAGGAAAGGTAGATTTTTTATTTTTTTTTTTTTAAGCCGGCATGTTTTTCAATGTGTGAATGTGTAAGGCAGACCACAAATATATAGCTGGTAGGTTTTTATTCACTTGTATTTTCTCAAGGTCTGGTGTATTTACCTTTGATTTGTGCAGATAAATCCACCATGCTGACTTCTCACAGTCCATTTGCAGCTAACAAAATTCAGAATGTGGCTTCATTCACTGTATTCACTTCATTCACTGTTTTTGTAGAATAGCTTGTAGGCTTTATGAAGTCCAAACAGAGGCTATCCCTGGTTAACAAGTGTGGAAGTCTCAAACCTTGACCCAAAAAGCAGCTGAAACAATAAAATGGCAACGTTCCACTAGGGTGAAAATCCCTTTATTGAAATCACAGTCCTGGACTGATTGGACATCCTTTTTCAATGAAAGTTTTCCAATACTCTTTTTTTAGCAACGCTTCTGTATTCCATTTCTACATTATAAGAATTGAGGTTATGCAAAGAAAGTAGAAGCAAATAACCTTGAGGAAATTTTAATTTTTTTGAGAGCTGTATCTGCACATTGTTACTCCATTTGCCCAAATTGCATTCTTTCTCCTCTACTTGCTGAGCTCTAGGCAGAAACGAAGTGCTGCTGTGATCTGGGGCCAGCATCTCCTGATATCTAGTTTCAGAGTTAGAGTTTGAAGAGCTGAACTTCACCTTTGAGTGTGTTTCCTAGCGCTTTGTTATGTACAGTGCCTCCTGCTTGGAGTTTTGTCAGCCTGATAAATGGTCTAACTACACATGATATCTGCCATTATATGATCAACAATTTTTTTTTCACTGATTTATAAAGATTAATATTCACAATGCATTGAAAATAATACATAGAATTATAGTTGTAGGAATAATTCAGTTTTAAAGATGTTAAAAAATAGACTACTGTGACTATTTTAAATTTCTAATAATATGACATCTAAATTTTAAAAACTATCATATTCCACTTCAGGGCAGATATGTTGATTGTTTCTTGATTTTTCTTGATTGGTTCAATTATTAATGAATAAGGTTGCTTTATTTTTTTTTTTTTTTTTTTGCAAAACCTTTGTCATTTCAAAGTGTACATTGTACATTGACCGGCGCAAGTGACTGTGTAACTTGTGTAACTTAGGCATTTAATACAAGAGTTTTATCAGAAGTTTGTGGTACTTACATGTACACCTGTTTCCAGGAAATCATATCAGTTTTCCAGCCAGACACCAGAAGAGTTACAATCAAATAAACAACTGACAATGGCAATTAAAAGACCTTAATAAGTCTATAAAAATAATTGCATCTTTTGTCCACTCTTAATCTGAAAAAAAAAAAGGTATAAATTAAACAGTCTTAGTATCATTATAGTTTTGTTTAAGACCTTTTTCCTTCATATTCCATCATTTCAAATTTATTGGATTGAAGTGGCAATGGACCAAGATGGAAGTTTGCTTTCCCTATAACACATTCAAACAACAGCAAAAGGAAAATGTGGCCATTTTATTGTAACCAGTTCAAAGGATCAGATTTTTTGTGAAGGTCAGAGTGGTAAGTCCTAGCTTCTCCCCTTCCTACCCCGTCTATCTCCCCCAAAAGATAAAAATCAATCAAGGAGTCAGAAAGCACAACCTACTCAAAATAAAACTACGAAACTAAGAAAATTGTAGGTCAGTACACTCACATCTACTCCTACAAAATCATTGGATAGAGTACATTAGGTTTTCTCCTGAAATCTTCCTTCTAAGGAGGTTGAAGAGAGCAGTAGCAGACACCTACAGAAGACCTGCAAGGAGGGCTTTGCATGCTACTACTAATCAGCCAGAAGACTTTATTATTATTGTATGTAAATGCTCAGAAATGGCCTGAGCCTTGCACAGAAAGGGTATTATGAGTCAAGCAAAGAAATGCTGAAAAAAGACTGTGAAAGTCCAGCAAGAGGAGACAAATTTTTTTACGTGTTCACACACAAGAGGATTTCTTTTTTTTCAGCTAAAGGATAGAGAGGGCGTCCTCAGAGTTTTAGTCAAAGAAATTGTTCAGGCTTTAAGAATTGTCCTTTTAAAGCTGCCTTGTTAATGATAGCAGCCAGCAGATAATACACATCAATGACTTCAGCTTAGATGGTTGGGATTTGAATGTTCCACTGCTGCATATCCTTTTCAAGCAAACTATTCATATAACAGAGCTTTCTTTTATTTTCTTTTTTCTTTTTCTTTTTCCCTTTGTTTCTTTTCTTTCCTTTTTTTTTTTTTTTTTTTTTTTTTTTTTTTTTTTTTTTTTTTTTTTTTTTTTGAGTTGGGAAGTGCTGTCAAACTGGGACCTCTTAATTTAAAAGGATTCATTTTTTCTTTTTCTTTCTAAACCTTGTTAAGGAGTATAAGAATAACACAATGTGAAACTGATTTCCCCTAAAAGATAGAACAGCAATGTAATGAAAATGAAGCGGTGGTGTTGCAGATTGTAATCCTTCTGAAGAATAAAAAAGCCAGAGTTGAAAGTGAAATGCTGGCATATGCTGCCTAAGATGAAAGTTACTGCAAAAGGTATTGGTATTTTGACTTAATGGAAGATGTAAAGAGAATAATGAGGTTACATGACCTCACACTACTTTTGAGATCAGTACTTTCTTAATGGAGCATTTTGTTGTCAGGAGCTGTCTACCAATTCTATTATTTAATGAAATACACACCCAAAACCAGTGGTCGCTCTTCTTTCTCCCTTTCTATTTTTGAAATAAAAATCAGAAGAAAGGCCTCATCTTAACTTCGAGTATGCTTTAGATGGATTTAAAGTAAGCTAATTTGAAAAGATAGTAAATAATCCTCCACCATTCTGTCACTGGTTTTACATGCCTCTACAATTATCCTTAAATAAATCTTTTAAAACATGCTTTATATGTAGAGGTTTTTTCTTCCTTAACTACTTTATGCCTAGATAAATGTAGGCATACTTTATGCCTACATTTCTGTAAGGAAGCCTAAGTCATTATTCTTTGCCTTTGGGTATGTGTTCAAGGAGACATATGAATTGTTCAGGAATTGTAAGTGCCAGCCAATGCAAATTTTCACTCTGCTTCCCTGTCCTGTATGCTCCCACTGCTTCAAAGTAAATAGCTGCATCTTGTCAGCCACCACTTGATCAATGTCTTTGTGGTGACACAATAAGCTCCACGAAAACACAACGAAAAAAGATGAAGGTGATTAATGCCGGTGTAAAAACTGCAGTAGGAAAGAGGTGAGGGGATAAAAATAAACTCATACCTCAGGATTCTACAGCTGTGAATTTGTGCAAGGGATTGGGCTGACACTTCAAGTAAGAGGTGCATGCTCTGTTTTATACCCACCCTGAAACGTCACCCTTTTTACCTTATTAGCAGTTACTTCAGGTCTCTCTGTAAAAGGAGGAAGTCTTTGCAGCTCATTTTTTGAAGGCACTTAAGAATCATTACTCTAGCACTAAGGAAAATGTTTTATTCATTTTGCCACAGACCAATTTCTTTGCTAAGACTTTTGTAACAAAATGCTGCACAACTTAGCAGAGGTGTGATTGATTAAGCAAGAAGAAAGAGAATTTGGGCATCCTGATGAAATTTTCCCTCAATCTGCTCAGTTAACATCAATCAGTTTTATTTGGGTAGTAACACTTGAATACTAACTAGGTAATTTCATCCATTGGAGAAAAATGGATGACAATACCTTTAGGTTAATATTACTTGAACATTTTTTCTTGAATAATTTATAACTGTTAGTGATTGTCTGCCTCTTCACAATTGTCTCCTTTGTTCTTTGCTGAGGTGCTATCCATGCAAGCAGCATTGGTCTGAGACAGAAAGACATGGTCCTCTGAGAATGAGTGTAACCGGTAGCACAGATGCAATTTGTGCAAGCACAGTTAGGCTGCATCCTCAGCCAAAAGTGCCATATTAACAAAGCCCACACAGAATCAGTAGAACAGCATCTGGTCCAGAGTTGCAGAGGCACAGGTTTGATGGTGTCGGAGTTGTCCTGTTGCAGCCCCAGACTAGCAGCTGCTTCCCACTGGCTGCAGGTGTGCCCTGACTGCTAAATCCAGGGCTTCACAGAGTTAGGCTCTGCCCAGCTCACCTGTGAACATGATACCTCTACAGCAGACATGCTTGTTTTCTTCTGCCAAGGAGCTTTTTCAAGTGGCATATTCACTCGGAGTGGAAAAGACAGAATTGTCTTTAGCTGCCAAAAATATTCAGTAGATTGCTTTGGATACCTATCAAAGAGAGAAAAGAGCTGCCTGACTCTTAAACCAAAGTGTAACTTTCTAGACTGAAATCAACAAACACGTCATTACAGAAGTTAGTGATCCCCTTTTCTCCACCAAAAGGCTTGTCAACCGCTATGAAAGGCTGACTGTCAAGATGGTTGAGACCTTGTCCCTAGAAGCTTTAGAAAGCTGTGTTGAATGTGGCACTTAGAGACATGGTTTATTGGTGACTATGGTGGTAATGAGATTCATAAATGCCATCCACATGGAACAAAGCAAAATATTTCAATTTAAATTTTTAGATTTAAAAAGTGATAATACTACTGAAAACTTGTATAACAATGATGAAATTTCAATTATTATGTCATGTCTCATCATGTAAAGTAACCAAGTGACTTTCTGCAGGTCATCAAAATCCAGGGCTCATTTTGGTGCCTTTTTGCCTGTCTCATCTTTGAGTATTCCGGTCAACCTGCTAAAATACGTTCCTATCTTGTGTTTAGCTGGCTTTTAACACCTTGTAGCATCAGTGAACTGGAAGAAAAATTCTTGAGTATTTGGTTGAGGAGAATGTGATACAATTTGGATTGAATGTACTCCGGACCTCTTTAGGCGCACTTGAGCCAAAGAGAATTGATTTGTATTGGACACGTGTAAAATTAAATAATGAGCTGACCTTTGTAGCAGAAATACATGGCTCATTCTGAGGTGCAGATTTCCCTGTGATAATATATTTCTAAAAAGAAAATAGAGGGGAAAAGGTAACCAGACCACAGCAGTCAGAGTAGCCTAACTGAGCCAGGAATGCGTCATCTTGAATTTCCCTCCTGTCAGAAACACCTTATATCATCGGCAAAGAGGAAAACCTATTACCATTACTATTACATTTCTACATGGTATAAAAGAGAGAGAAAGAAAAAAAAAAATCTTTATTATATATTCAGTTAAAAGTCGCCACTGGACCAAAAGGAGTTTTTTTCACCTCATGAAACACAAACAGTTTTAAAGAGCTACATTCAAGCTGCTGTTTCTTAAATTGTCTTGCTCCAGAAAAATGTTTGACAGTTGTTGAAGGAAAACAGTTGTGTGCTGTAAAGACCTATCCACAGGACTTGTCCTAATGACAGTGGACACCTGATACCCATTGGCTCAGTCTTTTAAACTCTTTCATATATCAGTCAGAGGACAGGGAAAATTTGCTACTGAGAAGCCTTATCTTGCAGAACATATAGATCATGCTGTATTCTGCTCAGCAGAGAGGCCACACACAGCCACCAACACGCTGTGCAATTGGTGCCACCATGAGACTGAGGGACAAAGATGCTTCCTTGGCTGGGTGAGAAGAGTGGTAGGTATCCTTTGGGCAGCAGTAGGGATCCAAAGCTCTCTTGGGATGAGCAGGATAATGTTTTACCAATTTTGCCTTTGAATTTTAACGCATTGCCAGAGACACCTGATAACCTGGGTGAATTCTGAATGATTTTGAAAAATGTGTGCTCTAATTCAGATAATGAAATGACCACCAGAAGAATCAAGAACAACAGATGGAAAAACTAAGTATACACTAACCCATCTCCCTATTCCTCAAGTAACTCTGGGGCAATTGGATCTTTTTGATGTGGGGTTTCTCTTTTATTTTTGTGTGATTTTCTCATTTCTTATACCATTGATACAGGTGTCTGATGGACTTGTGTGCTACAAAAACCTGTAACTGCTGCTTGTGATAGTGATGTGCTGCTGGTGACTGAGACAGTGCTTCCAGGTGAGCTGTGGGACTATTTCCTTCTTCTCCCCAGATGGATTATCTGCCTGCCCACCAGCCACAAGGGGCAGTGAGTGCTCTCACAATCTCTTCTGGAGCACTTACAAGGAAGAAAAACACGTAAGTAACTGAACTAAAGATCTATTCCTTGTTTTTTAAAATCCACTTATGTATTTCTTTCAAACTATTTCTCCATCTGCTTTGTAATAGAACATCAAATCTGAGGGTATATTAGACACACAAGGGCATGGTAAGCTGATCTGGATATGGCAAGAGTTATTATATAGGCTCCTGGTGGAAAGCCATAGGGTTATATGCTTATTTGAATCCCAAAGAAGGGAGAATATTTAATATTATAGGGTGCCCTGTTGTGTTTTTCATTTGTATGTGCACACACGTACATACAGATGTATAGGCACTTACGCATGTGCAAGCTATTTCTGTAGAGTCAAATGGAATTTGGATCAAGACACAAATCATCTAAAACATCAAGCCCTCTTCTTAGTCGAAAAATGACCTTTTCACAAGTTAAATGCACCTTTTCAAGTGACAGCTCATGGAATGAGAGGGAGCGTACTTGAGAAACTTGCTGACAAATGCCATCCTTGTTTTACTTCAAGGATCTAGGGCAAAGGGCATGTTGGAAATTATTAGGCCAGAAAAAAATTGACATGTCAGACAGGAAGGCATTTAAGCTCCACAAAAGAGTTTGGGGGAAAAGATACTAATTTCTTAGAGTTATATTCTGAAACTTTGACATGTAATAATTTTTTAATCTATTGTTTTTGAATCTCAGCATAGTATGCACAGATTCTGAATGCAGTAAGTTCCTCTTAATTGGAGCAGATTGGAGAACAGCTATTACCCTGATTAAGAAAAGACACCCCAAACAACAAGTTTGACAAAATTGCTCTCTGAATTTTTATCTGGCAGAATTGATTAATTTTCTGCCATGCCTGAAAGTCCACAATATTTATTGCCATAAGAGCAAAGCACAATCTTCAAAGTCAGGTGAAATACTCTGTTCTGTATAATAAAGATTTTTAAGTTAGAAATTTCTATAAAAACAGACTCAAATTTAGAATTTATTGTTGGCATGACTTGATCTATTTAATCAGACCTGAATTGAATTTTAAAAATAAAAATATGTAAACATATATTTTACTTTTAGGATAATCACAAAGGCAGTTAAAACTCTTTCATATACCAGCACTTTATAATTTTTTTAAAAAGTGAATTTCTATCTTGAAAGCAGCTCTATTTTTGAAGCATTTGTATGCAACACTAATGTAATAAGTCACATAACAATCCAGTTACTACATAACACTGAGGGGTTTTTGCAGTCATTTGGTGGGTTGCAAAACAGAGGATTTGTTCATTAACTTGCTAGGCAGTATCTACTTCTATACACATTACAGTATTGAAATTATTTTCCAGGAACACACTTTTACTCACTAGAAATAATATTGGGCTATGGTGCAATTAAAGTATGATAATATGTACTGTGAATATAGCTAAACAAAACGTAAGTACAAAATATAAATATATGAAAAATACAGCTTTCATTTCAGAAACAATGGCATCTCTAATGTTAACTTACGCATTGATGTAAGAGGTGAAGAAAGGTAAATGGACTTAAAACTCCCTATTTCAAGAAGCACCATGTATTCACTTTGCATGCATGGATAGCTGGACCAAACCATCGAGTTTGTAACACCTCATGCTACATCTCTAGAAAACATGTGGCTCTTTAAACCACAGTCAGATCTTCATATCAAGCCTATATGTCCCAAAAATTGAAATATAGCTAACAGTTGTCTGAAGACTAATGCCATGACTCATTGTCTTACATTTGTTCATGAAAACACGTCTGCTTCACTACATGTAGTGAAAAAATATTTGTTTGCTCTAATAACAACTTAGGCTAATTTCTAGAGTTATTTACATTATGTATGTAATTATGTATGGAGAATAAAAATGGCTCAAGCAAGCACACATTGCTGCAATACATAGATACTGTGTACCATAGGAAAACTCTGCACATATTCAACTTTTTACTCTTTGTGCTGATGATGAATATTTGGTACAGAATGATCATCCATTACTAGGAATGTTGCTTTCATTTTTTCAGTAGCTAAATGAGAATTGTAGATTTTAACACACTATTATTAACTTATATTAAAAAAGGCCAGACTGAAGATATTGTTGTGCATTTTCTTCCAGGAAAATGATCACATTCAGTCAATCTTGACAGTTCGAGATAAGTCCAGATTAAACCTAACCTTATCTTACTGTAAACAACATTGTCTGAAAGATTTTTGAAAATACTATCTTCATTTCCTGCTCTTGAAATTGAAGGTTACATTCAATTGAAGGTTGGAAAATCCTCACTGATGCTTAACTCAGCAGAAGATTGGCAGCAACCCTTCGTGGCAGTGACCTGGCACAGAGCTGTGGAGGACAGGACACGCATGTCCTGTCTGCTTGCATGTGTGGCCTCAGCCTTGTGTTTGTTCCTCTGTAGATTAGTTGAATGAGAGGATTCCAGACTGAGGAGGAAGGCCCAAAACAACAGCTCAGTGCTTGGGCATGGTGGATATATGCATGCCCATCAAAGATGCTGTGCAGGTATTACAGCCACAGAGGCACAGGGTCTTTAAGACTGGAAGAAGTCTTCAAGACCATCTAGTTCAAACATCAGCTCAGCACCACCATAATCACTCCTAAATTATTTCCCAAAGTGCCACATCTAGATGCCTCATGGGCACTTCCAGAGACAGTGATTTCTCCACCGCCCTGAGAAACTTAATTCAGTGCCTGACTACTCTTTCAGTGAAAGAAAAAAAAAAAAAAAAAAAAAAGAAAAAAAAAAAAAAAAAAAAAAAATCAAAAATCTAAACTGAACCTCCCCTAATTCAATTTTAAGGCCAATTCTTCTCGTCCTGTCACCTGAGTCCTGGCAGAAGAGAATAGATAACATCTTCTACAACCTCTCTTAGGCAGGTGTAGAGAGGATGAGGCCCTCTCAATCCTCCTGCTCTCCAGACTAAACAACTCCAGCTGCCTCTGATGCTCCCTCATGACACCCTTTTCCAGACCCTTCACCAACGTGGTTGCCGTTCTTTGGGTGAACTCCAGCACCCCAATATCCCTTTTGAAACAAGGGGCCCATTACTGAACATGGGACTCGAGGTGCGGCTACACTAGAGATCAGTCAGGACTTTATAACTATGTCGATTCAGTGCTGCAGTCTGGGGCATGGTATTGCCCCTACAAAGTGACTGGGTATGATCTGGAGCCAGGTTAGAAGGTTTTGAGTTTTGGCCCCATTTTTTTCTCCGAACTGTTCTGTTTTGTGGTTTCAAACTACATTTTGGCTGATGACAAATCACAAAATGATACAATGGCCTGAATACAAGAAGGGATTATTTTGAATGTTATGATTTTGGAGTAGGTGAACATGGAATATTTTGGCTTTAGTTCAAGTGTTGTTATGTTATATTATATTATTACACTAAATGGAAGTGAAAAAATTGAGATATTTTTATTAAAAAATGATATATTGATATGCTATAACATACCATAGATAAAGATATTTACCATATACAATACTGTTTGTAGTATAAAACCAGAAATACAAGTTAATTTTTTTATTTAAAACCATCTATCTAAGCAGTTTATAATGATTTTCTGAACTTGCAACATTCACCCAGATCATCAGTCAGAGAACTTTTGATTTTGATGTCAGTGGTAAATCACAGCCTCCTAGTTCTCCTCCAAGGGCCTCTTGGTACATTTCATTTGGCTTCTGAAATAAATGAATGAAAATACTTTTAAATTTTAAAAACTCTGGTCTTGGTATTGGTTCTCTCTTGGCATTGGTTCTTTGGACTCTTGGGTCTTTGGACAAGCTTTCTCTAAGCTCTGCATAGATGCTACCATTAATTAAGTCCTGAACTGTGAGAGTTAACATTCCTTCCAAAGTTCTCATTTTTAATACTTTCTCAGCTCAGCAAGTTTTAATATCTATGTAAACATCCAATCTGTTCTTGGATCCTGCTGAAATCTTTACTCCAGATATATGTTGTTGCACTGAGTCCCAAGGACTCAAGTGTGCTCTTTCCCCAGAAATTCCCTTCAATGATTAGAGGTCCATGCTAGCAGCTGCAAAAAAAGTCTGGCTTTGATCACTTTCTTTGTCAAAGACTGTAAGAATTGGGTCAATTCTTTAAAAGTTATTTACAATAAGATATATAGCACAAAAATTAGGGCTTAAAACAAAATTAAGGATTTTGTTAGGTATGCTTAACATGGTAGGTGACTGAGGGGGCTCTGAATTTTTGGACATGACTCTATTTTTATACTCCTAAATATCTCCTTTATAAAGCTCTCTCTTTACCTTTATGTGGCTCCAGCTGCGTGTAACCCACTAAACAGATTACACCTCACAGTTCCTGTAGCTCATCTTCTTGTGCAGGACAGCCAGCATAGGCTGGTGAGAGCATTGCATCTCCTGGCAGGTACTATGGCTGGACAAACTATCCCAAATTAGTCTCCAGAGTGTACTGCACCACAGAGCCAGCTGTGGGAAACCACAATGCTGCTGCTGCTGGGGGACAATGGCTCATTTAGGAAAGGCCAAACCTGCCCTGCCTGCAGTGTCACTGTATATCCTGGAGAGCTGCTCTCCACATTTTCTTCCCATCCTTGCTGGAGCTTGCCCTCCTTGGCTCCCATGGTTCCTGGGTTGCACCTGCCTTGTCAGTCCTTGGCACTGGTTACAGCAACTTGGCAAGAACTTCTGCATGGAAAAGTGTTTCATTGTGCGGGTGCTGAATGTGGTACCTGCAAGCAGTACAGGCCTTCTTCAGAGACAAGTAATTCAGACTTCCTCTTCCCCCAAAAGGTATTTAGGTGACACTGAAGAAATATTATATTCTAAACCTCTTTCTAATGAAATCATTGGAAGTTGCAGAGCTACAGTACATAAATATATAAGTAAAATGCCTGTCAGTATTTGGCATAATTTATTTTTTTCTCTTTTACAACTCAACAGTTAACACACCACTTCTTTTAATAGCTTGCATGCTGACACCCTATATGCCACTCTTTGGTTCCCTGACACTTTTTGCAGTTCTATCCTTCCAAAACAGAGAAATAAAAATAATGATGGAAAGCCTGAAATGTCCTTAATAGCACCCTAAGAGCAATAAAAACGAGTCTTATCCTGAGGACTAATAGTGTTCTTAGACTTCATGGTAAGGACACAATGCACTTTATCTGAAGCAATTAGTCAAGATTCTGGATGTCTATAGGAGGATTTTAAGCAGATGACCTTGTGCAAGCTGGTGTTACTTGGAATGAAGCACTTGTGAATTTCCTTGAAACTGCTAATAGTAGTTGGGGGAACAACAGACACCAGCACTTCAAGCCTTGTTTAGCCTGAAGAGTCACAAAGGACTTATTGTACTTTGTGTCTAATAGGCTTTTCTCTGAAAATCTTTATCCATTAGTGTGCCAAATATCCCTCTCCTTCTGCTGTATGTTATGTTCAGCAATTGCATCAGCTAATAAACTCCAGGTTCCCTTGAAATCTGGTCTGCCCAGATCCAAGTCTGTGATAATGTGAACTGTAACATTTTCCTCAGGACTGTCAGTTCTGCATTTAAAACAACTCTGGAACTAGAACATAGAGCTCTGGAGAGTAGGTGCTCTGGAGCCTTAAAAAACCCTCCTGAGTATCAAATCAGCATGACCTATGGATACCTTTTTGTTGTTGTTGTTCATTAAATTCAGGGACTGACAACTCACAGATGATATCTATTGCTCTTTGATCACTCTCATGCAGTCTGAATAGTCTGGTTTGCTTCTTTTGTAATGACAAACCTGAAATGCACAGTAAAGAATACAGGATTTCAAAATATAGGAGGCAAGGGTTCACATATCAAAACTGCGGGATTGACAGCCTAAGTCTCATTTGCAGAGCTAAAAATGCTGACAGTCTTGGAGACAGAGAGCTCTCTTTCAGTATTTGCTGCACTTTTTAGCCTGCAGTGTAGGTCTGTCTTGTGGTTTGGTCTCCCCTGAGTTTATTCAGGTGAAGGTATAAAAATGATGAGTGCTTGAGAAGGTCAAAGTTATGTATTCATTTTGTTTTAAATAATTGATGATGTTTTCTGTTTCTGCTTACATTAATTGCTCTCAGGTGTTGGAGAATTGCTCAGTGAGTCGCCTTTTAATTTGTTTAGAAAAGAAGCATGCTGCTTTTCAGTGTACTGTAAGTAATGTGTTCAAGGCAGTACTTTCTAACTGGAGGTTAATAAGAGTGCACGGGCTGCATGTTCGGGTGCTATTGCATGTGTGCATGTGTGAGCTTGTGGAAAGAGAGGAGGACAAGGAGGAGGAGTGCAGGTAGTGAAGAGACTCAGATTCCTTTTTGCCAGTGTTTAAAAATATAATTTATAATTTAACATGTTCCCTTGTTCCAGGCTGTATATTGAGGATCTGACTCAGGAAAGCACAGAGTACTCAACTATTTTTGCTTTCATTATAGCCATTCAAATATTCAAAACCTGAAAGGACCTGGATCAGCAATAACATCATTTTGATTTTTCAATTCTGTTGCGTGATTTATCTGATTTGTTACAGGAAAAAAAACCCAAACCAGCAAAAGCCAGATCTCACATTATTGAAAATTCAAGCAAAACTGGTTTAGAGCTGTCCTGTCCATAGAATAACAGTAGTATTATCATTAATTTCTTCTTCCTTAATGTGCCCTTTCCTACTCAAATGCAGAGTTTCTACAGTTTATGATTGCCAGTGGGGTTCAAAATGTTCTGAATGTACACTGTCTGAGAGGAATCATATGACATTATTTTATTAAAACAACTCTGTGTTCTGTTACTATCTTGATGATCTTCCACTGCATCTAAACTTTCTGGTGGTGCAAAGAGCCGTGTATTTTGTCGGAGTCTGGAGTGACTTAAGCCAAATGGTTTATCTGGCAGTGAAGATCAAATGAAGGTGTGGGATGGCTTTGAACTCAAGCCCTGTCCCACAAAGTAGTCTGGATGGGCGATTTTAACTTTTATTGGAACTGATTAAGGACAAGGAGAGCTCTCTCTTTTGAGTAGTGCCTACTGAATACACTTATTGAAATTTATGATTTTGGGTAATTTCCTATGGGACACCTTAGTGGCTCATGACATTTGCAAATATTTTATGATTTTTGGAAGATCACATTGGATTCTATCTTACTGTTTTCCTTTTTCTGTCCTGGCAAATAATCTACCTGCTGTTTTTCAGTTTCCATGTTATGTAATTGTAGCATGATTACACTGGCCTTATTTCTCAGAGTTCCTGAAGGCCTAAGTATATTTCATGGTTTTAAGTGTTATGCCACCTTTTTCTTGCACTACCTTCAGGTTTTCCAGGAGTCTTTGGAGCTTTCATTTCCCTGAGTCTGCAGTCTCCTTGCCTTTGGCTTAGGAAAGGATGCCAGTTTGGCCCCCCAAAAAAAAAATCTGAAGAGCCAGACACCAGCTACATGTTAGTGGTAATAAATCTGTCTCAGTGGTCCTCAGTTTTCCAGTTTATAGCCCAACAGCAGCTGCTGCATATCTGATTATGGACAATGCCCTCAGGTGGGTACCAGAATGGATTATGAATCTCAGACTCTTGCATCGCTAAAGATTTGTTGTTGTCAAGAAAATGCCTGTGGTAGGACACATCTCCCATGCCTGCTATGGCAGTGTAAAACAGAATTTCTAATCAATTGCTGAATGACAGGGCTCAGGAGGGGCACAGGCTGGAATATAATAGCTTTCCTGGGCTAAAGAAAAAGTGAAAAAGAAGGAAATTCCCTGGTCAGGCTGACTGCAGTGTTTGCTGTTGCACCATGCATGATGAGAGCAATGGTAATCATCATGTCTCTGCATTGTCATGATGAAGGCCACAGTAGTTATCATATCTCTCTGTGCTCCCACACTCAACCTCATTGCCAAAAATCTGCTACATGGGATTGCAACCACCAAGGACTCCTGCTCTGTTCTTGCAATCTCTTGTTGCAAAGGTGGATGCCAGCAGCTCAAGTTTGGCCTTGCAATTTCATTACCACTGGTTACAGTCCAAAGGGAATTGTGCCTTCAGTGTGGATGCATCTGTACTAAAACCCATATATATGCCTGACCTTAAAATAAATTACAAACACTAAAGGAAGTAGAAACACACAGGTCTGAGCCCTAAGTTGAGTGAGCTCCCACAGGTGTATGTTTCTTGTATCTCTCACCCTGGAGGATTTCTGAACCAAACCCTGGATACTAGTATGATATGCACTCAATATTGTTGTGTAACACGTTTGGGAAATTAGAGGAGAAAAAAAAAGTATATATATATATAATGTGTGGATTTTTCCAAAAGAGGATCTATTTTTTAAGGTAGACAGCTAATTAAGATTCATCTATCTCCCTTGAAGATAAAAGCTAGCTTTATTTCAGGGAAATGAGATAATTGACTAACTCCTCTGATATCACAAAGTCATGTATATATGGTCCAGCTGCTAAAATATGCCATGCTGTCATGAGCTTTCCACAGTGTGTCATTTTGACCTTGAACCCTTTTGGCCAAGGCCTTTTGGCTTTGTATCTCCCAGACAGAACAGTCCTTCAGTGCTTGCAAATGCTAGCTTTAAGTGCTAGACTTTTCTCCTGTCACTTTATCCAGGGAGACCCTGAGGATGAGGTTGACACTGATGCCACATGCCCACTCCTGGGATGAAGGTTTTGGCGGGTCCAGTTGCTCTCATGGAGTGCACACACCTCTTTGAATGGGCAGTTTTGTTCCCTACAAGTCTGGGAGAGAACACCAGCCCGATTTCTGCAAAATATTTTTTGATTTGTATCATCCACTGGATCCAAATATCCTCTCAAACACAGAGCACAAGTCAATAAGCCTAGCTGTTTGGTATTATTTATACTATACTGGCATCTCCACTGACCTAAAGAGCAAAAGAAAATAACACGGCATATTTGAGGCTTCATAAAACATTGCAGTAGGGAGTCTTTTCTGAGCCATTACAAGCATTTGCTGGAAGTGCATTTGCTGATTTAACAAACTGGTTAGGACAAATGTTTAACATGTTGTTGTAATGATATTCAGATGCTTTTCTTAGTATTTGTTGATCTGCAAAAATGTGTCCTTGCCCAATTGCGCTAGAGAGTGTATTAAATAAATAAATAAATGCAATGTGATGCGTTCGCACAAAAGCGTAGCAGTGACTGCCCCTGACAGATGGAAAAAAAGTCAATATGATGTCTGAGACAGCCCAGGCTCTGCACTGCAGAATAAATTACATGATTCGCTGAATGCCTGGGCTTCACACAGACATACACAAAATTGGAAAGATAAAAGCTTGCATTGGCTTCAGATGATATTTACTGCCTGATGGATTTACTAGAAGCCCCAGTACAGTCATACTGTATTGAATTATTGGCCTCTATTTAGCTGTGTGTCCGCCGAAGCTTGAGTGTCCATTTAAGCGTAAGTGAGCTGGAGCCCTGCCAAAGCTGTTTGAAGCTTTGTGTACAGAGGGAGATGCGAGGTAATGGCTACTAGCTTGAATAACAGGGGACTTATAGATGCTGGGGATAGACAACAAAGCATAAGGTGCATTCTTATCAATATTAATGTAAACATAAATATTAATACAGGCTGCCTGGCACATAATTTTCGAATGATTCTTGTTTTCTTCCTATTTTAACACAAAAGGCTGGAGATTACTATGATTTCTTTCTCTCTCTCAGAAGGGAGTTTGAGAAAGACCATTAGCTTTACAGCTATCCATTGCCTCAGCAGCAGGATTTCTACAAGGCAAAGGAGGCAAATGAAATGCAGGCTTTAAGAAGTACAAGCGCACTACTACCAATAAAATATCTGATTAGACTAGTAATATACTGTACAGAGCTATTGTTATGGATTCATCATTATACTGTACCAAGGCATTTCAGTTAGGAAGCAGCAGTCACTTACAGAGAGCCCCACAAGATGGTCACAGCACTGATGTAGCTGCAGCACAGGGCAGGCAGACTGAGTGCTTAGCTGCTGAACTCATTGGCTGGTGTTTCAAGAAGCCTGAGGCTCCGTTTTCAGCCTGGCCCTTGCACATGATGAGTTTAGCTTGTGTAATGGTTCAGCACACTGAGGGAGGCAGACTGCCTCTGAGAAATGGCTGTCAATTGCAATGCTGCTGGGCAAAGGGTTTATCCAGTTAAGTACAGCTCAGGACAAAAAAAAAAAAAAAAAAAAAAAAAAAAAAAAAAAAAAAAGAAAAGGGAAAGTAGCCCTCAGACTGCATTGTGCTGATCAGTTGGATTGGCAACAAAAATAAGCAGGATTTTGCTCCAGGTGAATTAGCTGCAATGGCATTGTGAAGGAAAGAAACGATGAGAAATGATGTGCCTGTGGGAGTAAGGATGCACACAGACCAGAGAAAGATGAGATGTTATTTTCAGACATGAATAAAATGCATCACAAATCTTCCATCATCGTCTAGATAGCATGTTCATGTCAGGGACTCTGACTCACAGTTTCTGGCAAGTTGTAATGGGGATATTTACAAGGTTATTGCTCTCAGCTGTCCCTTTGTGCTGCTGCCAAAGGTTACTGCCCTGAAGTGGGCATGGCAGATGTGAATATGTACTGGTTCCTCAGCTGCCCTAGTTCAAAGCTCACATACTAGAAAAAGCCATAGCAGCAGAAAATGCCTTAGCTGAATCCAGGAGAGACAGTCAGGGCTCACAGTTTCGTCCATTTTCTTCAGAAGCATGTGTGGTATTAAGCAAGTATTTGCTATGAATTTTCAGTGGTACTTGTAGAATTGCAGACTTTTAGAATTTATCAATAAAAAGTGTTAATCGTTGAAAAGAAAAGGGAAGGAATGGATCCAGCCACTGCCTGATAAATGAAACAGAAAGATTTGGGTTGAAAGACCTCTTGATGAGGCATTCCAATAGTTTTGTTGCCTTCTTTTGACTTGCTCCTTCATCTGAAATCACTCCTTGCTAACCATGAACTGGAGCTACTCCCTCTCTCTGATGGCAGAGGCAGTGATCTCTTCAGACTCCATTGTGTTCGGATCATGCATGCAGTGCCAAATCAAAGGTCACTTAAAAATCAGGCAAGGAAAAAAATATTGAACATTTGGGAAAGTCTTTGGACGCATGTATGTTCCATAGGACAAAGAAACACATTGCAACTTTCTACTGCAGCTGCCTCTCTAACACTGCTCCTTTACTGTTGAAGGACTTTCTTCTGGGAGTGGTACCTCAATTTCTCACATTTTCTCCACATTAGACTGAAAAGCTTTCATTTAAATGATGTTATTTGACTGGTTAAGAGTTAGTTACCATCATGGCAGATGAGATCTGAAAAAGCCCTCTGGCTCTAGGTGCTGTGAAGCAAAGATTCATCCAGGCTTGTGCACCACAGCTTGATGTTCACCATGAGGTTTTCAGCTGGCTGATAGGAAATGTCATCTCCTTCATGCCTTCTGTCATACCAAGAGCCATTAACAGATTCCAGGAACATCAAGACAGAATGATAACTACTGAATTTCATTAAGGAAAAAAGAAAAATCACATTCTTAGCTGATAACAGGACTCATAAGTATCCCTTTTTAATTAATTTCTAATAGGGATGGAACTATGTAATCTCTGGTAACTCAATAAAATAATAAAGAATTATCCAAATTATACATTATGTTGCTGCAAAATCACTCCTGATTTATTTATGCTACTGTTGCCTTACATTTTTCTTCTGCAAAATTAGTCACAGGAAGATAGAAGTTTAATGAGCATCCTAGGTAAGCTTTTCTTGCTTGCACAGTGCCAAATTCATCTCTTCTTTGTAATATACAAGGGAAATTGAGACTCTTGTGTCTCAGTCCAAATGTCTATGACTTCTCTAATACTTCAAGGTCAAATGTCAATCTTTTGCCTTCTGGAGTGCCTGCCTGTAGATGTTCCCAGATTTAATGCATGCAATCTATTCTAATTATCTTTTTTAAAAATTCAAAATATACTTCACTCATGAGGGAAAAAAAATCAAAAGAAAGTCCCAAGAAAATGTTAAGCAGCATATTAATGAAGCAGGACTAATTGCTTTGAAAAGAATAGTTATCTGGGTTCCAAGATTAGTTACATGTGCTGTGGTTAATAAAATGAAAACCTTGCACATTTGAAAGTCCTTCGTCTCATCCAGATATATCCAGTTTGTCTGTCATTCAGTGTTGTGAAATATTGTCTAAAATCCCTTGGAAGGCAGTGAATATCTTTTCAAAAAACACTGTTTTCACAGTTTAATACTCCTTTATTTGCCATCCAGTAGCAAATAAATTCTGTGATAAGACCATTTCCTATTTCTAGACACGTTTATTCCTTCTCACAAATAAACATTAATGGACACTTGGAAATTAATTGTGACAACTCAGTCTGAAACATTCAATTTATCTTGGATAGAAAGTTCCTCACTTCTGTGGAATATAGTTTAGTCGTTTTTGGGAAGGAAAAGAAAAAATTGTCTTGCTTTGTTTGTGTTAAATAAATTCTACTAAACTTCTCTTTAGAAAGTTAGCACTGCACATGTCATAGGTAAGAAATAATACATGGATTTTTAAATTACAGCAGTATGTTTTTCCACCTCTGTGAACAGTGACCAAGGACCAAAAGACCTTAAAAAAATAGTTTATTTCTCAGTCAGCAGTGTTTTCCGGTTTACCTGGAAACTTATTCATCATTGGACAGATCTAATTCCATGACCAAATGGGAATTTCCAAGCAATCAATATGCACACATAAACATTCTAAATAAGTGCAAAAAGTCCCTTTCACCCAATCACAAAATATTTGTTGAATCTGGGCACTGTGGAGAAGAAAGCTAGCAAATTTGAATGTGGCTCAAGATCAAGGATTCCATTTTGGTAGTATTTGCACACTTATTTTGACTTCAGGAAAAAATTTCCCAAGATCATACTGACAGGTCTATTGCAGTTGTTTTGTCTTCCTCTGTGGTGTAATCTGTCTTCTAAAATCATCCATTAACTTCCATGTTTCCTGCTACTTACTTCATGGATATAGTACATTAAAAGTGTCCTTGTTCTTTTCTGCTTCATTTCCTGTGACTCTTTACAGCTTTGTGGCTTTGGTTTTGTACTAAAAGTTTTATTTTTGCTGCGGGGTGTTGGAAAGTGTTTTTATGGCTGTGGAAAATATGTGGGATGTGAGACAGGAGCTCTGTGGACTCTTTTGATGACTGGCTATTTGAAGGACTGTCTGGTTTTACAAGGGGCCAGAGACAGCAGCTCAGGCAGTCACCAGCAGTCCCACACCTCAGGAGATCTTCCCAATACGGTTCCCCCTGGCTCCCAGCAGTTTCCTGAGAGCAGCCCACTTTTCTGCCTGTAACTTGTCAATCCTGCCTGCTCATACACCCACCTCCCCTCCCAGTGCCTAGCAAAAAAGCAAGGTTTATCAGGAGTGTAAGTTTCCAGTATGTAAGTTTCCAGTAGATTTCCCAAGTGGTGCTACTATCTAAAGATCTTTCCCCAAATGATATGCTTGGTGATATAAAGAAGGAAACATTGCAGGTTAACAAATCCCTAATGTATGCTTAGGGAAAAACAAGCTATTAAGCTGAGCTGGTTTCTCAGGTGGACAAGAGATAGCATAATCATGAAGGTTTTCTCTGATTTGGAAATGAAATAACATATTCCTGAAAAATAACTCCCCTGTTGTATCTGATTATGGTCTTTGCTATCTACAAATACAGAGAATTTTCATAATTCTGCTCAGGTTTCAGAATATGTGAATTGTGGAAGCAAAATACAGAGTCTACAGCTGAATCCATATGCAAAAAAGAGGCACAAATATTATATATACTGCTACACAGTCCTAATTGAATGTGCCCTATATTTCATATTCAGCTTATGATAACTATGTAAATGTTGTGCATTCTGAATAAAGAAGTGAAGAAGAAGAAGAAGAAGAAGAAGAAGAAGAAGAAGAAGAAATTACTAATTTTGAACTGGCAAAAATGTTACAGTGGAACTTGAATTTCTCATTAATAATAGGAAACATTATAATAATGAGAAATTGTTATAATAATCATAGAGATGGTAAATATATGGTGAAAGTACACACAGTAGCTGAATCATGATTCACTGGTGAAGAAAACTGCAAAGAGCTTCACCATATAAATTCAATACCATATAAAAATGAACAGTCTGTAAGAAATAAAATTAAAGACAACCATGTATGGTGGAAGGAGTTTTAAATTACAGGTGGCTTTTGTGTCGGTCAGTGCTTTTGAAAATACAGTGTGGGCTTCACTATGAATCAGCTCAGTGAAGTTGTCCATTCAAAGTATACACTTGCAGTCATAAAAGTAAAGAAGAGCTCTGTCTAGACTAAATTTGCTGCTGCAGCTGCTGGCCCACAGAGGCTGTCCAAGATCAATGAACTATGCAACCATAGAACTGGCTAACCAAGCTGAAGAATTATATCCTCTCCAGAAGGTCCTAAAATAATGCTGTAGTGTGTACAGACTGCCCTTCCTGTGGCCAGATGTCATAAACAGTGTCAAGCTGTCTTGCAATCAAGTCTCTAGTGCTGTTATGTAGGCTGTTGCTGCTCATTTAAAACTGTATAAATGAGTGCAGGGAATAGATTTTTCTAGGTTAATTGTAATTTTTTTTTTACCAAGTACCATGCCTGGCACAGGAAAGTGGTACTTTAACAGGCCAGGGGCTCAAAAAGAATTAGCATCTGGTCAATCGCTGTAGCTGTGTCCTAAAATATTCATGAACAGTAGTGAAACTTCATCTTCCACTCCAATAGTCAAAGGAAAGATGATTGAAAGAAACAGCTTGATCAGAAAGGAAGCCACAAGGATTTTGCTTTTAAAGCTCATGGGTTGAAGGGGCAGGTTCTGTGGAGAGTGTTGCTGCAAGGGACACTGTGCACAGGCAAGGCTCTCTACAACCACCCTTGCTTGGAAGGACATTTAGGCCAATTTAAGGAAAGACTTTTGTGTATCCTGTTCAGGTCTCATTTTGCAAGTACAGCCTGTAACAAATATCTCAAAATGGAGCTGGGGAAAAAAAGCTGACAAAACTGACATTGCCTCTACAAATGCAAGTGCTGGGCAGCTGTAGTTGCAGCAGCCACAGGAAGAACAGCTTCTGCCAGAGCACATCGCAGCCAATTTTTACTAGACCTCCTAAGGCACCTCTGTGACCAAGGGACCAAGATTCTGCCAAATGCCAGCATTCTTTGGTACTTTACTCTCCAACATGCTAGTCTTGTTTCTTGAAAAAGTTACAGCAATGAAATCAACATGGTGAAAAAGTGGGTTATTTTACTTTGGCTCCTCAAGTCAGTCAAGTCTACTTCACTTAAACTCTCTCAAAAAAGTTTGTCTCTTCAAATAACCAGTTTGGAAGCAGAGTATATGGAGTTTGTGCTCCATGTGTTGCTTTACATTTTCTCTTGTATTTATTTTAATCATGTAAGAACAAAGTAGTTGTATAAATGGCATAGAACTAATTTTTTGTGAGTTTTGGAATAGTTTTTTCAGTAAGGCATATTGTATATATAGCAACTTCCTTCCCAGTGTAATTGCAGTTATATTCTTTAATATGAAATATATCACTCCAGAGAAAATATAAATACATTAGTTCGAAACAAACCCAAATGCTTAATACATGTAAGAAAGAAATATGAACAAAATAAATACATCATTGTATCACCAGTCTTTCCAACTGAATCCTTTCCAAAGTAAATCAAAAATCTTATTGAAATTGTTTCTAGCGATCATGATCTCACTGGGAAACGAAAGGATTTTCTTCAATAGCGTGTTGTAACTCAGTCATTATACCACAGTGAGGTAATTTGCTAAAACAGCTGCCTCTAATGAGTAAACCTTTCCATCTGGCAGAAGCCGAACAGACACAAACAAACCCATGTCAATTTTTCTTACCAAAACATAAAATCAAAATAAGTTCCCTCTTCTCTAATGGGGCCAGTCTTTGAACTGCAGGAACTAAGATTTGTTTCTTTTTTGATGAACTTCTCTTACCCTCATACTCACAGACTTGGCCCTGGCTGCGGGAGTGTTGATATCATGCCACCTTTTAGATGGATTACAGCATAACTGGGAATGTGTTTGCAATATAAACCTTCCACCAAGGAACCAGACAAAATTAACAGTTGTTGGAAGTTGTTAGCTTTAGCAAGACAGCACTTGTGGATAGTTTGTTTTCATAGTGGGGTTTTTCCTGTAAAGATTCTTTTTCTTTTAATGTTCTAAGAAAATTTCCACTGTTTCTTGGTAAAAGAAATATTTATTGTTAGATGCACAAAATCTTAGCTATACAAACTTGCTATACATTTTTGACAAATAATTGACAAAATTAAAGACTAACTAGCTTTCACACTCCCAGGAGACCTATATAGAGTTGCAATCTCTTAAATTAACACAGAATATAATCCGAGTTTGTGTCAATTGTTTTCATCTAAACTATATAAAAATTTTTATATCACCTTTTTTACTCAGAGAGAATAATCAAGTGGTTTTTTAGGCTTTTTGAGGATACATTTTTTCTTCTGTAAGCCTTAACAGTATGTATATAATAAATCAGCATATGTATTTCATGTGATCTTTTTAATTTGTAATGAGAAAAGTCTTTGCAATATATCATCAAGACAGAATTCATATTCAACAGAGCATTTCAGTTTTTTAGCTTTTTTTCTTAATGGAAAATCTTGTAAGCAAAATTTAAAATCAATATTACTAGTGGTGGGGTGGATTCTTCTGTGTAAATATTTTTTCAGCCAACAGCTGATGTATTTTTTTGTGAAGTCAGTGGAATATCTCCCATTGGCTTCAATAGAAATTACATAATGAACCAAATATGGAAAACTTGGATGTATGTATAGGTGTGGGTCCAAGAATTACACTTGGGTCCTATTTATGTAATAAGTGGTGCAAAAACGTTAATTCTAAAAAATCTTAAACTGTCAGAAAGTTCAGATTGGGATTCAGATATATCTGTAAACTTTTAATTCTCTGAGAAGGAAATCTACACTACTATGAAAGTAGTCTTTCCAGTACGCAGAAATATTAATGTGCTTAGTATTTCCCTCAGTAAAAGCCTAGTGAATATAACAACATCTGTCAACACTGTAGTGATGAAAACACAGTCACAATAAGGAAAAAAAAAAGTCAAAAAGGTACTTTGTAAAAGATTTTTTCAATGATAGCATGTTGTGCACTTCATTCAGTAGACTCCCAACAGAGTCTGCAGGATTTGGCCAGTCTGTGAACTCTGCCTTGCAGAGCACTTGGAACCTCAGAAATTCAGTGACTATTAATAAAGACAGTTCTGTCTAGAATTGTACACATCCTTCTAGGATAAAATCATATCAGCACCTTGGGAGAAAGGATATTATGAACTTGTAATATCAACATATTTAATGTTCTCCTTGGCTGCTGGATATAATGTAAATTTAATGTACAATATGTCAAGGTTGTGATACTCCACATTGTCCAAAAGTATTGGTTGCCTCTTGTGTCTCTTTCACCCATATGCTATGTATTACTGGTAATAGAAATATATGATTGAAAGCAAATTTCTCTGTCAGTGGTCCTAGCCTTGTGCCAGCTGTAGCTAATGAAAAAGTTTCTTTTGACTTCAAAAGGAAAACCACTCTCAAACACAGGAAACAGCAATAAGATCTAATGTTGGTTATACAAAAGAAAGGTAAGAAGGAAGCTTCTGCCAATCAGTCTACTGCTGTGAAGATTATAAAACATGATTTGCAAAAATAAACCCTTCTCTCTAAACACAAATACAACCAGAAAAGCCTATAAAGCAAATGCCGTGTTTACTGACATTTAATGTGCCAAGATCTAACTATGCACCTGTTCATTGAGTTCCTTTCATTTAATCTACTTAGATCCCAGCTCCAGCTATTAAATATTCATTTAGCTGGATATTATTGTTATACCAAGTGTATTGCTCTTTAGTAAACCACATTAAGAAAAGCTAAATTCAATTCACATGGTTTATAAAAGGGATTTTTTTTTTGAAAACAGACATGTGGGAATGAGATAGATCAGTATTTGGAAAAAATATCTAGAACATAACCATTTTCTGAGTATTAGACTGCTTATTTTAACTAATAAAATTATTCATTAGAAATTAGTGATGAAACCAGTGTTATACAAAGAACAAATACTGGCACTAGACTATATCCCCTACTAATATTTAATGTTCTGATTTGTGTTTACTGCAACACATAACAATACCACATTGCATCTTAATTTTTCTTTAAACCTTTCAAATACATCTGTAATCAAGCTTAAAGGAACCTATTTGCAGCAGGTTTCTTAAGTATTTCAACAGCAGCAATAATGTAGCTACTGCATGCATGTTTGTTTGTCATGTTATGCATATGGGTTGGATTTATTTTTTCTTACAGTAGATAGCCTGAAGGAACTAGATTTTTGTGCAAAGAAGGCTATCATTTACCCCAGCTGTTAAATGTCCTGCTTTGAGAGAAAGGTGCTCATTTCATTCGCTTCCAGGTAAGTGTTGTCCTGACTTTCTTTTCCCTGGTGGTTGGAAAGATTGCTTGAATGAAACTAAATTTTGAGAAAAACAATATAGTTGCAATCTAGCTCCTGCCTGACTAACATGACGGACCTTAGTAGCTTTACCAAAAGCAGGTAGGTGGTTGTTTTTTATTACTCAGTGAAAAAAGAGAAGTTATATTTTGTTGTGGACATCAGCATTCCCTCCTTCATAGCCATAAATAAGGCCTTGCTTCTTTTTTTTTTGTTTGTTTGGGTATTTGGTTGTTTTGTCTTTTTGTTGTGGGTGGGAGGTTTTTCTGATTGTGATTTTGGGTCTGGGGACTTTTTATTTTGGTTGGTTGGATTGTTTTTTTTGTGGTTTTTGTTTGTTTGTCTTTGTCTTGTTTTTTTGAGGGGCAAATTAACAATAACAGAAAGAAAAAAATATGTGATTGGATCTGTACTTGCATCTTGGCTGGTTCTTCCTGACTCTCGGGTAGAGGGACCATCATATCCTGCGAGCAGCCACAGCCAGGAGTTGAGCCCCGAAGTCTTCACACCTACATGCTCAGTTCCCACTAAAGGGGACTGGGAAAAGACAGCCCGCTCGTTTTTTCAGGTCCAAGTACTTCAGCCCTGTTTTCTAGGATAATCTTGAGCCTGTGGATGGAATCTCTCACCTTTGTTTGATTTTTTCATTGAGAGCAAGCAACAAGCTTCTAGAAGCACAGAAGGTTTTATGAATTCAGAAATAAATGCCAATTACTCATTTTATGAGACATGTAAATTCTGATATTATATGTAATTATACTGCTCTTTTTCAAGATACTATTTACACCTGTGATAGCAATTTCTCTAGAACACAGTATAGCTAATTGAACAACAGGCGAGATAAACCTGTGCTGAAAAATTTAAAATTCTCTGTGCAATGGTCTGAAGGCACAAGAATACTTTATTTTTGTAGTGGTTTGAAAGCAAAACCAGTGAGAGGCTCCAAGTCAGAAATACAATTTAATAGGAAGAAAAAAACCCCTAAAACCAAATACATGCAAAAATACCACTGACAGAGTCAGAATACAACCTGACACCCTGTTGACCAGGGTGTTGGAAACAGTCCAAAAGTAAGCACTCCTGGAGTGGCAGATGCGGTTTTATTGGAAGTAGAGATGGTCCTGTAGAGAAAATGGTCCAGACATGGGTCTGGTCTTCCTTTAGGAGTCCCGTGGGACACTGGATGTCTGGTGACACTTGTGGCTCCTTTTCATCTAGGTGGAAATAGTTTGGCTCCTCCTTCCTGGGTAGAGCATCTCACAATGGGATGATGTAATGTGTCATGTCATTGGTGAGCTTTAATGGCCCATTAACAGAAGATATCCCCCAGGAGGGTGAACAGAGATAAGAAACAATGACCCACCCAGTTTTAACATCTGGCTTGCTATTGGAAAGGCAGCCACCCCCTCCCTCCTGGAGTAACAACAGATGAGGAAAAGACACATCCCCAACTGGGTTTCAACAAACAGAATAGAATAAACCCTTTTTTTTGCTTACATAACCCAAGGCAATTTAGAACTTCCTTATACTTTATTTGTATCACTGTGTTGCCTATATTTAACTTTTCATGACATTACAAATGGATTCAATAGTCCTGTTTTTAATTCAGATTTTAAACACTCCAAAGTTCAACGAAGTTCAACTCTGAGAATTTTATTTTGGCCTTTTATGAAGAACTAAATTCAAATCTTGCTTGAGGTCCTGTCATACCTGGTAGTTAGGTATTCCATTTGGTCTGGATAATTTTCTCTTATGATGTGGCTACAGGACTTTCCACCACTTTGCATACTTATAACTATGAAATATTAAAAAGGTGTTATTATTCTGATCTGTAAGTGATTTTACAATGGAGGGGACATTTCATATCTACATTTTTTGTTTATGGGACACTTGTAAATATTTGGCAGCCTATGTGAAGGTGTAGTTATCCTTAAACTAAAAATGTTTTCCCATGGGGTGTCCATTCAGCTTTTAAATGACAGGCTTGCAGCATTCATGCAGAAGAAAATTCTCTGGAAGTGAGGATGTAGTGTCAAGTCATCCTAAGTGCAGCTGAACAGAGTTAAGTGGGAATGTGCAGACCACAGAGTCATCAGAGTCAGGAGGTGAAATGTACTCCCCAGAAGTCCTCATCTCAGAATTTGTCAGAGGAGAGAACAAGATCTACCAGGAACCTGCTTTTCCCTCTCCCAATATCTCTAAGAGCACAGTGATTGCCTGCTGCACTCTTCATCTCTGAGAAGAGTGGAAGCCAGTGCACAGATGATGCACAAATATTGGAGAAATGCATCTCTTTTTTTCCCTTTGTGCCCAAAGATGGACAAGGCAATTTAGAGGTCAACAGTAAACACATAGTAATTTAAAAACTATTAACAGCACTTTCAGCTGTGACTTCAAGACTGAAAACTACTTGTCACAGGGAGAAATTTTATTGCCTCTTAAAACATTTTAAAAGGTAGAAAAATATATAAGCCATGCTGTAAGTATTATACAATAATACTTGTATCATTGTATAATAATACACAACTTGCCACACAATAACCTTGATCACACCACCATATAGGTTGGAAGAGACCTCTAAGATTTTGAAGTCCAAATATTACCCCACCACTGCTAAGACTACCGCTACACCATGTCTTTAAGTCCTATGCCTGCATGTATTCTAAATACTTCCAGGGGTGGTGCTGGATTGTGTCCAAAAAATGGCAGTGAAGTCAGTGGAGGATCTAAAGTGCAAGTCTTATAAGGAGCAGCTGAGGGAATCAGAGGTGTTTAGCCAGGAGAGAAGGAGGCTCAGGGGAGACTGTATTGCTTGATAGGAGATGGTGTAGAAAGGTGGAAGTTGGTCTCTCACAAATAATAAGCCACAGGACAAGAGTAAAAGTCTTCAAGTTGCACTGGGGAAGAGTTAGATTGGCTATTAGGACAAATTTCTTCTCTGAAGGTGTTCTCATGCACTGGAACAGGCTGCCCAGCAAAGTGGCTGAGTCATCATCCTTTTACAGGTCTTTTCCAACATAAATGAATCCATGATTCTATTATTCACAGGTCCATCTCTTTTCACAAAGAACAGGTCTAGTGGGGTGCATTCCCCAGCTGGCTCACTCACCAGCTGTGTTGGGAAGTTACTTCCCACATAGTCTAGGAATATCCTGGACTGTTTCCTCTCCGCTGTATTGTACTTCCAGCCTACATCTGGTAAATTGAAGTCCCCTCTAAGAACAAGAGCCAGCTATTTTAAGACTTTTGCAACTGTTTATAGGATACTTCAGCCTCTTCATCTTGGTTGGGTGGTCTTTAACAGACTTTCGCCATGATATCTGTTATTCAATGAACAGCTTTATCTCAATCAAATGCTAAAATATTAATTTTCTGAAGAGTAGCTACTTAATTATAAGAGCATTTATAAAGAGCTTTAAAAATAATTTTTAATAAAAAATGTTTGTTTCTCATGTCTTGGGAAAATCAAATTCTATGGGGTAGTGAGGTGTTCTGCTTCTACCTCATAACTGGCCATTATTATTACTATTTTATGGTAAAACAGCTCCTCCTAGGTCACACTGCTTAATGAATGTGCTCCTTTGCACAGAACATACCAGCCCATGAGAAACAAGGCAGTGGACAAATTTTAGCCTTCTACTACTGTTGCTGTGGGTGGAGGTAGAAAGGTGCCGCAACCTTCTGGAAATGTCCCAAGTGGAGAACCTCCAGGAGTCACAGGCACACTGACACAACCACTCACCATTCACACCAGATAGCTGTGATGAGTCCTTCGGCAGTAAGAAAGAGAAGGGTTTCATACAGAGTTCCACAGAAATTTTTTGTGCCATCTTCACAAGAAGGGATCCAGGGGTGAAGGCAGTGGCATGAGTGAGGGATCGGGGTTTATATATGGAGCGGAGTTGGGAACAGGTGCCAATGGGTGAGGGAGAAAGTGGTGCAGAGATGGGGCAACATACAAGGAGAACCAATGGGATAACAGGGGTGGAATGTGGGCAGAAGATTGCATCAAATCAGGGCCAATGGGGTCTCAGGGAAGGGAGAACATTTGAGGGGAAGGATAGATAAGGGAGAAAGGGACAGAGAGACCAACAGGCCAACTGGGAGAGCAGAACTGGGGTGTATTTGAATAACAACCAAAAATATCTGGGAGGAGGCAGCTTCTCCTTCTAATGTGAAGGGACTTGTCCTGATTAAGGGTCACCCCTCCAAGGGAGTCTCAGGTGCTCTGGTTTAGGAGGTGCACTGGCCTCTACATACCACTGACATTTTTTAACATGCAGAAAAGGATTTAAGTAAAAAATATCGGGAAAAGTTGTTTTTTTGCTCTGCCTTATTTTTCTTTTACTGGAATGCTTCAACTCATGGGTTTATGAGATGTAGCATTCTGTACTTTGGCTTACCTTTATCTAATACATACTAGGATAGGTTAAGGGACTGAAAACTTCAGTCCTTAGCCTTGTTGTAGAAGGTAGCATTCAAATATCAAAGGTTGTACAGTTTTTTCCTTCAAGGGCTAACTCTTGGAAGAACGAGAATAACATCACTCAGTTTTTGTTTCCCACACTCAGAGAGGCTGCCAGCAAGAGTGGTGGGTAAGAAGATTCTCTCAATGTGTCTGCTGGGACTTGCACAGAATCCCAACATATTTGACTCTATTGACCTGCCCTTAAGTTCAAGCTGATGACCGGGAGGCTAGGATGCTGGTACTGTGTTACTAATCACCTAGCCCAGTGAGTGCATTAACAAAGTCCATTTCCTCATCTCTGTATGTTTAGTGACAGATTTTTCAGTTGATTGCTTCTCGCTACCCCAAGGATTAATTTCACACAAGATAACAGCCTGGGATTTTAGGGCACCTGTGGGTCTAGAAACATTGGTCTTCCCTTGCCAAATGTCTTTTTCACTGTTCTTGAGCAGGGGAAATATGGTGTAAATACAAAAATAACCCTATGATAAGTAAATCTCCACAATGCCCTGCAGTAATGTGGTAGCATTGAATTTAGAGCTTTCACACTTCGGAAAAATGAAATGTTTAGTCTTGCTCTTAGACTGGTTGAAGCCTTCTTCAAGCAATAGCCAATGTATAAGTATTATACCACAAAACATTGCAATATAAGTGATGGTGTGACCCATTGGAACAGAAGCACCCTACATCAAGCACATTTTAAAAATAACATGCCCACCTGAAAGCTTGTCTCCTGCAGAAAAAGGATAGTACAATAGCTTATCAGTTAGAGAAGAGTGCACAGTAGAAAAAAGGAGAAACACAAATAATAAAATCCGCTCCTGTGTAGAACTTTAGAAACATGGCACTAACAAAGACTTTCCGTTCCACACAGAATTAGTGCTGGCAGAGGCAGCTTGCAGGGCTGTGGGTGTACTCAGCTGTGCAGAGCTGATTATAGAAGATGAAAGAGACTGGCAATTTATTTCATCTCACACTGAAGCACTGCTGACAACTGAAAGTGAGGACAGAAGGATTCATTTGTTCAACTTCTGTTTTAGAAAGCAGGCTTCAAATGATACCACAGAGAAAGTCGAGGGAAAATGCTGTGGTGTAACAAAGTGTCTATTTTTTAATTTGCTGACTCCAAGATTTATGTTTTCAGCTGTTGGGGGTTTTTGGCTAGGGGAGAGCAGACATTTGAGAAGACTGAAACACTGTGTTGGTGGTAAAAAAGTGGGTGGTATTGGCCCAACTTAATGCATGTAATAATACATTGCATACACATGCTAGTTTGCAAATGGGAAAGCACTACATAGATATGCACACACCTTTATGTAAAACAAAAGTAGGAACATTGACACCTTTCTTACCATTATATTGTACTGTGGTCCCGGGAGTTTTATAATCCCTTTCAGTGCTGAGATGTTTAAATGGGGATATCTAATTGCAGTATTAACATTTATTCAGCAATCATAATAGTGAATAATTCCTGGCAAATTGGATGGCATATATTTTGCACTTACTGCATTTTTCATGCCTAGAGTTTCAGGGATAGATGGAAGGAACCTTTGACAAATGTTCTGGCTAAGGAATGGATAGGGTACAAAGACATAGATTGGAGATGCAAATCAGACCCTGCTCACCCCTCGTTTCTATGCCCATGGCAGGCAGAACAAGAGAGAGTAGCCTTAAACCACTGGTGGAAAAAGTCACATTTCAAAGGATAAAGACAGCAAAGCATGGGAAAAGAGAGTCAGGGAGCTCTTCACACACACACACACACACACACACACACACACACACACATACACACACTCTGCAAGTCTTAAAAACAATGCAGACTCACATCTGTCAAGGCTGACAATTGCATAATTGATTCTGCTTTTGGGCCAGAAGAAAACTAAACGATATGTCAAGGCACCCTGTGTATGTTGGTTGTTTTCAAGGACTTCATCTGTATTTTAAATTGTGGTTAACCAACTGTGTTATTTCCCTTCAGTGCTAAAACACAGTCTACAAGTAAAAATAGCCTTAACATGTAAGAGTCAGAAGAAAAGTCTGTTGTTTGTTGTGAAAATGAAATCTGGTTAAAATTTAATCATGCATTCTCAATACATTCTAAAAAACTATGTGTATTTGCAGTGATGATAATAACTTTTGGAACATCTTCTTGAATAGCAAAAGGTATGGTCAATGAGTCAAAAAGTGTCCAGAAACAGAAAAGTTAGAGCTTTCAAGGATGACACTTCTCAGTGTTGCGACCTATATAAATATAAAATATGTTGCTAGTATTCACAATGGCAGGTTGCCAGGTAAGCAGCCATTACTTATTCAGTATTTTAACGTACAAAAAGCAGTAAAATGTACTTATCCAAATATTCTGTTTTTGCTTTGTGAACCCTCTGTTCAGTATGCATTGGTGTAGCAGGAAAAACACAGATGGATGTCTGACTAGAGCATTGGTCACTCACAAATGAAAACCAGTTCTGTTTGCAAAGCAAGGAACATCAGATAAAACAGCAGCTTGGCTTAAACAGGTGATTAACTACATAAAACTGCTTATATGAATTATAATGCTTCCCCATTTGCTGTTGACATGCCGTGTCTTTCCAAACCTGGGTATCAGATCCTGTTGCAGATCTCCTCTGAGATCAATGCCCAAGAAAAACTAAAAGGCAAGGCACAGTTCCTTTCGTCTTTTCTCCACCTTCTTAACAGAGAGAGCTGGACTCAGCAATGACAAAACATGAAGGAGAGGAGAATTACACACCTGTTAACTTCAAACCATGCCTAATACATCATGATTCATCCCTCAGATCATTCAAACACACCAGAATATAACCTTTTACTTCTGTTATTTTCAATTAAAATTCTTCATACAAACTGAGCAGCCTTTGCTAGTCCTGACATGTGGATCAGAAACACTGGGACAGAAGGCTACCCAGTAGGATGCTGTGCAGCTGGGCTGTATGTGAGGGAGACATGACCTTTTTGTATCATCTGAGTATCTGGTACGTACACTTAAATCTGTGGTTTGGCCTGTTGGTCTGTCCCTACTGTGCTCATAAGTAAGCAATAACTACCTCCATATCTTCATATAAATTGATTGAGGAACTTATATCATGTATTCTGCTGCCTACTTCTAGGTTAATAATTTTCTTTCTAAATCAACATTTGAGAAAATGGCTTGAAGAAGAGAAGCTTCAGCATGTGAATAATAAGAATACAGATTATGAATCTGGATGGCAAAAAGTACTAACTGCAGGCAGCATATACTTAATTGATATATTTCCTTTGTAGATGCTCTGCTTGATTCACATTTTGACCACAGAAGGTGATTGTTTTGCTACTGTTTGCCTTGTTAACACAATATTATAAAGTATATATTACTTTGGAAAAATGACTAGATGGTGAAGTGTCATTCCTACCTAAGATCATATCCAGTTTTAATGAATGCTGTTTCATGAAGAAATATTTTCATAATACTTTATTTCAGAGTATGTATAACAATTCTATCAAGCAACAGTACTGATAGTAGTTGCTTTTGAAGAACTACAGAGAATGTTACCAAAATTATTTTTCCAACATAATTTTGGATGATTTTTTATAAATTCAAAACCAAACCATACTTCATACTAAAACTGCCTTAATTCAATTGGTATAAAAAAAAATCATGTGAAAACCATAATTTTCAGCTCAAAGTATAATGTAGGTAATAGGTGACATCAGACAAGTATTCATGTTTCAAAATAATAGTATTATCACTGACATGGCGTGGTGCTCTCTGTGACTGGGGATGGTGTCCTTCATCAGCAAAACATAAAACTAAATTTTCAGAATGCTATTTATCTTTTATAGGTGAACTTTTCAGGACTATGTGAGAAATTTCTGTTTTGAGGTGAGCAAATGAATCCAGGAGCCCCACAAGCCCTTTACCTACAGTGACCCTGGGAAAAGTTTGTGAATCTTTAATCTCTACCTGCAGCAAATAATATTGGACACTATGTGAAGGCATGACAGCGGAGAAGTAAGGAGTTGGTGTCCTTGTACTCAGGACCAGTTGTACTCCCACTGTCCAATGGGAGCATATTTGGAAGTTGTTGACCTATACACTCCAGAAGAGACCAGACTTCAAAAGTCAGTATTCCTATCAGTCCATGTCATATGGAATGAAGGATCATGCATGCTTTTATCTGTGAACTATGTATTGTGGATCAACTATGGAAAAAAAGCTACAATGACGGTTGATTTCATCACTATTAAGTCAGTTTTATCAAAGAAAGAAGAAAACAATTAAGATCGTGAGTCACAGAAAATTATTATTGGACAGGTGACCTCCCAGAATCTAGTTGTTTGGAAGGGAGCAGACACCTGTTCTGCCTTTGAAAATGCTTGAATATGTAGGTAAGGGAAGGGAATTCAAAATAATACATAAAACAGAGGTACAAAATAGTAAAATAGCAGGTCCATTACCACTGAATCTTTTCAAAATCTCAACATCCCAAGTCTGCTTCTGAAAGATGAAAGACTGGTAAGTCTGAATGAATTCTCTGTTGGAGATTCATTTAGAAAGCAAACTCATTGTAATGTGGTTAGAAAATACATTAGGTTCTGACAGACATAGGAAGCATTAAAGGGAGAAATGAGTTTCTTTTCTTATTTTTTTTCTTTGCAGTGTTGACCTTGAAAGAAAAAGGCATATTGAACAAATTGTAGACAGATATTCAGGTCTAAGGAATATTTCTCACTATAAAAGACTAAATGTGTTTATGCTGTCACCAGCCTTAATTCCAGATGAAAGCAGTACATCTGATTTTTAACCTAAAATGGTGCCTATTTCTTCAACATCTATAACCTTTAATATTATATACTGGAATAATGATTATACACTAAAAATACAAGCATGAAAGGAGGTAATTCATTAGTACCTTTTGCCTACCTATTTAAGAAATTAATTTCATATCTTCTGAATAAGTGTTTCTGTTAAAAGCTGTTGTTCAGGGTACTAACTGTCATATTACATCCTGAGGCCTTAAAAAGCTCAAATTATGAATGCACTGATGCTCAGACCTTAAATAAACAGTGCCAAAGTAAAATAAAATGCAGTCATCTAAAATTTTGCAGTTCAGTGTGTTTTCATAAAATAACTAGGAAGCAATCATTTGAATGAATTCTAGAAAAATATCTGGTCTGAGTTAAGCTGATGGTGGTTTAGATGCTTCAGAAAATGTCTGAACACTATGGAACAAGTTTTGACCTTTCCAAATGTGTTTGAAACCAGTTACAGGAATAAATATTGTTTTGCTGAAAAACAAAGCAGATGTGGTAATTATTTTTGTAATGTTTACATTGTTGCTCTCTTTTTGAACTCGAGTAAATGCCATCAAGCAATGGAGGGAGTCTCTCTGTGCCTAGAAGGTATGAGGTTAGTAAAAAAATGAAATAGTTTTACTTACGATTGGAGACTGTGATAGTTGTAATGCAATAAAATGAAGTATTGGTCAGTTAATATGGAAAGCTGCGTGGCACAGGAAGGTTATGTAGGGAATTAACCACAAAATTTTAAAATACAAAGGGAAAAAAGTAATTGTGGAATTAATTAGGCTGTTGTCCTCTCATATGTTTAAGTAGTCTTTCAAGATTATCACTAGTAGTAATTCCAGTACAAAAGCCAGGCATCTTCCAGGGTTTAGCTTGTGATCACTCCCACAGAGAAGCACATATGACTCAATAAGGAAAAATCTAGTGGATAGAACATAAGATAAGAACTCAGTTTTGGGGGAAACTTTCCCAATTCCCAGTCCTATTAGCAGCTTTAAAAAAATAATTCAATAATTTTATGCCTCAGTTTTCTGTCCATTTTTGTACCTACTTACATGCCAAAAGCATCAAAGGGTGAGTTCTGTTAGCTGCTGGAAAGTGCTGAAGTGCCTGTATGACAATGCACATAGTATAGATGAAAAATAGGAATATTTAGAGATCAGTACGCAGAGGATGAGCAAATTGAGTTTTTTCTGTGTTAGGATCAAAGGGCAGACTAACTAACAGTTACTTGTGAGTTTTTGCTACAGGCCACTTGATCACGAGGAGGAAGCAGAAGAGGCCTGTTACAGACAGCTGTAGAAATAGCCTCAGTCACTGGTCCTGGTTCTCATGGGGGCTTTAACTACCCTGACATAAGCTGAAGGAACAATACAACCAAGAACAGCCCAGGAGGTTCCTGGGAAGCATTCACTAACTTCCTGATACAGATAATGGAGGAGCCACTGAGGAAAGGTGTGCTGCTGAACTTTATGCTAAAAGGAAGGGAAGATTTTCTTATAGATGTGAAGGCTGGGGAGAGGCATGGCTGTAGTGAGTGTGAGATTGTGGAGTTCAGTGCATTTTATGGAGGAAACAGGGCAGCAAATGAAATTGCAGCCATGGACAATGGGAGGAGCTAACTTTAATTTTGTCAGGGATCATCCTGAACAATATCATAGGAAAAGGCCCTAGAGGGAAAAATGTTGCAAGAGAGCTGGTTAATATTCAAGGACTACTTCTTTCAGGCTCAAGAATGCTACATCCCCATGGACAAGAAACAGAAAAAGGAACAGGAGACCTGCATGGATGCACAAGGGACTCCTGTGAAAACTCAGACATAAGCAGGAAACACACAGGGTGGAAGCAGGAATGAATATTGGGATATTGTTGCAGTATGCAGAAATGTGATGAGGGAGACAAAGGCTTATCTAGAACCAAATCTGACCAAGGATGGCAAGGATTACAAGCAGCCTTCTTCCAACACATCAATAACAAAAGGAATACTAGAGAAAACACTGACTTACTGTAACATGGATCTGTGAAACAGGGGCTGCAGAAAAGGCAAACATACTGAATGCCTACTCTGCATTAATTTTCACTGACATGGTCAGCTCTTGGGAATCCCTGACCCACAGGACAGGGAAACAGATAGTCTGGAGGAGGGAAGACTTTACTTTGCTTGAGGTGGATTGGGTTAGAGACTTTATTCAAACTTGACATCCACAGGTGCATGGGCTCTTCATGAGTTATAACCATATGTCCTGAGGGAGCTGGCAGGCACCATAGGAATGCCAGTGACAATCATCTCTGAAAGGTGACAGTCAGAAGAAGTGCCTGAGGACTTGAAGAAAGCAAATGTCACCTCAGTTATCAAACACAGCAGGAAGGAGAAACCACGAAACTACCAGCTAGCCAGCCTCCCCTCAGTCCTTGAAATGGCAGTAAAATGGCTCTCTGGAGGCCCTTTCTAAGCACTTGAAAGATGAAAAGGTAAGCAAGAGAGTCAACATGCATTTGCCAAAGATAAATAGTCCATGACCATCCTGATTGTCTTCTATTGTCTTTTATGACTGGATAACTGCCTGAAGAGTTGAGTGGAGTGCCATGGGTATTGTCTAAATGGATTTCAGGAAGGCTTTTGACACTGTCTCCCTGGATGTCCTCACAAGCAAGCTCAGGAAGCATGGACTGGGTGTGCTGATGGACAGTGAGATGTACTGAGAAGTGGCTGAATGGTGGATCTCAGAGGGTTGTGATCAGTTGCCTAGGGCCTAGATGAAAGCCTGTCATTAGTGCAGTGCCCCAAGGGTGGATACTGAGCCCATTTGTGTTTTACTTACCCATCAATGACTTGGGTGAAGGGGCAGAGGCCTCCTCAGCAGTTTCACTGACAACACAAAGCTGGGAGGAGTGGTGATACCCCAGAGGGCTGAGCAGCCCTTCAGAAGGACCTCGACAGGCTGGAGAGATGGGCAGAGAGGAACCTTCTGAAATTCAGCAAAGGCAAATGCAGGGTCCTGCACCTGGGGAAAAATAATCCCATGCAGCAGCACATGCTGGAAGCCAAACCTGTGGGGAAGCAGCTCTGGGAGAAGGATGTGGGAGTCCTACTGGACAACAGCCTCTCTATAAGCCAGCAGTGTGTCCTTGCAGCCAGGCAGGCCAATGGATCCTGGGCTGCATTCAGAAGAGCATTGTGAGCAAGTTGGAGGATGTGATCCTTCTATTTGGCTCTAGTGAGGTGTGACCTGGAGTGCTGTGTCCAGTTCTGGGCTCAGCACAAGAGAGACATGAAGATCCTGGATTGGGTCCAGTGGAGAGATCCAAAGGGAATCTGGACCTCTTTGTATATGAGGAAAGGCTGAAGGAAATGGGCCTGTTTAGCCTGGAGTAGAGACAACTGAGAGACAACCTTATCAAAGTGTCTGAAGGCAGAGTGGCAGCAGGTGGAGCCAAGTTCTCTGTGGTGATGTGAACACAAACATGAAAGACAATGGGCAGTAACTGGAACACAGGAAGTTCCACCTGAACATAAGGAAGAACTACTTTATTGGATGTCTGAGCACCTGAACAAATTGCCCAGAGGGGTTGTGAAGTTTCCTTCTCTGGAGTTATTCAAAAGCTGTCTGAACACATTTATGAGTAATGTACTCTAGGAGACTTACTTGAGCAAGGTTGGACTAGGTGACCTTGTGGTAGCTTCCAATCCTACCCATTCTGTGATTCTGTGATTGAGATGATCTGATTTCCTTGAGCCAGAATAATGATAATAATTCTGAATGGGAAGATGGAGAGAAAAAGAACTCATAGAAAAAATCCTTCTTAGTATTATTGATACATGTAATACAGATCTGAAATATTATTGTAGCATCAAAGCAATTCCAAAACATTTAGTAGTGCTTGAAAATGAGTGCCAAAACCACAGCTATATTCTATACATTGGCCTCCATCTCACCCCAGATTGCTCTTTTATATGCCATAATAAAACCAGGAAAAAATAAATTAGACTGAGAAGCTATATAAGCCTTTATATATTCCCTTTCTTTTACTGGCACCTTAAGAGTCTTTTTTTGTGTGGGCTGATGTAGGTACCTGCTTATGTCTAACCCTTTTATAGTGCTTTGTCCTCATACAAATAATCATGAAAGCACATCAAATAATAACAGCAGGGGAATTATTATACTGCCAAATGTTCCCATCAAGCAACTTGAGTGTAGTCATCATTATAATAATTTTGAGATGTTGAATGTAGTTAAACCAGCAAGCTCAGCTCCTCTGAAATCTCTGAAGCTTTTCTGCTAAGAGTTAAGTAGCTTTCAACTATAAGTAAGGACCAGTAAAGTGTACCAGGAAAAAATCATCTATGTTGTTGAATGCATTTATACATAAGTGTACATATGTGTTTAGTTCCACAATCATGAAACAAGTATTTTTACAGGCTTAAATGCTTTCAGGTTTCCTTTTTTAACTTTAAGGTTTTCTATGTTATTAAAGGTAAAAATGTGAAAATGTAGCAAGAAGGAGGTGTCTGATTTAGTCCTTCTTGATTTTGACTGCTCTTACAAATACAGTTCTATGGAGAAATGTTAAATTTATTAGAGGATGTTAAGGATTCCAGGTGATGTTTGGAGCTAAATGAATTAGCATAGAAAATTACTGACCTGTTTTATGCTGTGTTGCAACCATTTGTGCAATGGAATTTTATTTTTCTACCTCACAAACCTTTAGTGAGATTGAAAATGTAATTGTGACTCCGCTTAAAGAGGGAAAATTAACGAAATGTGCCAAGTATTATGTGAGTGCTGCTGTTAAATTAGTGTATTGACTTTAACCACTGATTTCTAAAGCCATTTGCAGAGTAGCTGCACTTGTCAATCTCTTCCTGAAGACTCATTTCATTTTCTTAATTTCTACTATGAGAAAATGTCATTTGTGACTCTCTGCTTTCAGTAAATTCCTTTTCTTTTTTTTCCCCTCCTTTGTCTTCACTTGTTTACATCTATTAGCCAAGTTTATATTTTTAAGCTCCATCTCCAAACAACCCTGATTTCTTTCTCTAAAACTCTACTCACACTCCAGGAAGTATTTTGCATTTCATTCTATTACAGTTATCCAGTCTTTCTTTGAGCTTCTGACAACAGTGTTGAAGGCTTACTTCTGATTTCTTCAAGTTCTCCACAATTCTTATTCCACACACATGGTAAGAATGTATTGGGAAGAGAAATGTCACACAACATATCAGCTACACCTTAAAATATATGAGATAGCATTTTTTTAAGGTGCTCTGAAAATGCAGGCAGTTCAGATACATAAGTCTCAAAGAATGTTATCTGTTCTCTGTGCTAAATAGTTTAATTCTTGCACATTATTCAGTCTACAGATATGGGTACAATCCCCTCTGTATTCAGACGTGCCCTCCAAGTTCTCTCTCTTTAGGGCTTAAAACACTAATGGGAAGAAATAGATTGCAAAGAGAGGAGCCTGTAATGTCTACAATTCACTATAATGCATGTGGCATATCTTTTTTCACCTTTTAGAAGGGGTTTCAGTGATCCATATATTTCACAGAATATACAGAGTCCATACTGTGAAATATTATTATAAGGCTTTTAGCAGCCATTGTAGGAATAGACAAATGGAGAGAAGGATAAATGAACAGCACAAGTGTACAGTATCTCATTCTTAATTCTTATTTTATCAACAGAACTGACAGTTCATAAAAGGTATTGTAGTCACAAATATAATTCTACTAGTCTTGTGGAACTGAGCTCCTTCAGAAAATGTAAGACAGTTATTTACTGGAGTCACAAAGGTATGTAACTTGGACTTTCCCTGGGTGATGGTTCTGAATTCACAATGAAAGGAAAGGTGTTGAGAGCAAAATGATTTTGTTCTGCATACACATTGTTTTACTTCTGTGCCTGAAGTATGTTCTCATGTACATCTAAAAGTGGAAAACGAAAAAAAACAAGAATGAGTCCTTTGATTTTGCAGCTCTGCAAATTCTTACCCAGATGAGTGACCAAGAAACCTGACTTGCAACTCTGTTTTCAAAATTATATTCTTATGTTGCCATGAGAGGTACTCCTTATTTTGATCTCCCTTCTTTTCACTGAGCACAAAGAAAATTTGCATCAGTCACCTTCATGCACCTAACACTATGTATCCAAGTTAACATCCTAATTGCCCTTAAATAGTATCTTGTTCAGGAAAAATAGATTTTGTAGGTGCATTCAGCTGGAGATTCAGAGCTGCACAGTGCAGACTAGAACTTTGGAGAAGACCAGAGGAGTAGCCCAGGGTGAGTGAAATTCCTGGCTTTGATGTCTCAGACGGGTATTTAAGGTTGGGTCATGTGAATCAACTCTGTGTCTGCTCCTGCCTTCCCTGAAAATATTTGGAATTCTTTTGTTCTTTTGAATAGAAGTAAAAAGAGCTTGAGATCGTCCTCCTCTACCCAGCCCACAGAGTTTAAGATATACATTAAATTTCATTACTTATTTTTTTTCTGCAATTCAAATTAGTCTTTTTTTAAAACTTCAGCACATTCAGGTATTGCTACTAAAATGACAGTTTCTTTTTTGAAAACTAATTAGTAATGTTTTGAAATACTCTGTTTGCAAAAGTTTTCGTCTGATCCATTAGAAAAAATGACTGACTTTTCTGATTTCAGAATATGTGTAAAGTGAGATTTACAGATGCCATTATGTGTTAAAAGCTGTTTTCAAGAAACTTGTGCCTGTCTTCAAGTGCTCAGCTCACAGTGTGCTTTCCCCACATCTTTAGATTCATGACATACACCAGCGAAATAGTAATAAAAAAGGATTATTCTAATTTGAAATAGGTCAGTCTAAAGGTGAAATACTAAGACTGCTTATTTTAATTTTCTGGTGTTCCCAACAAAGTTCAGGAAGGTTGAGAATATAATACGGGAAAAAATTCACTGAAGTACAGAAAAGATTAAGTGAGTGAACTGTACACTCATGACCCCTGTATATAATAGAAATGTTTTCTGGGCAAAATTAAGACGGCTGTTAGATGTACATTTACAGATTGATTGCAGATATATACAGCAGTGTAATTTTTGTTCACTCTGACTTTTCTACTGCTTGATTAAAAGACTAGACATTTTCTCTAGAGATTCACTCTTCTGGCTAATGTGCTGTAATTGCAATGGAGTGCTTAGTACAGCAGCAATGAGCACTATTCTGTAATAAATTTAGGTCACTGCAGAGTTCATCATGTAGTCCATGGCAACAGAAGATAAAGCGATGGTTAGTTCATCTCTAGCTTTTAGCTGCAGTGTCACTGATTCTCCTGTCTAATTATACTGTTAGAACTAAATGTAGGCGAATTGTGGGTCCAAGTCCCAAGGTCTCTTCCTTTCTTCTGTATATGTAATATTTCTGAATGAGAAAACATAATGTGGCAGCATTATAACAGATATGTGAACCAGAATTCTTAGGAAAAAAAGATTACATTTTACCTTGGAGCATTCCTTTCCTACTTCCGTATAATCCCTCAGATCAATATTTTTGAAATCCTTTAATTTTTACAAATCCCTACAATTATTTTTTATTTCTCTAGCAAAAAGAAGATAAATTTGCACCACGCTTTCAGAACTGCTGGTTGTAATTGCTAAGTTTGCAATTTAGAACAAGCTTGGGTAGCAAGAACTTTGCTGCACATTTTTTTCTCTCCACTAATTTACTTGATCTTATGCTTGAGAATATTTTATTCATTAAGCTTGTTGGCAAAGTGGCCATTCAGATTAAATTCTAGCTTTAGGCCATTTACAAGCTTTTTCACTCCAAAGTTTTTTAAGTTTTATTGTTTCTGATACACATAAACATGACTACCACTAAATGCCTATTTCCTGCATTAGAAGTAGAAGTAGGACTGAAGTAATTTATCATGGCTTATATAAAAGTGTGCATAACAATTTTTTCTTCATTTAGTTATGTATTTTAATCTCTTGTTGCAGGGATGATGTTTGCTGATTACATCTCATGAAAGGGTTGTGGTGAAAGTTCAAAGCATTGGAGTATAAACATAAAGCAGTGGGATCTGAAAAAAGTCTGGAGGTACAGTTAAGATTTAACTTTTACATATATTACACTTAAAACTGTGAGCAATGAACTGCAGTGGATTACAGAATTTGGACGATCTCATTGTTAGCTTTGAAGATCTCAGCTTTAGAATCTCAAATATTTTTTAAGAATTTAATAGTAGTGTGATTATGGTGTGCCACATAAGCCTGTTGCAATTGTGAATGTCGGGAACAATGGCATCCATCTTATATAAGAATATGGAAAGCAGAATAATATGTGTAAATTGTCTACCAAAATAAGCTCATCGGATTGCATCTCCCTTAGCTCTTTGATCTGTGACAAAACCTGAAGTATTGTGTCTGTATGATAAGGGTGCATGTTTTGAAGGGAACATAGGGAAACTGAAAATTTCTCACCTGTAATCTCTAGTATCTTGAGAATACATGAGATCATCTGTAATTTTCTTGCAATACTTTTCCCATGTAAATTGCAAGGATGAAGCTTTTAATAATCCATAAATTTAACTACCTTAACCAATGCTTTTGTGAGAGACTGAAATGTTAATGGTTAATGACTCAAAGCAATCATCCATAAGTGGAGGGCAGGTTACTTTGGTGAGGTTTAACCCTCTCCCTGTCCCCCACAAGGAGGAGGGGAGGAGTTTTTGAGTGTGTGGTGGCAATCCCCATAAAACAGAGGCAGTGAACGCCCATGACCAGAAGATACAAGAAGGTTTTTTTCATGCCAATTGTAATCCCTTACACACCCTGCCTTGTGGAAGGTCACATTCACTTGGGAAATTCACATGTAGCCTGAGGGTTTTCATCCCTTCTGATGGAGCAGAACTGGCTCCACTATGCTGATGTGAGAGACAGCTCACATGCCTTAGAAAGAGCCATAAATCACAAAAGACCCTGAAACGCCCCCAGACTCATTTCTGGGGCCTTCCACCAAAGACTGAAAGCTCTCCCTCAGGGGATGTACCTGGGCATGCCCACTTAAACCTCAACCTATATTATGCCTCACTGGTCTTTTTGTTTCGGGGGCCTTCTTCACCCCCAATGGATCAAGACTTCAACTACCACCGAGAAAAGTGCATGGACACTCTGACCATCATTCCACAGCAATCAAGTCTCATTGTGGGATTCATATGTGGTGGTATTTTTCTACTCTTATTCTTTCTTTCTTTTTCCTCATGCATTTTCCAAAGAGAAATGTTTATACTTTTATGTTCTTTTATTACTATAGCAACTAATAACTAAAACGGCTACATACTTGCCTTCCATTATAACCAATTTTTTCTAAAATAAATCCTATATATATGTTTTTACAAACTCCTATAATTCAGTGTTTCACGTTTATTTATTACCCCAAAGGATCTAGTAACAAGAACCTGGGTTAACATGAACAAATTATTTGTTCAGCCTGCCCTTACTTTCAAGGGCAGGCTGAACTCAAAGACGAAGTCCTAACCCTTACTTGTATGGTGTTATATGACCAATGGCTCACTTGACTAAGATTTCTCTAATTATTCTTCGGTTTTCACATTGTTTTGTTTACAGCAGAGCATTTCTGAAACATGTGGTCCCTAATATTCTTTATACATAAACAATCTTTTGTGAAGTTGGAAAAGCTGAAAAATTTATGTCAACTAATGGCTTGCTCAACATTTTACAAAGTTCTTGCTTATGTAAAATGTTATAATTTTTAAGACACTAGAAAAGCCTTTTAGATAGTCTATGAAATGGTGTTAGTTTTGGAATAGGAGAGATACATTTTTGACAGAAAAATAATGAAAGAAACTGCAGGTCTGTTTATATCTTATTGATATGATTTATATGGCACAGAAAAGAGGGACAAAGGGAAATTTCAGAGTTTTGAAACCTCTACATTTTCAGAGCCTTTCACCCAATATAGTCTAACCTGACACTTCAGTCAAATGATTCAAGTAACTCCTGTTTAAAACAATACTAAACTGATTATGGCTCCTGATTTGATTTTAGTTCTATGGTGTCATTAAATTTGAGTGAAGCTAGTGAAAGGTTCTAAGCTCTTGTGGGATAGTCTCTGATCACAATTTTTCCATGGCAAGTCACTTCTGTTTTCCACTTTTAAGAGTATAGAGTGACTGCTTTAAGGTGGCATTTCCATCCTTACCCTCTATGCTTCTCTTATCTTCCTACAACATTTATTACAAGATCTTTCTTTCATGACTGATTTCACTTGCAGTCCAGATGTGATTACAGTTCTGTTCCTAAATTCCCTTTCTCCAGATGTCTCTGCTGTCACTTTACTCCTGTTTTCACTCACTCAGTTGTTTTTTTTCCCAGGAAAGGATATGGTTACAGATCTCAGGATTTTTCTTTAGGCAACTCTGTTCTGGAATTCATGACTGTTTCATTCTTTGTTTAATTCTGAGATTAAAAAAAAAAACAAAAAAGAACTTTCTCATTTCAGCTGTAATTGTATTCCTAAATGTCCACAATTTCTTAAGTGCCTTCCATCTGCTGGAATTTGTTTCCCATATCAGGCAAGCTGGCCTAATGGCAGATGACAAGGCCCAGCTGGTCATCTGCAGGTTTCTAACTTAACATCAGGCTGAATTTTTAAGATATCTATAAAACAATCATCAATAAGTCTATAACTGTCTATAACTAGACACATTTTCAGCATAGTAGCTCAGTATCAATTTTTAGGGATAAAGAGTTCATGGGAAGATTTTAGTTTCTGATGAAAGGCAGTTGACAACTCATAAATTTGAGAGAGAGTCATATATAATTAGGCCTTCATAAGGTCTTACTACTAGAATATAGAATATAATGACAAATTTTGGAATTTTATATCCCAGTTCCTTATCCACTGTAACGATAGAATGAAAAGGACAAACATATGTTGGACAAACATAACCAAAAGAAGAATTAGTTTGTGACATTATCCTAACTGAAAAAGTAATTGTTTTTTGAAAGATGTTTTATGGCTGATGGAAGATATGATTTTATGAACAAATGGAGGAAAACTTCCTTTAAGATAGATGACCTTATAGAAAATCATCTGGGTACTTCATCTGGCATTTTGGAAATTTTACATAGTTAAACCTGTTTTACTAGTTTAAATATAAAAGGTATTCAAGTCTTTTATGTCAGTGAACAAAAGGTGGCTTACCACAACTTTTTGTGTCACAGCAGAAATATTCTGAAGTCTCTTAGTCTTCTATATCTGAGATATCTCTGGAAGCCTGTGAGGAAATTACTGCCTGGAGACAGGCTGTTCTCCTTCTGTTTAGAAGCCTTGAAAATGGACAGAATCCAGCATTCCAAACTACCTATATGAAGGATGACAAGGTTACACAAAAGTATTCACCAAACTGTAGAAAGTGGGGAAAAATTGGTGCCCAAGTGCGTCTAATGAACCTGCAGAGATTTCAAGATTTTGATAAGTGCTGAGATTAACAGAAATATTTGAGTTTAAGGGTAATAGATTTTGTACTAAACCCACATGCTTAACATCTTTTCCCCAACATAATATGACCATCTATAAAGTAAAAACACTCGTGAGTAATTACTGAACAGAAGTGCTTGTGTTACCAAGCACTGACTTGCTGTAATTTTCAGAGAACACAAAATATGAACTGACACTAAATTTTATTTAAATACTCTCTTGTAAAACATTGCTTTTTGTAAGGATAAATTGCACTAATGCCTGAAATACAAAAGAAAATTCTGACTGTATGTGTTGCATTGTCTCACCTGGGCTTATCACACCCTAAATAATAAGTACTGGCATCTACCCTGTAAAAAATCATCAGATTGATCATCACACAGAAGTAGTTTGGTTAAGCCAAAGTTCATGGTTTAACCTGCTTTTAGAAAAATGTTGGACTTGGGCAATAGTGGCCATGAGCTGATAAGAAAAATTTTCTCTTCTAGTGTTTCTCATAGGGCTTTTATCAACATATGCTTTTGTTTCTCTCAGTATTCCATCATTGCTTTCTCTTTGGACCAGTTTTTCCTCCTGAGCAATCAACATATGCTTAAGATTAAAACCTCAGGCTTAGTAGCAAATTTAGAAAAGAAAAAAATAGGAAGATCTGAAGTTCATATCTGTTAGGCAAAAAATAACAGAGATTTTTAGCAACAAAAGTGGATGTTTATCTCACATCCCTTGTAGGAATAGAAAATGGTTTTTTTCATTGACTATGCACTGTAAATTCATAGACTTCATCACTGAGTTTAGTCAGTAAGAGCTTTGACTATCTAAAAATCCTGGATTCAAGCTGCATTGCCAAATAATTGCCCCTAATTTTTGTGACAAATGTAGACAAATCATGATTGACATGTCTCTCCAAATCCACCCCTCTCCCCCACTCCTACCCTGCATAATTACTAGCCAGGCTAAACATTCCCTGCAGGCAGGGAATATTCTATCAATATTTTGATGATCCATTAATGCAGGTCCTATCTGATTGACTTTCTGCATGTTCACTTGGAATGTAACACTCTGTGACCTTGAAATATGAGCATTAAAGACAGGACACCTTATCTTGCTGCATGTCACTGTCACAAAGTAAAGCTTCTATTATGGATGTTTTGAAATGAGCTGGTGGTGAAAAGAGAACCTCTACTGTTAAACCTACCTTAACACAAACCCTGTGTTATTTATTTACGATGCTACATGAATCATCTGCACTTTCTGTGATAAGTCCAGGGCTGTATGTCTTTCATTACAGCTGACATTTTGCTGCCATTTGCCAGGCTAAGTAACTACTGTGCAATCACTTCAAGCTGATGTGTGGTCATTCTTTTACACAAAACAGACATTTAACTCAACTAAAAGACCTTTTTGGAGAACAAAAATTGACAAAGTAAATTTTTTGCTCATATATGAGAAGTCAACTCTGTAGCAAATACACTTTTTGTGGTAGCTAAAAAGATTTCTGCAGTAAATTTGATAAATTTTTCTACTTCTGTACACAAAGTAAAAAAAAATAGTTTTGAGCAAAAGAATTTTTCAGAGTGCTGAAAGGCTTTTATTTGGAATTACATATCCTTAGCTTTGCCTGATAAGATACTTGAAATCTGCGCCTTTCTGTCAGTTTCATCATTTTCATTGTGTTGAAAAGGATCTAATAAAAGCAGATTTTTTCTACCTTGTATTTGGGTTTTGCCCAAATATTTACCAAAGGCAGTTCCAATATTTTATAAACCTACTGTATTTCATGATTTTTTAGCTTGCTTGACAATGCCCTAAAATGATAGAATCACTGGGTATATTTTGCATAGAGAAATTGTCTACTTTTTTCTCCCTAACTGTAAGAGGCAGGAAACTGAGCACAACTCAAGGACAAGGAATTTTGCTTGCAGTGTTTTAGCCACTGAGAAATTTTGCTGACAGATTTGCTTGGGTGCTTTCACTCTTATTTGAGTTTAAAAAAAGAAATTAAAAAAAAAAATAATTCATACAAAGATGCATTGGAATTGTCCACAACTGACAAGTAACTTCTAGTTAGAGATTTAAAGACTAGTGGTTAATAATTTACGATTCTTCTTATGTGTCACATTACATGACTTTCATTTTCTTGTCCATGGATCATATCAAATACAGGGTGCATACCTGTGAGTCTCAACAAATTTTCCTTTTTTTTTCTCTTCCAATTATTCCCTGGATACTGTATGTGTTATGCAGAATTGAGGGGAGGAAACACAAATAATTCTAGCCTGAGGAAATGCCATCATGAATTCATCATCACTTTGTGACATTTGCTGTCCTCTTATTAAACTGCCTGGCATTTCATGAAACCATGCCCAGACTAATTGCACTTTCATTAACTGTTGTTTTCCCCTATTAAATTATTTGATAATATTTTCCTAGCAGGAATGTCAACATGTTTAACTAACTCTAATAACTAAAGCTTTGAAAACCATCCTGATGGTGTCTTACTTCTTCCCAACCTAGTCTGATACACAGTTTTTAATGTCAAGACTATGAGCATCCTATCCAATTGAAACAGATGTTTCTCCTCCAGTTTGAGGTTTTCAGTAAATGTAAATTTGCAAAGGTGGATCCAGTAATGCCTTTGGCTAACATCACAGTTATTTTCAGCTCCCTGCAGGATGTTTTCTTTCTTCCAGCTCCGGTGTTACAATTCACGGAAGGTTACATTGCCGTGCAGAAAGCCAGCATTAGTAGGTTTTTACAGCAGCATTATGCAGGGCAGTGTTTGGGGTAAGGTCACCTTAGCAAGGGAAAAGCAAGCAGCAGCAGTCCCTTAGTCCCTTAGTGAACCTGCAACACTCACAAAACTGCAGGTTGAGCTGCTTCCTTTCCTGCCCTCTTTCAGGAGATGTGACTCAGAGGACCAGGAGGCTGGGGTGAAGCAGCATCAAGCACACCAGTCCCTCATGCTGAGTGGAAGTTGAAAGAGGGTTGTGCTCTATCAACTCCCTTCCTGTTAGGACCAGTTGTGCAGCATATCTTTTGACCCTAGAATTTACTTGAAAATCTCAAATATTAATTCCTGGGAACAGATTACAGTAGCAAAAAACAATCTGTTGTAGAAATACTAGTCATTTGTTACTTATATATAAAAGAAACATGAGACAAACAAACATGTTTGCTACCCTGCCAAAAATAACTGTCTCATTAATCTTAGCTATGTTAATTTTATTGTACTATGAAGATCAAATGCAAGAAAATAATTTTGGGTTCTCACCAAGTTTAACAAGGCTCTCTCTATATTTAGTAGAGTTTCTTTCTCTATAAAACCAAAACTTTGATAACACCTTTAACAATTAATTAGACTGAGTAACCAGGGATATAGTGTGAAATACAGAGACAATGCAGAGACCATTCAGCTGCAGAATAAAGCTATACTACCCACACACTCTGTGTACATCCCTAACGCTGCTTCTCTGTGAAAATAAACCTTGTTTATGAGAATAATATTATCAGATCATTTCAAAAATACAGATTTATGATAGATAAAGTTATCTGTATGGATATACATAGGAAACTGGAAATTTTTTTGCAATGAATAAACTTTTGAGTGTTTTATTGGTATTTGGCCATTTTTCTCACTCTCATGCACAAAGACAGCCCCATTGCCCTTATAAACATATCCACATACAAACCTTTGTTGGGTTTGATGACACAAGACACAAATGATTTTCCTGCGTTCTATACTTCTTTTCTATAGTGTGGTTTCCAGAATTGTAGTTTGGGGATTTCTCTAATCTGTAAAAATGTAGGAAATCTGAACTAAGTAAGAAATCTTGGTATTTTTTCTCCATTGTCTTACGGACACTTATTAATTTGAGTTGTGGGTGAGTAGCTTTCACCACTCTCACCACTGAGTGAGAGTGAACTCAACAAGATGCAGAGCATTAACATGCTATTCGATCTCTCTCAAATATTATCAATACATAGACATTGTTCTGACTTCACAGACTTCTGACTATACAGCATAGCAAGGTAAAAAGTTTGTTAGAAGTTTCAATACAGTCAGTGGGAGTGGGCGATGTAACAGCTACTCAGAAGAAAAGAGACACCCAACATTGATTTAATAATATAGATATAGATTTAATAATTTAATTTCCTTGTTGTAAAAAAAATAATTTCAGGTAGTTGGTTAAAACTGTAGTTGCCTACAGATGCCATAGTTTAGTCCAAGTCCATGGTGAAATATGATTAGTTGCATGGTTTACCTACTCTTCCTGTGGTCTTTCTAATCACATGATTTTCAATATCCTGAATATTCTAGCAACCTTTTTTCATAAGTAAGTTGTCAGTTTTCAGAATGTAATTGTCAAAGACAGATACTTTCTTGTCTTTTGAGACTTAATTAAAGCAAGTATGTTGGAATTGCTGCATGTAGATTAGTAATTTCAAGACTATTTTGACTTGTTAACATCAAAAGATGTGATTTCATTCGACATTTCAGAAATCTATCTGCATCCATGCAGTTTCAGTAATCCTGGTCCATCTGGAATTGTATTTTAATGCATTCAGCTTTTCCTGAATTCCTCATACTTCCTCAAACTTCTCTTTTTGCTTTTAGGAGCACTTTATACCATACATCTACAGGTGTCTTGGTTTCAGCTAGGGTAGACAATTTTTGTCTCTGTAGCTGTTACAGTACTGTGTTTTGGATTTAGAATTAGAATGATGTTGATAACACACTGATGTTTTGGGTTTTTGATAAGTTCTATTTAGTCAAGGGGTTCTTTTAAAGTAATTTTATGCTCTCCCAGTGAGGAAATACACAAAGAAAACAAACTGGGAGGGAGTTTAGACAGGACAGGTGGTGCAAACTGGCCAAAAGGATATTCCTCACCACAGAACATCATGGCCAGTACATGAATTGGAAGGAGTCATCCAGAAGAGTGGCTGACCTGGGTTCAGGGGGGGCAAATCTGCCATCTGTCACTGGACAGTGAGGAATTGCATTTTGTATCACTTTTTTTTTCCAAACATTATTATTATTGTTGTTATTATCTTTGTTGTTGTTGTTGTTATCATTGTTGTTGTTGTATTTTATTAAATTTTCAATTATTAAAACTGTTCTTGTCTCAACATACAAGTTTTACTATAATTCTTCTCCCTAATCCAGCAGAGTGGAGGAGAAGAGATGAGGGGTTGAGCAAGGGGCTGTGTGGTGTTTCATCTCCTACTGGGCTTAAACCACAAGATTACAGTGAGTCCTGCTGTTTCCACTCACTTTTGATAACATAGGCCTGTTGAGACAACCAGGTTATGCAAGAAGAGAATGAAAGAGGAAATGCAGAATGAAGGGTGTACTTAGGTCCTGAAATTATACTTGTTAAAATGCAACTGTCCCTGCATTTCCCTACTTTGAGCTGCCACTGTACTGGAAACTTCTACTGTGATGTAAAAACTCAGCTACCAACCCAGTTGCACACCAGAAAGCTCAGCGTAAGCATGTTGGTCTTACTGAAGCTATTCTTTAAAGGGGACTGACTCTTGAAAAACACTAGATTTTGTGAATTATATGTGACCAGAAGAGACATATACCTGCTTATACTGCACAATATACTGTTGTGCAGAAATTCCTTAAACACTCTGAACTAGTACCTTCTTGTAGCCAATACACTGAAAAAAAAAATTGTCCAGAATAGTCTGCGCAGAATCTTTTCTTCTACCTTGGTAAAAAAATATTTCACCTTGGCAGTTTTCCAATTATTGCTTATTATGCAATTTAATCCCAATTATTTTTTCACTAGTTTTCTCTGACAGGATTTTGAATTATTGTTACTTAATTGTTTTGGCATATCCAGTTCCCTATATGCGGCAAGCTATCACCTTTGTCACTTCATATCCATTTCATACTTTTCTGATCATGACAATCAAACCTATCCAGTTAAACACGCACGTCAAGAGCTCTGAAGAAGACCCTCCTAGACAAGGACATGACCCAAGCTTATTGATAGAAGATGAAATTTGTAGATAATTTTGTCCAGTTAGTGGATGGTGTCCCCTTTATCCTTTTCTTCTGAAACGAAAAAAATCTCTACTCGTCTTTTGTACAAATTATAAATCTATCTAATAATTTTAAGGATCTTTCCCTTACGGACAGATGCAGGGGCCTGGAAGGGATCCAAAGTTGCTTTAAAATTACGTTTACTTCCCCTTAATATGTGGATGACAATTTTTGAAACATAAATTGTCTTTCATGTTGAGACTCTGGAATGCTGCCAACTGTCTGTTTTTTTTTCCATTTCAGATATGTAATTTCAATTTATCTGTATATAAGGTGAAATTCAGGACACATTTGTGCTCAATTACTTTGAAATTAGATAGGCCTCATGACACAATATTTGTGTGCAATGTTATGATTTTTTGTTAAACAGATTATTACTACTGGAAAGAGGTTACTCATTGCTTATGGATGTGCTTTGGAAGTCCAGAGAACCCAAAGAACACCTCCTTTAACACCACATACGGAAGGTCTGCGGCAGGATAAAAAGGAAGAAACTTTGCAATTTCTTCCTATTGTGACTTTCCTTCTGGATTTCTTACTGCCAGATAAGACACTGCAACCTAACTTACCATTTTTCTGAAATCGAGTCTTAAATGCAGTTTGGGGAGTGAGTTCACAGATCTGTCTCGTTAGTGTCCAGATTAACTTTTCTACTCCTGTGAGTGGCAAGGGAGCATGTGTTCTGAATAAGCATGACAACACAAAATTAATCCCATTTCTATAGCCTTACTCAGTTTTTACAATTTAATATTCTGAAATGAAAGCTGTATTGTTGCCTGGAACACATGCTCTCTTTGAGTAAAATGTTAGTGCAAAGTGTCCTGTTGGGAGTGATAACAAGACTTGTAGCCTTTACATCATCTGTTTCTTAACTTAGAGTTTTGGTTTTGCTGTGCAGCCAGTGTAATTCCTCTATATGTGGAATTTAGAGAGGCTGGGCAAATGTTGTAGTCAACAATCCCTCTTAAGCTACTAGATCCAACTTGGAAAAGAATAAGGGTAAAAGCTAATTACAGAATAAAGATTTACAGAAAGGAACATTTGATGTTGAACACCTCAATTTTTCCACATCTAGCAAAACTATCTTCAGCTTTCAAAGATGTGTTTTAATTTTTAATTCTTTCTTCATATCTCAGAATTCTATTTGGGCAATTTTTCATAATCACTGGTCTTGCAGCAGCTTTTAATCATTTGAGGATTACTGAAAATATAGATTTTTGAAAATTATGTTTCACATAGATAACTGTAGAGATATTGTTATATAGATGACAACTATTCAGATAAAGGGACTTAGATTTATTGGAATTTTTCTAACAGATCCTTAAGTTTTTTCTCTTGCACTTCTTCATATGTACATACAGCTTATGTGTCCTTCCATTAAATGTGCACTGGCTGAGACCATTATAAAATCAAGCTGGAAAAATGTAGTACATTTTAAGTAGGCTTCATGCCATACATAATTTCTGTCAAAGGTTTTGAGTGTAAAGGAAAATTAATGTACTGTCTTTGTGTTAGATCTGTTAAAGGACAATAGTAAAATATATTTCTGCCAGTATCATTTCACAGCTTGTATTTGCTGGAAAATGCTATTTATTAGCTCATGTTCCCTCAGCCTGTGAGACTATCATAGTATTAATCATGTGTCCACTGCCAGTTTTACTTTAATTCTTTATTTGTCATTTACTCTGATCTAAAAGTCACTTTTCTGTCTTTTTGTTTGTGGAGGAAGAAACAAATATAATTTTTTCTTCATTCTTCAAAAAAGGAGTGAAAGAAGCTTCTTGCAGTGTTATGCACAAGTTGCTATCTTCCTTTATGGTTTGTATTTTGGAATCTAGTAATCCAAGGGACAGATTCCTGTTATGAGATGAAAATAACAGCAGGAAACTTCAATTAAAATTAAGTTTAACCAGTTTGGTTTAGTCAGGTATTTTTGAAAGTTTTATCATATTATATGATAAGTGTTTTCACAAATTCTACCTAAATTACCTTTCTGCTTCAAGTAGGAATGGTAATTCTTCTTCCCCTCATAACACAGAAGTGTGTTTTACAAGGCAAAGCAGCTACAACAATACACTTATTTACTGTTTTGAATAGCAAAATCTTTATGTAATTTCAGAGATATTGGTGCTTATAGGATATATGTTTATTTTCAGTGACATGCAGACATAATGCACACAACCCTACTATTTATTTTTGTTCATATTTATTACTGCATAATGTAGTGGTGCCGCAGATTTCCAAATACTTTTCATCTTGAGTAACACAGGCTCTGGATACAGCAAGAGGGGCATTAATACCCTAGGAGGACACCTCTTTGCGGACTTATATTATTTAAAGTTTCTGCAGAAACCAGTAAATGTTAAGATGATAGACTTCCCTTTCCTATCCTTTGACCTTGCCTGTATTCAAAGTTCTTTTGACAGAAACATTGCAGCAAATTGCATAAGACATTGATTTCTTTTTGCTGTCTTCTAAAAACTTTCCCTCTGCAAACACCAATCTGAGGTCTGCTCCACACGCCCTCCCACTCCCTGTGCTGATTTGTCCATTTTTATAAAACTTTTATTCACTTTTTGTATCCTGCTAAAACAAACAAAAATACGCATTTAGAATCATATACAGCCATTGATGCCAATGCTCATTGTCTTGTACTGGTGATACAACTACTGCCTGTTCCCCTCCCAGGCACACAGCAAAGTGCTGTTCGACTGACAGCCAACAGAATTAATAATATTCCTTTCTTGGTCACCCTGCTCACTGCTTCCACCAGTTACACACTTTCTCCTCAAGAAGCAAGGAGCGAAAACCCCCAGACTTTAATTAATTCTTTTGTGATTTTTTCTACTCATTGTTAAATGACTCCTATTAATGCTAATGGCTATTTTTAGTGCTTTGCTCTCCTCTCCTCACTAGTGTCCCTGCACACTAGTCCACCCAATCCTTTTAAGTGTAACATATTCACTAGGAACATTTCCCATAGCCTAAAAAATGTCCATCCCTCAGCAATTCCCACATTTTATCTGCGCTGTTCTGCTTTTCTTGTGGCTTTTAGTCAATGTGTCCTTAAGTAAAGGTCAATATTTACATCTTACCTTGCATAAATACAGATTTAAAAGCTGATATAGATATTCTGTTAGGATGTGTGCATGAGCAGGTGCAAATTTACAGAGAGATCAGTGTTCTGCACCCACTCTATATTGGATATATGATGGAAGTGAGACCTGTGTTCAGCTTGCCGGCACCAGGTTAGTTTTGACTACTGCTCTTCAGCCATGGCACTGGTATGGTCAGGCTAAATGTAAATTGCACCAGCAACTGCCATTGTGGGGGTGAGAGTGAAGAACAAATGTAGAGCCAAAATCTTTTTTAATGATGTACTTTCCTACATATCTATGCCAGGCTACATACAGACAACAAAAAAAAATCTGCAAATTCTATTAAGGAAAGATACATAACTGATAAAACTCTCTCACAAAAAGATTTCCCTCTCTAATTGCTGGTAAATGACATCTTTTCCATGAAGTGGAATGGGATATTTCAGACATGGTAAGAATTATCCTAAATCTGCTCTCATGAAATACTGTAAAACTTCAGACACTGCCAAGAATTTAGTCTGATTCAGAAAATAGTGGAAATCTTACCTTTGGACTAGCTAGATGTTTGATTTTTTTCTCATGTCCAAGGAGGATAATAATATATATATTTTTGTTATATTTGAAAATAAATTCTAAAAGAATTTGAAGACAAGCAGTATGCTTGTTATTTACATTATTATTTATTTTTGTTATTATTGCTATTAACTGTTGATTAGTGGAACATTTTGATATGCCATGGTTTTTCCTACTCTTCCCTCATTTCAGTTAACTCTGCTTCTTATAACAATATGTTGTTGAAAATCTTGCTTTTCTTTACTTTTAAAATAATATGAAATACTCTGTGTTGTGCATTTCTAGGAAAAAGCTCACTCATTCTTCACACTGCATTGTTTTCAATGAATCGGTTATTTACAGTGCTGCCCAAGAGACTAATGGTTTTCTTGACTATTTGCAATGCTGTTCTCTTCATGTCTTAATAAAGATGAACAGTATTTAACTGCCAGGCATCAGAGATCTATTTTAATTAGAAAGCATGCTTTTCTGATCATTTTCCTTGGAACAAAATACATCCTGGAAGTCTCCTTGCACTGCTCCCCTAGCTGTTGATTTGGAGTGAATTAAAGGAAACATATTACGAAAGGTGAATAGCTAGGGAAAAAAACAAGGTCTAACATTAAACTATAAATGTTTCAGCATTTTGTTCAGTCAAACCTCGGGGCAATGTCTTTTCAATGTCATGCTTTAGTAAAAGTCTTTTTAGCCCATGCCTGTCTTTCCAAACAAGACAGACAATAGCTTCTATTTTAAAAACAAACAGCTAAGTGATTTGCTGTACACTTGCCATGAATAGTAACGAGCAGATTTGTGGTGAGTTCCTCTCTTTAATTAGCACATTGCTATAACCTGACTGCTGTTGTTGCTGTTTGGATGAGTACGGTCTTATTAGAATGCATCAGAGGATACCTCATGAAGGAATTCAGGAATACAGAAAAAAAAATAATGCAGACCATTCTTTGGATTGGTTTAAAATACTTCAATGTTTCACTTATTTTATTTTGTTTGGGTTTTTTAAAAGAAAGAACTAGCTGTTAAAACTATGAGTAAATCCAGTGATAGGTATTGTATAAAAGTGCTTTTAAAATACATTTTCATAAACATACTTGGGAAAGGTTTATTTCACATAGCTGCAATGTGTATATGCTGTTTAAAAACAGAATCATTTTTAGGGTGTTCTCTTATTACTATGCCTTAAATATTTCAGGGTTTCGTAGTTGAATAGGATGGAAAAGATTTTTTAAAAAAACCCTCATATTTTTTTGTTAAATTTATCTGATGTAATATTTTAAATAGTTTTCAAAATTCTTACAGCTGTTCCAGACAGAGCAGCATTTCAAAGCAATAGTAACACTAAAGTAGAAAAACATTACAGAAATACCTGAATGAAAGGGAGAACGGAGACTGACCAGAAAATTTGTCAGAAGCTTCACGTAATGAAACAACAAAAAAAGGAAAGGGTTGGCAAAAGAGAATGTATTTTGATTGCAGTTGCACTTTTTAATGGAGACTTCTGGAGATCCATGAAAACATCTTTTTCAAGATAACACATACCTCCTGTATTATACAGACAAATCATTAAAAGATTAAAAAAAATAAAATGGAATGGCTAAACCAAGCATAAATTTCTTCTGTTTCTACAGATTTCATGCAAAAATTCCATTTGAAGACCTTTAAACAAATTTATTTCGTCCTCACACTTGGGGGTTATTAAAGATTTTTCTCCTGATGTTTTTCCACATGGGCATAGTGGTCATCTGCTACCTTTAAGATTGTTTGGCCCAGGAATCTGCCTATGCATTTGTCTCCATATAAGGTTCACTAAAACTAGGAACAAGGACACGCAAATTGTCGATTCTGGATTTGCATTTCTGCAAAGTTGGCAGTGGATCATCATCAGAAAAATGCAAAACCTCTCCCCATCACTGCATAAGGAATGTTATCTCTTGAGTTACGATTGATATCAAGGTATATATGAGAGAACTCAGGTGTTAAAAACAAATTCTTAAGAAAATATAACGATTGTTCAAATACCTTAGAGTATGAATGATACTGTACAGAGTGAACAGAAATGAGCCTGTCTTATGACCAGCACTTTCTAAATCATGGATTGTTAAATGTTAATGTAAATATCTTTGGCAATAAATAATACTGAAAGAGAAATTCACAGTACTCTACCCAGGAGTTCCTATTTCTTGAGCTGAATTTTCCGTCTTCCACAGTTCCACAGCAGAAGAAACAGGAAGTATTTGCTGTATTATGCACAGTGAGTTGTTTTTGGGTTTTTTGTTTGTTTGTTTGTTTTTGTTTTTGTTTTTGTTTTAATGAGAGACATTGGAAATTCACATTTTAAAAGCATGAGATGAGTAGGATGAGTGGTTAGGCACATTTCATCCTAACAGGAAATAAAATTTTTCACATGTCTAAAAGACCATAAAGTTTTCTTTGAACATATATATATGTACAGTCATTCATACAGTGTAGGAATTAAAAGAGTGGATATAACTTCTCAGTTCAATACAGTACAAGTGAAAAATATGATGGCTTTTATTTAAAGATATTCATTTATACATATGTTTACATTTAAATATTTGCACATACCTATGAATTTTTTTAAAGGCAGCTGGTAATTCTGCATGCTATTTTTTGATGGGACTGGATTTTCAGATGGTACAAATCTGGCTGCTAGCAGTGCAATATTCAGGTTGTTAAACCATATGTTGATTTTGGACACTATGGTCAAACATAAAGAAAGAAAGAAAGATGGTATTGTTTTAGCTAAGGATTAATTTTTATTCATTGGTATGATGAATTTGCAGACTGTGAAGAAGTAAATGGTTCTAAATCCTTTAGTATTTTAGGATATTATTTATATATGACGTTTAAGCTGCAGAACAATTACCTACTTGTGGCATGAAAACCACTTCATGAGTTTTGGTGTGCAACTGCCTGGAAAGTCAAGAGTGAAAATATGATGACTGAGAAAGGACTCAGAACGAGGAAATTATTAGATTATATAATTATATAATGAATTAACAACTGTAAATTAAATTTGAAATTACTTCTAAACATGTGATCTTTTTTGAAAAAAAACTATATGGATGTACATATCTATACAGACTATGTAAAATAAATCTAACAATTATGAAGTCTCTTTTCTATATACTAAATTTACCAGATGTGAATCAAATACTGTCCCTAACAAGATAAGATGCATTTTTCTAATCCTTCATGAGTAAAAAGTTTGTATAGATAGACATGCATCACACAAAACTGTCTTAGACTGAGGACAAAAGTTATCCAAATGTGATCTTGGAGATGGATAAGGGGCTACAAAAAGCTCCACATTTGGCAAAGAGGGAAAAAGTGATTTTCTAACTTGTTTTTGAAACATTGAAACTTTCTGATGATTCTTGGAGGTTTCAAAGAGGCGCCGGAGATGAAAAATGAACAGAGATCAGGCTGTGCAGTCAAGCTGAAGGTAAATATTTCACATAGATGTTGAAATAAGTCATATATCGTGCATGCATATAATCTGTGTGTACGAATAAACCACACAGCACTCATACCACTGTACACATCTGACTCTTCCACCACAAAGTATATCTGAGTATGTAGACACAGACAGCATAATGTCTCTAAAATTTTTCTAGAACTTGATTTTCATAACACTTTGCCTACAGCTGTAATTGGTAGTGCACAACAGTGATGTGACACCTTTCCTGCAAGGTCTTTTGTGGAATACATCTGCTGTACAGTGGGAAAACAAAATATGAGTCTTGACTAAATCTTGTGGTAGAAAGGACTCAAACTGGGAAACTGTTCAATACAATTTGCATATTATGCAGATGAAAAGCTAATGACAAAAGAGCGTATTGGCAAACTCTGCCTTGTTATCTGGCAGTGATGTGTATAGCAGCATGAATACCTAGACATAAGCCCTACTAATGTTAATTTGCAATTAAGAAAATAAAGTCAGAGAAATGCAGTGAGAACTGCATATGTAAATAAGATTCAGTTGTGATGAACCACATAATCCCATACAATCCAAATAATCCAGTTCACTTTGGGACACAGGCGTCATGATTGTGTGTTATTAATTTTGAATGGTGAAAGAGGGAAAGAAGCCAAATGCTTATTGAATCCTCATTTCTAGTTTAAGCGGCTGCTTCTTCATCCTTGCTTGCCAGTTCTGAGTGTATTTCAAGGAACATTACTGAGAACAAAATCGAACACCATCAATATTAATGATGTGAACTAGAAAGATAGCTTTTAGTGTGCAAATTAATTACCCTAATCACAGGGTTTTTTGTATCCATTTTAATGAAATAACTATTTATTTCACTGAGTCCTGAGCTTTTCTTTTGCAAATAAGGCACATTTACATGATAAATACATGAAATTTAAATGGATGACTAAATTAAATGGGGGGGGGCCGGGGCGAGGGGGGGGGTGCGGGGCGGGGGGAAAGACCTTTTAAAATACAATTTTCATAGGAAAAACAGCTAGATTAATGGGTTGGTTAGCTGACTGGCATCTGTGATTAAATCTTTTTAATGTATGTCAAATAGAATTTAATGGACCTCATGAAATGTCTACATAGTAATATCTAGGGTTTAGTGAGGATGCATTTTATCTCCTATTATTGAAGTGTAGACAGCTGAAGGCATATTGCTTGTTGCTGCCCAGTACAGTATAGAGACATTCTGTTTGAGTGATTTTCAGTTTGCATCTCTACTTTCCTGTGTTCTGTGTCCTTTCCCCTGAAAATACTTTTTTTGTCCCTACAGGAATCTAAAACAAAAAACTCCACTCTAAAATGGTAGTTTCTGATTGTTTGCATAGTCTTCTGATTTATTCATCACATGTACATTAGCTTCATTGCTATTGTTTTCTAACAAAAACAAAAAAAGGGATAAATGCTTAGTTCAGGGGGACTTTAAACATATCTTTTAGATTCTATGTGTTTTGAAAACTTTATTTATTGTGGCAAAGCCTTGAAGGGCTCCATATTCAACAGGAGCAAGATTTAAAACACATTCCAGCTCACTTTTTGATAACAGTCCTTCAGAACAGAGCATCTTTCTCTGCTTGCTTTTTTCCCAGTCGAGCCACCAGAGACATCTCCAGCTTCCTTTGATTTGAAATGATCAATGGCAGCTGCGGCAGGCAGGCAGGGTGCCCCAGGCACAATGCAAACAAGTCTCTCTCCCAGCTCACTAGGATTTACATTTCAATTGCTGCCACATTTTTAAAGATAATTATAACCTTTTTATATTAATAATTTTCTGTGGTGTCTCTGATATTTTAACAACATAAATATTAATTTAGCATATCAAGGAGAACAGTTTTCTTCGCTGCAGTCACTCAAACAAAAAATATCCCCCTAAAACACAGGGCATCAAATATGGCATCTCGATCTCTGAGTATTAGCCACATTTCGGAGGGGGGCATCTGCTGGATTTGGTTTCACATGGCTCTGTACTGTTTTAAAAATTAGCAGAGAATAACCTTTCCTTTTGACTAGAGACCAAACCATCCTGCTACAACAGCAGAATGTGTTCACTGTCTAAGCTGACATCTGTGACTTATGCGGCTCCAAACAGTGTCTTTACCACGGTGAAAAATATCAGCTAGATAAAGCTGCCTTGATAAAATTGATTTTCTTGGAAAGAGAAAAGGGGAAATTGCTACTGGTGGTGTTGAGAATTTCTAGTTTCATACTGCACTCCTGTATTTTTTTTACTCCTGTTACCACTCCAGCCTTTTATATCATTCCCCTTTTGCATCAGGAAAAGCCATCACACAGTGTCCAAACAGATTTGCTTTACCTACCCAGATCATGCGTTGGATCACAATAATTTTTTTTGCAGCCTGCCCTACAAAATTTTAGCATGTAGCATATTTGACTTATTTAAGTCTTCCCCACCTCTCTTGTTTTGTTTCTAATGCAACAACATTCCTAACTGGCCTTCAGTGCTGAGCAGCAATCACAATTTTTAGATTCAAATACTTGGGGAAATAATGTTTTTTCCATAGCAACTGACAAATAAGAGGAATTAGTATGTGTCACAAAGAAATTTGATATCAATACCCATCATATTTTACAAGGAGATCATTCTGCTGCACTTCTTGGTAATGTGTAGTGTTACAATCTTTTTATGGGCAACACCTTAATTTCCTACACACCAAAGCCATGAGCTTGAGCATCGCTTGAAGCTGACTAGAGGAATAAAACTGCTCATGAAATATGTATGACTAACACATATGCTGCCAGGGGAACCTAGTATATTATGTCTGACCCTTCTGTAATTGTAAGAAAATGATATTCATTTAAATGGATGTTTATCACTGTTAAAGGTACACATAATGAGACAAAGGTCATGTGCCCCAAACCACAGGTTTAGCCCACTATTTCTGGCCTTGTTTGAAAGGACTATGACTTTTTCATTGTTGTTTCTCCTGCGCATGTGATATATAATTACGTAGCTTGAAAGAGTCTCTATCATAATTTTTGTGCCAAATGCAGTCTTAAAATAAATACAATTCTAATATTGTGTGCATATATTCTTAAACTAAATGCATTTCTAGTATTGTGTGCATACATCTGGGCAATACCTAGGCAGTATTTTAAAACTCATATCAAACCTAATTCTCTTCTTCAGCTGCTGTTGTTCAGGAAAGCTACAGATTTTTTCTCATTATTTTTTGCCTTTATGAAATGTATATTTTCTTATTTTTTAAACAATGCAAGTCTCTTAAAAGAGTAAGAGAGGTTTTCAGCTTATAAAAGAGATGCAACATAGTTTGTACATTTCTATTCAATCGGCCCTGCTCTATCTAAGCAAAGCAAGTCTTGAGCAATACGTTTTAAATTGCTTCTTCCTAAACTGTAACATATTTGTAATGTGGATTTGGCTTTATCTTTGCATGAATACCTTCTCAGAGTTCAGTGAGCTGTTACGCAGAACACTGCACTCAGTGAAAGCCAGAGTCAGTGCAATAAATGAACCTTTTGATTAGTGCCACAGAACTTCACCAGAAGCTTTCTCTCTTAGTGAAGGATCTCCACAAAGATGCCTGAAACTTTCTTGCTGTACTCATAAGAACAAATCTACTGAAAGCCCTGAAAAGCCGCAGGTCAAAGAAGAGAAAACCTATTTACCACAATTCAAATTGTTTATAGAAAAAACCGACAAATTTCAAGACATGTAACTGCTGCAGAAGTGACTCTAAGTCTGGATGTTCTTATGCTCAAGGAAGTGGGCCAAGTGCATCTTGGTCTAATGTCAGTGATTTAAAACCATCCTACCAACCGAACTGAAAGCAGCTGATAAATATTTAAAAAAATCAGAGTGAGTACTTGGTCTTCCTTCAGGCCAAGTCAATACTGACCAGCAGAGTACCATTGCTGTCTTGTAACAGGCTTGAAGTCAGACTCTCTAGAGTAGAAGAAAGAATTGAAGATATTCAGAAGATTTTATTTTTATACTATTTGGTGGAAAACAGTTTGAAAAAGCCAGGTGATCAGGTATCAGAAAGTTCAAAAAAATCAAGTCTTTATGTTCCCTGTGTATTGAGTTTCTGAGGAACCAAAGGGTTGGAGCTTTCTGTTTGGCCTCTCCTATTCATCAGGGATGTAAGTCCTGTTCAGACCTGGGCTCCACCTCATTCTCCTTAACAGTTCATAGAGGCTAATAGTCACATAGCATGCCTACCCATATTCTTTGAAGTTTGTGGAGGTGGGTTGGTGAATGCTAATGGTTATCCCAGGCTGGTGTGATATGTATTTTATTGTCTTTGTTCCGGTTGAATGGTCCATTCCCTGTTACCCCCTCCCATTCCTCTTATTGGTTTGCCCCAAAGTTGTTTACCACAAAACGGTTATCTGTCAGTCTTCTGTTATATAACCACCTGGTCCTGCCAGTCACCCTGGGGCCTCGCCTGCGCCTAGAAGCTTCTAGGAAGGGCCCTGGGTGATTGGTTAGGATCAGGGGTTCCCCCTCCCCTACGTTATGTGATTGGTTGTTATGTTGATTGATGCCCCCTGAGCCACACCCTGAGTCCCTGTCATTGGTCCCTTGCTCTGCCCTCCCCTATGTTCCTCCCCCCTTTAAAAGTTGTTGCATTCAGGTGCTCAGGGTCTCTTCGGAGCCTCAGCCCTGAGGGTGAATAAACCTCAGTTGCTGTTACTCTGGAGAGTCCCGCCTCTCTATTCACCTGTGCCGCCGTAGTAGCTCTGCTTCCTTGGCTCAAAGGCCCCTGTGTTGCGGTGGAGTCAGGGCTGGCAGGAGCCGACAACGCTTGGGAAGAGCCACCGCAGAGGTTCATGAAAAATTTGGGGCCTTTTTGCTTAAGTTACCATATAACATCCGAAAAACCCCGAAGCCAAAATTAAGTTTCTATCCTTTTCTTGTACCAGAGTGTACTACTGACTGCATCCCAAAGCAGGTCCATCTTTTCTGCAGGTATGAGAGATATCACTCAGTCTGCTGATGTAACTTCAGGGAAAATATATATATATATATATTTAAAAAAAAAAAAAAAAAAAAAAAAACCACAAAAAACAAACAAACAAAAAACCCCAAAAAACCAAAACCTCTAAACCAGTCCTATTACCTACTATAAATAATTTCAATATGTTTATTTCTAAAATTGCTAATTCATCCTATCTGGTATGAGAAATTCTCTGAATGATAATATTTGTACCAATATACCAACCAGAGAACAAGAACAAAATCTGATCTGCTTTTTGAACTGCTTTTTTATTAGGGCTGAGGTCACAGCATGGGTTTCTGAATTCAGTCCAGTCCATGAAATAAGATTATGAGGATTGCAAATACTGTAGTTTAACTTTAAGAAAATCTACAAGTGTATAAAGCAAAAGCCCCTTGTCTTTTCAATATTTTCTTACAGCATGGGTAGTATGCACCCTATTCCTGACAATAGCTAGCTCCATTTTCCTGTTGCCAGAGGCTAATATTTTCTAAACACTTTCTCTAAAAATCTATCTCAGATAAAGTGAACAGGAAAAATCAAAGAAAATTGGAGAAATATTCTGGGCAGAGTAACAGATGTGTGTAACTACACTACTTATGCCTCTAATTTAGCAATTAAGTGAGAAATCTTTATCAACCTTCTGCAGCAAAAATATAAGGTGTCAACCAAGCTTTGGTTGTAACCAGCCCAAGACAACTGGATATAATACAAAATACAATCCTTATAGCAACAGCAGCACAAGGGGCTCTGGTAGGCATTGATAATTCAGCTGTGCTCCCTTAATACAGGTGTACACCTGCAAATTGCCTCTTAGCTTGAGCTGTACAAGGGAAAGGGACAGAAGAGTTTGATGGAGGTTTTAGGAAGCTGAAGGTGATTAAAAACAGATGATAAACCTTTCCACTAAAATCTGAAAGAAGGAGGGAATTCAAGAGCCCACTAAATGTGCTTAGATGACTGACTCTTTCTTTGAAAGCAGAGATATAAATTGCAAACTATGCTTTAGTGTTCTCAATATGCTCTGACAGCTTATACTGCACACACCACTTCTAAGCCTAGCTTTTATGTAAATTAATCATGCTAATTAGTAGACAGCATTGAACTCATGCCATTAATCCTACTCCTTCCCTTGAAATGGAAGTAAAGTTTCCATTCATTTCAGTCAGAAAATGGCATTGTTTTCTTCTTTTTCTTTATTTTCCTTTTATTTTCAATCTCTTGTAAGTATATGTCTTTATCTATCTTGGAACCTCAATAGAAGCTGAAAGAAGACTGTGTGTCACAAATACAGTTATACTACGCACCCTTCATGAAAAGGGCATCCACATCCTTATGCAGCTCCCTGCCAATGGCAGTAACTCATTTTCAGCAGGCAAGCACTCCATGAGCTTTTCTTTTGCTTTGTGAACTATTAGATAACCAAGAACAGAGATTAATACGAAAAATAAGAGGAAAGTGTGCAAAGCATGATTTTGCAAAACATGAAATACATTGGATTTTCTAAAAAAAATTTTTCTAAACAGTGCCTGGACACAAATGTAGTGTCTCTGTGCGTATTTTATAGGTTCCTTAAGAAAGATGTACAGATACACAGTGCTTATATACCATTACACTAAGGGTTCTCTGGAGACATTTTTTCAGTATTCCAACTATATGGATTTCTTGAGGGATATTCCTGGGACATATACCAAGACTGTAATTCCTTCCCTGCCCCCCTCCTGCTCTCCCACCCACCCACCCCACCCCCCAATTATGGTAACTCTAGAACTTTCCTTGCATTTGTGATGTGGTAGTGGTGAATAAACTTGTGTGAAATAAAGTACAGTGCACCACAGTTACAAAGCTTAATTTTTCATGTAGCTGCTAAGAGTGTTAAAGTTGCAGAGATATTACCTATCTTAAGGTATGAATTGAGTGATTTGAATGACCTTGCAAAATCTCACTGTAAGAAGCAGAAGGAACCAAATATCCCAAATCCTCTTCAACTTTGCTTTTCAAAGTATAAGGTTAGTTTAATTTTTTATACTTGCTCAATTGCCTGTAAATCATTCTAAACCATTCTAAAGAGTAGTTTCTTCAATGGCTTGTTTGGAAGAATTTGAAGGAAATGGAATACTGATCTAGCATTATTGAGGACAGTCTATATTTAACTGACAAGACTCTTAAAATCTCTACTGGGGCCAAAAGGACATTTTAATTTCCCTAACTTTTAGTATTAAATAATCCTAATAAATAAATATTCAGTGTGGCTTGCAGAGGAATTTTGCCAAATATTCTCTGTAATGTTTTTGCAAATCATAATGGTATCTTTTGTACTACCTTGTAATTTTATTTCAGAATTAGAGTTTGAAAGCACATCTCCTAGTTTCTAACATTTACCAGGGGAAGCATGGTGAAACAGTGTTGTAGTGCATGTAATGGATTATGGCACACACATTTAATGCACTCCCATTGCTAATGGTGATGCCTTAAGTTTTAACTTTCATGTTTTCCAGCTTCTGTGCTGCCTAGGGGTGTAGTTCTGAGCCTCATATTAAGTGCCAGTAAGCTGCCTTCACAGAGTAGGTAGACAAAACAAATCCATTTTCTGATGTATACCAAGGGCAACAAGTACAAGTTTTCAGGCCCAAAAGCATAAACAATGGTGGACCGAAGAAGGCAAACAAGAAGGATGGGACTTCATAATCTGAAGCTTTAATTGGACAATAAACTGCAATATGCAAATAGACCAAAACTTATAAAAGTGTAAGACCTCGTGACCTTCCATTTTGAGAACATTTTTAGTCCACCTTGGGTGTAGCCCTGGTCAAGCTCTTGTCTTGTCCATGTTGTACACTAAAGGCCTTTCAATAAATATCTACTTTATTCTCTAGCTCTGTCCTGCCTCTATTTCTGGTCAGCCTTCCCAAGGCATTAATGGACATTAAATACTTGGAACCCAACTGGATATGGTCCCCTAGAACAAGGCATAAAGTGTTCTTTGCATTCTCAGAATTACAAGCTTTACTATGGGTCTGCTTCTAAGGTGCTCCACCCTTTGTCAAGGAAGAAATCCTGAAGCAGTGTTAGCTAGAAAAGTACAAACCTAGGGTGGAAACCTAGTATAAATCTGACTTGCCTGGAGCAGACAGCAAAAAATCCAGAAACACAGGCAAAATCAGCATTTCCTAGTTAATTCCATTCTTGGTTACTAATGTAATAATTCTGACAGTGGGGAAAAAATGGTGTTGTTTATTAATGACTTTGTTCACAGTTGATTTTTTATGCACAATTACAGCTGGCACCTTCATATTATTCCTATCTTTGGCAATTTTTTTTTTCAAAGATGACCCTAGATTATTCCCTAATTACTCTTGTTTTGTCATTTGTGTAGGTTTTTTTTAAACATTTATTGTCCATCCATATGCACATTCTAGTTCACAACTCAATTTCAATAATAATTTTGTGTCACTCTTAAGGTTGATGATTTCTTTATAAGATATTTTTCCTCACTATTCAGAATTTTCCAAGCTGTCCTGAGACTAACTTTAGTTTTAACAGTGATCCTTAGTTCATATAAATATATTGTTATGCCTATTAGAACTGCTCATTTATCCACAAGGTGCATCAGTAGAGATGAAGCAAAAAAAAGACAACCCGAAACAGCAGCAACAGATAACAAGTTGGGACAGCACATTATTTTATTACCTAGAGCTGTGTGTCAAGCCATAACAAAGAAATCACAACAGTGTACCGAAATGCTGTTTTGTATAAAGGCTGAGAGAGATCTACTGAATAGCAAACTTTGAATAAAAATTAATCCTCTGAGTATTTAATCCCAGGAGATGGCAGAAAACAGAAAGCTAAAACCCTGCAAAGTAGAAGGATTTTATAATTTTGTATCTGTATGGATTCTGCTAGCATAGCTACAGCCAAGGGTTTTTTTAATCTTCTCTCTGGAGGACACTTTGAGAACTTACCAAATAAGCATTATGCTGTGGTATGAAGGGAAAAGGTGTTCATGTATGGGTATGAGAAGGCATCAGGATGTGTGCATATTCCTAAGAGATCAGACAGTAATCAACAGCAGTATCACAAGCTGCAACTTAGAATTCCAGATTCTTACTTCCTTAGGAATACAGAAGTATCAAATTGAATTTTCTTTATCACCTAGTAAATACAATATCTCTTCCCTTGTTGTATCTTCTCTACACCCACACTAAGGCATGTTTATACATAGACTCATTATCCACATGTATAACCTTCTGTACTTGAAACCAATGCCTTCCAGAATAATTTCCTTGCTCATCACAGTTACTAGTAGAGTTTAAGTCAGTTTATAAATCTCAAAGAGACTCACAGAATCTGTTTTTCTGCTCAGTAGGAAGTCTTCAGCAAAGATTCACAAGTAGGGTCTAACAGAATTTTAAGAGTTTATTGGGATTTCTTTCCCCTTGTCAGGGTAACCATTTTGTAGGAGATACAGCCAAGATGTTCAGACTGCCTGACTCTGCCTCAGGCCTGGTACCTAGCACTTAAGGCATCTGTGATCCCTGGAGCCAGAGCAGCAGTTCCTGCAGCAGGCGAGCTTGTAAAACAAAGGGAGTTTTTCTGAGCAAGCTTATCTGCATTAACAACACTAGATTCCAGATAGTTGCAGTGCATCAACAATTCAAGCTAAAAGAATAACAGTAGCTGAGCAGAACAAACTTCCAACTGTGAAGCAATTATAGTGCTGTTGAATGGCTGATTGCTTGTGTGTGGTCCCCTCGGTTCCCTGATGTGGTGTGCTTATAGTTTTGCAATTGGATAAAATAGATTGGAATGAATGCTGTCATACAGAACTGCCAGCTGTTCCACTGTTAATAAAGACACTATTTAGCTATTAATACATCCCATTCTTCTCTGCTGTGCTTATTCAAACAAAGTAGTACTGTTTGTAGAGAGGGTGTGACTGCACCTGTTCTGGATTCAGGAATCCACGGCCCCATGAGAGACCCCTTGATACTCTTCAGTAACAATGCCAGCCTCCAGTATACAAAGACCAGAGAAAATGCGCTTGCTTTTCTGACAGATTTGGCAGACAGTGTTCTAAAAACATACAGGCCTTGGAGTTAGCTTCCTACTGCTTATGCTTATCATTGGCCTTTCATATAAAGGTCCTTTATCAGCATTTAAGTGGTTTGGTTTTTTTTTCATTCTTCATAGGCACAAAGAAAAACTGCTAAAATAAGTATAATTTGAGGGTGTGACAAATCATACTTTGATTTTAATGGAGACTTGCCTTGATTCCTTGCATTTTGAGGGAATGGAAGAAAAGGGCCAAGTCTTATTCCATTGCTCTCAGTTAATTTTCATTGAAAGAGACTAATTTTCAGAATACATGGAAGCTGCCTGAGAAAGTATATATCCTTGTGTTAGTAAAACAAAACTGATGCTAAACCTGGCTTAAAAAAAATCTGTATGGAAAAGGCCCTAAAATTTTAATTCCACTAATTTGCATTGCTAGTGCTTTTTTAATATGTCTAGATGCTGGAGGAAGAGGAAGGTTGCAGGTGGCTCATGATAACTTTAATATCTTCATTTGGCTTCAACAGTGACTTCCAATATGAGCTTGAGTAAATGATTTCTTTTTTCTTTAGTGAAAGATGTTACTGTTATCATAAAGTTCAACTGTGGGAAATGTTCACCATGACTGCCAGTGGTGTTTACCTGGATTATACATAGCAAGCACATTTTATTAGTCTTTTTTTGGCATCGATTTAAGGCAATGACAAATCCTCTGAAAGTCCCCTGCCTTATTTAGACAGTGAGCTTGGAACAGAGTGAGAAGCTATCTCCCTCATATAATCCAATTTCTAAAGCTAATTTGTAGCATATTAGAGCAAATAGCTCTATTAATTATAATTAATGAGTAATGATGCATAATGTAATAACTGCAGACTAAATATCAGTCCAGACTTTGGATCTATGACCAGCTGTGATAAAAGGTGTTAAAGAACTGGTTCTTGGCCTTATGTAAACTGTTCAAAACTGGGTGGAGGGGGGAAGTCACCGGTAGAAGTTAGTGCTGTTAGAGACCACTGACTACAGGTTTTTGCAATAATGTGTGTTGATTAAGTAAAATACCAGTAAAGAGAAAAAGAAACATTTTTCATTGATTGTACTTCTTCTTTAGGTCTAAACCCAAGTTTCAACTACAAACTTTACTATATTAACCCTCTGAGTAACCCAAATATGAGAGTCTTCCAAATAATCCATTTTGGCATGACAAGAAAACAAAACTGTCTTAAAACTCACTTTTAACTGAAGTTAAAATTTATTTCTTTTTAATTTTAAGGATTAGAAAAAAGATTTTAAAAAATACTTGTACTTTCCTAAAGTAAAATTTTTTTCAAGCATTTCAATCTTATGAAACAGTTTTTTAACTTAAAACATGTATTGTCTCAAGATAGTGTTATGTTATGGTTTGAAAGCAAAATGAGTGAGAGGCTCCAAGTCAGAAATATAATTTAATAAGAAGGTAAAAAGGTAAAAAAATAAAATAAAATAAATGCAATAACACAAAGGACTACTGACAGAGTCAGAATACAACCTGAGCAGGATGGTGGAAGCAGTCCAGATGAGGTGCTCTTCCTGAAGCAGTGATCCTGTAGAAAGGTCTGGTAGCTCTGCTCCTCTGGAAATCCAGTAAGTAAGGGCTGCTTGTACTGTCCCAAATCCCAGATTATATCCAGGTGAGAATGCTTGGCTCCTCCCCCTGGGCAGAGCATCTCACAATGGGATGAGGAGTGTGAAGTGGGTCCTTGATGGCCCATTAAACAGAGATAACTCCTGGAGGGAGTTACCTGTGACTCATGGGCAAGGCATTGATGGGCCATTAGCAGAAGACAGCCCAACACTAGAGCACTGCCCCACTTGGTTTCAACAGTTCATGAAGATGGTGATAGAATAAATACTTTGTGTACATCCTACACTACAACCCAGGACATGTTAAAAAAAAAAAAAAAAGTTAAAAAAATTATTTATAACAAACAGTAAGAATTTAGGTATAGTGCTTACCTGTTACTTGCCCCAAGAGAGCTCTTGGTGCTCATGGAGAGGGCTGCAGCTCCAGCCCTCGACTACACCCCACCCTTTCTGAAAAAATGTCTTGGTTTAATGTAATTTCGTTTTTAGTTAAGAAAAAAATCCATGAACTATGGAAGTGATTCCCTGTAAGGACCTTGACAGCTTCCTTTGGACCTGACAAAACCAATCAGTTGGCTAGTTTGCATAATGACAACCAGTTAAACCACTTAAAAGAGCTGAACACGTCTCTGTGGAAACCATATGAAAGAAGGAACAAAAGCTGGGAAAAGCTGTCCTGCTTCTGGCCTTTGGGCAGGTCACTGGGCACGGGCCAGACCAGGCAGGGCCGGGCTGGGCACAGCGAGGCTGAACTTGTGCCTTGGCTGAGTTTGGCCCCAGCCCTGGGCAGGAGCAGGGGAAGCCACGGGCCCCTGGTGTGCTGCTGCTGGTGCCGAGTCTCAGCCTGGCTGCTGGGATCCTAGCTGCCTCCCCCCAGCACAGCCACTGAAAAATCCTCCACCCTAAACAGCCAATGCCCATCCGAGATCACTGAGCCACAGCGAGGGGTAAATTCCTGATGCAAGGCCCGGGTAAGATTAACTCTTGGGGGGGTCTCCATGTTGTTCTCTTCATCTGCCTTCACCTTTTCTTTTCCTCTGACTCAGGAGAGGATGGATATCTCTAAGTCCATGGTGATGGACTGTAATAGTCTAGAATATCCCTGTAATTCATGAAAAGCATGGGGGGGTTGAAAAGGTAGTTCAAATTGTAGACGTGAGCGAAGTCACCCAGACAGAAGCAAGCACATGTCAAAGTAGCTGTGATACAGTGAGAAACTTGAACAGAGAAAGACAAGAGTGATGAAGACCCTTTGCCCCCAGGGAAGAAGAAGAAGAAGAAGAAGATCTGTGTTCCCAGAGATGGAGATGATCTTTGAGATGGATGAAAAGAACCTTTGCTTCTGAACACCTCATTCTTAAAAGTGTACCCCATTAGCCAAAGATTGAGCCCTTGAAAACAGTTGTGGGGAAGGCTCTAAGTTGAGGAGAGGGACTTTCACAAGGCAAACAGATTTCCATTCCCTGGGCAGCTGATTCACTGTGACACTGAAGCCACAAGAGAGCTGTTTCATGTGAAGAAGTCTCCATGGCATGGCAAAGGACACTCTCTAAGAGAACTGAAGAAAGACTGTTTTAGAGGTGGTAAAGTGACTGAAAGTCCCAGGTTTTGTCTCTTTGTCAGTGGGAAAGAGAGTGTGGAAGGAGGAGAAGTGTTCTGAAGGTTTATTCTGATTTCATATTATTTTTTTTTTAATTCTGTTAATAAAGTTTTCTTTATACACAATAAAGTTTGTCTTTATACACATTAAAGTCCTCCTAGTCCTTATTGTGCAGCAGAAAATGAGTAAATAATTCTAGTGGGTGCACTGGCATTTGGCCAGCACTAAACCAACTACATTTATTGATGTGTTGGCTGGGAAACTTAGATTGGCAAACCAAAACCACTGCACTTAATTGCTGTTTCTGCCCAGTTTAACTGAAACCACCACAATAAACTCAAGAAAAAAAAATGTCTCATCTCTGGAACACTGCTCCCTATATCTATCTAAAAGGAAGAAGAAACTCTAAAGGCAAGCTTATTCATTCCTGAGAATGAACTTCTGTGTTCTCTGTTTAAGTAGGAAGTTCTTCTGGTCACACACTATTCTTTACTTTGGACCTGTAGCATGAGGAGAGTAAGGAATAGTTATTTACACCAATGCTCCTTAAGTGTTAGCACAAATAAACAGATAATCAAATAGATGATGAAGCATCCTTCATGCCAAACCCCGATTAATATTTTTTCAGAAAAAAAAACTGTGAAGATCATTCAAATATTTTCTGCCTTAGTAACTGTTTTGCTGTTCAGCTCCTGTTTTCTTTAAACTCCATGGGAAAATACAAATAGGAAATGGAACAACCTGTGGGCTGAACAAAAAAAAAAAAAAAAAGAGAGAAGAAAGAGAATGGTAAACTAAATGAGCTAAATATAAATAAAACAAATACAAACATGAGCTCTTTTCCTGCTGAAGAAAGCAAGCACTTGAATTTATCATCTCTTGCAATTTGATTAAACATGCCACTGTTTACAAATATAATGTATCAGTTCACTTGTTGGGGTTTACATTATTGATGTGCTTTTTTGTTAAACTGGGTCAGAGAAATATTTAAACAAAGGCATTTTGAATAATAGGAATAAACAGACAACAAAATTAAAGGAATCTGTGCTGATGACTTATGAAGGTTACATTAAACACATTTATTCTTAGTTGCAGATTGCACTTACGTGTGTCTCACAGTGTAACTCTGGGCTCCATTCTGCTCTTGTTAATTATCTTTAGTCTGATGTAGATGTTTTGACTTCCTGGAATTACTCCTAACCCATAGCAATGTAAGAAGGAAGAATTCAGCCCATGAATTTTTTTTTTTTAATATCTATAGCTTGTCAGAAAATAACAGCTGAAGTATATTATCATCTTCAAAGACCTGAAGCAAATATTTGTAAATGTTAATATCCTGAGAGAAGATGAGATTTTACTTTTCCTTGAGGCATTTGTTTGTAACATTGGCACATAATATTAAACCCCACAGTGAATGATAAAATGACATTTACAAATTCTGACTTTCTGCATATTTTCTTACAGAATTGGCACTGGGATAATGGATAAACCACCTGCCATAAAACATCTAGGATTAATCTTTAAAAAGGATCTAAACCTATTCCAGCTGATGTTATTGCAAATCCTTTGATTACCTTGAAATTGGGCAGGAATGGGCCACAACTGAGCATTTCCCTTTTAATGTTAACCTGAGTACAAAATCTCCAGAGGACCCCAGTGGATTTCACCATATGTACCCAGCTAAATTGCACAGCATCAAGCTTCAGTGTTTGTATCATAACTGTGTATACTTGAGGCTCAATGGATCGCTCCAGAATATCAAAACAGGACAAAGCACAATTGAATTCCAGCAACAAAACAAATTCTATGATATAACCACAGGTAAAATAACTGGACCTTTTCATTCAATGCAGGATAGTCTTGTGTGGGATGTGAGAAAAGGAGAATCTGAAGACGGCCTCTCATTTTTAAGTGATGTGAAATTTAACATTTTAATTGCAGAATATTCATTAACAGCAAGAATTTCAATCCAGACATTGCCATGGAGGATCAGCAAGAGAGAACATATAAACTCTTGTAATCTCAGCCTGTAATCCTATATAATCATGTCTTCTGTTTCTCCTGACCTTAATTCAGAAATGCAAGCATGCTGTTTAATTTTTCTTGTTGCACCCCCTCCTACATATCTGGAGATGACTGAAGTACTCATCACGAACAACTTGTCAGATTCTACTGAGATTTTTTTCAGAAATGCTCAGTGACTTAAATGCCAGGAAGAAATCTCTGAAAGTGACTCAAGAATTTTCAAATCTAATTTAGGACCTCATGACTCTGGTCTCTAAGTGGTCACATCATACTTAAAAACAGGACTATATTTTTACGCTGTCTTATTTCTTACTTCATGATAACCAAGCTCAGTTTTTATTCATTTTTCCACTTTTCATAATTCATTGACAATATATGCCTTTAATACCTATAATATTGGATGGGGAATTATGAATTGTTCATGTATGATATGATTTTCTAAATCTATATTTAGTCACCTTCCTTTCATGGTAAAGTTTTTAAAATCCTTTAAAATGGGAGTAAATTGAAGGAGAAATCACCTGGGTTTGCATTTCCCAGGTAGAGGATTTCAAGGATTTGGTAGGAGGAGAGAAAAATTCAAAAAGTACAGGTGAAAAAACATGAAAAGAAAACCTTTTCCTGTAAACTTTCAATTCAGTTGTCTGTTTTCCTGGAATCTGGAAATCTGTAAATTTAGAATACCTGGGGTCCTTACAGGCCCAGGGAGCGAGGAAGATATAAGCCTGACCTATTTTTTGTGTAGAAAGTCTAGAAGACTTTGCTTTCAATTTTCCCTTGGCGTATTTCCAAAGAGCAGTTGGCCACTAAGTATAGGATGTCCAGGTAGGCAGTTTCAGCATCTGTACACTTGTTTGTCTGATAAAGATGAAGTTTGTCTGATAAAAAGTGTTTAAATGTTCTTTCTTGAGTAGTTAGGCATACTCAATCAAAATTTTCAACCTAAGTTCTCATGAGTCATCATCATATTTTTTAAAGAAAAAAATTAGTAGAAGAGTGACTAAAACATAACACAAAAATTCCAGATCCAAGTTTGATATCACAAGTCTCATTGTAGTTTGAACTTTATCCATTTTTTTCCTTCCATCAGTGAGAACTTTTCTCTGTTTCTTAATATTAACCAAATTCCTGTGGGGTCAGATAGGCCCTCAGACTTCTGATTCCACCACCACACACCCAGACCTCTCACTCATGTATTAAAAAATAAAACAATCAGATAACACAAAAGAACAAATAATATAAATATTTGCTGTGAGATTTTGACCTTTTTGGTTTTTCCATTCACATTTTTGTTTCTTTTCTACCTCTCCACTGATAACTTCTCCTTTGCTTTTTGATGTCTCCTGTCCTTTATAGTATATTTTGCTGACACTGTTATCAGTTCAGTTCTTCACAAATTCATTCAGCACTCATTTACTGCTATTAGCCTTCTTATAACAGAATACAGCTGCAAGCTCCAGTCAGGTCCTCTCTCCTTCCTAATTCCTTCAGAGTAGTTTATTATATGCTTATCCCCTTCCTGCCTCCTTCCTTCCATATTTCATCATATCTTTCCTCCTACTACTTTGCTTCCTCCCATTTCTCTTTCTTTCAGCATAATGGATTCTTTAATATTCATTTCTGCTTTGTGCTTTTTTGTGACTACCCATCTTATTGAAATACTGACTGAGAAGACATTGAAAGAATGACAAAAAGAAAGAATGACATTGAAAGAATGACAAATCTTGATGAAAGTGTTGGAAGTAGCACACTAAAAAATACATATATATATATATATTTATAGATCTCAAGCACTGCAAGATGGCTTGAGTCTGTACATTTTCTATGTATGTCTGTGTAGAAAAAATTGAAGTTTTTGACTACTGCTGTTGTGGTATAATGTCTCATAGGAACGTGGAAGAGAATAGTAGACGCACAGACGCACTCATGTGTACTCACACATGCTTTGTTAGTTATATCGATCAAGAATAGAGTATGACCAAGGAAATGTAATGTTGAAGAATCAAAATTCTCTGGTAGTAACTATATTTGTTCAATGTTTGCATGATTCTGCCAAACCAACAGGTTTCTTTATCTTGTGCTATGTTGCTTTCAAATTGCTTCCATTCATATGATGGAAAAGATTTTAACTTTGTTTGACAAGACAAATTTTTATGGAAGTCATTAAGATAAAAGACCTCTACAGGGCTAAAAATTATTCAGCTTATATACAAAATCTCCTGTGTATGGGCACTGTACTTTTTTCTTCTCTACTGTATCTCTTCCTCCCTTTTTTTCCCTCTCTCTTCTTTTTCCTGAGTGTGGGGGTGGGGGATGAGTGCAGGGATGGAGGAAGATGTTCCTTCAACTAAATGCAATACAGTGCAACAAACCAACACGTTGCCAAAAGTAATGTATGCCTCTGTCAGTTTGCAATGCAGTTCCACTCATGAGGTTATAAAACACTGAAAATGGAAATGTAGCCTGAGGAAAAGTTTTACATTCTGAGTTCAAAAGTAATTTCAGAGACAGTGGATATTAAAAATACAACATACTACTTCTCCCTTTAGAAAAAGACTTTAGGAAAAGTAGAAGGTATGAAGTCACTGGGCAACCTATCTAGCAGAAATAGATAGTTTATAAAGCTGAACACAACCCTTGAAGGCAGAAAGAACAATGCTTCTGCTGTTATCTTACTGATTTCTTTGTGTTGCGATACAGGCCAGCAGCACTTGTAAGAGATGTGTTTAGAGCTGTTTAAAAAAAAGCAAAAGGAAAACGAATAGGGGAATGAAAAGACCTTTTTTCCTCCTCTTTTCAATCTGCAATGAGGTGAAAAAATAGACCACATTTATGGGGGAAGACGGGTTTTTCTTCCACTTATCCTGACCCTAAGTATTACAGGTTTATATAACCTGACCTAATAGTTCTTGAAATCTACTCTGTAGAGAATGGACCATGGATCCTTTTTAAGTTTTCCAGCTTAAAAGAAATTTTAATTTCCAAGACCATCAGAAAACTGTTGGCTAAACATTACCTTTCTAGGCTTGCTGAACTGGACTGTTAAGAATTTCTAGATTATAAATTATTTGTAGGGCATATTTTTCTTTCACCTACTAGTAGTCAAATAGCCACAGTGAGAATGGCAGGTAACAATAAAAGCAACCTTGTCATAGATTTAATGACAAGAGTTGCCCATATTATCTGTCTTATTGGACCTATACTGAATGTAATATAAAAAATAATATGTAATAAAATAAATTAACATGCAATATCTCTTCAAGATTTAGCAAAGAAACCAGCATGCGCATTTACTTCATACAAGAGTATGTGAGATACAGATTAATCTATCTGTACTGAGACAGGTACTATCTCAAATGTGCAATCAATTTTAGCACGTTGTCTTTGCCAATGCCTCCCTCTGTAAGGCTGATTTCTCTCAGGTCAATACTCTGTACACATTGAACTCCCTGTCTGTAATATGGCAATTTTAAAGGCATTTCCTCCAGCTATGCTAATGCAAGTCTTGCAACCAAATTCAGTATTGGCATAAATCTGTAATAGTTAGCAGAAATATGACTGACCTCATAGCTGAATATGACTACAAGCAGGAGCAAGCCAATTTGACAAAATGTGGCACAGCCTAAGGGCTCAAGACTGCTTAAACATCAGTGCCTGTTAAATGTCTGCCAAGAGTCTGGCTATGGAACATAAGCTACATCTTACTGACTTCATTACAGACTGGTTTCATTTTGCCACACACTACAAGGGTCTCTAGCTCTCTGTTACCTCTGAATGTGGGAGGTTCAACTTATGGGCATTCAGAGCTCAGGCACTGAATGAAGCTGAATGATCCTGAGTTTAGTTGTGTTTGTTTCCAGTAGGCCTGGAGCTTGGAGATACATGACACCTGCTGAAGCTCAGGATCACCCGTGATAGCTGTGATTACAGGTGACCACAATAAAAGGTATGAAGGCTTGAAGCAGGCTAAGTAATGAGACATGAGAAGGGTTGTGTCCATGATTTTAAATAAATAGGAACTATGGTGTGTGATACTGATACACAATTATAACCAGCTTATTCGAGGATTGGTAGCATTCATCACGTTGCTAGTATTGTAAATTTGTACTGTTGTAGATAGGATTCACACAGCTTGGGGCCTTGTATCTTCAGCTATTGTTTTCCCTGTGTTATGATAAATTTTCAGCAACACTTGATTAAAACTGCCAATTTGTTGGGTATAAAGAAAATCTCTTGACACTACCAGGACTAATTACGTTGTCCTTGCCAAAGGGATAGTTGAATAATTGCATGTGATTATTGCACAGCTACAGTGCTTTTCATGTCAGTGGCAATGCAATGAAGATTGATTCCCTTTAATTAATCATTCAAAAATAGCCCCTTGTATCATTCCTCGAATAGGAGCAAAGATGTTCCTACATCTTTCTTCCAAAAGGCTCCTGGATGCAATTGGTTTCCTGATGAAATAACATTGCAGTGCACGTGTGTGTGTCCTAGACAGGAGAGCCTGCTCTGTAATTATTTGGTGATTCTATCTCCTTATTTTTCTTCTTATTCTTGAGCAGGCATTAAAATTCTAATAGCCACAAGCAAAAGAATGTAGTGGAAAAACTTAACATTTACTACTTGAACTACAGGCATTTCATTGCAAAGAGCCACCAGCTCTTATAGGCTAAACTTATCTATCTGCTGCTTCCCTTCCCCCTCAAATCAAATGGTCTGTAGGATCATGCAGTATTAAATGAAAATTTTCATTATTTCAAAAATATCTTGTCTGAATAAAATATGTAGAAGTCAGTGGATTACATCCTGCTGTAACTGCTGATATCCTACAATATTTACATTTGTGACAAAAGTTGAGATATGAGCTGTATCTTGTTCTTTTATATATCTACATTTTATTCAGTCTATATGATTCATCTATAAGAAAACTGATTCTTAATTTAATTTTCTTTCTATACAGATAATGTAATGGGGTGGTATCTTTTAAATGGATTAATCAATTACGATATCTGATACCACAACATACTTATTTTCAAAAAATAGATTTATATGACTTCTTTTGCTATTGTAAAATTATTTCAGAGACAGTATCACTAAAATTAAAATTCATAAAGTGCAGAGCTAACAACCATTTAGATTTAGAAGTATAATTCTTGACAGTTTATAACTAAAATTTTACATTATCTGAATAAATCTCAATTTTAAATAAACAATGATCATGTTTTTATTGTTTTTATCATGTTTTATTTTATTTTTATTTGTATATCTTATGATAAATAAGAATGGGAAGAAATACACTGATAAAGAAAGCTACACACAATCATAAATATCCATGAATTGTAATTGTTCTGACACATTTTGTAACTCACAATTTGAAAAAAAAAGGTTTTATCACTTGCTCCACATGATAATACTAGAATGCCTGCATCAAAACATGGATTGTTCATGTGTTTCTTCTATATTTATGCACAACTCAGATAGAGTACCACAGCTGGGCTGGTATATAACTACAGGACATGCACAGAAGTTATGCACCTAAAATATCAAACCCAAATAACTTTTTATAGTTTTATTTTATTACCTATGTGCATTGGATAGTTTTTAGCACATTGTTAGCAAGTATGTTCAATGACAATGCCTCCTGCTAGTTGGAGGAAATGGGTATAGGAAAGAAAGGAGTTCATGGGTTTGCAAAGTTGCCATCATTTGATTTAGAGGGATCTGCTGGGATAAGGATCTAACCCTGGTCAAATAACTCAGATTCTAAAAGAAAATTTTTATGGAAAAATTTCTCACGAGATTTAAAATTTTCCCATTGTCAAACAGTCTCTATACCAACATAGTCATGGACAAGTCTCAAAACTGCAATTTAAGAAATAAAACCTTTTTCTCTCTCCTAGAGGAGATCCCTCACAGACTTGGTGACTTTAGCAGGCCAAGAACCAGTATCTGAACTTCTGTGCACATTCCTCTCCCAACCACTGCCAGGTAGGATACAGTTTGGCCAAGGGAGATTTTTCAGTGTAATGAAATATAAGTGCAGAGGAGTACAGAGACTTGCAAACACCCATTCCTTGACTTGTGCTGAGGATCCCACAAGTCCACACTTGTGCACAGAACCATGAAGACACCATTCAGAGCAGATTCTTTTCTAACATCTCCACTCTCTGTAACAAGGTTAGATATACCTCCTCTTTAAAACAAACAAACAGAAAAAGACAGAAGTTTATGCCTTTGGGGACAGTAAGGAGAAAAATAAAACCATAACAGAAAGTGTTAGATTTTTTTATTAGAAACAAGTGCTTGGACATTTTCCATGTCATGCCAGAAAGAAAAACAAAGTTTTATTACTGTATTGTCCAGTTTACCAAACTGTCTCTCTAAAGAACCTATTTAGTTGAAGGAGACACAGAAGAGTTGTAAGAGTGAATGCAGATGTTATCAGCTCCACTGGATTTAAGAAGCTGAAGCATTGATTTCATTCTTATTAAAGCTGGATTCTCTATATGCTGATTGCACATTCATTTCTTAATCTTTGTATGTTTAAAATATAAAAAAACCCCATGAACTGAAATTTCTCCTGTAAATTGTTGAACATTTGCAGCAGACATAGAAAATCACAGTTGGAATTCTAACAAAAAAAAAAAAAAAAAAAAAAAAAAAAAAAAAAACCTCAACCCCCAAAAGCCAACCAACCAAACAAAAACCCAAACCAAAACAAAAACAAACCACCTGGCAGGAAATAAATTTTATATGTAAAGACCTGAGATCTCACCAGAATGCAAGAGCATATTTTGTAGTAGGAGATATTATACTGCTTGTAAAGTCAAAATTTAGAATATTTAGAATAGCATTTGGGTTGACTAAAAAGTCTGCAATAATTAATATCAAATTCTCTCTTTTTATGAAGAAGAACTACACACTTTCAACTGGATTTCCTGACAAATTGTGCCTGTGAACACCCGAGTCAGTAATTAGGTTGAAGTAAAAAGCTTTTCTGGTTTTTTTTAGCTTGTTGCACAAAGGTCTGTCATGGTACAAGATCCCAGTTTTTGTTCTTTCTGGACAAAGGGAGGCTTGAGTTAAAATGAAAGCACAAGCAGTTCCATTTAATTAGGTATACATTTTTGATGGAAAAGAATGAACCTCCCTACAACTGCTGTTTCTTTGAGAAGCATGTTGCCAAGACTAACAAGGCAATAGCTTCAATATAGTGAACTCAGATCACACATATAAGAGCTGATGCAAAATTTATCTGCAAATGTTTATTTCTGCATAAAGCTCCAAACTGTATTTTTCTTGTTCTTGATTATCAGGATTAGTATTATTTTTTTAATACTAGAAGTCCGCGTTTTTTACAAAATATTTGTATATATGTAAGTCAAGACGTTGTAGTAAAACTTGTATCTGTTGCTGTAAAATAAAAAAAAGCAGATGAAGCTATGAAAGAAGAATTCTCCATGCTTTGCATGTTGTTTACATTGTGAAGATGCATCCCCATTAGGCTACTGCAATCTCTGTTACCATGGCATGGGTCCTGTTATAACTATTCTCATCGCTAGCATGAGCAAGATGGAAATGACATTTTCCATATTGTACAGCTGGGAACATGTTAGTTTGCTTTACACCCTGTAAAGCTGCTGTAGTTCAGGGCTTTGTGCACCTATAACCGAAGTCCTGAGTTATGGGCAGTTTATCCATGTTGCCTCTGCCACTCCTTCCTCTGCAGGGCGAAGACTAGTCACTCTCCCCCTGCTCCAGCATGGTGTCCCTCCTATGGGAGACAGTCCTTCCCAAACTCCTGCAGCATGGGTCCTGCCCATCAGAGGCAGTTCTTCTCAAACTGCTCCAGCATGGGTCCCTTCTATGGGGTGCAGTCCTTAAGGAACAGGCTGCTACAATGTTGTACACCCACAGGTTCACATGCCCTGGTGGGAGACCTGCCCAGTGCGGACTCTGCTCTCCCTAGATCTACAGGTCCTGCCTGCTCCGTGTGTGCTTCCCATGGGAAGCCTCCTTTGGGCATTGACGAGCTCCAGCACTGACTCCATTAGGGGCTGCAGGTGAATCACTGCTCTGCTATGGACCTCCATGGGCACAGCTGTCTCACCATATTTGTCACCATGGACTGCAGGGGAATGAATCTCCGGTCTGACACCAGGTCTGCAGCAGCTGCTCCCCTCCCTTCTCCACTGACCTTGGTATATGCAGAATTCTTTCTCTTACACAATCTCATTACCTCTTCCCTGTCCGCAGTTTGCTTCTGTGCAAGAACTTTATTTAATTCTTAAACCTTTACCCAGTTGGTGCTGCCACTGTCACTGATGGGCTCAGCCTAGCCCAGCAGTGTCTTGGAGCCAGCTGGCACTGGCACTGGACATGTGGGGAGCTTCCAGTAGCTTTGAACAAAAGCCACCCCTGTAAAGATCCTACTGCCAAAATCCTGCCATGCAAATCACAAAATCACAGAATCACAGAGTCAATTATGTTAGAAAAGACCTCTTAGACCATCAAGTACTGCCTGTGAGCAGTCACCATCTTGACAACTAGACCATGGCACTCAATGCCACATCCAGTATTTTCTTAATCACCTCCAGGGACAGTCACCACATTATTGCTGATACAGACCTGGATGCTGTTGGCCTTCTGGGCCACCTGGGAATAGCTGGCTCATGTTCAGCTGCTGTTGATCAGGACCTCATGTCCTTTTCCACTGGGCTGATTTTCAGCCACACTGACCTGAGCCTGTAGTTCTGCTTTGGGTTGTTATGACCATAAGACCCAATACATTGGAAATTGTACATTGGAAAGTGGAATAACAGGCCAGAATTTCTTTGATTTGAATGTCTGTGTTCACCAGTTGGCTAGAAAAAGTCAATTGCTCTCTCTTCCTGGTCTCATAGATCTTGGAGGTTTTGGCCTGTTGGTGGCCTAATTTCCACAGAACAGGCAGACAAGGTCTCTAAACATGTTATTCTGCTCCATGTGGACAGCTAAATCTCCTGGCCAGAGGAAATGGCTGCAATGGGAACGGGATGATGCACCCTACTTACTCCTTAGTGATGCTTTAGCAAACTAGGTACCCTTTTACCATATGGATGTTGTGCTATAGTGAGTGCTGCTGAGGCTCTGAATATGCTGAGCTTTTCCAGATATTAGACATCTCTCCATTTTACCTCCAGATGATAATACAGACCAGCAGAAACTGAAAGTTTACTTTTGAATTTTGGGGGGATTTTCTATATAATCACCTATTTGCATTAAACATTCAAGAAAATTTTTGGGAAAATGGAAAAATAAGTAGTGGATTAAGATATAAAATACAACACTAATTTTCTTATTCACTTCTTAGAATAAAGAAATTTTTGTGCTAGGATGTATTGTAAGTATCAAATCAGGTGCCCTAGAGTGGAAGAAAAAGAGGTTTAAAAAGCTGGCTATGCTTTCTCTCATCAATCTTCTATCTGCTTATAATAAGAGAATGACATAAAATAAAATTCTTCCACATTCTTCATTAAAAGGAACTTGGCAGCTGTTGCTGAAAAGTATTTTGGAGCCAATTAGACCAACATTTTTGTTTAGAAAGCACATAGTATGTGTCAGATAATGAAAAAAGTATTTACTTTTGACCTTATATTTACAACTTTGTGCCAAGTTCTGAATACAACATACCTATTTGTACTAGACTTGGAATGGCTCCCACAAAAGGTTGGTTTCTGACCTTGCCACAGCAGTGTGTCTCTGCTCATTTCAGTAAATTTATTCCTGGTTTACACCAATAAGTGAGGTCAGAATCAAGACAATATTTTAAGTGAAAAATGTGCTACAAGAAATACTGTAAAGATCAGCTGTCTCAGTTACAGGTTTGAAGATACTCAAAGGTATTGCAGGCAGGGTATCTGAAGCCAGTTTCTGTGACTAGTTTGGGGATCATAAAATCAAATGTTCATTACCATACTCCAGATGAGGTGTCTAATAAAATACAGGTATAGATCTGAAAAACTGGTTTTGTAAATAGCTTATTGCCTCAACTAAGCTACTAGCTGCATCAAGCTTTGGCTTAGGAGATGTGGACTAGAGGTGCAATATATGGCATTTAACAGACTGTGATTGAAGAATGTTCAAGCTCTCATCCATGAGAGCAGGCACAGCTAGGAGAGGATAAACAATCTATGAAAAGCTCAGACAGGGGTGCAAGACTCCTAAATGACCTCTGCACCATATCTACTGCTAAGTCTCTTGGCATGGGTTGTTAGCTCAGGTGTACCACAATGCTGATAGCACCCTGGTACTGCCAGTCCATCAGCACCTGGAAAACTAGGGGTGACGTTAATATTTGTGTCTCATTCTTACACAAGCATTTATTCTCTTTATGAAGAGGAGCGGACTAGAACAGAAAAAAATTCCTTATTAGCCTGAGATTTTGCAGCGGCACAGATCAGAACAGGATGTATTTTCTCCCAGTATTGGCTTCCCAGTATTCTGATTACATCCTATTAAAATACCTATGACAGGACTTGTGTCACAAAACCGGCAATATCAAGAAGAACTTAGTCACAATATCACATGCCTATGTGTCACACTTTACCTAACAACAAAAACACAAAAAAACCACAGAGACTTGGTAAAATGGAAATGCTCAGAGCAGATAAATTTTTTTAAAAAAAACTGAATAGAAAATCACTGCAACAGCTGTAGTACTATAAGATGACTACAAAAAAGAAAATAAGCTGAAAATGAGAAAATCTTATTCAAGAGAAATAAATGCTTCATGTTTTCAACAGAGCATTGTTTTCCAGAGTTTAAAAGGAAAACATCTGACAGTAATTCTTCCTTGTATAGTCTGTCATCTAACCATTAAAATCTTAGAATATAATTAAAGATTTTAAAATAGTACTTTATGCTACATGGTTAAAATTACACCATCTCTGGCAAAGGGTGTAATCACAAAATTCCCTATTTAATTACTGTATGTATTTATCCAACAATTTACAATTAGAATCCAGTGCTACGTATTGATCTCCTATTAATATCTATGCTTTAATACAGTGACAGCCTTTCAAAAATCTACCAACACAGACCTTTATAATATATGACATGGTTTAAACTTACTTATTTAATTCCAGAGAGAATTTGCATTTCATATCTCATCCTTTTATGAAGCTGCTGCAAATTACTTAGCTTAGCTTTTAGATTTCAGACTAATTTCATGTCAATTTGATCTTAGTCTTAGAGTATGAAGGATATTATGAAATATTTCAATTTCAATCTTAGGTTATTCTTAGGTTTGTTCAAAAAACCTGACACTTATCATGTGGAATAACATATCAAAAATGTGGCATGTTTAAATTCATGGTTTGTGAATTTAGTAAAGATGTGAAATAAAGTATATGATACACGATAAAGTCACGGCAAAACCTAAGTGACACCTAGTGACAAAATGTAAATGAGACTGAATTGTTTAACATACACCTGAGGTTGACATTCTGCTGGGATGAGAACCTTTTCATGTCATGACATGGTATGATATGATATGATATGATATCATATCATATCATATCATATCATATCATATCATATATATTTTTTCATGGCAGAACCTTTTCAGGATATGCTAGATCTTCAAAAAAAGTTAAAGACACTTTCAAATACCTTTATTGCTCATGAGCCAAATGTAAAAGAGGTTTTCAGCTGAAGAAATGAGTTTTCTATACTACAATTCTGAAAAGAACAGTCCTAGAAAATAGAGAAAAACTTAATTATGAAAAAAGACCCCAAATCAACATATATGAAATGCATTTTAATTTGTTAACTAGAAAATAATTAAATAGAAAAGATCTGTTTTGCAGTTGTAATGGTTACAAAATAGTTACAAGGGTTGTTTTGCTTTGGTTTCAAAGAGAAAAGCAGCTTCTTGTCAAGCTCATTTGCTGGATAAACCTTCGTTAAAGTCTTGTCCACTTCAGTGGAATATTTGCCTCAAATTCCAATCAGTGCCTTCTGATCAACTAAATTCCAGAACAGTAAACCATCTAGGGCATCAACGATTTCTGTAGCATAGTGACAAATTCAAAATTAAGTCATCCCATGTTAAAGCCTGGGGTTTTACTTTGAGCTAAATGTTGAGATAAAGAAGAACAAATTTGTTTTCTTCCTCAGTGATTAGCATTCAATGTATGTTAGATGTTTCTCCTGAGAGTGTTCTATTTTTTAGTATAACATGCTCCAACATCTAACTAAAGATGTTTAATTTTCCACTAGCTAAAGGAATATTTGCACATGCTGAACCCCTGATTCTGCTCTTAAATTTGCATAAGCTACATTTAGACAAAGCAAATGTTTAAGGAATAGGCAGCACTTCAGCAGTAAAATGACAACTGCAAATTCTGCTCTAGATTACAAACTAGAGTTAATCTCAGTGTTTGTGTATCTGACAGGAGACACAGTCCCAGTTCTATGTTTCTAAAGTTGTTTTTGCCATAGCACAACTCACTTCCTAGTGGAGTTGCTTCATGTTTTTATCTGTATGAGAAAAATATATGTTGAATGCACTGCCTTTTTCCAGGCACATCATTTCAATGTTAAAGAGTTAGATGGTGTATTATTTTATTAAACATAATTTTATTAAAAATCACAAGACCTAAGCCTGCAAGATTCTACGGTTTTCTTTCCATGAAGAAATATTTCTTGGCATACCTGCTTAGCCAATTCCAGAAAGTTTTTTTCTTTCCTGACTGTATCAATCCCAGAATATAAAAAAAACCCACAAAAACAACAACAAAACAGAACACCAAACAAACACCCCCCAAAACAAACAAACAAAAAACCCCAAACAAACAAAAAACCCAAAAACCCAAAAAAGAAACACAAACAAAACAAAACAAAAAATAAACAAACAAACAAACAAAAAAAACCCCCACACAACAACCAACAGTATGGTTTCCAGTGCATCTGCTCTCTTTTTCAGCAAAAGACTAACTGTGACCTTTAAGACACCTAATACTTCATGTCTTCCCATCTCTTTTTTATGTAAGCTATCCAACAGTCTGGAATCCTTGCCCTACATTTCTGAAAGAAGAAGACGAATATGCCTGTCATTCACAGGATAGGTTGTTTCCCCAGGAGCCTGGGAGATGCCATCAAACTCCAGGTGAGGGTCTGCAACAGACTTCTGGAGAAAATCAGGTCCAGACCTGTGTCCTCTTGGTCACAGTTCTCTCATCTCTCATAGAGGGCTTTTTCTCTATGTCATTCTTTTCCATGTGAAGGATTTATTTTACCTTCTCAGGCTCCTTTTTTTCTTCCTGTAATTGCCTGAATAAAACTTGAAGAGTTCACAGTTCAGCTGTCCTCATGCACAGAAGCCAGCTGTACTACTACTATTGCTGATAGCTACCCTCATCATCCTAGGCATTATTTAAAATCTTTTGAAGTTGCATTGTATTTTAAGGGCAAGTAATTGTTATTATTTTTACTGCTCGTTGTTTTTCTATGCCTTGTCACATGGGTATGAAAAGGATGCTATGTATCATCTAGACTTCTTCTTAGTGACTAATTATGTTGTTGGTATAACAGTACCACCTGCAATGGGTCGGTTAAATCCTCTGTCAGTTGCACTAAGAACACCTTAAGAACCTGTGCTTTTGCTTCCATGCCATACCTACACCATATAAAGTTCAAAACCCTTTGTCCCTGCAAAAATTACTTTTCTCATTTCAGTAGTGTGGCACTTTTACTATCGTGCAACAATTTGATAATAGGTATACTGAACTAACTACAGAGGGTTGAATATAGCAAAAGCAATGGTTTAAGTATTTTATACAAACAGTTTTTTTAATTGTACTAATTATCAAGACATTTTATTAATATTAACATCTATTTTCATATTATACCAAGTCATTCATGTGTTATCAAGTGTGCTCACTTTGACTGTGTACTAATTATTGTTTCTGTCTTCTTCTTTTCCTCCTCTCAGAAGTTTCAGGCATCAAATCAGAATACAGAAACCATACTTAAAACTCAGATAATAGATTAGATTGCATAAAGTTGAAAAATGCCTAAATTATTGATTTAAAATAGTCCACCCAAAATATTCATCTGATCATTATAGATAAGACAAACAAACAAACAAAAAAACCAGGCCTGTGTCACAACAAATTTGAGTAAGACAAAGGGCTACATTTTGCAGTGCATTTGTTTGTGAAGAATGTCAGATATAATGAAAGCCTTATCAAAAAGGATTATTTTCTTCAAAGTTTTGACTTTCTGCAGAAAGAGGGTTTTGGGGTTTTGAGTAATAAGCTGGCAATGAGCCAGCAGTGCCCTGGCAGCGAGGAGGGCCCCTGTGTCCTTGGGCAGCATCAGAGCCGGGCATGGGAGGGGACTGTCCTGCTCTGCTCTGCTCTGCTCTGCTCTGCTCTGCTCTGCTCTGCTCTGCTCTGCTCTGCTCTGGGGTGGCCTCACCTCGAGTGCTGGGGGGAAGTTTTGGGTGCCACAAAGTAAGGACATTGAACTGTTGTAGTTCAGAGGAGTTCAACTAAGATGGTAGAAGGCCTCAGAGGCAAGATTTAGAAGGAGCAGCTGAGGTCATTTGGCTTGTTCCGTGTGGGGAAGAGAAGGATTCCCTTTCAGGCTGTATCTTGCTCAAGGGGGAACAGCACAGGTGAAGACACTGATCTCCTCTTTCTGACAATTAGAAGTAAGACAGGATTTAGAATTAAACTCTTTCAAGGGAAGTTCAGCTTAGACAGGAGGGAATGGTTCTTCACTGAGAAGTTGTTTGGCCACTGGAACAGATTCCTATGGAAGTGGTCATGGCAACAAGCCTGTCAAAGTTCAAGGAGTGGCTGGATGATGCCCTTAGTCATATGGTTTAGTTTTAGGTAGTCCTGAGAGGAGCTGGGAGTTGGACTAGATAATCCTTGTGGTTGCCTTCCAATTTGAGATACTCTGTGATTCTGTGATTTTTACACTTAAGGTGATACGTCAGTGTGGGTGTTTCTGAGTTTTGTGTATTTTACAATTTTCTGTACCCCAGTTCAAAATGGCCTCCAAGTTCTTTTCCCCTGACTTCCATCTTGTTGTTTATCTCCCTCCTGATTATTTTTAGCATACAGTTGTTACATTTACCTCTGCTAGCCCTTGGAGACAACTCTCCATTGGTTAGCTTTTCCCGCCACCCGTTCTGTCCATCACCCCTACCCCCCCACGCCAATCACCCTGAGGCCTGGGCCTAGGGATTGGCTGGGTCCTGACCCTCTCTCCTCCCCAGTTCTGATGGTTGGTTCTGTTCATATGTTGGCCACTCCTTGTTTCCACCCCATTGGCTGTGTTGTTCATCCCCTCCCCGGTTTTGCACGGTATAAGAGCTCATGTTCTGGCTAGCTCGGGGTCTCTCATCCCGAGGCTCCGAGCAGAGAATAAAGCTTTCCCTGTTCCACCTCTACGAGAGTCCCTTCTCTCCTTTACCGACCCCTTTGCGATCGCCCTCAGAGTGGAGCGTGGGTCAAGACCCCACGGAACACGAGGCTGTTCAGCGTGCCGGGGCTGGCCGGGCGAGGAGGCGCGCTGCGACACGTCAGATTCTTCCATGAACTCTGCAGCCCCCAGTAATTTAATAGGATATACGTACAACCATATATGTATATGTGTACATGCTCCCACTTTTGCTTGTACTTAATTATAGACATGTGAGTGATCCCTTGATTTGAATAGGACTAACCACAAATTTAAGAATTTGTTTAAGTGCTGCACTTGGGACTCAACACATAGAAATGAGGATAAAACCCACGGAGTTTAATTTAGTCCCTACTGAAGCCAGTTAGATTCTCGCAACTGCTTATGGTGAGAGCTGGATCAGATCCGAGCCTGGATGAAGTGCTCAGCATGAGAAAGCCACTGAAATGTGCAAGGCGTTTGTAACTAAAAGCATATCTGAAGGAAAGTGACATTTTCTGATGTATAAGCATGAGATTGTGCGAAATCTGTGACACTGAAAGTCTATTATTGTAGAGTCATGTGTTATCAAATGGAAAAACTAGCAAGCATTGTGGGAGTGAGGCCTCTGAGACTACATGGAAGAGAGAAAAATCTTCAAAAATTAAGCAGTGCATTACATTTAGGAGGCAACAGTAACAAAACAAAGTGACTTTTCCTTAAATCACACTGCATTAAACACAAGTCTGAGGTGTTTTGTTTAGCTTTCTTTTTGTTCCTGCTGAGCAATTTTTGAGCCATTCTTGAATATTAAACAATACAACATTCAAGTATTAAATACAAAGTCGTATTTTTCAAGTTGATAACCCTCTGGTAAACGTTAGCAGTCTCCAGAAGACAAAATTATTTTGCAGCCTGCTCCTCAAGAACATATCCATGAACAGATTGGATATTTCAGTAGGTTTGTTTGCTGCATCTTGGCTGCCATAGATGACCACATTCTTAGAATTCTTCATACAATGAGTCAATCTTGAAAAGAAAAAAAAGTCTGTATAAGGAATACATAATCAAAAGCTTCTCTTTGCCTCTTTTTGGAAAACATCTTTCCTTACTCTTATCTACATACTTCATCCTTCCTTGTCTCATCTGATAATTTTTTATTCAAAGTTTTTTCATCCAGCATTTGAAGTCCCTCAGGGTAAATGCAATCCATTAGGGGAGCTAGTTTCCTTTTGTTAAATTATCAAGTAGAAGAAAACACAGAGTAAATCCTGATTCAGGAGTTCTAAACAACAGCAAAGTAGCCTGAAGCTGATGTGCATCATTTGAGCTTAGATAGTCCATGCACACAGATGGATATCATACAACAAATTAGCAGTAAAATATGAACTAGAGGTCATTGAACATTGTTATTTTTCTCTGAAGTAGTTCATTTTTAATACTAGAAATAACTTTTCTCCATTAAAGAATGTTCAACAAAATCAAGGCAGTTCCTCTTACCAGTTTTGCATATTATTTTTACACCAGGAAGTTACTTCTAATCCAGTCAAACCACACAAATTATTTAGCACCAAAGTGGCTTCAGAAAGGGCCTAAGTGAAAGCAAATTTAGCAAGGCAAATTTAAGAAAATTTTCTGTCATTCATTGCAGACTGGGGGTCAGAGGAACAAAAATTATTTCATGTAGTAATAAAAGATATAAATGTTACTCTTTCCACTTTCCCTGAATAATGTTATTTACAGAATCAGTTATTATCACCCCAAATTTCCAGTAAGATTTCATCTTATCAGATTGCTATGCATGCATAATGATTGAACTACTATGTCAGCTGTGGACCCCAGCCTCATCCTAAAGGTTCATTATAGAATATGTTGTCCACAGATTAAATATCAAAACTAGATTAATAACTCGATAGCAATTTCCCCTGTACCTCCATTTTCTTATTTGTGGATATATCTAAATTGTTTTTCTTATTAAAATAAAAAAACTAACTAACTTTTGTTAGTTTCAATGTGGTTTTTTAATGCTGATTTCTACTGAGGTAGATCTGGGAATATGAGAAAAGATTATTTTAAAATAGAAAATTTTAAAAGGAATGCTCTTTTAATTTAATTTTTTTTCATTGAGATGTATGTGTTGGAGAAGTCTTGCTTAAACTGTGCCATGTTGCAGCATATCAGTGAATCTTAAGGCTGGGCATGTGCTTGTGAATAACCACATTCTCAGGTGGTAGGGCCTAAGCAGAGGCACAGGCGAAGGAAAAATTTTATTCTAAGCAGTGGACATGCACAGACAAACCCTTGTACTGTGATTTGGAGCTGTTGTTCAGATTGCTACTGACTTTTATAGGTGGAAGTGCCATATACTAAGAAGTCCAAGTAATTGTGGTTTTGCTGACTGTGTAATAACAATATATATTCCTCAGTGGCTTGTACATGCTGTAAGCCTTCTTCAGTAAGATGAACTTTCAAATCAGAGTTTATGTAAAATATTTGTATTAGAAAAGTCTCTTATTTGTATTTGTACTTACCAAACTTTACTAATGAACCATGCAAAAGGTATTTTGCAGCCCAGCCTAGCCCATGCTATGGTGATACTATTTGGTGAAAGTTTGCCTGGTTTCTGGGAGATAGCAGGGTGTTATTTTCTTCCCTGTCTCTATCTCTGCTGTCTTCATGCAGGGTTCCCTAAAAGGAGAGTGTGCAGCCAGTCCATCAGAAAAACATTAACTTGAGATGGACCAGCAATGGTGCCCTGGTGTGTGACATCTACACAGCTTGCCCTCCATCTATGAGTTCCAAAAGCTATGAGTTCCAAAAGCTATGTGTTCTAAAAGCTGTTTTGTGAGGAAGTAAATTCTGCCTCTCACCTGGCTGCTGACATGGAGTGAAACAGGAAAAATTACATGAAGAAAACCTATGGATGACATTCTCCTCCAGCACTCACTTGAGATGAGGGGGAGCTCAGGTGCTTTGGGGCAATATGATTAAGCAGATGTAATCCACATGAATGAAATCTAAATCTCAGAGGGAGTTCACTCAGGATTGTGGTGCCAGTTTTGTGCTGATTTTGTGCCAGCTGGACTTTTAAGTTTCTCTACAAATACACAAGTACTAGTGTTAAATCCCCACAATGAAATGTAGTGTCTCACAAAGCTTTTGGGAGGTTTGCCAAGCAACCTCTACGGGGTTATTCTTAAACATGTACAGCTCGATGTCTTACTAAAAAGGAGACACTTAATTCAAATTAACTTTCCTGATATTAAGCAGATTTCAGTATGCTGAAATCTGGAATGTTTTCAGTGATGCCAACTTATTTTCTGATGCCACTGTTTTACAACTATTCAGACATTTATTCAAAGGCACAAAAAGCATTGCCATTCATGGAGGTTGAGACAGCAGAAAAAGAAGTGAGACATACCAAATGTTCAAAGAACATAGTCCTAGTCCACTTGGTTTGCAGTCAGGGTTAGTTTTAACCTCTGCAGCATTCAAATTCAAAACACGTAAGAAATTTTGTCCTACAAAGTTGTCCTGTCCTGAAAGAGTCTAATTCAGCGTTTTAGTTTTGAATCATTACAATCTGCTGCTATTACTTGGAGTTTTTCAGAGTATTTTACAGAGTTTTTCTTGCAAAATCATATCTGACAAATAAAACTAATGTTATGCTTTGCATCTAAAAGATCGCAATTACTGTTTTCACTGTGGTCACCCTTTTCTCTCATGAGCTGCATGCCACCTAGGAAACATTCTTGTTTATAATTAGTTAAAAAATGGGTGACATTTTTAAAGTGTTGGTTTAGCACAGATGGTGAGGTGCCATTGGTGATTTCCTTTGAACTGACAACCAAATAGGCAATTGCACACAGGGACAGCGGTGTGGGCTGGCAGAGGGGCACAGCCCTGGGTCACACACACGGTCAGGAGGAGCCCGGGCGGGCCCGGCCCTTTGGAGCCTTCACGGGAGGCCGCCGGGCCCGGTGACTCCCGGCCCGGGGCAGGGGATGATGTGCCCCCACCCCGGCCCGGATCGGTTTTTAGCAGCTGGAAAACTCCCCGCTGCTCTCCTGTGGGGGGTCTGGCCCTTTCCCCGGCAGGAGGAGGGAGCCTCAGCCCGCGGCCGCTCCGGGCTGGGCCCGCCTGGAGGAGACGAGGGCTGGGGCAGGGCCTTCCCTCAGCCGGGCTGTCTGAGCTTTACCCCATTCCCGCGGCTTTTGAAAATCCCCCGCAGACATCACAGGGCCGCCGCTGGCCTGGGCAGGCTTTAACTCTTTCCTGCCAGGAGATGGGGCTTCCAAAGCACTGGCTCTTCCCAGAGTGAGGACAAAGTGATTGAGCACAGAGGAGACTCAGCACAACAGTCAGATGGAGAGAGTGAGGAAAGGATTCATTAGAGGAAGGATGAAGGAGTTGCCTGCTGGCGGGACTTTCTGGTTTGAGCTATGGAAATGAACTCTGTTGGTAGACTGTCCTTTAAATCCTAGAAGAATATGCATTTGGGGAGATGATTTGTGGATTGTGATAAATTTGGTGTAAAAATTCGTGTATAAAATAATAATCCAATGTATAAAAAGAATGATGTTAATAAAATGTAAAGTCTAGTAGGTAGCAATCTGCATCCCCAGCCTGCACGGCTCCAGTTGCGAAACAGGACAAGGACCATCAGACTGAACAAAGACACTAGCCAGCCCCGATAAGAATCGCACCCTTTCCAATGCAAGGAAAATTCCTTCTTGACGACGATGCAGATTTCATCAACACCCTGGCACGATATGCGAAATCAGAAATCAACATAAGACTGACTGGTACAATTGGCATAAGAAAAGACCTTCCCAGAATGGATCAACAGGATTTGACAAGATCCGGGAAGGCCATCGAAAAGAAATTTGGACTATTTGGCCCATCCTGGACACCTGGACTGCCTCAGGGCAGAAAAATACTGTAAAACGGTGGACTGAGGGCCGTTTGGTGTGGATTTGGGCGTCCTGTATCCTGGCATGCAGACCCCTATCCACCCAGCGCGGTGCTGCTAATTTCCTATTTTGTGGTTTTCTCTTTTATTGGTGATTGGTATCGTGTTATTAATAAATTGTTTCGTTGTTAATCCGATATTTGCCATTGCATTTATAACATGGATTTTTGAGCAAAGGTGTTTGTGATGGACTGTATGGCCCCATGAGATGCCTCAACAGAGAAAAAGAGATGAGAATCTCCTGCTCCAGTGAAAGGGGTGAGAAGACATTTCTGCTCCTTGAGATGAGAAATCCTTTGCTTTGAAATTGTTTATGTTTAAAAGGTGACACCCCAGACGCCTGAGTTCCATGACCCATGAGCAGCTTGGGAAACTGCTGATGGGAGGAGACCACATGGAAGCAGCTTTTCCCCAGGCGGTGTTTGTGTGAGAGTTCCGACACACAAGAGAACTTTTCCAGGTTGGCAGCGGGAGAATTCCATGGTAAACAAGAGACTCCTCTCCTGAAGAACTGATGAAAGACTGTATTTAAATGGTGAAACTGACTGAATGTCACAGGTTTTGTCTCTATGTTGCTTGTAGGAAAGTGAACACTTGTGTGGGAGGAGAAGGGTTTTGAAAGTTTCATTTTTTTCTTTTCCTTACTGTGTGTTAATAAACTATCTGTTTACTTTTAAGTTGAGCCTGTTTTGCCTTTTTCTCCCAAAATCATATCTCCCAGTTGGCAGATAAAATTCGGCAAACGTGAAACCACCACAATGATGTATTCATTCCCCTCGTAATCTGGCTTTCATGAACTGCACCTGCTCTTGCTTTAGAATCATTGATCAATCATGTGTGCAAAACACAGTACTTTCCACAAATGTGCATAAAAATGTAGATCAATCAGACAGTTTCCTTTAAAAAACATGATCTGTGCTTCTGGATTTGCTCATGAATACCTCAGGTGGTATTGTACAAGCAAACTCACAAATAAATTGGCTTTTACTGTTTAGCTTAGGCAATAATTCCTTTTCAGGGTGCTTCATTTTCATTTAGTCTCTGGTTCAATTCTGTGCTGACAGTTTACATTAATGCAGCAATGTGTTAATTGAACATAAACCACAATACAAATGCAACATCTCTGTCCTGAAATTAATAACCATCATTTGTAAACCACATCATGTATTTTATTGTAGGAATAATTTACTGATGGGGCATTTTATGTTTAGCAGTGATTAAGAAACTGTGCAATTTACAACAGAAACAAACGGAGCCATATAAAATGGGTAATAAAATGTGTGTATAAATTTGTTGGTATGAAACACAAATTAAAAATTTAAATGCTTCTGTAATATAAGGCAAAGTAGAAGGGGCTTTTCTTATTATCCCTCAAACTAATATGCAACCCAATAAAAGATCCAAATTTACAGGAGGATTTGCTTTATATAAAAATAAAGCCTTTCAGTAGATGGAAGCATCTGTTTCAGCCATTAATAACACGTGTAATGTATATGGTGCTTTGAACTAAACATTTCCATTATAACTGAAAGCCCATTTGCAGCGACAGAAGCAGTGCCTGGCTGTGATTAGTCATACTGTCACCCTAGCATACGATAGCTGCTGCAGAGTAGGAGCTTGGACATATGCTTCACCAGAGCTCTCTAATGTCACTCTCAAGCAGCAGGGAAGAAACATTCAGTGCACCTTGACGCCATTAGTGTGGAAAGTAGCATAAGTTCCTATGATTTGCTTGGCAATTGCACTAAGTGCTGCTACATGTTTATAAAAGTTAAGCTGCCACACCAAAACTTATTCTTGGTTTATGATTTATTAACACCTCTCTCATGTTCTCTTCTGGTAACAGCAAAATTATATTCTTTCCTCATCCTTCCCAATTCTTTCTTCTTTTTAGAGGTTTGAGCAAAAGCCACTTATAAACAGAGGTTTAGGGAGAAGTCTTTAAGTTTTGAAAATGAATGAAGGAAAGCCCGCACCTGCATTATTGACCTTAAATACTGTTGGCTAATGTAGCGCAAAGGCATTCAGCAGATTTTTCACAACAAAGTTTTCTGGGCAGCATTCCAAAACATAGCAGGAGTTTAAAATGACCCCAAGTTTGTGAATGTGAATGGAGCCGTTATAGGGTAATTGTCTTTCTCAAGCTTTAAGTTACATTTACTGGCTTATACTGAACTAGGGTTTCTTTTTTTTCTAAATGAGAAGCTTTAACTCCTTATAAAGTTAATTCTTCTGCAGGTTTGGTTTGTTGTTTTGGGGGTTTTTTTCAGTAATGCACAATGAGACCATTTCTAGTTTGTCTATGTAAGAAAAGTTGGCAGTGGCTTGACAGATGCAAATATTATAGTGCTCTCTTTGATGAAAATTAAGTGATCATTTTAGTGCTCAGGCTTTCAGTATCACATTTACAGCCCTTACACATAAATTTGGTGTGTGGCTTTGCTAATGCCCTGCAGTGCATTATGAAAAAACATGTTGACTATGGAGAACTGACACACTTAGGGCTGGAACTATGAAATTTAATTGCAAAGCTCTCTACAAAATAATAATTTGAACTATTTTCTGGAACCTGTAAAGAGTAAAAAAATACCTGGGTTGATGCTGTGTATTCTTTAAAAGCGGTGGGGGTTCCTGGTTCAGCATGACTCATGCGGCATATCTGCCTCCCTAATTTTGTATTTTGGAGCAGTGCTGAATCCAAGCTCTGCAGCTGGTAAGCTCCCAGGACCCCACAGAATCACACTGGAAGCCTGTCAACATAATTTCACAGAAATCATTATTTTTCTATGAAATGTATAATATGATCAATTCAGTAGCTACCATGCGAATACAGTCCTTCAGAATGCCTGTACCACTCCAGAGTGCACGCTGTGCTGTTTAAGCAATTTTATTTTTTTAAATAAAGCTTCTTTCTTAGAGTTAAATGCTTTTTTTTTTTTTACAGTATTAGGACTTCTGCTTGTGGAGAAAGAGGGTATTCCTTTTTGGGGAGGTGAAAGGCCATTGTAAATACCTACATGAAAAAGTCATAACAAACTGAACATTGGAGATGTGGGGGCATGTGTGAGCAGTAAGACCAGAGGATATTCTCCTATTTATCTAAATCATATCTAAGTGTAATTAATGTTCTTCATACTATAAAACCATTAAGTTTTTGTAGTTCAGGCTATTCATGTTTTATGGAAGAAAATACAATGCCTATGGGAATAAAACAATGTTTTAATGCTTGGAAAGTTTGCTTACTTTTCCTCCTTGTAGCTGAAAATCAGCAACTAGAATTAGTTGGATTACTAAAGCAACGTATTTGTCCCAAAGCCATGACTGAGTTTGGTAACCCAGTGAGATGGGTGCTTCTGTCACAAATATGTAGGAGGCCCTCAGCCTGTCGAGCAATTAAGTGGACCTGAATAATCCTATGTAATTAAGCTTCTTACTGCATAATTATCTTTATTTTAAATGTGTCTTTTGATGAAACATCTGGTCCCTGCTCTAGATTTGAAAAGATATACCCATGCACACGATGAAAATGGTGCTCATGAGGCCATCGCACATGGTGCTGCTGCTCAGTTCCTTGGCGACAAAGGTTGTAATTTGCTCCATCTTTGCATGCAAAAGGCAGGTGCTGTTGCATCCATGGCCTGCTTTGCCTGACCTCCACGCTCACTGCAGCTGCCTTTCACATTGTTACCCAGAGAAATAATTGTGTTTGAAAACCCGGCTGAGGATCATCATGCAGTGAGGTGGGGAAGGGGCGCTCACAGTGTAAGTGCTGTCAGAGCTCTTGGAGGTAGCCCTGACAACCTGCTAGGCAATAAGAGATAAAAAAAAAAAAAAAAAAAAAAAAAAAAAAAAAAAAAAAAATCAGCTCTAATAATAGAATTTCTTTTTTTTTTCCCCCTCTGACATCAAATACTGCTTGCCTGCTGCTACAAAGAAGGCTGTTGCATTTCTGTTAAATACGTTATCATTTCACAGATAATTTCAATTTGTCTATTGTATATCTTTTTTTACAAGACAATACAATTCTATTAAATAGAATTACCTTCTCTTACTGGTTTTTAAAGCAGTGAGAATTTCTACTAAATATAGGAATTATTTTCCCCTTGGTCTTACAGAGTACATTTGCTACTAACTGTGGATTTCTACAGTTAGTTGCTATTTCTTTTCAATAAAATCACATGGAATACTTGTGAATCCAGTACATGATTGTTCTTGGCAACTCTAAAGACCATGGTGAGAGCTTCCATTTACTCTCTTTGACTCTGGGATGCTCAAGAATGTATCCTTAGGATTCTCAGAACTATGAATGGCCTCAGGTAATATTTCTGCAGACCACCAGCCACAAAGATGTCTGTGTCTCACTAATTATCCTCTCTTAATCATGTGATATTTGTGTCTGTACCTATGGGGGGAGATCATGTACAAACACTAGAGAGGCCGATTTGCAGTCTCATGGGGCCCCATGTCCAGGAGGAAAATTAGCCACTTTCTGGTTGAACAGACATTTTAGATATGACACCACAATATGGTTCACAGTGAGATTCAAGGTCTTTAAATTTGGCCCTTTCTAGTAAAAATTAATAAAGATAATGCTGTTAACTTCTGTAGGAGATGAAGTAGATTCTTCATTTTCAGTGCTACTCTAGTACAAGCTTTTATACTGGATTAGGGTGTGGAAACTGGCAGAGAGCAGCTGAACACTGTGTTTGTAGTTGTAGGTGATGGCAGAATCATAAATACATGTGATTGTTCCTGGATTCTCACTTACCTGCTCTGCTACCACACAAAGCTTCTTTTAATTATGCAACTAATTGCAAAATAAACCGCACTACTGAAACCTCAGTTTGATGGATACTACTACTACTAATAATAATAATAGTAATAATAACCTCAGTTACTATCTTTTTGATAATGCATGACAAATAGTTGAGAGATTTTAAACTTGCATGACTTATGCTGGTCAGCACATCTAAATGAGCTGTTGAAAATAGCCTGGGGAGGCATATAAACAGGCTGACATTCTACTGTATTAAGAGTTCCCAGGCACAGCCTTGACTAAATTTTGAAAATGTTTGGGAAGGAGAGAGTTCTAAGCAGCATCCTGTCAGCAGCCTTAATTATTGTCATGTATCTGATTTTCAAAACAAACTGGTCCACTCTTGCTGTAGGAATCCTGAGGCAAACTATTTGGTCTGAGCTGTCAGAATTCCTGGACCTTAATTTTTCATGACAATGCTTACTGTGTACAACTTTATGCCTAGCATTTAAGGCAGGGTGATAGTGGTATTATCCAAAAGAAACTGAAATCTAGAGGCACTGTTGGAGAGGGGAGATTGGGATGATCAGCCACGTGTAAGAGGACCACATGTCTCAGGTTCCTGACAGAGTGAAGAGCTCTCTGACTCACACCATACCCAGCCAGTGCTGATCATCATATCTTGGCCCTTACACCTGAACCTGTCCTAAATCACTGGGAGCAAGACATACTGTCTTCTTGCACCCTTTACCTTTTTTTTCTGCCACTCCCATCATATTCAGGCATGCAAACAGCAGTAATTTCCTGACCACATCATTTTACCTGAAAAAAAGAAGTCATGCTGATGTGATTGAAACCATAACAATGCTAATGGCAACATATCGTAATGTCCTCTTATTCCCCACTTTGACCATGGCATCTACTACCACCATGTGTATCTCTGTGTTGCATTAGTCCCTTTAAAATTGTCTTTCCAATTAGATTTGCCTCTGATTTCTTCATGAGGTACAAGCACAAGGTCCTTTGAAACTGGTAATAGTTATAGGACAAAATATTTGAGAATACCCGTGAAGAATCTTAAGAAACTAAGCAAAATGGAAAAATAGGTCAACAGGAATCTCATTAAATTGAACAAGGACAGATAGGAACATCTGCCAAGGGAAGGAATAACCTCTTGGATGGATGCTACAGACTTCCCAGTTGAACAGTGTCCTGGGTAGCTAGCTGCAGCAAGCTGAGCATGAACCAGCAATGTCCTGGTCAAACACACCCAGGGCTGTTTCAATAGGAGCATGGCCAGTCAAACACTGGGTGGGATTCCCCTTCTGCTCAGAATTTTTTAGATCACACCCATATACTGCATTCACTTTTGAATTCCCTAATGTGAGAAATAAATCAGACTGAACTTAGAGGACCAGTGAGATGGTTGGGCTTAGGGCATTTTCCCCATGAGGAGAGGCTGGAGAACCAGGCCTGGTCCAGCTTAGAGAGGGGGCAGGTCCAGGGCAATTAAAGCAGAGCCTACGGCCACTGTCTGTTGGAGTCAGAGCCAGACTTTTCTAAGCAGGCCACAGAGAGGGTGAGGGACATGACAGGCTGGGACTGGCCACAAGGAAACCTTTCCCCAGAAATACAGATGAACAGTGACAGAGGCTTCCTCTTTCCCTGAAGTGCTTGGTTTGACTCCTTGGCTGATGCTGCTGAGGAATATATTAGACCAGAAACCTCCTGAGCTCCCTCCTGACCTGAGTTTTTCTCTGCTTCTGTCTTGTGCTTTCCCTTGGATGCAAGATACCTTGATCTGCTGTTGGTTTGTAAATGTACTGAAAATATATCTTCATTGTTAAGCAATGTGGTCTTCATTTGGAGGAGGGGATGTTAATAATGAGCTCGTGTGGTCCTGTATCATAATGTGCTTCTATTCTAAAGATTTCTTTTTTTATTTATACAATTTCCCAAGTGTTTTTTCTGTTCAGACTATTTTCCAAATGACTGCAGTTACATGGCTCTTTTCTTTCCGGTAATGGGTTAGGGAGACTTTAAGCCTGTTTTCATAGCTTTTTCTTTAGAAGGGTGTCCTTTTTAGCAGTAAATTTTAACTAAGTAGAGGATCAGACCTGGTTTTACAGGCTTGTTTTTCTCCCACCATTGTAAGAATATCCTTAAACTTAGACAAATTATAAAGCTGTTGAAATTTTGGGGTTGGGACATAGGCTATTTTTAGACATGAGCCATCACAGTGGAACTTTAGTACCCAAAAATGAGCTATGTGTCCCTCCCACTATCACACTGCTAGTTTGGCCCTCTGTACTCTGTACTCTGGCTGGTCCCAGGCCAGATGAAGGGGGAAAAAGCCTGAGTAGAAAACAAATAATTTAAGGAGCCAGGGAATGAGAAATATAAAGTAGAACTTGAACATTTTGGTAGGTAAGAACTAATGACATCAGGATATTTGAAACAGGGTCTTGAAGAAGTAAAACTAAATAAATTGTCACAAGGGTGAAAGAAGGAAGGAACTAAGGATTAAGATCTCCCCCAAATCCCAAAAATGCAAAGCCTATTTTTGTGAGGGAATATTTAGCATTAGCCATGTTGAGTAATTTTGTGTTTTTCTGGCTTTTACCTACATATGCAGGGTGATTTCTTAGTTTTTCCTGAGTTGAAGTTCCATTGAGGTCAAAAGGGATACAAAAAATTTAGGTCTTGCTATTTTAAATTGCAACTGGGGGCAAATACACTTTCTATAAGTAGCAAAGATATTGAAATTACAATAACATAGCCCTGAACATGTTGAATTCTTGTGAAGTTTTTAATATAATTTCCACTTGTCAACATCTATTTCAGATGGTTTTATTGCTAAAGACAGTCAGCAATTTAGATAAAATGTATTTTATGAATACTATCTATCCACAGTCTTCTCTGTGAAATACTCAACTGCATAGAGAATTTTCCTTTTAAAGACTTTGAATGCTGACATGAGAATTGCTTTACTTTACAATAAAATGTGCAAATTGCATGCCTGTTTTGTGTGCGCTGTATGCAAATTGGCTTGATTGAACTCATTTGAATGTCTTATATGCTGGATGGGTGTGTAATGGGTAATAAGCTTTTTTAATGTTCTTTTATGTTGTTTTGGGTTTTTTTTTTCCAAAATGTGTTCCGATGAAAACTCCCTTTCATATATTTATAAAGCCTTCCCAGGGCATTTCATTATCAAAGGGCAAAGATGGAGTTTTCAAAAGAAAAACACCTGCATAGAAACTGCTCTATCATTCCTTCTGTCTTAGTTCTGTTCCTGAATCCCCTACTGATCAGTTCTGGTTGTGTTTCTCTTTCCCAGCTTCCTATACTTGCAGACTGTACGTCATCCTACACATGGATGAAATCTTCTACAGAAAGTCCAGTGTGAGGGAAGAGTGCTGTCACTGAACTAATAAGGCAAAAACTGCCCTCTTTACACTGATAAGGATCTGAAAGCACTCAGTAGAGGTTCACCACTGTGGTACTAGTCTACGTGAGAAAGGGATTAAGGCTCTGGGAGCAAAAAGGAACTATTTTTAACAGGTTTTTTTTTTAGTGATTAGGAAAAAGGAGAAGAGGAAGTAAAACTAGTTTGAATCTATTCTGATTGCTTTTAGTAAGACTTTTTCAGTGTTCACACAACCACTGCAGGATCTGATTTTTCTTGTATGAAGGTGCCATTCCACACTTTATTTAGCAAGTTTGTGGACAAATGCTCTTTTGGAGCAAAAGGAAAAGACTGTTTCCTATGTGATAGTCTGGGTGGAGAGAATGTGTTGCAACAGATTATACCTTAATCTGTTGATTAAGGTATAATGTGAGTAATGTAAATCTGGGTTTCAGGTCAGAATGCAGGTCACAGCTGGAAAGGCAAATTAAGATCTTGCCTCTCTTTGGGGAATTCCTTTAGCACTGTAAACCTGACAGTCAGTAACTTAACTGTGTATATATGCATTTGCTAAGTGTGATGTTCTCTGCAGAAGAGCTGGAGTTGCCACTCAGTACTGGAGCTGAGCCAGTATTCTGTCTCTGCTCATGGTTAACTCCCAGCCAGAATCGAATCTACTATTTCTAAAGTTGCAGAGAAAAATTACCCAAAGACACTTAATTTTTAATGAAAAACAAGTAAACAAACAGATTTTTTCTGCATTCTCCTCAGGTTTTTTAATTGAAATAATTGTTTTAGTACTATTTCTCACCAATTAACCCAAATCTCTGGAAATCTCTTTGCCTACCAGTTATTTTTTATTCAAGGTTTCTGGCACTGGACAATCAAGTGGAGTATACACACAGAGATTGGAAATGTAAGAGAGATTTGGAGCAAACAGATAATCCACAAATAAGGAAGGAGTACTGCAGAGGAATTGATGATGCACCGAGGATGAGGAGCCATTTGAACGGATTGTCTTGAGACGGCAAATAGTGAATTAGTAGCAGGAAACCTGTGCTGATACAAACTGAAAAGAATTGAGAAACTGTTCTCATTTCCTGTAATGTTTTTACTGCATTAAAAATTATCCAAGAGTCTTAATTTGTGTAGTGCAATGAAAGTTTGATTTTTGTCCACTAACACTGACATTTTATGAGGGATATTTTGTAAATATAAATTTGACTTTGAGATTTTGTAATAAAAAGAGATCTTCAAGCCACTTGTGCCCAAACCCCTCCACAAAAGCTTCTGAAAAGGAATGTGTAGGGTCTGCCTCCTTGCCTTTCAGCCATTTTTTAATCTAGAGACATGAGGAGAAAAGAGGAAGGAAGAGAAAAGGGAGGAGGTTTCTGTAACACATTAGGAGACTAATATTTCAAGCTTTGTCACTCAAACAAGAGTTTTTGTTCTAAAAAACATATGTATGAGATCTCAATATAGAAAAGAACTAAGTGAAAAACCTTTTCTAGGTGTTTCAGAGTGAAACTTCTTTGTTGCTTACTGTGAACTTTAAATTCCTTAGCAGTTGGGTGTCCTTTGCTTATATTTCATGTTTTCTTTTTGCATAATACATTCCTTTGAATAGTCCTTAAATTCTGGATAAACTTTTCTCATCTAAAAAACATGTTATAGTTTCTGTGAATATTCTAATTGGCTTTTTCTTTCTGTATGTTAGTATTTTAAAGCCTCATACTTACACTGCAAGCTTAAAAAACCCTCTGTGGCATGTATTTAACAACCCATTTGCATATTTGATACAGCATCTTAAAGAGTGAAAGTTCAGGACCATAAAAAGGACTTGCAGGAACAAGAGAAAAGGACCGGGGAAGCATGAAAATCTTGATCTTGCTACAAACTCCTGTATTTTGATTGAAACAAAACAAAACAAAACAAACAAACAAACAAAAAAGGCATATTGTAAAATCAGTTGCAAACTGAAGTTTTTCATAGTCATGATATCTAGCTTTCTGATGGATTGATAATAGCTTGGGTTTGATTCTTTGCATTTCAGAGTCCACAGAGTCCTGTGTGCCACAGGATATGTTGAGTCCTGTTGTTGGTTTTGGTGTTTTGTGGGTATTTATTCCACTTGTAAAAGGAGTAATTGAGATTTTGGAATAAAAAGGAAACTTGATAGATTTCTTTGGTATTTGGATCACTTGTAATCTAGGAAATGCACATTGGATTACAGATGACTTAGCATTATTAAGGCCCCTGTTCTTACCTCAGTTCAGCAAAGAGAAAAAGTTAAAGATAATATCAACTTTAAAAAATTACTGAAAACATTATCTTATTTACATAGTACATTGTGTTAAAAAGAGTGTATTCCCGTCAGCCAAAAATCACAATGCCATAAGTAAATATGCAAACAAAACAGAGATTTAAAAATTAAAAGTTCTTTCTTCTGGAGAATATTAGTTATGGTTCTGCACTCTGAAAAATATTGTTCATATTAGAAAAATCTGAAGTGTACATTAGCCATCTAGTTTATAGCCAATTATTGCAATGACTTCTGCTCTAGTTGTGTTTTTTTCCAGTTTCTATTGTCCTCGGGTTTTCTCTATTTCTAGATAGACAATTGTACCTAAAACTCTATTTTTAACCGAATTATTAATTACTATCCCCAAGCCCTGGATAATATTTTTGTTCACTGTTCTGCTTATGATTACTAAATTAGAATGACCATTCTCTGAGAGCCCCATGTTACAGAACAGTTTACAAAAACTAAACTGTGCCCTTTCAATAAATTATTTCTAAGCTATCTCTTGTCCTTTGATAACTCAGGGCTGCTTTTGTCTTTTAGTTGAAGATATCAAGAGACAAATGCAAAACTTCTTTCTGAAAGGTCTTTGGGGATTTCCTTTGATTCAATTTCCTTTAACAACATGTAAGGGAATTGCCTGAGAGCACCATCCTTCACTAATACCTCTTAGGATTAGTTTAGTCACCTCTGCTGTCAGAGCTACCTCATCTAGCAATATAAACTATTGCAAATGTTGGGTAGTAGTAACTGGTGGACAAATAGGCACATTCAAAATTTAAAGCATTATTAGTTACATTTCTAATTGCGTGGAGTGCTGTGAAACAGTAAGTAAGGAGGCTTTCTCTCCCTGGGCATTGGTATACTCTGAAACAAAAGCTTCCCTCTTGAAAGCAGAGCATTAATTTAGACTGACTGTCCTTTTTCAATTCTGGATGCAATCCATCCCGTAAGAACTGGAGTCACTGAAGAGGGAAAAACACCAAGCAGGATCTTCCAAAAAAATTCTCCCAAGTGTTTTCATCAGCATACCTTTCTTTCCTTTAGTAAATGTTTCCAAAAATAAGATTGGTTAATATTGTTTCCTTTCCAAAAGGAGGAAAAAAAAAAAAAAAAAGAAAAGAAAAAAAAAAAGACAAACCTGCACTTTTAAAAACACTTTAAATGCTGTCCTCACCAATCTATATGCTGCATGTACCATACTGGTAACCTCTCTAGTCAGGATGTCCTGCAATCTCCTGAGTGCTCACACTGGGTTCTAACACAAATATCCTGAGTGTTCTCTTTTCACATAGCCCCCGTTTTTTTCCTTATTGAAAGCCTCTCCTCTCCTCTCCTCTCCTCTCCTCTCCTCTCCTCTCCTCTCCTCTCCTCTCCTCTCCTCTCCTCTCCCTCTCCCTCTCCCTCTCCCTCTCCCTCTCCCTCTCCCTCTCCCTCTCCCTCTCCCTCTCCCTCTCCCTCTCCCTCTCCTTCCTCTTCCTCTTCCTCTTCCTCTTCCTCTTCCTCTTCCTCTTCCTCTTCCTCTTCCTCTTCCCTTTTTTCTTCATTAGCAAGTTAGTCTGCTTCTCTTTGCTGCCACGTGTTGTGGAAGCTGGGAAAGATGAAATCATTGAGAACCAGCTGATGAGAGCAGATGAGAGAGTCTTTCCTGTTGGGTGCAACTCTGTCTTATACCAGCTTAAATCCACCTCTGAACCTAGTGACTTAAAACAATCATGTCATTTCCTTCCTTTAAACCCTTTGACATCTCTTTACTTGAAAGATATTTCCCTTCTATTCTTCAGTGTTTATGAAGCAAGAGGAGGTGAGAAGGCTCAGATTTGAACAATTAAGCCTTTCCTTTGTGAAAGTGACAATTTATTTCACTGCCAGCTGTCCCTTTAGCAGTGTGGAAGAAAGAGCTCTGTCTGCATTGCCTGCTCCGTTCTCAAAATCCAGATGTCTCTGCTTCTCACAGGGGTTTAGAGCATCTTTTACAGTGAGGAAAACACACATTCATTATACATTAATGGCTTGCAACAATTGACTACGTATTCCAGTGGATTTTCTGCCATTGTAAATCTCACGTAAGCGGTTGGTCTATTTTTTCTTCACATTTATCTGACTTTATGTCACTCTTCCATTGCATTGGTTACTTTTCGCTGCCTCCTGACTTCTGTTGTATTGTGTACGTTCTCCTAGAGAGTATTTTGAGGTTTGTAAACCAATACATAAGTATTAAACATTAAATAGCAGTTACGTGCTTTCAGATTCCATTTCTGTTGATAAAATCATGCTGATATGGGACTGTCAAACCAACACTTGAAAACAAAATATTTAAACAATGTAAGATTAGACTTTGGTACAGAAAACAGTCCCTAGCAACCTTGTTTGTAATGAAGAGTAGACCAGGCAATAAACATTTGATTAATTTGATAAATGGATCCTTTGATGAGATGCTCTCATGCAGATTAGTGAAGGATTTTTATGGCATTTCTTTAAAGCACTTCTAGTATGCAGATTTTTGTCACCTGAAATGTTCCATCCCAGCAAATTTTGTTTGAGAGTTTGGTTTGTTATATGTTGACAAGAAACAGTTTTTGAAATGTAGGCATAAACACAGAATAAGCTTGGTGTTCTTGTGTAGAACAGGCTGTACACTATCCCTGAGGGTTTTACTGTGGCAACTCATTGTGCAGCACTGACTGTGGACTTGTGACAAACAGAATACAAAGCTGGTGTGTTCAGCTATTGTGTTTTGTCTAAGTCCTTTCTCAACCTAAAGCAGTCATTACAGCAGGGTGCACTAATTGCTCATTTGCTGCTGTAACCTTTTCAACTGGACAGCATCTCATGTCTGATTTCAAGTTGATGTCTTTTTCCTTTGACTGCTGAGTGCTGGCAGGGAGAGAAAGCCCGTGGTGTGAAGTGCCATAAAGTGCCTGCAATGTGCCTGCTCTACTCTCCAGAGCCTTGCTCTAAGAACAGCTCAGCATGACTCTGGCTCCTGGGCACTGCATTTGTATACTTCGTGTTCTTGCCAAGATTAAAGCCAGTGTGCATGAGTACATGAGTAGAGTATGTTTATTGAAATGCATTTAAAAACCACTTGTGAAAGAAGGCCATTTCTCAGATTAATTTGAGAAAGTGTTACCTGCTCACATATGACAGGAACTAAATATGATCAGAAGGAGTGGAAGGAAAGGCGGAAGGAAGAAAAAATGAAATATTTTACTAATGGTCATAATAACGATAATTCCTGTTTCTTACATGTAAACCACTGTGACTGTAAAGTCCTCTTTTTTTCTTTTGGTAATAAAGATATCATTAAGCAATACATCAGGCTAACTTTTCCCTTTTATATTTAAATCTTTAAATAGCTGCATCAGGATAGGTATGGTTTTCTCTTGCTATGTCAAAGGACAAGAATTGGGTACTAAGGGCTCCTAAGAGCTACTTTTCCTGCTAGCCAGAAAGAGGAACTAAAGTCAAAGAAGTTTTCTGTGGGGTTGTGACCCTGTTATATGTATGTTTCAGTTATTTGTACCCCAGTTCTGTTTTCCCAAAATGGCTCCCCTGGCCCTGTTCATTGTCTTCCATCTTGTTGTTTACCCCCAAGTTATATAACCCTTTCCCTGCCTGCCCTGGAGACAGCCCTTGATTGGCTGCTCCTTCCCGCCACCAGCCCTGTCCATCACCCCTACCCCCTCATGCCAATCTCCCTGAGGCCTGGGCCTAGGGATTGGCTGGGCCCCTTCCCGCCTTTTCTCTGTTCGCTCCTGGTTGGATCACTCCATTCGGTTGCCACTCCCTGGTTCCATCCTATTGGTTGTCCTGTGCCTTCCCCACCCCTGTGATTTTCTGTATTTAAGCCGGTGCATTGCGTTCCTCAGGGCTCTCCTCGGAGAACCCGGGCTTGGAATAAACCTTCCTTCCCAACTCCCGGAGAGTCCCTCTCTCATTTCCTGTCGGCTCCATTGCGGTGGGACAGCTCCAAGGGCGAGGTGGAGGATCCAAAGCGGCAGGTTGCTGTCACGTGTGCCTAGGGCTAGCCGCAAGGAACAGGCGCACGGCGACAGTTTTCCGTAATGGCAATGCTTTCTTCTGGTTTAATTATTTTTCCATCATAATTTCTCTGATTAAATTTATAATGTAAACATGGTATCTGTCAGCAGGACTTAGCACCATCACAGCTGAATTTCTGTGAGGGTTCTTCACAGAAACAGTCTGATTCCCTGATTCAGTAGGAATTCCAAGAACTATGTTTTAAAATGGCGAACTGAAGGAATATCTGGTATGCAAAGAGGTAAATGATTTTTGGTTGGTTGGTTGTTCTTTTGTCTTGGTTGTATTGAAATTGCTGCAAAAACAAATTTTGTTTTTTCATCCACTGCTGGTGCACCCAAAGAAAGCTTATAGTTTCTGCTGTGTAAATCAAGAGAGCTTTGATCAGTGGTCATTAAGGGCCCCTTACATCTCTCAGTGTTGTCTATTAAAGCTTATGATTTTCCTGCTTAAATAGAACTAAGCCAAAACTTTCAGCATTGAAGCATAAATTAGCCAGGTAAAATCTGAGTACATGGTACATGTCTGAATATAAATAAAATTGTTTTTTACCTGCTCTCAGCCCGTACTCCAATCTTCCTACTTCTATGGTATGCCTGTAATTGAATATGAGCATGATGGCTTTCAGACACACTCCAGCAGTTGAGCATCTGTACCACTGCACCAGAGGATGTTTGATCAAATATGAGGTCTTAACTGGATATAGGACCTACATAATTTTGCACTATTATCTTTGTCATGTTGGAATAGCTTTCAAACAATTTAAAATCTGCAAGTTAATAATGAAAGATTTAATAATAAAATGTATTTTTATTAAAATGAGGTAGCTTTGATATTAGGTTAGTTGGTTTTAATTGCTTAGCAAACTGAAGGCTAAAAATGGACCAAACAAAGAAAACCACAAATACATTCAGGTTTTGAAATGCACTAGAAATTGATGACGGATGTGGAGTAGCTTTTTCCCTTCCTGAGGTTTATGATCAGTATCCTTACGCATGATCCTGACATCCTGTGGATTTTTTTTTTTAATTCTAAAAGCAAGAAATTAGGTGAATTCAGTGAAATTTACAGAAATAATGTCCTAATTTGTAATGTGTTTGAGGTTTGGCCAGCTTGAGGTGTATTATTTTCTCTATGTTTTGGACATTTTTGATATATTTTTATCCAAATGCTAAATGCATTACAATATTTGTGCTTCAGAAAATAAAATACAGAATGAATTAAATCAAACATCATGAAAAAAAATATTTTAAGCCTACCATAATATTTATATTTTACACTTATTCCACTTTCTGTCTTAATCTACTGAGAAACAACATGACAGAGAAAAGGCTTTCTATTGTTTACTTTTGACATGTACAGGAAGAACAAAGAGAGCAATCAAAGATTATTTCATGAGATCCATCCATCTGTCACAATGTTTCATAGCATACCACTCTGAGTGCAAAATTAGGCATGACAATTTAAAATAAAATAAATGTAAAATTGTTTTGTTTTCTTTTTTTTTTTTCCTTTTAGGTGAATAAATGCAGTGATGAAATACATGATCTATGACCAAATAGCCTAAAGACTGTCACTTGTACTTGCATTGAGATTCAAACAAAAAGCCTGAAAATGTTTGTATTATGAAATTTTATCAAACTCTCTGCCTAGTTACAATGATAACATGTAAACTTATAGGAGGTTGTGTTCACTCTTTTGCACTTGAACAGTATCAACAGGCTAGTCCACCAGAGATGAGGGTTCACTGCTACTTTTGAAAATAGACAACTCTTTTTGCCTAAAATAATGCCTTACAAGGCCCTGAAAAGTAGAAAATTTAACATATTCAAATTTTCATAGTTGTATTACAACATATAATATTTTTGACTGAAACCAGTATTAACAACATGCTACTTGTGAACTGCTAAGGAAGGAAAAAGAACTCATAAGTTCTGACTTTAAAATAGTAAGACTAAAAATATTCCCAAAGGATGAGGTAATTTATTACTAGAAATTACATTTGACAGACGTCAGTTTGTCAGCAAGACTTGCTTCTCTTTGATTTTTTTTCCCTCTCCATTTACAAAGATATATTAAGTGCTGTGGTTAGATAAATTGGCATAATGAAAACAAGAACATTAACTGCTTGAGTTTGCGAACCAGCCCAATTTTTGACCCACAATTAATTTAGCCATACATAACTAGGGAACTAGGCAGGTGATCTAGCAACTGAGCAGTTGTGTGCAGACTGATAGCAAAGCAACTCACTACCATTTACCACTACAATTGAAAATATCTATAAAACTTATCTCAATAAAATGGCTACTATGCATTAAGAAATTTTTCAAATAGAAATGCAGTTATTTTGGTTTTATGTTTTTCTCTCATACATTGCTTCCTAAGCATATCTGGCAGAGACCAGTGGAGAAGACAAGTGGAGCAGTTTAAGAAATTACAGGCATTGTCTATAAGCATATATTACAACTGTCCTGCTGCACACCACTGCTCCTTCAGCAGACCCCAGAAGTCCAGAAAACATGGTGACACCTCAGCAGATCCATGCAGTGCCTGTTTAAGCTCATAGTCACTGGAGCTTTGCGGTGTGCCACCTGTTTTTTTCACTGAAGATTTGAGGTGTACCCATGTAATGGCTGTGATGGTAACATCTCTGGCACAAGCAGAAAACCACCGTGATATTCTAGGGCTGCTTTAACCAGGCCCATAATCTGCAGCTGGTCTCTCCACCATATTCTGACCTATTTTGGAACCTTCTACATTTGTCTTCTTCCAAATTAGGCTGTTACTTACTAGGTGACTGGCATACAGCTAACTTGTGGGCAAGAACAACTCAACTTGGTCTGAAAGATGAATTGTTGCAATGTGGTTCTTACTGATTGTTTTTCTTTTGCTTCTTCCTACCACATTCGAAATTCCAAACAAAGTGAAGTGCCCACTGTTACCTCCATGAGGAAGACATTTCCTAAATGTTTCTATGACATGTATATTATCTTATTTTTTACTGTTTCATGTAAATTGTGTCCACTATTACATAAGCCATGAACCGCATCCATGTTGCATGAAGCTGTCCTTTCTGTCCACATAATAAATTTCACTTAAATTTATATTATTCAGAAGTCATTTAAGCTGAAACAACAATGTACTCAGACAATTTATGAGTATGTGCAGGCAGAGGTTTATACTGTCAAGACTGAATTAATTATTTTTAATCACCTTATAAGGGAAAAGATAACACAATACTTCTGTGTAGTTAAACCACCAGAGATGACTTCTGCAAGAAAATTCACCATACCTGAAAGAAGAAGTGACCTTGTAGAAACAACTTGTTCAGATGTGACATTCCACTTTCACACTTCAGGAATTTTCAAACTAGATCACAAAAATGTGGAAAATGAGGATGTTCATACAGTTTGTATGTGATCGCTTATGTGAAGAGCAACAAAAAGCAGAGCCACGACTTTCTCCCTTTCCATAAGAAATATCTTTACCTACTCAAGGAGAAGGAAAATTGCGAGACAGAAATTAACAGATTTATATCTCTGAAGTAGCAAGAGCAACTGGTCTCACACAGAATGATGAGACAACTCCAGCAAGCTGTGGAAGCATTGCAGCTGTACATCCCTTTGGAGCAGAGCACTGGTTCCAACCAGGTTGCTGATTCCAAGAATTTTCTGGCTACCTGTAATATGCTGTAAACATTCTGTTGTTACCAACCTAATCTTTCACAGACTGTGACATCCTCAAAATACTCACAAGAGTTATAGATTAATGTAAGAACAAAAAATCAGTGTTGCAGAATTTTTATTTGGCTTCTGGACCTTAACCCTGCAGGATAAAATGAGTCTGCATAGCACATAATTTGGCTGAAGCTCTGAGATCATTAAAAAAAGAAAAAATAAAAAAGAGAATAAAACAAGTTGGGAGGTTTGTCACATAGTCAATTATTTCCCAGACCCACATTTTAAGGCACCACATTAGCTGTCATTACATCTCTTAATAAAGTCCTGTACCTTGGCAGTGGTGGCTCTGCCAATGTGATGTCTGAAAACTCTGCCTACTGCTGCTCAGGGACTTGCTCATCTGAAGAATGGACACCCATGAGTGTGAAGCAGAGAAGAGAGGCTTAGGACACTCAGGGAGAAGAGTATGAAAGGACAAACAAGGAGACCAAGGAGCAGCAAAAGAGACAATTAAAATGGAGGGAAGGTGATCAAGAAGCACAGTGATGTCAGGAAATAGAAAAGGCATCTGGGTGTGAGAGGTATGAAAAGCCACCACCAATAAAAGAGAAGTGAGAGTGAAGTGGTACTGTGAATATCAGAGCTGATAACATGAAGGAAGGCAGTGTGTTAAAGGGATAAGCAAGACATGGATAGCTGGCAATGAGAGGGAGCACATACAAGGACAGCCTGGGAAGTGGATTGTGTGGGCCAAAAAGGTGACTGAAGAAATGTAGCTTCATGAGCAAGACTCAGGCTTGGGAGCATGTGTGCTGTGACGCTCAGAGGGAGACAGTTAAAACAGTATGAGAGTGCATAAGATGTGAAGAGTATAGTAGTTTAAAGAAGGCAGGAGAAAGGAGATTAAAGATAATGTAAGAAGCAGAATTCTGTATCTTTGCAGAGAGGCCTGAATGGAGGAGATCTGATAAAGAACATGTTCTGATGGATAGCACAGAGAGAAATCCAAGTTTTTCACCAGGGAGTTAATGTGCAGCCAAAGATCCAAATTGTAATTTGGCATGTGCAATTAGTATGGCAGAAGAAATGGGATTACTTAGTGTCTTGGGTTGCAATACAAGATTTAACAAGAAGTATGTATTCTATTGCCATCTGTTGAAATGGGTTGAGGAGGTGTTTTCTTTTATCTCTTCTACAACCTATTCTTCATAACTCCAGGGTGGAGGGGGAATACCTTCTGTTTGTGGGCCAGCTGTTAAAACCACCTGGAGCAGTGTTCTTTATCTCTTCCATGACCAATCCTCCCTCCAGGAGGATATCTTCTGTTGATGGGCCATTAAGGCTCAGTGCATGACTGATAAAATTACATCATCCCATTGGGAGATGCTCCACCCAGAGGCGAGGAGCCAGGCATTACCACCTGGATGAAGACTGAGATTCAGAGCACCAGGAATGCCTGTTTCCACTGGATTCCCAGAGAAAGACTGGACATGGCCCCAGTGGACCTTCAGAGAAAACTACACCCTTCTACAGGATCATCTCTGCTCCAACAGAACCACATCTGTCGCTCCAGGAGGACTTAACTGAACTGCTACCAACAGCCTGACCAACAGGGTGTTCGGTTGTATTCTGACTCTGTCAGTGTTTCCTTTTTTGTTTGTTTGCTTTTTTGTACTCCTACATTTTTATTTTAAATATTCCTAGTAAAGAACTTTTATTCTATTCCTATATCTTTGCCTTAAAGTACCTTAATTTCAAAATCATAATAATTCAGAGGGAGAGAGTTTACATTCTCCATTCCAAGGGTAGATCCAGCTTTCTTGGCAGATACCTGTCTTTCCAAACTGGGACACTTAGTCATACAGCATTTACATTTTAAGGGTATGGCAATACACAAGAGCTTCAAAAATTGGAAAGCAGGAAAGAATAAAAATAAACATATTTTTAATAATTCTAATTTTTTTTTTTAGAGTCAGTCATGATTTTCATGGGAGTTTAATTTGTGAGTTTTGAACATAGGAAATTTGAACTGTATTGTGTTTTTCTAAAGATTTCACTTCAGTTTTTAGGGGAGAAGAGCTAAAACCACCACTTAAAAAAAGCAGACTTCAATTTTCACACCTTTCATTTTTTTTCAAGGTTGGCACAATTCTTCCAATAGCAAATCTTAATGAAGAGGTTTTGGGAAGCATGAAGTAGAGACTCTTTATTAAAAAATAGAGCAGACAGTGATGGCTTCTCTCTTTCAGAAAGCCAGAAAAGCCAGTTTTTTTCATTTCCACTACTGTACAACATATTCTGCACTTTTTGGCTTTCAGAGTAAGAAGCAATGCCAAGTTATATCCCATCACATGAATTCAGGCATCTTGATTAATCTGGCACTTCATCACTCAGTGTGTTGCCTGATCAAATCAGTACTTCAAAAAGTCATTAAAAAAAGTAAAAAAAACCAAAACCAACAAACACATGCACAAAAAACAAAACAAAACAAACAAACAAACAAAAAAAATCCCAAAAAAAACAAAACCCAAAAACCACTCAAAGATAATAGTGAATAATTCATTATCACCACAAAAGGGCTTTAGAATTCAGTCTGTACTACAACTGTGTGACACTGACTTGGCAGCATCAAGAAGTCTTCGAGATGACTCTGAGTGTCCATTCTGTTCTACCTTTGTGTGACTCACATTTAAGTCCAACCTTGCTGAGCATGCTTCTATTTAACATATTTCCAGCAAGATCAGAACCTGTAGCTTGGTACAACTGAAAACAAACCTTTCCATATTTTGGTGTCTTAAGAGCTGCTTCAGTATAACTGATTGCAACAATTAAGGGAATATTACTGCATTACAGCTAAATTTTGATTTGATGACATGTGGCCTAGAGTAGACAATAAACTCCCTTCTCCACCATAAAAACATTAATAATTCTCTAATAAAATGATGAAACGCTGACATGTAAAGTCTAATTGCAATAATGACCTCAAATTTGGGCATTGCTTTTGTATTAATCCCACTAGCTTTGGTAAAACTATCTAATAAAACCATAGAACTCTGACATGAATGGGCTAATTGTAATAATCACTCCAATCATGGGTATTTTCTTAAGTTAATCCCACTAGCCTTCATTAAACCTTCTGTCAGGATTTAAATATTTACTTAGGAAGATGGTGCTGTCTAACTAACTTTCAGTAAAATCTTGATTTTATAACAGCTTAGGTTTTGAAATAGAGAACAAATCCCAAGAACTTCCTAAAATGTTTCTGATGCTAATCAATTTTTGAGAGGTTTTTGTGCAAGTCAAATTCATCTTCCTAACATGGAAGTTCCAGAGTTCCAGTCTTTTATTATCTTTTTTGCAACAAGATTTTTTTTGGTAGTAGTTCTTTTATTTTTTTTACATTCCGCCTCTCCTGTTTACTCAGAATTTTATCTGCAGTGTTTATTTTGGGCCTGGGCAACCTATAAATAATTTCATTGATACTCAGTGAAATCTCAGCCTTTTTTTATTTTCTGTGGAAAGGAATGATGACTTCTGATTGCCTGTGTAAGCTTGTTTAGTTTTTTGAAAATAGCAATTCATTTCTTGAAACAATAAAAATTATTACTGTGCCTCCATGAAGACTGAACATAAATCTCAGTAGCAAATTCTGTTGTAATTGTTACATTAGTCCTGTTAGTAATATGAACTTCAGTACATTACAGCAGTAATGAATTTGCCCATTGATATTAAATATTTTTTGTCACATTTTTTGTGGCAATATACAAAAGGAAAATACTCCCTTTCTTCTGCAAAAAAACCCCAAAGGGATTTTTAATATATCTGAAAGGACTGTGACCACCATGGGGATCACATATTTTCTATGGGGGAAATAGTGTTTTTGCTTCATAAAACATCATAAAAGGAAAGAGTGCAACACATAACCCTCTGAAAATTTGTTGGAACCTTCATAGGCCTAGCCATTGCATAAAAACAATAAGCAATTTTCCTGGTGACAAAAAATAACATGTGAAGAGTGTATTTCAGATACGGATCACCCCTCATGGCATAAGAGCTTATCCCAAGTCGCCTCCCATCTTTCAAATTATTTGAACAAAATTTTCATTGACTGCATTGGTGGTGCCCATGTGGATGCCTCAGAAAACCTGATTTCTCATTACTGGTGCCTTTTAGTCACAGTATCTGGAAATAGCATTTAGCTTCTTGCAACTTCTCTAGTGCAAACATATCCAAATTTGTCCCCTAGGCCCCTCCTATAAGCACAGGAGAGAAGCAGGTCCTTCTTGATACTCACTTTGGAGACTTTAATTTTCACTAAAGTTAGATTAAGGAGGCTTTGGAAACTGATCTTTCCCTTAACTGTTTTCCTACAGGGATGGGTAACTACTTCATCTATAAAATGTTAAATGAGGTGTCTCCCCCCACATTTAACTTAAAACAGAAGTTCAGGTCTTGAGCTTGGGCTGTTTAAGATTACTGGTGCAGTTCAACCATACAAGCTTTCTAAAACATCCTGTGTGGATGAAAGGTAACAAGGCCTCGAGTTCTCTGTAATGTTAACATCAAAGACTGTCATAAAACGAAATTTCGTGAACCAACTTTTCTACCAGTCCAACTTTTTTATGTCACCCAAACACGGGAATCAGTCACAGTCCCTGTGTGTACAGAGGGTTATTGTGATTCAGACTGCCTGCTTCTTGCTTTATCTCTATTGACAGCTGTATTCTTCTCTCTCTTTTCAAAATGAAGAATATAAAAGGTTATCTACATCCAAAAGCATTGTGTCACAGCTAGGCCTATATGGTCTTTGACTGTGAACCTCAATTTATTGTTCATCCTACTAAACCTGCAAGGACAAGCAGAGAAGCACAGAATCTGCCCTCCCCAAATTCCTGATGTGTCTGTCGGAGGCATAGTGTCCTGGTACTGCACACTGGCACCTCTGACAACAGGAGAGAAGAAATTATGTAGTCTGTGATGGGAAATGCATCTGATGTAAATGGAGTCAAGAGGCCTTTAGAATTAATTGTTAGGGAGTTAGGAGAATTAATGGGGTATAATCAATCATTTTCTTACTCTCAGCAAAAGGAGCATTTAATGTGAATCTCAGTAAAGCACAACTGCCACCTAAGTATAAAGTTGTTGCTAACATTAGCTATATGGAGGGGCTAATGAAAATAATACTGTACACTCTGCTTGAAAAATTAAGACAAGGCCAGTGTGGAGTAACTACAGAAATTTTCGCTGAAAGATATCTGGCTCTGAAGCAGAATCTTTATTAATGCCTCTGATATGTTATAAAACTCTGCTGCCTTCTGAGAACTATACTCCAGGAGCTGTGAAATAGCTTACGCAAAGATGTGCAAATGCTTGCATAACATACATACTTTCAAACATTTGCACAATTACTAAGAGAAATGTGTAAGGAATCAGAGGTGTGTGCCATGGACAACTTGTACTCACTCTATAGTCTCATATATTTTGTGAAGACAGGAAGCAGAAGATCATAAGTTTTATGCTTACATCATATAACTTTGAGTTATCAGTTATATTCTGGTTATATTTGAGTTATATTTTGTTCTCACGTCACCATTCTTGAGACCAGGAATCCTAAGGACGGACACAGTGCTCTAGCTCAGCTGATACCTTCATGTCATAGTTTAGTTTCAAAAAAAACCCCTTAGATTTTATATTGGCATGAGGTTAAAGGGGGGAAAATAGAACTTAATCCTTACGAGTCACCAATTTTCAGTTCATTTGAAGGTAAAGGCTCTTTCATCATTGTTGTTAACTGATGTGCCAATCAGTCTTACAAGTCTAATTGCAGTAATGATTAAATGATTAGTTAGGAGCCTTCTTAAACTTCGCCAGTAGGATTAACAAGGCCATGACTCTGTTGACTAAAAGTGACACTCAAATATGCATGCAAGAGGTCTCCTTAATATCCACAGAAGTTCCACTTCTTTTTCAGCAATAATTTGACTTTCCTTTTTTTACTTCAAGATTGTATTAATTAGGGAGGTTGGTTTCCAAGAATCTATATCCTTGTGGAGTTTTGTTACAGTGATATACTTCCTGTGACATGGTGTTGAGAAAAACTTGTCATTTATAGGTTTTGTCTGTCTTTAGAGTTTAAAGTAAGGAAGTGTCTTTGCAGCCAAAATCCATTTTCCAAAAGGCCCCTCTCAATATAGGTTTTGAAGTGTTTTTTTAAAGTGGAAATGAGTATTGCAAGAGGAAATTCCTATAAATTTATTTTAATGTAAAACATATGGTGGATAGTTTTGGCCTAACTCCAAGATTACAAGTCCTGATAACAAACATACAACCCAGCAGAAGATAGGAACATATTTCCTGAGACTGAACTTCTTCAGAAAGAGAGAATCACTTCATCTCTACCCTATCTTCATGTATAATCCCAGAACTGTCATATTTCAGCAGAGCACATTAAATTAACTCACAAAAAATGATGCTGTAATCCAGGAAATGGGAATGGTTCCAAGAAGATTTTGATTATCTTCTGGAAAGCAGATAATGGGGTGGAAGACACAGCATTCTGTGATAAAGTCATGAAGTTATTAAAAGCTGTTGTATGATCAAACGTATAAAAATCACGTCTTTATGCTTCTCTTTCTCTTCAGTCTTTAATCTCTCTTAATGAACTCAGTGATTGTAACAATTCAGCTTGCTGAGGTATGGAATTAGATAGAGCTGTATCCTTTTTCTGATTTTTTTTCAGTTAATAGGACTTTAAAATGTTTTCATTAATTATCTGTAAAATAGCAACAAATTGAAAAGATACACTGCACAAAAACTAATCTGAACTACTTCTAGAAATGTAGTTTTCCACCTAGGTTGTTTTTTATTTTCCCCTAAGATTTACAAATGTAAATATCTTACAAGAGGAATTTATTTGGGTTGGAATCAGAGTGATTTTACTATGGATGGATTAAATTCTTTATGATTTTTGGGTACTTTATTGAAAAAGTCTATGAAACAAATAATGTGAAAGAGAAACACAAGACAAGGATTGAAGTGTCCATTTAACAGACAAAATTATTTTATTACATGTACAGTACAGGGAATAAAAAACCCCAAACAGATACAAAATTCCATATATTCTGCTCAAATAAGCATCATCTGTATATAAATAGAAGCAGTCCCAGTTATACCAAGCACTTCTTTTCACTGTGGATTCAGATAGTCTTTTGACCTGATCATAGAATCACAGATTCTGTGAGTTGGAAGTGATCTCAAAAAATCATCTAGTTCCAACCCTCCTGCCATGGGCAGGAACACCTTGCACAAGACCAGCCTGCTCGGGGCTCCTCCTGGTCTGGCCTTGAACTCTTTCAGGGCTGTGAAATCTGTAGCTTCTCTGGGCAACCTCTTCATCAACTTCACAGTAAAGAATTTCTTCTTAATACCTAACCTAAATCCACCCTTCACCAGTTTAAAGTCCTTTGTTCTATCACTGTATCTCCTTGTAAAAATATCCCCTTCAGCTCTCCTGTAGCGCCCCCCCCCCCTTTTTTTTTTTTTTTTAATTGCTAAAAGGTATCCCCAGATACCTTTTTTCTTCTCCAGGCTCCACAACCCCATTTCCCTTGGCCTATTTTCATAGGAGAGATGCTGCAGACCTGTGATCATCTTCATGGCTCTCCTTTGGATTTATTCCAGCAGGTCTATTTCCTTCTCACACTGAGGACCCCAGAGCTGGACACAGGGTTCCCGATGGGGTCTCACCAGAGCAGAGGGACAGAACCCTCTCCCTCCCCTGCTGCCCACACAGCAGCCCAGGACACATTTGGCTTTCTGGGCCATGGCTGGGTCATGTTGAGCTTCTTGACTCTCAACAATGTCAAGTCCTTCTCCACAAGAGAATGCTGCTCTCAAATGCTGATTATGATGTAGTGCGTGCAACACTGGCCAGTCATTAGTTGTTAAAATTATACCAGTTAATTATTTACTGTTTTCCACCAAGCATATGTGTTCTGTGCTTAGGAAAAAATGAATCCAAAATAGAAAGTGTGATCATCTTTTTTTTATCACTTTTATAAGAGCTAGAGATGCCTATGAAGACTGTGAAAAGGCCAACATCCAATGAAGAGAAACAGTCTGCCAGTCTGCTCATTCAGTATCTGCAGAAAATAGCCTTTGAAGGCTTACTTCACCATGCCACAAAGATTTTGTGTTTAGGACATGAAGCAATTCAGAAGCTTCCATAAATGAAATGGTCAGAAGCACACTCTGAGTGCAATTTCCATATGGAAATTTCCAGGAAGTATAAAAAATAACTCATCAAAGTAATTAAAGAAAGAAAAATTATTGGGATAGTAATCACTACTGCAAGAAGGCTAATCATTATGCATAAGAAAACATACAACAAAACACTGTTCCAAAAGCCTTTAATTTAATCAGTGTGCTTGGGTGGTCATGAGCAGGGCTGGTTATTTTAGCCCCAGAAAAGTCATATTTGTTGATTCTAAATCATTAAATGTCATCTAAGGAAAAAGGAAAGTCAAATCCTCACATGGGAGCAGGCATACAACAGTTAACTGCCCTCATGTAGTTGTCTCCACCAGGATACTGTCTTCAATAGGGGATGTATGAAGAAAGTACAAGAAGAGCATGTATTTTGTTCCTAGATTACTTTCCCATCCTCCAACATTTTGCAGCCTAGGGACTTCCTGAATAATAGAAACATAAATAATACTAAATAATTATATCAGTAAGTCATGAATTATTCACCAGATGATATATATAAACAGCCTTTCTCACATGCATACACAAACCCATAAAGGCTGATCTATGTTGCAATGTTTAAATACATCCATTTGCCAGCAAGAGAAGGCTCTGTTCTCCTTTATGAGTGAAAGAAAACAGGAAAAGAGTCACAGGAGGGGGTTTTGTCTATATTATATGCGTAGCACTTTGCAAGGTCTGAACCTGGAAAGGTATTTCTGTAAGAGGAAAACTTCATGAAGGAGATATCTCTTTGTAATCTATTCTATTTAAAGACTATATATATAGTCTTGCTTCCATTAACATATGAGAAGTCCAATAACAGGATGTGGCTGACATCCTGCCCAAAAGTATCTCCTGGACTTTTGCTTTCATGGGTGTGTCTCTGTCACAGCTCAAGTTTTCCTTATCTTACTTCTTGTCTCCAAGACCAGCAGACAAATGCAGCTCCGCAATGTGGGACTGCCCTCAGTTATGTGCTTCATCAGTATCTAGGAAATCCTTTGGACTGTGTGATTCTGCTTTTGTTCAAAATAGCATTGTGTTTTTGCTACCTGACTACAGAAAATAAATTTTATATAGCTATCTTAAGTAAGATTGCTGTTATTTATCATCTTCAATATGTTACTTGACACCCAACAGCACCATTTCTTGATCCCATGAAATGACTGAAAATACCTTCTTTATGGGAAAAATAGAAAAATCTGCCGTGTTCAGAATGAGAAATCTCTAATCTATGCCCTTAATTTTAAGTATTTTTGAACCCACAACAAAACAAGAAAAAAGTGTAGAGGCAAAGGAGTTTTCTATCTTTTTTGCTGTTGTTGTTTTATAACAAGATAAATGCTGCATGAAAATATTGAAGCAGGAATGAGAAGACCCTGTCAGCAGAAATACAGGGATTACTGCTTCGTAAATTTGTTCTCTAGGGGATTTAATCATAACTTGAGGTGAATAGTTCCTGACTGAGCTGTGCATCTGGAGGTAATCTTGTTAAGGGTCTAGTTTCCTGTTGATCTAACATGATAACACGAGCAAGACAATCATGACCACTTCTGTCTAGAGGACTGCACTGGTTCAGAAGGTATAGGTTCAGGCATGGCATTTGGTTAGCTCTGTCCAATGGAAGAAGAGAGAAGAAATGCCTGGAAAAAAATACAGTTGTGGTGCAACTGCTCAACTGGAATGTCTTGCATGTCTGTGCTTTGCTGTCTGTGAAGACAATGAAATAAATAACCAATGAATGATCAAATGAAAAGCTCCAGTTTAGATGAGAATTATTGATCTGTGTAATGTATCTTCTTGTTAATTACCTAATTGAAACAAATTCACCTGTGTAGGTCTATTCAGCTCAGGCACGTATATTTGAACACAAGAAGAGCTAACACATGACTATTTCTATGAAGTCGTGCCTCTCCCTTAAATATCTTTGCAAAACAGAACCCAATTCCCATAGCAATAACATCTTTGTTTAAATATGCCTGCATTATGGACTTAGTTATATGTCCTGAATACTTCACTTTAGTTGATTTAGAAAATCAGAAGATACAACTATGAGAAGACTTGCCTTTCGACATCTGACTTAATAGAAGAAACACATATTTACATTAAAAAAAATTAAAAAGTGTGAAGAAACAGCTATTTGTATTTAAGAACTGCCTTATTTAGCCTAGTCTTACACAATACCTGTTCCCAGGCTTCCTAAGTCTCAGTGCATGGCAGCAAACTTCAAAGTGAGAGGTGCTAGCTGCAATGGAGAAATGCATTAGAGACTGCCAAAGGAATTTGGATATGGACAGTTTCAGAGCCCAGATGACATAGGTTTAAGAATTCTGTAAGAGCTATACGACAGCATTGTTAGCTTCCACTTTTTGAAATGTCATAGAAATTAGGAGAGGCCCTCAAACACTGGAAGAAATCAAATATTTGGCACTTCAATAAAGGCAAGAAGGAGGATCTGGAAGTCTGAACTGGTCACCCTCATGTCAACCTTCAGGCAAATAGAGAACATGAAAGAGAAGACTGGAACACAAAGTGTGAGGAAAAAACTCCTTGGACAATTGGATTCCCGGGACAGGTGTCAACAGTTTGAAGCCAACCTATCAGTCAGTCAAGAGTGGCACACTTTGGGGTTAGTACTCTCATGGAAATTGTTCAACAACTTTGCCAACAATTCAGTGAGTGGGTGAAATGGACCCTCAGCAAGTTTGAAGAACACGTGGTGGGGAAAGCATGAATGTCTGGAGGGAAAGCCTGCCACTTCAGGTGAGCAGGAAAAAGGCTAACAGGAACCTTACAGAGTACCAGAGGGACAAATGAAAAGCTGAAATAAAAAAATCCATGCATTTCTACAGGCAGGCTGACAACCCAATAGCATTGTTAAAAAGGCCCTGGGAACTCCTGAACAAGCTGAATAGAGGTGTCATCTCAGGGGTAAGTATGTGTGCCTAGAATATTTTCATTGATTTTAGTTATTTAGCTATTCTAGGTTACTTCTGCAAAGTTACTACAGATTTACATTAGTATGAGGTCAAAAGATTACAGCACTTCCCTTATGGTGGAAACACGATTGTTTACTGCATTTTAAGCTTCATTCTACATACCTGTAGTAATTTTGTCAGTTCTCACTTTGACTGTCACACCCACATGCACACACAGAGAAACCACCATGAATATAATTTTAACACCCAAGAAATTACTTGAAGTGATTAAATAGTTTAGTCATGGTCTACTACAACTCCTATAACAAAATGCATTCTAATTCTATAGTTCTATATAAGGTTATTTGGAAATAATGGTCTTTTTGCTTCACAGAAAATAAAGATCCAACATTCTCAAATACTCAAGAATCTAAAAATGTAGAAAACTCTAAAGCTCTCTGCTTCACTTAAACTCAGATGGAAAGTCAGTACCTTGGAAAATCATGCACTAAAAGGACAAACATGAAACAAAGAGGAATTATGAGCATGATTACCACCATGAGCAGATCTGATAAAATAGTTATCGTGAGTACAAATGCAATTAACCTTAACTTCACCCTGTGCTGCTGTTGTTGTCTTGGCTATTTTAAATCATCATTCTGAGGACAAGATAAAAAAGAAGACTGAATAAGAAAACAAAACACAGACCTCTATAACATTTTATTACATGTATATCAGGAAAAAAGGCGTACATAATACTGCTAAAGCTTATACTGTAAAAAAAAAGAAATACGCATCTCTGACACAGAGGGTGAATCTTGTCAGTTTTCTTTAACTAAGGTTAAAAAGAAATTCAAATTTATTGTCACTGACAGCAACCCAGATTTCTCTAGGTATCAAATTCTGTAAATTCAGCATCAGCCTTAGTCACTTGCCTTTTTTTAGTTAAGGACTATGTACTTCTTACAGCCTACCGTATTCACTTCTGCTTTGTTTTCACTCAGTAGCTGAATCTTTTTTTAGGCTTCCTTGAAAAGCTAATAAAACTGTTTATGTTGCTTTCTATAGAAATACAGATCTTTACACTGTTGTTTTGCATTTACATGGTTTCATTCAGAAGGGTGAACTGAGTGCTAACTGCCTTGTGCTTGTCCTGTCCCCAGGCTATTATGATTTTACATTTCCCATCCGTGTGTGATTAATCACATTAAAATTTTCCAAGAAGAAATTTTGATCCTATGTCTAATAGACAAATGATTTTTTACAAAAATACTGAGCCTGTATAATGGAAAGTATTTATTTGTTTTTAGTAGCAACCTATTCTCAGTCACATTATAACCAAGATTTACACTCAGCTTAGAAAGCAGACTTTTTTTTTTTTCCAGAGGCTTAACAGAATTAGCGGGACAAAACCCTGCAGTTTTTCTCAACCAAAGCAGTCTCAAAGGAAGATTAAAGTAAAAAGATAGCCAAATTCTCTACAGCTGACAATATTTTCTGAGATCATCACAGAGATCATCACAGCTGGGGCTACTACTAACAGTGGTCTGTCAGTGGTTGGCATTACAATACACTGCCTTCCCAGTCTTTATGTTAAATGTGATTTGTAATAGAGAAAGAGACTGGCTCCTATAAGCAAGGCAGTGCTCGGTTAAAAATCCCACTGAGAGACTTTATCTTTCTTGCATATTTAATCTTCTTGGAAGCTACCATCCGCATGTCATGGTATCCTAAAATATAGGTACGGATTCTTAGAGTATCACTGCAATTGCAAAAACAGTGTGGCAAAAACTCGTTTAATGTTCTTGCTTGTTTTGATCTAATATATTGTGGAAAATTATACACAACACAGTGAGGGCAAGGGGAGAATTCTGTGAATCTCATTTTGCTGATATCTTTTATAGTTTGGGGGTTTTTTGGTTGGTTGGTTTGTTGATGTTTTCTTTTACTTTGTTTTGGGTTTTCATTGTTGTTTTTTTTTTTGGTTGGGTTTTTTTGGTGGAAGAATTTTTTTGTTTGTTTTGTTTTTTTGCTGTATCTAAATATAAACCCACCTTTTTTAGGCTCTAATATGTATCTTATTTTGTTTTGTGATATCTTGTTCCCTGTCACACTGGAGAAGCCTGCAGCTGTCTAAAGCTTAATTATGCATGAATGCAAAGCCGAGATGCTTAGCCAATAGTGCCTCAGCAGAGTATGGTTTCTCACTTGTTTTTGTTTGAATTATAATTGGGTAGATTTATATTTCCCAAACCATTCTGCTCCTTGTGCATGTTCTTCCTTGCTTCTGTTGCCTTTGTTTGAACCAGATTCTGAACAAGCCTTTTTGAATGTGAACTGTCTATTAGATCTAAGATAGGTCATTAATGGATTTGACAAATCCTTTCACCTTAAGACAGCTAAAAAAGGTACAGAAATGAGTCTCCTCCCCTATCAGTTCTACTCCAGATGGTTGGAGGTGGAGTGTTCTTTATTTTTTTTAATGAATAGCTAAATAGAAGCTGGCATCTGGGTTGAAACAAAGGAGGCTTGGAGCCAGACTTCTAAAAGGGAGGGTAGGATCAAGCAATAAAGTGCTACACCTGCTAAAGGGAAGGTAATAGAGGAACTGAAAGCACATTTGTAGTCACAATTACCGTGTATAGAAAGGCTTTAGACAATTGTTGTCAAGAAAACGTAGATGGTAAATCTACAAAGTCAACAAATAACATTGTCGGGGTGATAAAATATATGGCCCTATCATTTTATATGAATGGCACAAATTATTAGCGACAGCAATAGCAGCTATTTTCTGAGAACCCTGAATATTTATTCAAACTTGTTCTCAGCAGCTAAATATCTCAGTTACTGCACTGTCTTTCATTAGATTTATGGTTGCAACTCCTGAACAGTGTAAAACACACTTTAAGTAAACATCTGCATGCACATCCTTCAGAAATATATAACTATAAACATGGAGACATTCAAAGGAGCACTAGGGACGGTGGCTTTATCTTTGTGCTGACTATCTTAATTCTTGGAAAATTAATTCCATTTGGAATGTGGAGAAGTGATGTTATAAGCCGTGAAAAGCTAGGAGAGGGTGCTGCTCCCATGAAATATTGCTACCAGCACTACCTGAAGGGTAGATGGCAAGGAGGGAATTTATTTCCCTACCACTGCCTTCAGATTTAAATGTTGATGCATAGAGGATTATTACTCTTTAGTTTTTTTAAAGGTACAGAAGCTAGCTGGCTCCCCTCCTTCGTGGTCCCAGTAGAGCCATCAAACACTTTACCAGTAAGCAGAGATACCTTATACACCATTTCATTTTGTAGTGCAGTTCTGAATATAGGGTAGGATGTTCAAAAGAATTGAAGCAATGAATATGTCTGTCTTCCTTCTTCCCCCTTTCTCAGGGAGAATTTTGCTTGGCAGAGAGCTGCCACAGTGTTCGCTAAACTCCTGCCTTCCTTCCTGCTTCCTCTCATCCACACCAGACACAAGCTGTGCCCAGGAGAACGTCAAGGGCTGTGGGATGTCCAGCTGCTCTTCCTGTTTTGCCCAGTTGCTCTCCTCTGGTCTTTGTGAGTCTGAGCCCAGGTACTGCTCTAAGAGCTCCAGCCCTCATTAAAGATTCAGAATATGGGAAATTTGAATTGGCACTAAACAAATGACCACTGTGTCAAATGGCTCAGCATTTTGACACTGGATTCTCTGTGGATTTAGCTCTTTCTTAACATTGGTTTAATGTGATTTTAACACTGACCCGAACGTGAACAGGGCCAGGTTTTTCTTTTATGCATCTTTTTTAGATTCTGGCACATCACATCAGACTTCTGGCAAGGGTTTCTTATACCCACAGGTGTTTTTAAATATGTATTTTTATTTAGTATAAAGGAAACTTTTGTTGTTGTTGTTCGTAATGTATTATTTTCTGCTGGTCTTGACACATACCATTCAACATATATCTTACAAGGGACTGCAGGGTAAAAAAATAAAATAATACCCACAATAGATAAGGGCTGTTTTCCCCAATGGATGATGGGAAAATGATTGGTGTGCGGAGGGCAATTCCTTGCCCTCTTGAAATCTGAAGCCGAGAAAGATGGAGCTTTTGTGTGTCTGTTTTAAAAGGACTGAAATCCATTTACACATCAATGTCAGCTCCTGCTAAAGAAAGCCAACATTGTTGATGTTATGCTTGTCAAATACAAATAATTTGTTTTCAAGGGGAGACAAGTACAAAGCTTCTTGTCCACTAAACAGAACACATTAAATATGACCCTTTCTCTGGGCACATGTACACTAGTACAAGAAAGCACAGGAGATATATAATTAATATTAGCTAACACACAGTAAGGTTAATTGTTGCTTCTCTGAATACTTAATCTGCAAGCAGTTGATAAATCCCACAACGAATAAAAGCAGCTCGTATTTAGGTCACACAAAGTCATTGCTGTTTTTTAATTTAAACTGTGCACTAGATTAAAACACAAGAGGGTTGCAGGAGGACAATTCAGAAGCAGTGGCAATAGGCTGTCATTTGGCGTAAAAAGTTTCCCCAGCACACCCTAGGGACATGTTAATCAAAGCTTTTTAATGGATTCAGTCTGATCTGTGACAGGCTTTGTTCCAGAGACGGCATTTGCAGGATAGAGCTGCAAGTTATCAATAAGACACAGTAATTGCTGGGAGTGATTGAGCCTTGTTCCTTAGGCTTCATACCATTCACTCCTTTTTATTATCAGTCAAGGCCAGAGATATCTTGCAATAAGCAGTCAAGTGATGGCTTGTTTCTTTCTTTAATCCTAAACCATATAATGAAAGAAAATGAAGCAACATGAAAATTTGCATTAGTTAAAAAATGTATAAAAGTCATTTCTGTTTTCCCCCTGTTATGTTTTATATTATTTTTGCCAGGATTTTGTGGTAATTTTTCAACCTCTATCATGTACTGATAAATCCTTTTTAGCAGTCAAAGCCTTTCACTGCCTGGTTAAAGGCTTCAGTTCATACATTGACAGTTCTTTATTAAGTTATTCATTATCTCTTGGAAATCAAAGCATTGGCACAATCAGTAATAACTAAGGATAACACTTATCCCCTACATGGATAGTTGGCCCTGCATCCATTTAGGAAAGATATCTCCCAACACTGAAATGAAAATTCTTCAGTGCTATTCAAGAAGGTAATAGAAACCTAACATTTTTATATAGTGAAGGGTCATAATCCTCCCTTTATAGTACCACAGTCATTCCCATAGCAACACATTATACCTAAACTCACTAGGGATTATGACCTCTCAGTATGAACAAACAGAAGGAAAAGTTGTTTAGAAGAGAAGGAATCTCTTTGATTAGTAAAAGGCAACACCAACATCCTGTACGTACGCACATAAGACACGTAGACAATAGCTAAATTGAATTTTTTTTAAAGTATGAATGGACAATTAAATGATTGTTACAATCAGATTTGTTGGTTTCAATGAGGGTTTGTTTTGTGTAGTAAAAGAACAAACTGTAATAGATTTTGTTTACTGCATTTACTTTTTTCTGAATTATGTTTGTTGGAAATCAGGTTAAGGTTTGTTTATTCTAGTAACCTTATTCTTGACAAAGCTTGGTGATATTAACAGGTGAAAGCTACCACCCAAAGAAAAACAGACTTGAGGAGTAAGGATTGGTTCTGTCTTGTTTTTTTTACTGTCCAGTAAATAATCAGTTATTGTCATAATTGCAGATGATCAGAATATGTAATATATGTAATATTTTGAAGCTATCTGGTGAAAAAATGGTTTTGTTGAAAATTTCTTGAAGTGTATTTCATAAATAACAAGAAAAAAACATATTAAGTATTGCACTACTTTGAAATATTTAATGTGCTTGATTGTCTTGTTGTACTTGTAATGTTTGCATACCTCCTTTTTTTTGAAATCATCAAACTATGAATAGATTATTTCACATTTTTTACTGAAAAAACTGATTTTTTGTTTCTATTCAACTTTAAACTATTGGAGAATGTCACAGAGTTTCTTACAAAGAAACAAATGATGTAGCCTCCCTGCCCATTAATTATGTTTTTACTTCACAAGGAAATTATTTGCAATATATTTGGGAAATATTCTGAAATTTTCAGTTTGGAAACATTAGAAATACCAATATTATGTTCTTCTCTGTGTTAGTAGTGTCTGTAACATTTAAAAATCTCTTGGAAATATTTAGAGACTGAAAAATCCATACATGCTAATTATATAATAATTTTAAAAATTTTAGTTTTCCTTCATCTTTAAAACTGCTCAGTTTTCATATAGTATTGTTATAGATATTTCCAATAATTTCATAAGCAAAGCAAGACACTCTCTCTCTTAAACACAGGAGCAATCTCTATTATATTCTGCCATATCACAATGTGTATATTTTCACGGTTCTTAGTTTTAAAGATGTGAACAGTTCATGAGCTATTCTGCTTTCATCACATAAAAACTGAAGCACTTCCACTGAGAACAAGCATTCTCCTGATGATATGTGTTAAGTTGCCATTTTCTGCTCTCCCTTTAAGCTGCAGTCCATGGAGGAGGCATCTGGGCAAGAGAGGTCATGGTGCATTAGCTATATTATACTAGGACACTTGGAATATAACTTATGACCAGTCCCTGTACTTTTTCCTTTGCTTTATGAGGTTATTACATAAGGCAAACAGTGATATCTTGTTTTAACCTATACTTTTAGAAGGACAATTTATTCCTTAAAGTGTTTGTTTAGGGTTTTTGTTCTGTAGGTATCTAAAGTACTCAGAAATATATTTTTTCATAAAAATATTGAGTATTCAATAACATTAATCTAGACTTGGTTAAAAATGTTTATGTGATATTTTCCTTTTTTGTTTTTTAATGGGTAATTAAATGTAAGGAAGTATTTTCTAGACATTAGAATGTATTTATACAGAGGAGTAAGTATTTAGCTAAAATGCTTAAAAGCTTCTTGACAAAACCAAAAAAGGCTACTTTTTTCATAATCCACTACAAAGCAAATTTACTGCTAATTTGTTTTTGACAATGTCCTGTTAACAAAAGATAGAGACTTTGATGAAGTCTTTGTCCTAAGTAATATAGACATATAGCAATCTAGAAAGATCATGATCATTACAGTAAAGATGGAAAAGCTTTTCAGATAGATTATTCATTGTTCTTAAATTCTATGCTATAATGGTCTCATACCATTGCTGCATATTTGGAATACAAGTTTGAAATAGTTATTGCAATGATTGTTGAATTCAATGCAATACACAAGTCAACCCTCCTTGCTTGCCCTGAAAAAGGAAGAGTTGTAAAAAAGGACTTATTATTGATATACATTGTCATTATTATTGTTATTTATTAATTTATATTGATGTGGAAATGTTCCATAGAGAAAGACTTTCCTGAACTTAAACTTTCTAGTGTTTCCTATGCATGTTTTTAGATCCTGCATCCTAGAATAAAACCACACAACTTTTCTTTTTTTACATATTTGGACATGAGAAGCATCCTAAGGGCCAGACCTTTATTTGATCAAGAGTGTAAGCTGTTCCTCTGAGACTATTGTTCCTCAGGAACTTTTGAACTTTTAAAAGTCTCTTCTAAACTTCGGAGTTCTAATAACCAGATTCAGGCACATTTTAACATTTCCTTTACATCAGTAAGCCTAAGATGACTAATTTGCCACCAAATACACAGTTAAGAAAGAAAACACTTTCACAAGATGAGGGTCAGGAGGACGGTTTCTGATCTAACTGACTGTGGTGCAATTCCAGAACAATCCTGATCATTTCAGTGGTGTTCACTTTGGATTTAACAGATGTGACAGAGTCAAATTTAGCCCAAGATTTTTATTAAAAACTAATTAAATTAACTGCACATGCAGACGTTCAAAGGGAGATAACATCGGTCTGGGAGGGAGAAGTTAATACAAGATGGCAAAAAACAAGGTGATTTTTCTGCAATGACACAGTACATATGTTAAGCTCTCCCTCTCATCTTCTGATCTCTTCCCTCCCATCTCCCAGTCAAGCCCAAAACATTTATACTTGGTATCTTTGATCCTTTCTCTGCCTTCAAACCCTTTAGTGTCAAGGCCTGTATCTCTGCAGGCATTTATTTTGGTGAAATACTGCAGAGGAGAAGTCAGGCATGCCTGTGAATTTTCCTGCAGGACAGAAGTTTATAGCTTTAGTATTATCAACCAAAACCCTCCTAACTCAATTGTCAACCATAAAATAGAACTTCAAAATTTAATTTTACCTATTTTTGGGCAGGGCAAACTATTTTTTATAGCCTCTTTCTTTTCCCTCACCTGTTTTTCATGGAGATGACAACCAGACCTTTTTCAAAAGGTCTGTGAGTCCCAAATTTTCTGCAGAACTGAAATTTTAAAACAAAAGAAGGTATCTGGAAAATAATAGGACTATGTAAAACAAGACAATGGAACTAATAGACTTCTGACCAAAAACAAGTTGGTACAGATATTCTAGCAAATGTACATTATATGTCTAGGTCTTACTGGGACTGAGCCTTTCATATCCCAGTAACTTCAGTGGGAGCTGAGTCTATTCGGTCCTGCAAAAGAAGAACTGAACCTCTTTTTATGCATAGTGAGATGTTTATGTTGGCTGTTGTAAGAACTACAGAGGGAAATCACTCTGTGTGGTTTAGGAATGTGGTTTCATAAAAGTGCTATGAAGTGTGATGCCTCAGGATTCTAGGAGAAACCATTGGAGAGAGGCAGTGTGACAGATGTCAGTGTAAAATTTTGACTGAAAAAAGAGCAATGTAGTCTGCATAAAATGCAGTGGTTTATTGCCCTGTTAGTGCTATAAAAACTTGAGTTTCTATTGGTTCCACATAACATTTGAACACTTCATGTATGTATTTACAAATGTGTTGTAAAAACTCCTGATTCCCATGGAAAACAGGAAAGCTTGTACTTTCCTATTTTTGCTGTTAAGTAGCTGAAGAGTGGAGAGCCACTGTCAGCTTTCAAGATACTTCAGTATCTACTTAGACAAAATATTACAGCATAATGAATATAGTGCACAATTTTGCTACTCTCATAAATTTGACAGTAAATCCCCAGTGATCCATGTAGAAGTTTAAAAAACAGTTGGTTTTTTTGTGAGTTTGGGTTTGGTTTTTTGGTGGTGGTGGTGGGTTTTTGTGATATTTTGAATGACAGCAACTGGCTTGCCTAAGATCAGACAAGGTAACTGTTCTAGTACTAGGACACTAGAGCATCCTCCTCTGACTGCAGGAACTCAGAAAGGAGAGAAATTTATTATGAGTGGTACAAATTTAAGAAGGAGGCTTCATCCTCTCCCATTTTTCTCCACATGATGCTGTGAATTACTTGTATAGTCTACAGCCCCTTGTGTCACAACTGAGCATAGGTGAAGCATTGGTGTTCACAGACTAATGCTATAAGGAACACAGATGCTGAAATAAAGCAGAGAATGCAGTTAAGAAACAAAGGAGATTTAGTACAGGAATAGTACATGCTATCAAAAGCAAAATGTTAGTAAACCTGAATGTTTGACTGCATACATATACTTGAAATGGATTTTCTAATAAAACTGTAGTTGAAACAAATTTATTTCCTTTCTAATTTTTCATCTGGGTTAACACTGAGATAACATCATGGCTGGTAAAGGAGGCAGTGCTATCCCTACCATGCTACAAAAATAACAGCTTACAGTACATAAATTTACAAGTCTACCAAATTCTACCAGTTTTTAAGCCAGAGGAGATAATTCTTTTAAGTCAAAAGTGGTTTTGTGAGATCTAATAGTGTGGTATGGATGCTTGTCTTTTAGAAAGCAACTAATTACAAACATTTAATATATTTAAGTTGTTGAGACATCCTATTCTAGAGTCTAATTTGTTGCAGTGTTGGATTTGAAAATGCAATTACGCAAGAAGGCTTGACTGCATGAGATCCCTTCAGTTTCAGAATATTGTTCTAAAGGCCAAAAGCAGAAGAGAAAGAAGAGAAAGCCTAACACAAAGGTGTGAGATAGGCTAAAAACTTAAAATAATTATAAAATAATAAAATGTTATTATTGCAATTTTATTCATGCAAGTTTTTAATCTGGATGGGATTTTAATTGCTATCTTTTCCATCAGTTTAAAGGAAGGATCATAGAACCCTTAAGGTTGGACATGATCTCTGAGACCACCTAGTCTAACCACTGACCTACCACTGCCATGTTCATCACTAAATCATGTCCCAAGCACCACATCCACATGCCTTTTTTAATATTTCCATTCATATTTTCTCCATCACATCCCCAGCCAGGCTGTTTCAATTCCCCACCAGCATTTTACTAGAGAACATTTTCCTAATATCCAACTAAAATCTCCCCTAGCACAACTTGCAGCTGTGGCCTCTTGTCCTGTCACTAGTTGCCTGGGAGAAGAGACCAGCCCCCATCTTGACACACTCTTTTTTCAGGGAGCGTAGAGAGTGATAAGGCCACCCCTGAGCCTCCTTCTCTCCAAGCTAAACATGCCCAGCTCCTTCAGCCCCCCTTCATGTGACAGACCCTTCCCCAGTGTCACTGCTCCTCTCTGGGCTTGCTCCAGCCCCTCAATGTCTTTCCTGTAGTGAAGAGCCCAAAATTAGACACAGCACTCAAGGCTGTGGTGTGGCCTCACCAATGCTGAGTACAGGGGAACAGTCACTGCCCTGGTCATGCTGGACACACTATTGCTGATACAGGCCAGGATGCCATTGGCCTTCTTTGGCGACCTGGGCTGGCTCATGGTCAGCTGCTGCCAGCACCCCAAGATCCTTTTCTGCCAAGCAGCTTTCCAGCAACTCTGCCCCATCCAATAGCACTGTGTGGCATTGCTGTGATCAAAGGGAAGGACCTGAAAACTTACCTTATTATTTGCCTTCCTCATCCAGTTGGCCTCAGCCCATTGATACAGTGTGTCCAGATCCTTCTGCAGAGCCTTCCTGCCTTCCTGCAGATCAACACTCCCGCCCACCTTGGAGTCACTTGCAAACTGACTGAGTCGGCACTGTCCCCTCATCCAGATCATGGATAAAGATATTGAACAGAGCTGCTTGTCCCCAATACTGAGCCCTGATGAACACTGGAAAATTTGTGACCAGCTGGCTGTAACTCCATTCTCCACCATGTACCATCCAGACACTGTACAGTGTCTCACTGTACAGTGCACACTTTCAAACAAAGAGCAGCCAGTTTCTTCAAGAGCATATGTGAGAAATGCTGTCAGAGGCTCCACAAAAGCCCAGGAATGCACATCCACTGCCTTTTCCTCATCAGCTCAGTGGGTCAAAAAAGGAGATCAGGCTGGTCAAGCAGTCTGTCTTAGACAGACTGGACTGCTGGCTAGACTGACACCTCATTTGTTTTGCACATGCCACGTGACAGCGCTCAAAAAGCACTCAAACTTCTCCAAAACCAAGAGGAGGCTGACAGGCCTGCGATGCCCTAGATCGTCCTCCTAAATCTTCTTGTAGATGGACACCACACTGGGTGGTCTGCAGTCAGCTGTGATATTCCCAGTTGCCCATACTGGCAAATGATTGAAAGTGTTTCTTTAGCCAGCTCCCTCAATACCCATGGGTAAACCCCTTCCAGCCCCTTGGACTTGTGTGCCCAGCTGGATTACCACCCGAATTACAGGGGCTTCATTCTGCTTCCCATAACTGTCTTCCACCTCTGGGGCCTGGGTGCCCCAAGGACAACTCAGGTTGCTGTCGAGGGCTGAGGCAAAGAAAGCATTATTACCTCGGCCACAGTGGTATTTCCCTCTGTTTCCAGTAAAGGGTGGCTGTTCTCCTTAGCCCTTGTTCAAGTTGCTGCTGATTTTTTTTTTTTTTTTATATTTTACAGCAGTAGCCTGTACAAATGTAACAATAAAGCTGGTCATTCCTGAGATTTTTGTCACATGCTGTAGACAGGTACACATTTGACCTACTAGGATATCATTAAGCAAAGCAAGTAATATGTCTCCTATTATATTTATTAAAAATGTGAATGAAGCTCAGAAGAATGCTTTTAGATTGATTTGGGAGAACAAAACAGTAAGTATTAAGAAATGCAGATGGTCTGCTTCCTTCAATGGCTCCTGTGTTTCCCTGATCATTTCAGAAAAAAAAAAAAAAATAGACCTTGCAAAGAAAGTATTAAAACCTTGGCTGAAAGAAAAATAAGTATGTGCCAGAAGATGTAAAATTCTTCCTATTTATTTCAGGTGCTAACACATTTTAATGGTTAATGTTACATTGCAATGAATTTTCTAGTCAAATGACATTCACATCAATACCAAGCAAATCTTAAGATTCAGACTTCTACTATGGTGAAAGTTCTTTGGTCCAAATAAATATTGTATTTTATTATTCCACAAAAAAAATCATTACCCTGAGGTGCTAAAAGAAAAGACATTCATCACACACAACATCTTCTGTCTTCTTGGACTCAGTTCAGATTCTTAGGGTGAGGAACTTGAACTCCTCTGGTGAGAACATCTTTTAAATGTTAAGGTCCAATTTTGTTTCTTCTTTAAGTTTATCACTTTCCTTATTGTCTTTTATACTCATCTCCCTACATTTTTTATAAATATTTGAATTCTTTTTCCGTATTTTTTCTAGACAGTTTTCCATTGAAATCTCTGATTTTATTTGCTCTACTGAGGCACTGTGTCTAGCAAAAGTGGTGAAGACATTCCTTGGCCTTGGTATTTTATAAATGTAAAAAGGCCATATTGGAAGAGCTAGAGACCAAATTCAACTGTCTTTGCACAGAACAACATTTGTCATACAGCTTTTTCACACTCAGAAGTGTCCTAGAACATGGTCTGGCACTGCTCCCCAAATGGCAGTGAGCATGAGCTGGTTCCACTTGCAGAGAAGATTGTTCCTCCATGTCACATCATCCTGTCCCATGGTTGATACCTTCAAACTGCACTTCAGGGAAACTCAGGTGCCTTGGATGGTCTGAGACCACCTAGCAGTTAACAGAGGAGTACCTCCCTGTGCCTCCATGCTCCTCTCCCAGCCATGAGCTTGACCTCTGACTGCTGCTACCTCCTGAGTCCTCATCCTACTCTGAGCTGACCCAGCAAAAAATAAGCCACATAAAAAAAGTTAATGACTTCTGTACTTTGTACTGCATTACTTCTAAAATATCTGTCTGCCTCACACTAATTCAAAAATGAGGATCCACATGGAGAAAAGAATTGAAAAACAACTTGAAAAAAGAAATAAAAAATATTTTCTCTTTTCATAATGAAAGTACTGCTAAGTGTCTGCCTCTTAATGATTTCCATCTATGCTTCCAGGATTTGAAAATATAAAACTGTCATACAACCCCCCAGCTATAAGTTTAAATACAACTGCAAACAGACCTCTGTTCCTCTATTCCATTGAAGTTTATCTCTTTATCACTCCTTCATCCAGCTGCATCTTGTTAATGATAAAACAGGAAGACTTTAAAAGGATTTTGAAATCGTTAATTTAAATGTTAGCACCTTAATATTGAGTTCTTGTAGTCAGGGTAAGCACTAAATTTGCTTGGTTTTTTTAGCTAGAGACTTACTAGCTAATGACAGAAAGATCTCTTTCATGTGTAAAAATATAACACAATCTGTGGAGTTGATGTGAGGCTTGGAAGGGCACCCCTAGAACCTCCTCCGGTTCTGGGAAAACAAATATTAAACCAAATATATAGCTAGTTCAAAGCTTAAGTGAAGGACTTTGTTGGTAAGGTTATACTGGGTCTTTGTCCTGTTAGTCCTTAGGTCTCTTTGCTGGGATGATTCTGTGTTCAGAATCATTATTCTGAATTATCAGGGAAGTCATAGTGATGGTTAGTATCCAAATGAGTATAACTACATGATGTGAACTATATTAAGTGTTTTCCTCCAAGGCACTGGCATCCATGTAAGAGTGCCAAGCCTTTGCAAAAGGCTTTCAAAAATCAATACATTTGCAATCTCTATTAAGTGACAAGAAATCAGATGACAATAAAATTACCATGTAGCACACCTATGCACACACACCGCATATGTCTAGCTTGACTTATGGATACCCTCAAACTTGAAATAAATTTAGGTGTGGTTTTGTCTGAAGAAAACAGGAACTTCTCCCAGAAGATGTGTATTATTTTCCCAGCTACACCATGTACCAAGCAGCTCTAACCAAAGAGAATAGAAAAGGAAACTCATCCTTTTTATCTGATAGTAACTCATAATAGTCATGGTCATGTTTTGTAAAAAAAAAACCCATAAATTTGAATAAATTTCAAAACTTTTGACAGTATGTCTCATACAGCATAGCATTCATGATACATAAAGAAAAAAGCTGGAAAGATACTTTACTGCATGGAAATATGCCTATTCAAATAAATTTTAATTTTGGTGATAGATATACTAGCAGTTGTAATAGCACCTGGAATTCAGTGAAGATCTGAAGTACTCTGTTCTTTGCAGCTCAGGGACAAGCATTTGCATACAGGTGAGCAGAAGTAATGTTTGTGTTAGACAACTGCCATTTCTCTGAGTGCCCAATCAATGAGTGGACTAAAAATGAACAGAAGGTGGTTGCATTTGCACTGTGAGTACCTATGTCTAAATATTGTCTTTTTTTTTTTTTTCTTTTCCTAAAGACACTTGTAATTGTATAACTGTGCAGAAACTGTTTGTTACTACCTTACATGCACAAAACCCCAGTGAACAGAGTGAGATATCTGAATGCAGTATACTGTAAGCGCTATATTGTAAGCATCAGTAACTACACCTTAGATAATCAGAAATCCCAGTACTGTAACTGGTCTGAGGCTTTAGTGTCAGGCTGATTTAATTCTATGATTGTTTAATACACAGACTTGCCCGCAGCATTATGTGAGAAAGGTTTGAAGAAAATTCACCTGCTTTCCCAAACACCTGGTTTTAGAATTAACCTCCTTAGGCTCCCCTAAATCTGACTGGCTCCATTTGAGAACAGTATGGAACCACGGGCTCCATTGACCTTCCCTCAGCCAAGCTGAGGAGGAGCTCATTCTCACTGTTTGAAGACAGACAGCTAGTCTCAACTACATCGAACAAAGATTCTAAGAACCTGTGTGACATTCTCTCTCATTCACAAAAGTTGGGTAACCATGATAACTTATTGTCCTGGGTTGACAGTGCTTCCTATCCCATATCGTGGACTACCTTGTTATGTCTAACAGCTGTCCCTGTTTTCCTGTTGGCTGGGCGGGCACTGTCTGCCCCGCCCCCCCCCCGCTTGCTGGCTTTCAGGTGGCTGGTTCCGCTCTTTGCTGCTTGCACTTTTTGCTCTTTTTTTTTTCCCCTTCTTTCTCTTTCTGCCGCCTTTGTGCCTCTGTTTGTTTATTTGTTTGTTTGTTTTTCCCTTTCCCTCTTTTCCGCTTCCCCCCCCTTCCCCCCCTTTAAGATTTTGGACTGGCACTGGACCTGACCTGACCTGAAAAGTCCAAGGATCTCCGGGGCCCGCGAAAGAAGCTCTGCGTCCTCCCCCTCACAGTAACCTGAGCTTTTTTTTCTTTTTTTTTTTTTTTTCCCTTGTGTTGGGGGGTGTTTATTCATTTGTCAATAAACCAGTTTTTTCCACTTTGTTCAAGAAATTCCTTCCCAAACCCAGGGCTGGGGGAGAAGTGGTAGAGGTTTTGTTATTAGGAGATTCCTTTGGAGGTTCTCCCCTAATTCATCCTAAACCAGAACACGTCTTTGGTGCGTTGGCCGGGAAAACCGAGTCAAAAAAAAGTGGAAAAAACCTTAATAATAATATTAGTGGTTCTAATTGTTTTGTAGGTGTATTGGGATGTTTTTTCTAGACTCATAATGGCATTCAGAGTGAAAGCCTGCCAATATTTCTACTCCCTAGAGTTTTTAAGGTTTTACTACCTCTGTAGTGTCTAAAGTTATTTCCTTACCCAGAGATAGCTTTGGTATTTCTCCTTATAGATAATTTATGTAGCCGTGGGGCACTAACCAGAATTTTGTCCGGGCTCGGGTTGTTTGTGATTGTTTACAAGAAAGCTGTAAATATGCTTGATGATTCATTGTTATGGTTGGGCACTCAGTTTGTTAAGGGAGAAGCAAGGGAAGAGTTTTTTCAGCCTTGGTTTTCCCTCTTCTCCTTTGAATTGTTTATATCTCTATTAGAAAATATTCAGTTTCCCCTAAGTGTTAAAAAGACCATCTTTCTAGCATTTAATTTAATAAGTTTTCTCTATACTGTCTGCAGTTTATATAAAATGAAAGCTGAGATTTCCAAAGGGGCTAATGAGACTTCTGATTTAAGAGCAAAGCCAAGTAGGAGAAATCTTGAGTAGAGTAAGAAATAAGAAAATATGAGCCAAATTTTAAAAGAGTTCTCTAATCCTATAGTCTGGGACTTTCCATCTAAACAAATTCAGAACCCAGCTAAGGTGGCAAAGTATTTGAAAAAGAAGTGCCATGGTAATACCAAGGAGAAAAAGATTATTGCAATAAGCTGGGCCCTGGCATATGTTTATCGTACTCTCTTAGATACTGAAGGGCAACGGACAGAAGACAAAAAACAAGGAGATAAACTAGTTACTATCTGTTGTGGTTTGAAAGCAAAACGAATGAGAGGCTCCAAGTCAGAGATATAATTTAATAAGAAAAAAGGTAAAAAGGTAAAAATAAAATAAAATAAAATGCAATAACACAAAGGATCACTGACAGAGTCAGAATACAACCTGAGCAGGATGGTGGAAGCAGTCCAGGTGAGGTGCTCTTCCTGAAGCAGTGATCCTGTAGAAAGGTCTGGTAGCTCTGGTCTGTTACCCCACGCCTTTAGAGGGGCAACACGTTGTGACGTGGGAGTGGACCTTCACAGAGGACAGCAGGCAGCAGCTTGGTGAAACATGGAAAGCCCTTTATTATCTGACTCCAAAGGCTTATATGCATTTTGTACAGAGGGCCAAGATTGGCCCAAAGAGGTTACAACCTCCTGACTCCATTGGTCAATATGACCATCAGTCAAGTTCTCTCTCAGAGAACAAGAATGCAAAACATAGAGATAATTTCTAAGGATACTTATTGTTTACATGAAGCAGCATGAGAAAGCTGCTGCAAAGACTCAAACACTTGAAGGCAAGAAATTCAGGGACGACACTGGTCCTCTGGGAATCCAGTGGGTAAGTGCCCTTGCACTGTCCCACATACCAGCTTATATCCAGGTGAGAATGCTTGGCTCCTCCCCCTGGACAGAGCATCTCACAATGGGATGAGGAGTGTGAAGTGGGTCCTTGATGGCCCATTAAACAGAGATAACTCCTGGAGGGAGTTACCTGTGAGTCATGGGCCAGGCGTTAATGGGCCATTAGCAGAAGACACCCCAAAGACCATTAGCAGAAGAGGCAGGGGCTTGGGAAAACACTAGCCCACCTGGTTTCAACAGTTCATGAAGTTGGTGATAGAATAAATACTTTGTGTACATCCTACACTGCAACCCAAGACACTATCCCAGTCACCCAGGCTGCAGCTAATATCCCAGGCTCCAGGCCAGTAGCTGAATCAAAGAGTAAAGCTCAACAAAAGGCTGTTGCCGCTAATACAAGAGGCGAAAAGTGTACAACTAAGACCAATCACAAAGTAGAAGATGATGATGATAATCCAGGAGAAAGGCCTTCACCAAAATCAAAAACCACATCAAGAAGTGTAAGTTCTGAAGCCAATATTGATTTCTTTTCCCTAAAGAACCTTCGAGGCCTGAGAAAAGATTACAGGCAACAACCTGATGAATCTATAAGTTAGTTAGTCCACCTTTGAGATGCTGCAGGGGAGGCTACAGTTCTAGATAGCACTAAAGTAAGGCATTTAAGATCTCTGTCACTTGATCCTGTTATTGATCAAGGCATGATTAAGAAAGCTAGTCCTCACAGCCTCTGGGAACAGATTCTGGACGGTGTAGCACAAAGATACCTGTGTGCAGATGACCTTTATTTGCAGCAGACACAGTAGAGAACCATAGAACAAGAGATCCAACGTCTGAGAAAGATGGCAGTAGCAAAGCTTATTTTTTCAAATGATATAACAACTAAAAATCCAGACCTAGTAGCATGTACACCTGTAATGTGGAGAAAACTTATGCAACTTGAGCCATCTAGCAATAATAAAGCAAGAAGAAACAGATGAGACTGTGCTCGATATGGTGAAAAAGCTTCGAGCATATGCTGACACTGTACATAGCCCAACTCATGCCAGGATTGCAGCCGTGGAAACACAACTGCAGAAATTAGAAGACAAAATAGAGGAAAATCATAAGAAACTCAAGAAAGAGATTAAGAAAGACTTCCTCCAAATCTGAGCTGTGCAAATTAGAAGCCCTGGTATCCAACGCAGGCGCTCTTTTGATGGGAAGAGAAAGTACACCCCACAAGCTGAGTTGTGGTTCTTCTTGGGTGAATCTAGAGAGAACATGAAAAAATGGGATAGAAAGCCCATTGCTGCCCTGGCACAACGGGTACGTAATTTGAAGAAAGGTAGAATTCAAAAAAAAAGTCCCACTAAACAAAGAGCAGCTCCAGTGGTTTGCAGCCAAAATGTCAAGTATGATGTCGATGATGACATGTCCGATCCCCTTGAAAGAACCTCTAAGACATATACCCCAGGAAAGAAAGATAATCATGCTTAAAAGGGCCCTGCCTCTATCCAGGTAGTGGTTAGGGAAAATCGTGTGTTTTAGACTGTGTAAGTTCGTTGGCCTGGCACATTGAAGCCACAAGACTATAAGGCTTTAGTTGACACTGGTTCGCAGTGTACATTGATCCCATCGAGACATGTAGGGGCAGAATCAGTTTCTATTGCTAGTGTGACCAGGGGATCACAGGACTGTATGTTGGTAGAAGCAGACGTGAGCCTGACTAAAAATGAGTAGAAAAAACACCCTATTGCAACTAGCCCAGAGGCCCCATGCATCTTGGGCATAGATTACCTCCAGAGTGAGTATTTTAAAGACCCAAAAAAGTTCAAGTGGGTCTTCGGAGTAACAACTGTGATGGCAGAAAGCATTCGACAGTTAAACACCTTGCCTGGACTGTCCAAGAACCCAATCACAGTAAGACTTTTAAAAGAAGAAGAACAAATAGTACCAATTGCCACTTCAATAGTGCATCAGCAGCAATATAAAACCACTCAAAATGCTGTGATCCCCATTCACAAGATGATTCAAGAGCTGGAGAGCCAAAAAGTGGTCAGCAAAACCCATTCACCCTTCAACAGCCCCATCTGGCCGGTGCAAAAATCTGACAAAAAATGAAGATTGACTGTGGATTATCGTGCCTTGAATGAAGTGACTCCACCTCTGAGTGCAGCCGTACCAGACATGCTGGAACTGCAGTACAAGCTGAAGTCCAAAGCAGCAAAGTGGTACGCCACTATCAACATCGCAAACACATTTTTCTCTATTCCTCTGGCAGCAGAATGCCAGCCTCTGTTTACCTTTACATGGAGAAGAGTGCAGTACACCTGGAACGGACTGCCCCAGGGGTGGAAACACAGCCCCACCATCTGCCATGGGCTGATCCAGGCCACACTAGAAAAAAAAATAAAACTCCAGAACATCTACAATATATTGATGATATCATTGTGTAAAGAAACACAGCAGCAGAATTTCGAGAAAAGAAAAAAAATCATCCAAATTCTCCTAAAAGCCAGCTTTGCTGTTAAAAAAAAGTAAAGTTAAAAGACCTACTCGAAAAATCCAGTTCCTAAGAGTGAAGTGGCAAAATAGACAGCGTCAGATTCCTACAGATGTTATTAACAAAATCACAGCTATGTCCCCCCCAACAAATAAAAAAAACCCACAAGCTTTCTTAAGTGCCATAGGTTTCTGAAAAATGCACATTCCAGAATACAGTCCGATTGTAAGCCCCCTTTATCTGGTTACCCGCAAAAAGAACAATTTCTATTAGGGCCCTGAGCAGCAACAAGCTTTCACCCAAATCAAGCAAGAGATTGCTCATGCTGTAGCCCTCAGCCCAGTCAAGACAGGACCAGATATAAAAAATGTACTCTACTCTGCAGCTGAGAGTCATAGTCTGTCCTAGAGCCTTTGGCAAAAAGTACCTGGTGAAACCCAAGGCTGACCACTGAGATTTTGGAGTTGAAGCTACAAAGAGTCTAAAAATAACTACACCCCAACAGAAAAAGAAATCTTGGCCGCCTACAAGGGAATCCAAGCTGCTTCAGAGGTAATCAGTACAAAAACACCACTCCTCCTGGCACCCCAACTACCGGTGCTAGGGTGGATGTTTAAAAAAAAAATTTCCCTCCACCCACCATGCCACCAGTGCTACCTGAAACAAGTTAATTGCCCTCATTACACAACACACTTGAGTTAAAAAACTGAATCGCCCTAGAATTTTAAAAGTAATTACAAACTAGCCCGAAAGTGAAAGCTTCAGTGTCGCAAATAAAAAACAAAAACCAGTAACCCGGGTTGAAGAAGCTCCACCATACAACCAGCTGCTGGCAGAGGAAACACGTTATGCTTTATTCAGCAACAGTTCCTGCCATGTCATAGAGATGAGTCAAAAATGAAAAACAACTGTATAGAGCCCCACACAACAAGTTGCAGAGGCCACTGAAAAAAAAAGTAGATCCAGTCAATTTGCTAAACTCAAAGCCATTCAACTAGCCCTAGATATTGCAGGAAAAAAAAATAGCCAAGACTCTATCTGTATACTGATTCTTGAATAGTAGCCAACACTCTGTGGGGATGGCTGAAGAAATAAAAGAAAGCAAACTAGCAACGCAGAAAAAAACCAATTTGAGCCACTAAAGAGTAGAAAAATATCACAGCCCAGTTAAAAAAACTACCTGTAAAGATTCACCATGTAGATGCCCATGTCCCCAGAAGTAAAGCTAATAAGAAGCAGCAAAACAATCAGCAAGTAAATCAAGCTGCAAAAATAGGAAAGCTAAAAATAAACCTTGACTAAGAGCACAAGGGAGAGTTGTTCCTAACACGATAAGCCCATGATGCCTCAGGTCAACAAAGTAAAGATGCCACCTATAAGTGAGCACAAAACTAGGAAGTTGATCTAACCATAAACAGCACTTCTCAAGTTATCCATGACTGTGAGACATGCGCTGCCATTAAACAAACTAAACAAATGAAACCCCTCTAGTATAAAAAGCAATAGTCTAAGTACAAGTATGAAGAAGCCTGGCAGATTAATTACATCACCCTGCCTCAAACCTGCCAAGGCAAGCGCAATGTGCTGACCATAATAAAAGCCACCACAAAATAGTTAGAAACCTACCCTGTGTCTCATGCTACAGTCCGCAATACTAGCCTAGGCCTTGAAAAGCAAGTCCTTTAGAGACACAGTACTCCCGAGAAAATTGAGTCAAACAATAAAACTCATTTTAAAAATAATCTTATTAAAACCTGGGCGAGGGAACATAGCATTAAATAAGTGTACCATATCCCCTACCATGCACCAGCTGCAAGTGAAAAGGTACAATAAGTTGTTAAAAACCGCCCTAAAAACATTAAGTAGAGAATCCTTAAAAAACTGAGAGCAGCATTTAGCAAAAGCCACCTAGTTAGTTAACACCCAAAGTTCCACCAACCGAGCAGGTCCTGCTCAGTCCCAGCTCCTTAATATAGTAAATAAAAATAAAACTACAGTAGCCCATGTTAGAAGTTTGTTTAAAAAAACAGTATAAGTCAACCCTGCCTCAAGTATAAGCAAACCCATCTGTGAAATTGTCTCTGCTCAAAAACCAAGTTATACATAGTAAATAATGCAAAAAAATAAAACAACACAATGTGTACCTCAAAAAGATCTGAATGTGAAGTGAAACTCATATGTGCTAAATGTTACTACCATTGTCTGTACATTAGATCACTCAAACATGAAACAAAAAAAACAAACATATAAGTGTCAAAAATCTAAGCAAGTAAAACAAATAAAAATATGTAAGTGTCAAAAGTCTAAGTAAGTAAAATAAAAGGTTTTTATTGTGTGTCCACGTATAAGATAAGAAGTAAAATGTCCTGAGTTGACAGTGCTTCCTATGCCATATCGTGGACTCCCTTGTTATGTCTAACAGCTGTCCCTGTTTTCCTATTGGCTGGGCGGGCACTGTCTGCCCCGCCCCCCTCTCTCTCTCTTGGCTCGCTGGCTTTCAGGCGGCTGGTTCCGCTCTTTGCTTTCTTGCACTTTTTGCTCTTTTTTTTTTTTTTTTTCCTTCTTTCTCTTTCTGCCACCTCTGTGCCTCTGTTTGTTTGTTTGTTTGTTTTCCTTTCCCTCTTTTCCCCTTCCCCCCCCCTTTAAAATTTTAAACCAGCACCGAACCTGACCTGACCTGAGAAGTCCAAGAATCTCCAAAGCCCGCAAAAAAAGCTCTGCGCCCTCCCCCTTACAGTAACCTGAGCTTTTTTTTCTTTTTTTTTTCCCTTGTGTTGGAGAGTGTTTATTCATTTGTCAATGAAGCAGTTTTTTCCACTTTGTTCAAGAAATTCCTTCCCAAACCCAGAGCTAGGAAAGAAGTGGTAGAGGTTTTGTTATTAGGGGATTCCTTTGAAGGTTCTCCCCTAACTCATCCTAAACCAAAACACTTATTTTATTGTTTTTTGAAAACACTTAAGGCATACCAGAAGGAAAATGTTATGGAAATGTGTATTACTATAATCCATCATGATCTGAGGCTTAAATTAGTATCTCTAACTTGCAGCAGAAGCAAACTATAATTGCTAACTGCTTAATAATTTATTTCATATATATATAATACTTCCCTATTTCCCTCTAATCTGTTCTCTTCTCTTGATTGTCTGTTTTCTTCCTTTCTTAGGATAAAGTTAAAATGACTGATACACTTGGCTCAGAAATGCTCTTCTTCTTACTTCTTCCCCTGAAAATTTCTCTAAAATTGTATCTTCTTCTTCTTCTTGCAGAGACACTCATTTCCAAAGCACAAGGAGAATGGTCTACTATGACAATGCAGGGTATCATTATCTAGAGTCTGAAAGACATCTGTTTAATGTGACTAGACTGAGCAAAGAATGAGCAAAGGTATGAAAATTTTCCTTCATGAGAAATAGATTACGTGAGTCTGCACCCTGAAAAAGGGCCAAATGGGGCCATGAAGCCAGAAAAATTGTAGGGATTCATTAAAGCTGTGTGGTATAAAGAAACTGAATAGAAAATTAGTAGTTTCTGCTTCTTGTAATAGAGAATTTTACCTTATAATAAAATAGAAATTAAAGAAAAACACCAGATTCAAAACAAACTCAAGGAAGTGTTTTTCACACTATATATAATTACGCTGTAAAACTGCTCTCCTCAGGTGACAGTCTGCTGTGTCTCAAAAAGCACTTGATCAAATTAATATTTTTTTAAAAACTGTTTTTCTTAGATCTTCACATGGATTCAATTTGGTTTTTGAAGGCTGTTATCATCTCTGGGCAGAAGGTAAGTCTCAAAATATTTCTATAAAGTTGCAGCTGGACAAGAGAAATACTGAAGTTGAAAAGTAATTTTTCCTTTTATCATGACATTTTTGTAGGATAACCAAGTTTTAGTGAAACTGCATTGAGTTGATTTGATTGTCAATATTTTTGTATCTCCTGAAGAAGCAGAGAAAGAGAAATTTAGGGATTCTGGCCTCCTCTAACTAGATTTTGTTGCCCCATGTAAAAATTAAAGGATTGCTATCTTAAGCCCAGCTCCTATGACTTTCTAATTAACAGGCAAACTCAGACAGAAACAAACCTAATGAGGAAATTAAAATTAATATTTGTAAAATATTAGCTGACTGAAAATCGATGCAGCCTGTAAGGCCAAGCCTATGTGACATGTGCCTAGTAAGGCATGGGTGCACCCTGCATGGACTAAAGAACATTTCCTAAACAGCATTCTTGCCATTCACTGGAAGATAAGAAAGGAATTAGACTTTCTCTCCAATAGATCACTTAGTATCTGACAGTTTTAGGGACAGTAATTTCTCAAGTTTTTCTGCTTACATCTGTTTGATCAAAATTGATGGCAGTGATTTGTGGATTTACAGATGAGCAAGGTAGGAAACATCCTGAGAATTAACTTATGCAGTACCTATGAAAACTCCCCCAACATCTTTCCTTTCCTTTCTCAGCCATCTTGTTTAGTTAGGGTAATTTGTTAAGTAAAATGAGTGGTTTTGCACCAGATCAACAGATTTTCAAGCACTGCAAACCCTTGTTTTGTGAAAGTGAGAGCAATAATACCATTAAAAATGTCCAGGCACAACCAGAACACCCTAACAGATGTTTGACCTCCTCATCGAAAAACCCTTTCCAGTTCCTCAAGTACATTTCAGAATCATCTTATGGGAGGTCCTATGGAAGATGGCCAAACTGTTGTAACTTAAAATAGGAAGAAACAGGAAGAAACTTTTGAGCACAGCTGAGTACAGCTGCTTTATATCTTGACTACAAACTAAGTGAAAAAACATTTCCGAGACTCTGTGTGTGTTACTACTTTCCTAGGAATTTATTCCCTGTAATTTGGAGTTGGGTCTTATTCATTAAATGGTATCAAATGGCTTCTCTTCCTGCTTATTTCTTGCCAGTCCGAACACTGTACAGGAAAACATATGAAATTAGTGGACAAATATCAAGGAATTCAATTGTGAACCCAACTCAGATATCATTTTTTCTTAATAACGGAGGTTCTTGCCCATTCATTGCACTCACATTTTCTTTTTTCTAATACTTTTTACTTTCTTGGTTTTTTATTCCCTCCTGCTTACCATTGAAATTTTTTTTTAATTCCAGAGGTACCAAAAGCTCTTAATCCCATTCTTCTAATTCCACTGTGAAAGAGTAGAGAGGCTCTGTCTTACACAGAATAGATCTCTAACCCTCACAGGACTGTTTGGTTATACTTGGTAACATATGCTCCAGTCACTAAAGTTGCTCTGTGAAAATTGTTTATTTCTGGTGGAGAAAAAGGGGATAAAATAGGTCCAAGTATGTTTCCCTGTGCAACTGTTTTTTCTTTAGCGACAAGAAAATGAAAAGCGTTATGCTTCAGTCTTTGGATGTTGGCCTTTGATTCTTTCATTTCTCTGCTATTTCAATGAAATAAAAAAGGAAGTGAGAGATAGACAAAGATGACAAAAACTGAATACCCAACTCTTTGGGGTATCTTTTCACCCACTCTAAATATTATGTTGAAAAACTATTAAACTTTTTAACCTAAAGGTCAAGAGTTTACATTTCTGAATTTAAGCACTCATTTTTCATTATGTTAAGAAAATCTGGGTAAAAATATACATGGCACTCCCAACAATTACATACATCTAGCAGAAATTATTTCTATCTTGAGTTAAATGAATAACTGAACAAGAAAAAAACAAAACTAAATTCTGTCACAGCACACAGGTGTAAGGAAACCTCCATTTCAGCTAATTAATGTAGAAAAATAGGTCCTCCTAGAGTGGTACTCATCTTGACCTACAGTAGACATCTAAAGTAACTGCTTTTAGGGTGCAAAGTATCTAATCTGTTACTTTCAGCTGACAGTAGGGAAGCACAGAGTTACTTAGACAAATGTCTGAGGTAGGCTTCTAAAAGTGAGGGTTATACCCAGAGTCATGCAATAATATTACAAAAGTAAAGTATCAGCACTGGAAATCAGACCCCATAAAAATTAGCAAATTCTCTGTGCATAATAAACCATACTGAGCTGCTGGAAAGACTGTACGGGGCTTTAAAGGCATAAAGTGATAAAATCATTATTTTGTAAATATGAGAGGAAAAAAATGGGTTGTTTGCATTTTTTTCTTTCTCTCATTTCTGTGCAAAATCCTCTAGAGTTGAAAGTGTTTTGATATTTCTCTAGCCTAGCCAGAAACACAAGACAAAATTATAGGAGACAAGATACTCAGTGGTGGGCGGGGGGTTTGGTTCACTTTGATATTGTCATCCTTATGAATTTAATGAACACTACAGAACAGAGGTGCCTAGTAGACTGATCCAGGAGCTTTGCAAGCTTTGCTGACTTCTGGCTGTCTAAATTATAAAGTCCCTAGTGCAAGGACTACTTTTTTAGATCTACATTTCTACATACCCTAGCACAGCCCAGCTCTGACTTCTGTCTGTGCTTGGCTACACTGACAAGAGTAGTAATAATAATAGTAATAATAATGTAATAATAATAGTAATAATGATTAGTCTTGTGACAAGTCTTATGCATTCTCATTCATACTATGCAAACAAGTTTATATAAAAAATTATGCTTAGAGAAAGAGATTGGTTTGATATTCAGTAAAGCAAGAAGTTCTGAATGACATAGATATAAGTTCCTCATGAACATGCAAAACATTGTGATCGTTGTCATAATTAGACAACTTTATTTGAAACAAGCTGGCCTTAAAATAATGAATTGTCCGTACATACAGTCATTGTGATACCAGCTATAAATACCAAATGTAATTTAAATTCAGCTTTAAAATGGTCCTGCCAAGGAATTTTTAATGGGGTAATATGCTCAAAAATGCCCTTGATTCTCATCACATTTCTACATGCAACCTGTGAAATAGCAGTTTTTCAAATTTGAGATACTGTCTGTATTAGTAGTTACCAATTTGAACATAAAATAGGATGAAACTAATCTTACATTTTCTGTGTTCTTTAGCTGTTTTGTGATTGTTGTGGAAAACGCAGGCAGATTCTTTTGTTGTTGACATCAGAAGTGGGGGTCACTCTGGGCCCGCTGAGTACATTCTGAGCTCAAGCAAAAATTGATTTCCTTTTTTTAAAAAGCAGCTGGCATTACAATGAGTAGCTTTCTTTCGATTTTTCTTTTCCACTGAAGCATTCAGTGAATGCAGCAGGCATAATAGGCTGAAGTAAACAGTGTCAGGTTCTGTTATATCAAGAGCTCTTTTAAACTAAGCAGACAAGCTATCATCAGTGCCTGAAACCCTGTAAATGGCAGCAGAGACTGAAAATGAGTTTGTTTCCTGACAAGTGTTTTGACGACATTTTGAAGAATAGAAGGAGATGCTTTGCTAATTACTGTGGCTGCCACATGTTCAGTCATGATACTGTTTCATTAATGAGCAAATATAAACAGCCTGTGTAAGGAAGTAATAGAATTAGAGATTCAATGAAATATGTGCCATCAACTCAGACCATCATAAACAAGAAAAATATAGACATATCCCCTTTCATTTTGCCAGTTTTCACCTTTATTCATTGAAGGAGCCAGTACATTTCTCAAATACTTTGGTAAAGCAAGAGCTGTCTGTGGTAGGGCAAGCTAGGAACAAGTACAGAAAGGATAGAGGTGATTTTTTTTGTCAATAAATTCACAAGTTTGGGGTAAATATTTGACAGCAGTGCAAATTGAAAACAAAAGCAGTATTTATAGCAAAAGGTGCAATCTGGCTTTCTGCACACGGTTTAGCTTCAGTCTTGGTGAGGCAAGAGAGTCTTAATAATGCATGATAACTGAAGAACAGTGCTTCAGCTGACCACTACCCTTTCTGCATTGGACTTAAACAAGGGAAAGTTTTGACTAGATTCAGAGTTGGCTCCAAGTAGTGGAGCAACTTTTCCTTCATTAAGAAAAAATTTGGAAAAATAAAAACAAAATACATACACAGAGCTATATGTTTTTTTCTTTCTTTCTTTCTTTCTTTCTTTCTTTCTTTCTTTCTTTATAAATAAATAAATAAATAAATAAATAAATAAATAAATACCTTTGAGCTATCACGTCGCCAAGAACTAGACCTTAGTGGGTGCTTCCTGTTCCAACTGTAGGTCTTCTTTTGTTATTTATGTTTGGAAATCAAAAAAGAATATGAGTCATGTGCGTGCTCTTTTATGACACATAATACAGGGGCATGTTGGGACCTTCCTTTTTGCACCTGGCATGGGAAAAAGGAGCTGTTTGTTTTGTGAAATTCCTGGAATTTTGTTTACGTATAGTCACTAGCAGTCTTTATGTACAGGGCATATCCAAAGCCTATGTTCTCCTTTGAGAGAGAATATTCTTGAACCTTCTCTGGTGTTCTGCAATTGTCAGTTCCAGCCCCCTGCCTCATTCTTCTTCACTTTCTTCCAAAGTACACACAATGCTTGTCAAGCTGGAACAGCTCATGTTAAAAAAAATCCATTTGGAAAAAATGTATTTTAAAAAATCAACACTAATTTAAAATGATATTGATTTTCTTTTTAGAAAAGTGTATATTTATTTTTATATACTTTGACCCTTTTGAAACATTTGTAATAGCATGAAAAATAAGACAATGTGACTGAATGATACTCAAAAATACTGAATAAGAAGACATTAGCCGAATATTATGTAAATGGTTTAGAATGGGGAAAACATGTTAAGATATTAAGATGAAAATATCAAAGTGATAAAGTGGCTGGTAAAGAAAATAGACTTTCAGATAGCTTAAACACTGCAAGTCAGATCAAACTGAACACTAGATATAAAATTAGGTATAAGATGGGATGGAAATATGCTGAAGTTGCATACATCAAAACCTCCACTCACTATTTAAATTATGTAGGGTTTTTTAAATGATTGTTTTTACTCCTTGTCTTCCAAAGCTTTGTTAAATTATTGTTTGGTACTACATAGAGTCAGCAAAACCCATAACTGGGGAGGGTTTGCATAAATATATATATACACACACACACAATATACACATTGTAAGGAAGATTACAAGAATATCAATGAAAACTAAATATCCTAAATGTAGCTATAAAATACATGTGTAAGTTCAAAATTGTCTTTGTTTTTACTCACTAAAATTACAGATGGAGCAAGAGATTATAATCTTGTGACACTAGAAGTGACCTCTTTCCTTGCCATGAGGTGTGACCACCCCTTACCACTCAATGTGTAGACAAGTTTAGATTTGCTTCTTGATTTCTAAGTAACTAGAAAACTAATTACTAAATTAGTTACTAAGATTTGTATTATAGACTCTAGAGCTGGAATCTAGTGTTAGTACCATTGTGTTGCTGGAGCCTCTGGGGAGTCTTTGAACAGACAGCTTAAAATACAATTTCTCTTCTAACATTAATGCTGGGTTACAGGACATTACCCTACTGCCAGAGCATGCAAGCAGACAGGCTGATGTTTTCAAACAGTACTGAAAGGATTTCAATGAATCTTCTGTTGTTTTTTTACCATAAGCCTCAGAAAAACCGATATAAATTATTTGTCTAAAGAATTATAAGGCTTTCCTTGCATAAAAATGGGCCCATTATAAATTAAGAAAGTTTTGTTTGTTCATTTGTAGAGATCCACCATAAGGAAATAATGGCATTTATACTAAAAATCTTCATCTCATTATGTGCCTGACAATATAATACTCACACTAAAATAGTGGGTAATGTTGAACACTTGATCTTGACCAAAAAAAGAATTGTACAAACAAATGAAAGAGGTATTATTCCATAACAGCCTTCTGTTTTGTTGTGTGGCTGTTTTTTCTTTTTAATAACATCCACATTTGTTGCATTTCTGTCAGTAACATTTCAAGCTGCTCCTTTTGACCCAGGACAGTAATCTGTATGGAAAGCACTGCAGATAATAGTCAGGCTACATGACTTTTTGGATCCGATGCCAAGAAAGACAGGATGTCTTATAGAACTGTTCAGTGTGACCTGCTTATTTGGGACAGGATATGAATATCCTCAGATGATACTTTTATCATTAAATGTGAGATCAGTGACACTGCTGTAAATTTTGCCCTTCCAGAAGTCTGTAAGGTCGTTGTCTTTTGTTCATATGCACATATTAACCTTTATTTTTCTTTGTTGTTTTTCTTGGCCCCTAGGTCCAAAACTTATTGACCTGGGGTTGTAATTTTCTCTGAGTTTCCATAAATGAGAAGATACTTTATAGTTTCTTAGTAATGCCACCTCTCTTTGTTAGCAACATGTGTGAGCCTTATTCTCATGATAGGATTTGTCACAAGGAACAGCGGTAACTGTGGCTGCAGAACCGCGTTGTGGTGTGGTTTTGCAAAAGAAATCTTTCTATGCCCATGTGTACTGGCCTTTTGAGTGTCTAAATCTAAATCTGGAGTGTCTAAAGCATAGATCCAAGATTGAAGATGTAAGCCTACAAGTGTGATTTTTTAGAAGCAACACTTTCTCTGAGCCATGGTCACAATGGCTGTGACAAATAACTAGTGAGTTGTTTTTTCTTTTCCCAAAGGCAGTATTCACATAGGATTAGGGTTTGTGTTTCTGGTGACAAATTGCACTTAAGAATAATTTGGTGTTATAGTCTACATTCTGTGCATGCATCTGAACAGAAATTAAATTTTTAATAATTATATTTTCTTTCCATTTTCTAAGGGACAAAAGGACTTATCTAGGGTAATTTAGAAGGTCATCTGAGTCCTTCCAGGATGACCCTTTCGGCTAACTGGATGCTACTGATAGCTTCTGAGAACAATTTTGTCATGAATATTGCAGTCAAAAGACACACTCTGTGTATGGAATCTGGACATCACAGGTATGTATTTTACATCCTGAGAACAGGACAACAAGAGGCTTTCCTCCTTTCCCTGCAATTCTACTGTTACACCAAAAATCTGTTTTTTATCATACCTTGGGGAAGACATCCCAAGCAGGAATTTCAGAGTGCCTGTACTTCTGAGAAGAATGTAATTACTGAGGAAATTAACTTCACAGCCAAAGACTGTGATGTCATGATAATTTAGTAGGAAGGATGTTTTCAGCACCATCACTAATCTTGTTTTTCCCTTTGTTTTTGGTTATCACATAATATCATTAATTAAAATGGATTACAAGAATTGCTTCTCTTTAAATTTCCTACCCAGTCTCACTTTAGCTGAGTTAAAGTTTTCTTGGAACAATATATTACAGTAATGCTCAACTGACTTTCTTTATAAAAGTGATAAATCTTTTTGTCCAGGTTTATTCTTAGCAGTTCTAGAAACTGCAAAAAATACACATTGCTGGTTTCTTGCTAAAATAATTGTGCATGTAACTCTAGTTTTCAGGCACAACCTTTCTGAGGTTGATGAGAAGCAGGTTACTAAATTTCTTTCATAAGAGAAAGCAGTTTTTGCCTTTGGAGTCAAGAGGAGGTTAGCAGAGAGCAAAGGTGTACACTTTCATTGCTATCAAATCCTCTTCTAATTTTTTACTGGTTTTTCCCACTGTGGTTTGCAGCAAGAAAACATGTTGACTTCCAGGACAATTGTTTTCCTTCTGTTTAAGTTCAGTATTATAGCTACTGGTCATAACAGAACAAATATTTTGGTAATTCTTCAGACAAAACCCTTCTGTATGGGTTAATCCACAGTGAACAGAGGAAAATTTGTGAGTTTGGATCCGTAGTGATTTTTTGTAATGTCTTCCCATTGGGATGGCATGAGGGAAATTGTTTGTCAAAACCCTCTCTCATATTGGAACGTGAAAGATTGAAGCATGTAGTGGAGGAAAGCTTTTACTCTATTTACAGTCTATTCCTTAAATTAAACTACTGAAAATGCAGCAACATTATGCTTACTAAGGAGATGACTCACTTAAGTGGCATCACTGGTTATAGCTATTATGTGAGCAAATGGAACCAAAAAATGCAGAAATAAAGATGAGTTGCATTTTCCTCATCATGAGCTTATAAAATGTGTGCTGGTCTATGAAAATAAAAAAAATTCCCTGGCTTCCAAAAGAAGTATGTTTTAAAACAATCACATAAGAAAAAGGCTTATGAAACTATACCACTCGCTGTTCACCCAACCAAGCTTTTACCTGGTTTGCTGGAAGAACAGTTAATCAAAAGCAAGGGCTGTCAGCTGCAAGAAATGGCATAAATGCCATTTTGCAAAAGTGAAAGATGTGCCCAGTACATATCACATAAACACTTAGACACCTAAACAATATTGCATAATACACAGGAATTAAATGAAAATAGCATTTTACATTGTAAGTAATTTTTGCCAAAGTATTGAAGTGTCACATGACCTTTTATCTAGACTAGAATAGCAACAGAGTCTTGGGACAGAGGCTGAAAAATCTGGCTCTTTCATGGAGAAGAAAAAGTGCTAAAATTGATCTAGTCCTTGACTAGTGGCGACAAATGTAGTACACAGGTATCATATGCAGAAGTTTTTATTTCAACAGTCTCTGCTTATGTGTGTTATAAAAATGGAGACTGTAAGTCAGGCTGAAATGCCATTTGTCTCTGAATAATAACTGTTTGGCTGGTAGAAAAATTCACAATAGGGCACAGTATTTAGGACTTTGTACCACCTCAACATCTAGAAGTCTTTGACAGTGCGGGTCTAGAAAGTGAAGCTATGTGAAACTGGAAGTTAGGTGCATGTAGGAAATAGCAAACATAAATCTGTGTTTGCATAACTCACACAGTTGATGCTGCAGATTGGAGTGTGCACACTGATTAACAGATTCTGTTGTGTTCACAACTGGAGCTGAGAAACAGCCAGCATTGTCAGATGTTTCTTTCCTCAACTAATGTGACACAGAACTGATTTACAGGAAATTTTCCATCAATATTTAATTATACTAGTGTGTATTTCCAAACTTAATAGAAAAAACCTTCTGTAAAATCTGCTTGTTTTGAATTGGAGTAACTAGGGCAAAAATTGAATAGTGCTGTCCCAAAGGGGAGATTGCAACTTCCTTGGTCTGCTTTGAAGTTTGGGAAAAACATGGTTGGAACAAGAAGACGTATCAAAAAAGATACAGAAAGGCAGTTCCATACTAACCAATTTTTAAAACCTTTCTTATTTCACATTCTCACATACATATCCCAATGCTAAGTATTTGCAACAAGCTTATGTACTCTTAAACACTTTTAAAAATGTCCCACTTTCACAAATTATCCAAGAGACAGTCCTGGAGTGTGAAGCTGTTTGTTTATCTTTATGTATCTTCATTTATACATTGAAGTTGTAAAGTCTGAGCAAAAATTCAGACTCTCTAGCTTTGCTTTGTTGCAGGATTGTCTGCTGAAGTGATAAAGCTTCTGCTAAATCCTTTAAATCCTGAAGCCAGCAAAGGCAATATTCATAGTGCTGGGAAGCAGTAAATGATGTTACCTGTAAATCCAACAAATTTTTTAATATCATAGACCTGAAATATCTTTCACGAGTACTGTTGGATAGTGGAATTTATGTCTCATAATAGTTTTGAGCAGTAGAACTAGACAAATCTCTTCAAATAAGTGCATTACTGCTGAAAAGTAAAAATCAGCTCTCTTATAACAATTAGGTTTCATTGAATTCTTTAAAATTAAAAAAAATACAAATAATAAGAATCAAACTTTCTCTGGTATCTGTGTCTTGGGACATGGTTCAAAATGTCAGTTGTAGCCAATTTTTGAAGAGGCACTAAAGAGATGTGATTATAGCACTAGTGCTTCAGGTTGATAGATAATAGGAATTAAATCTTCCCAAGGACTTGCTATAATAACAGTATTTTAATGGGGAAAAAAAAAGTTATTTCTTTTCATGCTTTGATGACAAGATTTCACAGAAAAAGACAAAAGAGCATTTGCTCTTTCTTTTTTTTTTGTTGCTTTCTACTGTTCCAGCTGAGGATACAACTATCAACTTCACCATGCTTGTGTTTTCTTACATTTTATTTCACTCTGTTCTACATTATTTTTATCATTTGAACTTTAATTACAACAAAATTATCGGGATTCTCCTATACCATACTTTTTCAAGGAAATCTTTTCATTAAAAAAAGTGAGAGGGATAACAACATGAATTTCTCAGCTGCTGAGTCAGATAATGGTCCCTGTTGTGCTAAGGTGCTATTAATAGTGTGGTTTTTTCCAGTTTATATAGACAGTACAAACTTTACAGATCTTGTGTGGCAGTTGGGTGAAAGTTAAAGATCTGTAGATCAATGTAGCTGGTTTGTTAAGTTTCTGGGAATTGAATAAATAATTTTTAATCCACCTTGTGTTTTTCATCAAACAGTTAATGGCCTGAAGATCTGGAGATGGGCCTAAACTGGAATGTTATTAATATTATTCAAGATCTGCTAATGTTTTATTAACCTACTTTACTGTACATATTCTAGAGTCAGAAGATTGAACCTAAGAAAAAGAGGTCAGTGCTCTCACATCAATAGAAATCAGAAAGCTTTGCTGTTGTCAGGGGAACTATTTGCTAAAGAAAATAAGGACAAGAAATTTGGCTTATGTTAGGCTGAAGAGTAATGAAGTTTCCAGGAAAAAAGCATAACAGCATTTTTCTTCCTATCTGGGTGGTTAATATACCAAGTTGCAGACCCTGCTGATGACTCATTCTTTCTTGTTCGCGGACCTCTTCTGTGGTATATCTGCTTGACTAACCTCCACCACTTGAAGCCAAAAGTCATCCATTTCTCACAGCACCTGCCTTAAGGATTTTTAAATTTTCTTTTCTTTTTAATCATAGCAAATGATTGACTCTCTCATTGCTTTTCTTGATGATGTGACAACTTTATAGAATAAATTAATAAATTAGTTTTCTTATCTCTAATATATTCACTTGCCACGCAAACTTCTAAAGAGTATTGAAAACATGGGCTCTTCACTTGCTCCCTTTCAACCTCAGTTTTGCTACTATTACAGCCTTTCCCAATACCAGAAAGTTAAAAGCTTCTCAAGGGATATGTTTTATATGCTTGTTCAGATGATGTCAATATCATTATACTGAATTACCAGGATATTATGAAATTTGAGTTTAACAAATGTTGTTAGAACATATTTTAAATATTGGTGCTTCCATTAAAATTTGAGCCAGCTGTTCATCAGTCACATTGCAGGTGAATGGTTAAGTAGAAAGCGTGAGAAGAGTCTATTTTTGTTATTTTTGCCTTAGTCCGATTACTCATGTAAGATGTAAGAGAAAATGGGGAAAGGCAGAGTTAGGCCTGGCATCCCTAGGTGTGATACCATCTGATCTATTGGTCAAATGATGACTGTAGACTATATAGCTGAAAAATAACAGAACTAAACAAATCATTAGGTTTACCTAATGTGAACACTGTGAACACTGGAGACTCAATTTATCTCTAGATGCCTGGTCAAGTTCTTCCTAGAGTGAGAAGAACCAGAACATTAGGTCCAGACCATCAGGTCCAGACCACCAAGAAAATGAACTTGTGGAAGTCTGTCATTCAAATGAAGCCAACTGAAATTCTAGCTCTGGTTTTTACAAAATGTAAATATTAAAATGTCTTTATTTATTAAGCTGGACACATGTAATTATATACAAAATAACACATTGAAACATAAGGAAACTATTTTTATATTTAGAGTATATTTTTTCAATCCTTTTATTTCATCTCAGTCAAGACGTAGCCTAAAAAAATCTGGATTTGACCATCTCTAAGTTTTGTAGTACTACATCAGCAATAAATATATATTCTTAATAATACATAAACGACACATCAAGAATAGACCAAATAACAACACTACTCTGACCACCTTTAGTATATAGTATTTCCTTGGACAGAATCTGCTAGTGTAGGCAGGGCAATAAACTGTATAGTGGGAAAAGAAATCAATAATCATTAATATTTGTCTAGAATGAAAGAATAAGATAATCCCTTTCTTATTCATAATGCACAATGGAAGAATACTGTTGCAAATGGAACATCCTCTTAATCTAGTAAAATTATGGGTTTGCAATGAATGGAAATAGTAATTCAGCTTTCCTAGTAGATCCAAGTTGAAGTGGTCAAGATTAGGCCTTCTCAGAGTTTCAGTTTTTCTCAACTGTTTAGGAATGATTGTCCTTAATCTCAGGAGGTTTGAACTGTGTCTCAGCCTAAGTTTCAACTTCGATTAGTCTGTCATTCATACAAATGATAGAAATGTATTGCTGTGACAAATTTCCCTCAATATGATTGACAATCTCTGATAATAAGTATTTTAGGCTGAGCAAAATTGTGGGCAGAATTTAATTTGCAGTAAAAAGTTATGTCCTGCCCACTATGAATAAAATTAAGAATTTTGCAATTTCATAACCACCTCAAACAAAAATAGCACTACATAGTTAAAAAAAAAAATCAGGAATTATAGTCGAGTTGCGTTGCTATGATTCTTCTACATTGTAATAATATTTTATTACTTTCTTGTTTCTTTTCAGCTGTTCACCATGTTATGGTACCAATTTAAATAATAATGTGGAAACCTACCACCATGAATGGCTGCAAGTTTTAGCTAAAGTAGGGAGATCCTTAATGGGATAATGCAACAAAATGCACATGGAACAATCACTAATATTTCTCCTGCTGTTCTTTTTTCTCTAATTTTACCTTGGAAGCACAGTTCTCTGGATCTACTCCATATGTCCTTTTTTTCTATGTGGGAAGGAGTTCTATGGCCTATTTCAAGGGCAGTGACTTAAGTTTTTCCTACCTGACCAGAAGGCCTTGAAGCACTATTAGAACTGTATTTGTTCACTCACAGAATTCAGATATATATGGTCTCTCATTCCAGTTTCCATAAGAATATCACTCTGGTTGTTAATAAATATGGACACCAAAAGAATTGGGTGAAATTTGACTTCAACTAGTATAGCACTGGAGCACTTTGCAATTCCAGAAATTCAAAAGTGTGCACAAATATTTCAAAGTTTTTTCTGGTTGACAGACAGAGTACTTAGCAAAGACTGATCCTATCTTCTCAGAATAAAGAAATAAAATTTCTTCTGAACTGTTAGCTGAATGTGCTCAAGTGATAAAAGAGCCAGCTGGAGTGTGTCATTTGGTCTTCAGACTGGCCTTTAATTTAAAATTATGAGCAGCATGTGTTCTAGAATAAAAATATGCCTTTGAGTATTTTGTTTAAGATAAAAGCTTGGAATTTTTTGTTTAGTTTACTTTAGCTCTTATAGCATGAAAATGATCAGTAAACACATGTGCTTCTTTAATCTTGCAGAAAACTAAATTGCTTCAATTTTACACAGAAATTTTGTAGGTTGGTCCCAGAGAGCTAATTTTGTTTCTCTGGGATAAGAGTATTTTATACATTCTTTATAAAGTAGCTAGAAAGAGGATGAGAGAAAGTGAAAGCAATATGCAGACAAAATAAAGAATAAAAGAAATTTTTCAAGGAGTTGGGCTCTGCACATTTAGTAGATTACTTTCTTAATAACAGTTTATGTTTTTCTGTCTAGGCTCCTATGCACAAAACTAAAGGAGTTTATTTATTACTGACCTAGGACCAGAAGCAAAGATACTGCATAGAACAGATATAATTTTAATAGAAATTAGAACATTTCTATTCAGCTGGTGAGTGGATATTTCCAGGAACAGGCCCTAGTATCTTCATATGCTAGGCTAGATAGTACATGTGTCACTTAGGGAGCTGTTTCAGGTTGCAATATGTAACCAAAAATGTTTATTCTATTCCATCTGTTGAAATCGTCTGGGGAGGTGTTTTCTTTTCTTTATGTCTTGTATAACCCATTCCCCATAACTCTAGGGTAGAAGGGGCCTTCTGTGAATGGGCCAGCTGTTAAAACCAGGTCTCTTCCAGGACCCATCCTCCCTCCAGGGGGATATCTTTGGTTAATGGGGCCATTAAGGCTCACCACATGACTGATAAAATTACATCCTTCCATTGTGAGATGCTCCACCCAGTGGGAGGAGCAAGCATTACTACCTGGATGAAAACTGAGGCCCAGGAACACCATGTGTTTGTTTTTTCCACTGGATTCCTGGAGGAGAACTGGATCCATCTTGCCATTACTGGACCTTTCTACAGGATCATCTCTACTTCAACAGAACCAATTTGTCACTCCAGGAGGACTTACTTTGGACTGCTTCCAACACCCTGACCAACAGGGTGGCAGGTTAAACTTCTGACTCTGTCAAGGTTTCTAGGATTTTTTGTTTGTTTGCTTGCTTTTTTGTACTACTATGTTTGTATTCTTAATATTCTTAGTAAGGAACTGTTATTCCTATTCCCAAATCTTTGCCTGAAAGCCCTTTACTGCAAAATTATAATAATTTGGAGAGAGGGGGTTTATATTCTCCATTCTTCAAGAGAAACTCCACCTTGCCCTGGCAGATACCTGTCTTCCCAAACCAAGACAGGAGCTAACTAATATGTTAGCGAAAACATGCTCAGAGGAAGTGGTTCGCACAAAGAAAAAGCAGTCATCTCCCTCAGAACACAAACCTGGGCTCTGAACACTTGACATGGTAGCTGGTCTCTGGCACTGGAGCAGATGTAGCTTGGTCAAGGTCTGAGCTGTAAATTTAGGCTCCCAGTTTCTCACTTACAGTTTTCCTGCCTCAAAATGCTTGAAAACTCTCTGTGCTGTCAAAATCCAACAAGCGTGTACAAAGCACAGTTATGATTATTAAGAATAAAGGTGTGTGAGAAGCTGTCAGAAACACTATTAAAATGGTGACATTAGTGCTTTGGGTTTTTGACTGATTCATTTTGGTGTATGCAGGGAGAAAATTCTAATAACTTGTTCTAATCAGGAAACCTATCCTGCACATAATTCAAGGACTTTAACTGAATGGAAAATTAGCTAGAACTTAAGGAGTTCACTTAACCGTGTCATATGTAATAGTCAAACTAAGTGATGTGGAAGACTTTTTAATTTTTTTCCTTGTTTTTAAAGAGCTATTTCCCACAGGAACTTAGTTCTTTGACAGTCAAGATACTGAGCATTAGTAAGTAAAGGAAATTGTCAAAATTGCAACCTCAAAAGAACAGCAGTAAATTCACTTCCTTTTGTCATCTCCTTACAATTCTCTTCCACTTCTGAAATTTCTACATGTTTAATGTGAAATTTAGTACAGTCTGTTGGTTTGTATTTCCTAGTGAGCAAAACTGTCTGACTGTCATTTTAGGTGTGCATTGGCTTCTCCTCTTTCCTTCTTTCAAGCTTGCTTCCTTCGTCCTTCTGCTCTGAATGTGCACAAGACTTGGGGTGCCTGGCTGGTTATCTCACTGGGTCAAGGAAAACAAGATACCACTCCTCTCGCAGATGATACCACATTCACAGTTAAGTCCCCTACATAAGCAGCATAACATAAATAGATTTTGAAAATGATAAGAAAGCCTATTTTTCCAAAGCAGGTAGATCTGACACCACAGTCAAAACTCGCTGAGGTCAGGTTTTCCTTGGGCACTTTTTATCACAGGATGTATTTATGTGTGGAGTAACATCCCCCTCCATATTTCAGTGAGCTGTAGGAATTGTTTGTTTACAGGACAGTCCTCCATGGGCAGCTGGATATCTCACAAACTATTCTTTGATAAATATTTCTATAAGCCAAGTTTCAGAAGCAGCCATTTTCTCTGAACTACGAACCCAGGTGCATGTTTGATTTATCCAGGATGTTTCTTCTGTTGTACCATGCGTAGAGGCTATGGATTCATGTGGGTGTATCCAGAAATTTGTCCTTGAATGACTAAATGTAATTTCTCTTGTGAAAGAAGTAGTAGGCTTTTTTTTTTCCTTACTATTCATTTGTTGGAAAAATACTTTTGCTTAAACATCACAATTCAGTTGGATTAAATAGGGAGAAGAATTGATTTTAGATATCAACAAAGTATTTCCTTCTCAAATATTCAGTGGTTTTGCTGGCTTTCAGTTATTTATAAATGATGGATTGTGTTTTCCTTTGCATTTAAGTAGGATCTTTTATACCTTTTTTAATGTAAACTTAATAAAAACTATATATATGTTGCACTATCATCCTGATGCTAAATGTATTGTTATGGTAAAAGCATCTCATTGGATGCTTTCCTGGTGGTGTCAAATGTCTGATGGTCTTCACCTGAGACCTTTGCTATACCGAGGGTGTCATTCAGAGATTCCAGTCTCAATGGAACCGTAGCTAAAATGCTGTTCTCCTTCCTTTGCCTGTAAAAATTATCCTAGTGTTTCCTTTAAAAGATTTTTCTAAAGAACTTAGAGAAAGAAACTCAAGTTCAATTCCCAGTACATGCTGTACACCTTATCCTCTCCTGCCACAATATTTGGTTCTGTCACTGTATTTCCAACCTTTTTGTAATCGCAGCTCATGATTGTCCATTTGTAAAGCAACCTGGGGTGTGACAGTTTCCTAAGGAGATGTTACAAGCTCTCATTACAGCTACTTTCAGACATCTGAATGTGGTGTCTTTGGGGGTTTTTCAGATCTTTTTTTTTTGTCATGGTTTTCACTCCAGTGAGAAGGTTAAGCAAGCGGGGATCCTTTTATTTCATTTGTAGCCCCTTATTTTCACTTCTCTAGAGAAGATGATTAACAGTGCAGCCCTAGAGAGCCTTCAGTTTTAAATGTTGAACTCCACATGAAGCAGTCAGTTCCTCTTCCTTGTTCCAGTTCTAAGTTTTGACAATTTAGAAATATATTTTCATTCTCAGGTACTGTGAAGAAGAGCTTCTCTCTCAATCTAATCTTTGGAGAACTGTCTGATGCTTTTTTCATGTTGTTTGGAAGACATATGAAACAACTGTTAATCATCCTCTGAGTCATACTTTGCCAGCTGGATCAGAGGATCCTATTTTCTAGGCAGATTAATCTACATGATGCTGCCCCATTACTTACTTTAAAGCTTCAGACCTCATTCTGCTGGAGATACACCATGTAGTGATGGAGGAATCAGCTCCACTGCACACTCTGAGGCTTTTTGCAAGTCACTATCTTTGAAATGTGGAAGGACTCGTTAATATTCTAAAAAAAAGTAGAAGTTTCAATATGGTCACCAAAAAGATGTGGTGTTCCTTGAAGTTTTGACCTTAATGTCACAGCAATATCAATCATCATTTGTAAATTGGATGCCTTCCCATGAATTAGTTTTCAGGCAATAGAAAACTGGTCTGCTCTTTCTAGTGTTTATATGAAATAAATAAGTAAATATGTGTTGTAAGCAACTTAATTTTTGGGATGTCCAAAGAGAAATACTTTGACATATCTATTTTTAAAAGTCAAATATGTGGTATTGCAACAATGTTCAAAATACATTATTGTTTTATTCTAGAAAAATATGTGCAAGCATTAATTTATAGGTATACGTAATAGGGGAAAGCAAGCAAACACACACGTAGATACATTCAGTCACATACGTATGTTTACATAAAGAAGCGAACATTGGCCTTTTTTTCTGTGAGGAGGAAACCTTTTATACAAATGTAATCAACTAATATTCACATTGTCTATTGAATCTCCTACTACATTTAGCTTTTGTGACACATTTCCTTGGTTTGAAAGTGTTGTGGTACCTCTGCAATGATAGCCCTGAATATTCTAATGAACATTTGCCTATAAAACTTGTCCCTACCTTTTTAAGCTTTTGTAAGTTGTACAGTGATTGAGACAAGAAACAGTAAAGTACAGTAAAACACCCCAGATTTTGTCTATACTTAGCTGCAAGTTAAGCCAGTTATTGAGTCTCCCCCAAGGTACTAGCTAGTTGTTTAAATCAGTTTTTTACCTGAATATCATTAAAGTTTTTCATTTTCTAAACACTCAGCTCAAGAAGTTGATGATGATTTGAACATTTCAGAGCTGACTGCTGTCTCTCACATCAGGGAGACTTTTGCATTTACCAAGTGGTGTAAAAACGTTTAATATGGTGAGGAAACAGACTGTATATTTTCCAAACTAGACACCCAAAAAGATTGTACATACTTCAGGATTCAGCCTTAATATCTCTGAGATACCAGGCTCCATATACAGAACAGGTGAAGCAGAGAGGTTTTACAGCTACACCTGATGCAAAAGTCTGAGGTTCTGTAGTGTCAGGAAACTTTAGCTAGTGTGCAATAAGTATGACCGTAACTTGAATAAATAACTTGAAACACAACATTAGCAAAAACGCCAAATTAACAGAGAGAACAGGTTTTTTCCCCATGTACAACTCTCCTTTGTGGTAATAAGTGGGTAGTAACCTACTAATTTCACATTGTGCCCAATGTATCTTTAAAAACAGATTAGAAAAGAATGATGATGAATTTAAAGAATTGCTTACTTGCCCAAAGATTGCATTTGTTGCTCCACTGTGAAACTGTACTGTTCCAATTATAATTTAAATAGTTTTAATTATATTTTTTAAAAACAATCATTTGCCAGCCAAAGTCCAGATAACCTCAGAAACTAAGGAAAATAATTATTTTTAGCTATGCTTTTTACTAAGTTACAGACGTCTCTGTAGAGTCTTACACAGGAAGCAAATGAGAAACAGAAAGAAATATTGCCTTTGCTTATATTTGGGCTATGAAATTTATAAAATCACCTAAATCCTGTGTAAGTCCTGTGCATCCTTTTTGGCTTGAGCAAAACTCAGTTTTACTATACCCTGCCTGATTACAAGCATAACACAGATGTGGATTAGTCCCTCTTCCTTCTGCCTTGATACTTATTCTCACAGCTGTGAAGGATCAGAACAGTTGTTAAGGTGACCTCTATTAAACTTTTGGATGATTTGCTTAAAGCATCTAAATTGATATCCTTCATACATTTTCATGTAGATGTAAGATCTTGACCTGGGGTTCTTCTATCATCCTGGGTGTTTGATCCCATCTAAACCTTCTTTGTTATGAAGCCACCAAACTAATCCATTGCATGCTGCTCCTTAATTAGCAGAGATATCAGTTTCAGATCTAAAATTTGTGACTGGTATGTTTGTCAAAAATTTTTGAAATGAGGGCCCAGCTCTGCCGTGTCACTTCCATGATATGCTACAGGGTGTATTTTTTCAACTATTTCGTGCAATGGAACAAGCCATTATTTTGTAATAGCAAATGCAAATATCCAGAGTGGTACCGAGGCACTGTTTCCTCTGTATTGGAAGTGTGGTGCCAGACTGAATATAGAGCAGGAGTGTTTCAGCACACAATGGATTTCAAAAACATTGTGTATATTAGTTGTTTTCTCTCACCTTTACTGTTGCATCCCAGGTTCTGGAGCTGTCAGTGGTTTCCTATGGGACTGTCAATTGTTAAGAATACCTCTCTTCTGTCTTTAGAAGTGTAGGTCTAAAGACTTCACATCAGTCAGACTAGAGTGAAGGAGAGATTTCAGGCTATCAGACATTAAGAAACCTTTGCACTCTAATTGTTCTGTTACAAATAAAAGATTTTTTTTTCTCTGCTTTTGTAGCTTTTTTCCTACATGGTTTTTACTTACTAATTTTTACTTACACTGTTTTTTTAAATCTCTTTAATATATTTGAGATTGTTGTAATTTTTTTTGATATCCAAAAGTTGTGTATTGATTTTTGTCTGCATATCCTAAGCACTCATTTTGGAAAATATCCTCTGGGATGATTCAAAATAATCCTTTTTTTTACGTTACTCTGTTGTCTGTTATCTGTAATACAAATATTTTTCTTCTGCAGCTGGTATAAAGTAAATGGAGAGGATTCTAATTTTACCTTGCTGATGTATAAATGTGTTATTTCATACAACTAGCTGTTTTTCTTTGTTGTAACTTCTTTCCCTCTGTTTTAGCCTGCGGCTTCCCTTTTTATTTGATCAGTTTAGAGCATCACTTCTTCCCAGGAGAAAAACAGGATTTCAAATTGCTACTCATGATTCCTAAGGCAAACTGAAAGGGCACTGACTGAATTAATGTTTCCTTTGCTGTTTTCAGCGCTTATTGGTTTTATTTCCTTTGCTCATGGATCTATTGTTTTTTCTACCTCTAAAAAAATTCCTTATCCAAAGATTGACAACTATTTTTTTTTTCTCAGTAGTTTACAGTTCACCAGAATACAATTTGTTAACTAGAAAATTAATCAATCTGAATATTACCTGACAGAAGAGATGAATTAAAAATCCACAAAGTTTAGTGTAACAAATTTCTATCTATATTATCAGAGGGAAGCCATATAATTTGGTATTCATGTTACCTACACAGTGTCCCCAGGAACAAATCTTAAAGAGTTGGAACTGTTGCTATGAATTTTTTAATATGCTCAAATCCATAAAATGATATATTTTTTCTGTTTAAAGTGGTTTCATACAACAAAACTATAATTAATAACATTTTAAAGATAATCTTCTTCTAAATCTAATTAAATTTCCACTGAGAAAACTCCCAGTATTTCCAGTCTATTATTTGAGACAAAATTTTAGACATTATTATTGTTTGAAGGAGTGTGTATTGTAAATTTGATATTAGAACTTTGAAGCTATTGACAAATCTGGCATTGACCTTGAGATGGACAAAACCAACCTAGACTTTGAAACACTCTCTCCTCTGTAGTTTTATACAAGAGCACAGATTTTGGTTCTTGATTCCCCACATAAGCAATATCATAAGCAGTAACTGAGACTGCTAATTGTTAACTGAACTTAACAGTGAAGATCTGATCTCCTTGTCTAATATTCAGATTGCAAGATCACTTGGCAGAAAATTTTCTGTAGTACAGGGTTTTGTCTTAAGTACAAAATTTTGTCTATAAACAAAGTACAATGTCTATGTTTAGATACAGGAAACAAACTTTTATATATAGGAAATGAGATATTGGTCCTCTTACATTTTCCATCCCAAATCCAACTATATATTGTGCTACATTCATTGAATTTAAGGAAATGTGTCTTAGAAGGCTATTACAGCTGCAAAAAGAGGCAGCATACAGACCATCTCCAAATCCTCTTAGGACATCCTACTAGATGTGTTTACAACAGGGATGGTGAGGCACTGGAAGAAGTTGCCCAGAGAAGCTGCTGCTCCTTCACTGGAAGTGTTCACAGTCAGGTCAAATAATGCATTCAACCTCCTGATCTAGTGAAAGGTGTCCCTGCCCAAGGCAGAGGAGTTGGACAAGATGGTTTTTAAAGATCCCTTCCAAACCAGCCATCCCAGGATTCTGTTTTCCTGTTTTCCACTGCCTTCCAGCTGACACGAAAGGATGATTCCACACAATTCTTGACCGACAAGTCTGACCATTTGTCTTTTACCAATGACTTTGACACTTTTACTGCCATGCTTCCACTTATTTATTGATGTTCTGTTTGTAATTTCTGATCAGGTAACACCCTCTCAAAATTTTTTTCATTTTTCATGTTGGCCTGGGAGGATTTTTTTTTCAGGAAATTCTAACATAATAAATACATGGGAAAAAAATAAAAAGAGAAGAAAAAGGAACTCCAATCACCTGTGAGGTGAGAAATAAAACTTGTTCACAAAGTCATGTTGTCACAAAATGTACTTGTGTTTTTTTTCACATCAGTAAGAATATTGTTTGGGGATAGTTCATAAAGAAATATAAAGAAAGGTCTTTCCTGGTAACAATCTGTTTAGTGTTTTCCTTAAAAATGCTCTTTGCCATCTTCAATAGCCCTTGTTTATAATTATTTCACAGTACCAAATGAAAAGATATGTAAAGTTATGCATCAATTTCTAGTATTCAGCTCCCTGTGCATTTAAAAAATGCTATTAAGTTGGAAGTCTGTGACTCTTCCACCCTTTCATCACTGATTGAAGAGACAGGAACTTCCAGTGGATACTCTGATCTCAGCTGGGCTGAATCTAGACCTTTAAATCTATTTTATATTCATTCTGTCAGGAGGACTTTAAAATTGACTCAGTGCAATGACGTGTTTTACTTTCCCTTGATTAGATTAATATATTTGCAGTAAGTAGAGATGACAGGATCAGCTCTTTGGGTCTTTGATTATCTGTGGGAAGAATATGGAACTGCAGAGGCTTGAAAATTAGGATTAAGCAGTCCCTATGAAGTTCTGAAACTGCAATTTGATATAACCTTTGACAAAAAAGTCAAAGCATGAAAACATGTTTTATTATGACATTGCAGGTCAGGTTCAGACTTCCAACTAATTTTCCTTCTTCATATTAACACAATGAATTGTGTTTGCAATAGTAATTTTGTCTGTTTTCTTTAATTAACTGTGTATCAAGGCTCCAGCTAGGGATTTGGTCTGTCCCTGCTGTGAAGGGCATGCTTATGTTTGTCTTCTTCACCCCATAAACTCCATCAGCCTGCTGATTATTGGTTCTGGGAACATAGACCCTCACTAAAACTGAGCACCATTATAAAACAGAGGTCAACAATATAATTAATATCTACCATATGAGAGCATTTTAACCATCTGCAGTTTGCTAGGAGCTGTGGATGTCACCCAGCCTAACACAGGATGAATTGTTGTGGACCTTTATGAACAGATGCACATAAGTCTGATGTTATTGCCAAGGATGAAGAGTGCGTAAATATGATGTGTGATTAGGCACTGCTCATGATGTCTGTGACACCTTCCACATCAGAGTCCTGGTGAGGAAGACGTTTCACCTCTCCTGCTATGTATTGAACAGCATCCCATACGAAACTGCTTCTATATTTGAGTATCTGCACTAATCTTTATTTTTTGATGGCACTGTGGAAGTTTGTTGGATTGTTATCACTGGGTGTATTAACAAACTTGGGAATGCTCTTGGAAAGGGAGTGGCAGATGCTCCGTGCTTCTTCCTATATCCTGATTAGGAACAGAAGTGGAGCTCAGCAAGGCCATTTTTTGGCACATTAGCTTGGTCATTTGAGTTAATTTTTAATGTTCTTATTAGTTTGTGCATAATTAGTAAGAAAAATATGAAAAAATAGCAAAAGAGTGAAGATTGCCAGGCAAAGAAACAAAAGGAATACAAACCAAAAAGGAAATTCAGATAATCTTTGAAGCATTTCTTGGTTATTGCAACCTAACAATCTGCCATCCCTTCCTTATTTGGAAGACCCGGGAATCCATTTTCATGCCTCCTACACCTCCCTCCCAGCCTCTGTACAGTCTTTCTGTCTCAAGATTCTTTGGGAAAAATGTATAATCTACAGCGTTTTATGATCGCAAAATTTATTTTTGGGTAATCACAAAGTACATGAGAGCACTCAGTTCTATACTCAACTTCTCAGAATTTCAGTATATCTGCCTTACCAAAGCACCTATGAAAGATGATTAGGGCTATGCCCACCGGTGCAGCCAGTGAGTTCAGAAATTACTTTAAGGCCATTATTTGTAATAATAGGGCATCTGCAGGAGTGAAAATCTGCCTACGTAATTAATTGTCAAATTTACTTTTAAAATTTACTTTGAAAATAACTGCCAGGCCTTTGGGAGCAATAAATTATGTAGTTTAGTTGTTCTGTATAAAGTAGAGGATTGTTGCCTCCTTCTTTCTCCTTGGCTCCACAATATGACAATGACAGCAGCCATGAGTCCCTGGTCTCCTTATTCTAATTCTATTGGATATCAATTCACAACATTACAAAATGCTGACAATTTTTTTCACTGACATTACAGTATGTAAAACTTTACCTTGGGATAGACTTCAAAGTTAAGGAAAATGCTGATGCAGCTGAAGAACTGTAGGATAGTGCTGTTGTGGCAATCAGGGACCTGTGGTTTTGTGGTACACTTTGCTAAACAGAAGCACCTCATAGTAACAAAAAAGGCTTTTTCTTTATGCACACATTTCAAATTGTATTTTAAAAGGTAACATTGATTTTTATGGACTGTATGTTTTGAAGATTGCTGTAAGATAATGTTGTTCAGTTTAAGACTTTCCAGAAGAAGTCTTCAATGACCTTAGGAGTCTTCACACTTAAACAATACTTCAGCATTTTTCTGAAGGCATGGCCTTGTACACATTTGTAAACATTCATTTCTTTCATCTGCAGCAGAGGGAAACCAGTGTTTGTTTACCTGCCTAATGAGCATCTTGTGAGAATTAAGGCATTGATGTTAAGTAACACATTTAACTAATGTAACCAAATGAAGCTAATTAGATGTTTAAGCATTGTTGTTGAGTGGCTGATCCAAGGGAAGACAGAAGTTGTATTTGAAAACAAGCTGGAACCATAAAATTTGAAGTGAGGAACCCCATTCTGTTTCAGTTCATGATAGTCTACGATCATGACATCTGTATTTGAATGGTACAGGTCAATTTCAAGGCATTTCTGTGATGGTATAAATATCCCAGCTCTTGTATGCTGGAAGTCAGAGATCATTGCTGCTTTACTGGTAAATCAGTTTACCAGACCTCTGACCATATCAACAACTTTTCAAATAGGGGATCATTCTTCTATCTGCAAAAAGGAGTAGATTGATTAGACTACCACTTCTGACTGGAAAATCAAAATATTCCAAATAACTAGCCAGTGACAAAACCCCAGCTGATCTTTTCCAATCATGTTCCTCATAAAAGTATTTGAAGAGTCTCAAAGGAAATTATCCTAGCAGAAGACAGGAATTGGAAATAGGAAAACTGTCCTTGCAAAACTTATTTGAACTCAGTAAGCCAGATTTTGGATGCTGCAAATTTTTGGGACCTGTTTTCAGGTCGTCACACTTAATGTGGTATGCAGGAACAATTCTGGTCTAAAACTAGGTGCCCTTAAAAGCTGAAGTAATGTTATTAGCTAGAGCAGAATTTGATGCGACTAACCTTTCAAATGTACGGGGTTTTGTTGGCAAATAAGATACTTAAGAATTACTAAAGTGTTTGATGAAAGGTGCATGAAATATGTAGTCAATGTCTGAAAAATACCTGTAGCAGACAGTTTAGAAAAAGAAATAGTTCATATAGGAAATGACTGGCCTTTCTCATCTTCTTCCAACTTCTTCCCTACAACAATTTTCTGACTCTCTGTGCTAGATATTGCATATGGACAGTTACATTTAATAGACACCAGCAAATCTGCATTCTACTTCCTTTTTAAACCCATTTATACATTCAGTCTTCTGTGGGACTATTTCTATTGTCCTCAACTGGCTGGATGGCCGGGCCCAGAGAGTGGTGGTGAACAGTGCTGTGTCCAGCTGGGGGCCAGCCACCAGTGGTGTCCCCCAGGGGTCTGTGCTGGGGCCAGCTCTGTTCAGTACTTTTATTGATGACATGGATGAGGGTATTGAGCCTCTCATTAGTGAATTTGCAGACAACACTAAGCTGGGATCATGTGTTGATCTGTTGGAAGGTAGGAGGGCTCTGCAGAGAGACCTGGAATGGTTGGACAGGTGGGCAGAGTCCAGTAAGATTAAGTTTAATAAGTCTAAGTGTCAAGTCCTGCATTTTGCCTGCAATAACCTCATGCAGTGCTATAGGATGGTGTGGCTGGACAGTGCCCAGGAGGAAAGGGACCTGGGGGTTCTGGTGACAGCAGCTGAACATGAGCCAGCAGTGTGCCCAGGTGGCCAAGAGGGCCAATGGCATCCTGGACTGGATCAGGAATGGTGTGGCCAGCAGGAGCAGGGAGGTCATTCTTCCTCTGTACTCTGCATTGATGAGGCCACACCTCGAGTGCTGTGTCCAGTTCTGGCCCCTCAGTTTAGGGAGGATGTTGAGACACTTGAGCATGTCCAGAGGAGACAACGAGGCTGGAACACAAACCCTGTGAGGAATGGCTAAGAGAGCTGGGGTTGTTTAGTCTGGAGAAAAGGAGAGTCAGAGGTGACCTTATCACCTTCTGTAACTTCCTGAAGGGTGGTTTTAGCCAGCTGGGAGTTGGTCTCTTCTCCAGGCAGCAACTGACAGAACAAGAGGACACAGTCTCATTCTGGGCCAAGGGAAATATAGGTTGGATATTAGGGAAAAGTTTTTTATAGAAAGAGTGATAAAGTACTGGAATGGTTTACTTGGGAAGGTGGTGGAGTCACTATCCCTGGATGTGTTTAAAAAAAGCCTGGGTGTGGTACTCAGTGCCATGATCTAGTTGAGGTGTTAAGGCTGGGTTGGACTCGATGATCTTGAAGGTCTCTTCCAACCTAGTGATTCTGTGATTCTGTGATTTTTATGTATCCTATGACAGAGTACTTTCTTTTATTTGTTTTAAACTTAAGTGCCCTCTTACTTTTGAGAATCCATAAGTAATCTCACTGCTCTTCATTATTTTATAGGTCTCTATTTCACTTGCACATGAAAATGCTTCACACAAGTGATCATGCATGTGGCCATTCTTGGTTGTGTTTTGATATCTTATACAAGAAAAGCAACCAGAACTCAAGTGCAGTGTTCAAGAAATTGGATTTAGGAAATTATCATGGTGATTTCTATCTACTTGCAGCTTCTTTTCAATTAAGTGCAAATATTCTACTCTCATTTCAGACTGACACCAACCATTAAACTGATGTCCACAGGGAACTATTCAAGTGACTCCAAATCATATACATATTTTCAAAACGAAACATAGCCAATGCATACAGTATACTATGATTTAGAGGTCCTGGGAAGATAGTATTTACACCTCTGTTATTTCCAAGGGACCTTAAAATAAAGCGTACTCATAGAGCTGTCTTGATTGCAAATTGCAAAGAATTAAAAAAATGTCAAATGTCATTCCAGTGTATATTTTATTGCCATGGTAACACAAAGGTGACTGAGCAGGTTAAGCTACAAATTTCCTAGTCAGCTATTTAACGATCCCAATGAAATAAAGTCAATTAATCAGGCTTATCATTGCTTGTGCTACGTAATCAAGGCAACCCTATTAAAGCCAAAATCAAAATGCTGGGTGTTTTTGTGTTGTCTCTGTTCTCTGTGTGCTATGACTCCAGCATCCAAACCCTTGTTTCTTTGCTCTAGTGTATCTAACATGGCCAATCAATTAACATTACTTATTGTCACAGGCTGTTTTGCCACCATGTTAAATAGTAGTTTGCTTTCTTTTGCAAATACTCCACATGGTGAGTTTTCTTGCATCATTTAATAATTAAAGCTTTTAAATAAAATTTTTTAATCTTTTCAAATAAATCTTTTCATATGCTAGAAGCATTCCAATTGCACACATCTCAATAACAATAAAAATAGATTTCCTGAAAAGTACACTCCTCAGTTTTCTTTTTCTAACTCAAAATTATATTCATAAAATACAATTTTAAGCTGTGTTTATTGCCAAGTAAAAATGCATTATAATCAAAATTACACAGAACAAGGGCAGAAAATAATTTTTAGAAATTCTTAGCTAATGCTCTTCCAGGATAGTGGAAAAATATTAATTTGGAAAAAATAAGTAAAAATATATTGCTACCCTTTATTCTCTTAGTAAGGCAGTAGAAGTTTACATTGCTTGATTACGTTAACATCAATTATAACAAATACATGACCCCTACCACCACACAGTAGTTTGTAGTGTTGTTCCATACATTTTAGAATATAAATTTTATAATTAATTCTATAAAGTTTAAAACTGATTTACTGTTCACTCTACAGACACAGTTGGCCTCAGCAAGCTTTGTAGTACCATGAAAAATAATGCTGCGTTCATTTTTTATCCATACCTAGAACTTTACCAGAAACTTTAAAAAAGTAGATCTGAAACCTGCTCTTCCCTGCAAAAATACATGAAGAATTTTCAAAGCCTGGGCAAGCCATAATGCAAAGAATTCAATAAGAAATAATAATAATAATAAAAAATAAATAAATAAATAAATAAAATAAAAAATAAAAAAGAGGAAGTATCCACTTGAACTTCACTTCAAATAAACACTTTTTTCCATGACAATCTCATAGGCTCAATAAATGTGCTACTCATTATTAGTATGAGCAGTGTACACCAGTGTTATGATAGGGTATTAGCACAATAATTTCTTGATAACAAAGTGGTTACTCAAGTGGTACTACTTACCCTATCTTTACAAAACATGTCACATAAACACAAGGGATTACTGTGTATAGTTAGGGCTCTCTTTCCCAGCCTCTCCTAGTGCACATCTCCTGCAGCAGATATCTTTTCAAGGATTCAGATCCCAATCCAGAAAATCACCTATGCACCTATTTAAATTTAAGCATGTGAATAAATCCATTCATTTCAGTGGGAATACTTGCTGCTTAAACTTAGGTGTATGTTTGGGTTAAGGCTGGTAAGGGCCTATGGTGTAGTGCAGAGAAACTTGCCACTTATCATTTCATCAACATCGTGTCCTGCAGCACCTGGGTTTTCTTTGGAAATTGTCCATCTTGTTAAAAAACAGATTCAAACTTGATTAGCTTATAAAATCTTGAATAGCTTGCAGTATGAAGTAGCTCAGCTGTACATGCATAGGCAAGAGAAGTTTTGTGCCAGGAAACAGACTCCCTCATTTTTCAAAATGAGCTTATTTTTTCCCAATGGTTTTTTATTCATATCAAGATAAATTATTAGAAGGAAATCACAGTTTATTCACCTCATGAAATATTTACAGTCTTGTAGCTATTTTCAGCATATTGATTTGGGCCTCAATCCAGTCCTTGATTTCAAAGGAAATGAGATCAAACCCATAGAACATAAAACTAAGGTTTCAGCAATGTAGTTCTTTTGAAAATATTAGCCAAAAATTTATATTATTGTTTTATTTGTACAAAAAATAATTTCTTTTCATAGTTATGTATATTTAGGTTTAACTCCACTGTATTTAGATTTCAACCATCCAGAGAAGACCATAGCTCGAAGTTCCCAGAGAGTCTGGGCCAGGCTGACATGTCTGGCCTCACCAGTGGTTACTCACTATTCATTCCAGAGCAGCTCATTGTGTCCTGTGTGGCAGACAAGATCAAAAGATCTCTTTGGTTTCGATCAATAACTCATTGAGGTGCAGGTGCATGGCAAGAGGGGAGAAAAAGCCAACTGACTGCCAAGGTAATACAAAATAATACTTGAATATTTGTAGAAAAGTTAGCTTTGTTGTAGCTTTAGCATTACACAGAGAATCAGCTTATATGCACATGTGCATCTCTGGTTAACAACTCCATTTAAATGATGGAATTTTCTACTGCATTTGCTCTGGGGCATGCTTTAAATTGTTCATAACTTCATTGTTTTACAATCAACTCTAATACAACCTAGCAAAAATGTACAATTCACTGGGGACTAGTTATATCCTGAATTTCACCTACCAAAGTTTTGTCATTTCTAAGTTATGCTAAGGAGAAAAAAAATCAAGTCAAAACATTTTTTCTTTCTTTATTAACACAAGTAATGTTTTCACAAAGGCAAAAATCAGAAACAGCTGAAAGTATTTTACTCAGACTGGGATGGAGGGGGGCAGTGGTGGTAGGGGTGGAATTTACCTTTGAATGAAGACCAGTTATGTACAATCACAAGGCAGAAAGGTGAGAATTTGGAACATGAGCATCTGCAAGCAGGTAGTTTCAACACAAAAGTTTTCAATCTGTACCTACCTTCATCTTTCTTTCCTAATCTCTCTTCCACCTCATTGGCTTTCTGGTCTCTCTCTCTTCCTGTATTTCCCTTCTCAGATAGCTACCAAATTGTCTTTGCCTCTCTTCAAAGTTAGTAACTTTCCTTCATCCCTCCTCCCATTGCCTAGTATTTGTTGCTATCTGTTGATACCTGAAGCAATCAACTCTTTAATAATTTCACCTCTTGAAATATACAATCGTAGGTGTTCAGTATCATTAAAACAAAAGTTTTGATTTCACTGAACTAAGAGCACTAGAGTTGCCTGCATGGGCCTAATGCTATCAAACCAAGTTTTCTAATATATTCCTTGTCGCATCCTTTCACCTGTTTATGAGCTGAGGAAGGGCAGAAGAGAATACAGAAGAGAGGTGAGCAGTGAATCCAATGGCACTTAGAATGTCCTAAACAAAATTGTGATGCATGGGCATAAGGATGTTATTGCCATGAATGACGCATTTTCAGAAATGCTTACCTGTAATTAACTTATCCATTATATACCATTAATTTAGCATGCAACTTTATTTGCTATTCCATGTCTCTTGTAACTCTCTCAAGTGAACTAACCAGATGAATCCTTGGCAATGAACTGAGACATGAATGATCCAATGTGCTGACTTTGGCTGGGATAGTTAATTTTATTCACAGTAGCCTATATAGGGCTGTGTTTTGGATTTGTGCTGAACATGGGGTTGATAATACAGAGATGTTTGGTTATTGCTGAGCTGGGCTTACACAGAACCAAGGCCTTTTCTGCTGTTTGTGCTGCCATGCTGGTGAGGAAGTTGAGAGGAGGCACATCTGGGACAGGTGACCTCAACAGACCAAAGGGATATTCCAGATCATCATGCTCAGTACATAAGTTGGAGGGAAGAAAGAGGAAAGTGAGCATGTTTGGAGTGATGGTGTTTGTCTTCCCAAGTCACTGTCATGTCTGATGGGCCCTGCTCTCCTGGGGATGGCTGAACACCTGCCTGCCCGTGGGAAGCACTGAATTAATTACTTGTCTCTTGCTCTGCTTATGTGTGCATCTTTTGCTTTCCCTATTAGCCTGTCTTTACCTCAAGCCATGAATTGTCCAGCTTTTACCCTTCCAATTCTCTCTCCAATCCTGCTGGTGGGCTATAAGTGAATGGATGTCTGGAGCTTGGATGCTGGCTGGGGTGAAACCATGGCATCTCAATAGCCACAGGCCATCCTCATCCTTTTTCTCTTTAGTCAGACATGAGGTACTTCTGAGCAGATCTTCACAGTGTACTGGCCACCTATGTGAATAAAAATGCTGCTTGAGCTTCATGACTGCACTATAGAGGCAGGAATTTTTTTCCTGTAATAGCACAGTAACAATAAACTATCCATTTTGGTGAACTCAATAAGGTTTTCTCCCAAGGCAATCAGGGAGCTCTGTGGCAGAGCCTTAAGAAAGTTTCAATGCTATGAAGCTGGTCAGAACCAAATGTCATTAGGAGTTTTAAATGTGCCTTTGTCATTTTGCTGTATATAAAGTTTAGCTCTTTGTACTTCCTTATGCACAATGTTAATTGAAATCCAAAGCCTTCAGTAAGCTGAACCATGAAACTGCTGACAGACAAAAGTGTGAAGTGTGTACTTTTACAAAACAACTTCTCCAAATACATGTATCTCTCCTCAGCAATAGCCTCTCTGCTAAACTCGGTACATGACACTTCATTTCACAACAAATGTGTTCCTCTCTGGCTAAGGCCTTATTCCTGCCCTTTCTGTGAACGGGCATGGTATGATCAAGTGAAAAAACTTATGTATCTGGAACTGAATCTGAGCAGGAAGTTATCAATCCACTAAAATACAAACAGGCTGAGAGATATATGTGTGACACTCCATTCACCTTAATTAGGTCTTATTAGAACTTGCTTTGATTCTTACAATGAGGATTCAAAAGCTGTTATCTCACAGGTTAATGAGAATCAGAAATAAACAGCTTTACTAATGAGGAAATACAGAAATTAATCATCAACAACTCCAAAAGCTAATTTTTTAAGATTAGGTTATATAAAATAAGATACAAAAAAAGAAGCAGCAAAAGTGAAATGTTATCTAATGGTAGGCCATTTCTAAGTCCAAAGCAGGTTGTCAGTTGCATTTTTGAGGGAGAAAATTCAGCTACCTATTTCTTAGATAAATTATTTTGATTCATTCAAAAAATTTCTTTACAATAAACATTTGGAAAAGGCAGAATTAGAAAATTTTCTATAAGAAATCAGTTAAGGTTGAATAATGAAACAACTTTGTCATAGTGGATGCAGGAACTATAGACTATAGATTTTGTTCAGCAAGCCTTGGGAAATGAAGCTGACAAAACTGAAGCCTCTAAACCAATAAAATATTAAGTTTATGAGTCATACAACCCAAATCTAAGAACTGTCTCTCTTTATCATCCTCTTCAATCTTTCTAAGTATTACAGGCCCTTCTTTTGGGGAAAAAAACTTCTGACTGATGAAGTTGGCTTCTGTTGTCCTTGACAATCTAATTTCCTATAAAGTAGTCATCTGTGGAGGAGCATTGTAAAAAGGTTGTTCCTTTGAGTGCTGTAGGATTTAAAGTAGTTGCTTCTACTGACATCATTACAGTACTGGAAAGAGGACACATGATAAAAAAATGAAACATATGTTGATTTGATATTATTCTCTCTCTCCTGATTGACTCAGTACATCCCTTTTTTTTCCCCTGACTGAACATATAGTTGTTCCCAATCAGGTAGGCTAAGCAATACTGGCAGAAAAAATAGGTCCTCTGAACATAGAATTAATAATCTTCTGTGTATTCTGATTCATTTTCTGGTGAATTTTCTGGAGTTGCAAGACAGCCTTTTCCATTAATTCCATGACACATAGGTATACTATGTCCTCTTTTCTGCCTTTTCCTCCTGAGCCAAACAGTCTTTACAAAAAACTGTTCAGTGAGAATTTTCTATGTCATAGCCATTTTTATTGCTATTTTCTAAATTTTTTCATGTTTCTGTAGTTAGCTAGTATGATATTGTCTGGGATAGGCTGGCCAGAACAGTTCACTGTACCTGAAACATTCTGTGCACTGAAATTGCACAAGACTGCATCTTGCTTTCTGCTCTTTTTTTCTCCTCATTGCTTCAGATTGTCTTTAATTTATGTCATGCATGGTGGCATGCACATTTTTCCCCGAATTAACAATTCATGGGTTATGAAATGATGGACAGTTTCTTTCTATTACAATACATGACATTATCTTTCATTCAGTTACATTTCCCTACTGATCCTGAGAAGATCTTTAAAATTTACTATGGCACTAATCTCACTTAAGATAGCTAATTTTAACTTACTTGAAAAAGCATCCACCAAAAGTAGGTGAATGATTACCTCAGCAGAAGTGTTGTATACAGCTGTCATAAATAAACCTACCCACTATGACCTTGGCTGAGCAGATTCCCTTTTTTTCCAACCCCACAATGTTTTGTGCCAGAAAAATTTCTCCTCTAACCATGCATTGTGTGAAAAGTTCATGTTAAATGTGTTGCTACAAAAGTCATCATCCACCCCAGTCCCTGTATTGCAAAAGAGTGAATAAGCATTCTCTGCTTGTTTCCTTGATCAATTGATGGCTCCACAGGTCCTTTTCCTTTTCCTTTTCCTTTTCCTTTTCCTTTTCCTTTTCCTTTTCCAGCACTATTCCAGGTTTGAGGAAAGGAATGTAAATCTATTCTGGTGAAAATTTGTGTCCAGACATGGTACAGGTTTAAGAGCATGTTTTTGTGTGAGAGACATGGACATATTCAGAACACCTATACAGGTCCTGGCTGTCCAGTTATTCACTCTTACAGTCAACTAGATTTTAATGGCTGCACTGAGAGGTCTGGAAAACTCCTGTTAGCCTTACAGTTCCTTTACATGGTTGATACAGGGAGAAGAAAGTGGCTGGAACAGAGTGGCTGGAACAGGAATTCATATAAGAATTAAATCGGCTTTCTTCCAGGAAAGTACACTTTTAAAGAACTTGAACAGCCTTTCCTTCTTAATACCTAATACTCTAAAAGTATTTCTTGATCCCCAAAGAAAGAAACATTGTAATGCAGGTTTTTCTTTCTCTCTCTCTCTCTCTTTATTTTTCCATTTCCCTGTCTCTCTCTGCCTTTTTCCTTTTATATATTTTTTGACTGTCTGATATTTTTGTCACACTTTAGCCAGCCCTAATTAGCATATTTTTGCAAACTGGTGAAGCAGGCAACATTTTCAACTTCCCTTTGAACATTTTGTGAGGCAAAACACAGAAGTAACACTTACATGTAGAGGGTTCTGCTGTTGGCATTTTTCCAAGCATCTCTTGAAACTAACTGCAAGAAATCTAACTGAATTAGGCAATGTGTGGACCCTATACACCCATATGGAACTAGAAAATCTAATGACAACACAGAAAACTGTCAGCTGGTTCTTGAAGTGTCACACAAGAAAGCAAATCATTACCAGAAAGCTGGTTTATTGAACCTAACTGACATGAACAACAACAAACCAAAATTAGTAAAAGCATGTGCCTAGGGCAATCTACTGCTGTTTATTTATTTTACGTTTCCTAAAGCTGCTTATTCCTTAGGTTTCTTTGTTTGATATCTTTATATAGCAGTCTTGCTATGATAAAATGCTATTTTTCTGAGGAGATGATTAATGACAATCAAACATATTTCATTTATAGATCAAATAAGACATATACTTATTCCTTGATAAATTTAATATTTTTAAAAATCCATTGCAGATACATAGGTTTCCTCTCATGGCCTCTTATTTCCTCTGGTATCAGGAAAGAAGTGACAACGGATTTTTCAGAGTACTCACTTGTTTTGTTGATGAGGCTGAGAAGGCATGAAAATTTCCTTCTGTGGCACCCACTGCCAGCCCTGAATAGGGCAGAGCTTCTGCTTGCTTTGAATGTATGATTTCCCACTTCATTCCCAAGTATAATGGATCAGAGGATGAATCCATCCTCAGGTCTGCTCATTCAAGCTGGAAATCATTTACCAGTAATCTGCCTCTGTAAAAACCTTCAGATGGGTAACACATTCTTTATAATGTTCTTTGGTCTTTATTTTCCTCTGAAGTGTTCATATCTCATTCCTTATTTGTCAAAAAAAAATGGAATCTGGAGGAAGACTTAAGCATGGGGCCAGAGACATCACATTCAGCATCCAGGTGACACTGGCACACATAGTCCTGGAAGCAACTCTGAAGCTTCCCAGCACTCAAGTTTTAGACAGTCTTCCAGGCTGTTCTAGCCTGTCCTTCCTACTTGTTTGCATGTTCAGTGCCATCCTTTACTTACCTCAGGCCTTGACCAAGTGAGACAAGATCTAAAAAGCTCTAATCAACCCTACAGAAGAGGCAGATGGAGGTAGTTCACCTGGTGCACCTCTGCCCAGGCACCAGTGCACTCAGTTGGGAATGAGGCACACAGTGTCCAACACTTTATGTGCAGCCCAGAAGCCAAATAACATGTAAGGGCAAAAATCTTAGAACAATAGAATCACTAAAGTTGTAAAAAGCCTCTAAGATCATCAAGTCCAACTGTCCACTATCACCACCTAACATGTTCATCACTAAACCATGTTGTCAAGTGCTATATCCACATGTTTTTTAAACACTTCCAGGCTTGATGACTTTATCACTTCCCTGAGCATTTTGTTCCAATGCTTTATAACCCTTTTAATGAAGAAATTTTCCTTCATATCTGATCTAAACCTCGACTGGTGTACTTTGAGGCTGTTTCCTCTTGACTTGTCACTTGTTATCTGGGAGAAGAGACTGACCCTCAACTGGCTACAACCTCCTTTCAAGGAGTTGCAGAGAGTGATTGTCTCCCATTAGCCTCCTTTTCTCCAGGCTAAACAACCCCAGGTGCCTCTAAATTTGGTCTTTGAGCTATGAGGTGGACTACTTTTACTTCTGTGGCTTTACTTTTATTGCACAGGGATACAAACTCTAACTGGTAATTTAGCCCACTATATATGGCATGTATTCACAACATAAACCAATGATTGTATTACCACACTGTATAGCAAATTGTTTTTTAGGCAATAAAAATCCATTATCAGCTCCAAAGGAGCAATTAGACTGCACACTGTGAAAGTATATTAAGAATAATACACAGAACTCTTCTCAGTCTAAATTAGTCTACTGACATGATGGCAGGTCTGAAGATGGAAGAGCGCAGGAGATTCAGGCATTCTGGGCATTAAATTCACATCAGGAGGACTAAATGGACATAAAAACATCAGTGAAGACATCGGAGGCAGAACTCCCTCTGCTCTAAAATACTGATGATTTCAGTAAATCTGGATTAGTTTAAACCAACTATTCTCTATTGCTTAAGAGGGGTAGAGACTGGCATTAAAGGGGGGAGAAAGAGGGTGTTTGCTTTATTTATTTAACCAAAGGAAGCTTGCCAGCCTGCTTTCTACTTTGCAGCAGCGAAACACATGTGCTTTGTACAGCAAGCATTCAGAAGTGGCTCTGAGCACACAGGGCCCTTGTGGCAGGGCTGGCCTTCTGCACATGTCCTCTGCAAGCAGCAGGGGTGTCAGTGTAAATGAGATGTGTGTTTGCCACCACATCTTGTCTTGCCCGGATGGACTGCACCGTCCCACTGTGTGGATGAAGGTAGCACACACAAGCACTCCTGCCATTACTACTTTGCCTTCCCTCTTAGCTGCTACCTTGAAATTATGAAAAGCTGGAAAGAAGATTACAGGGCAAGATTTAACACTGCAGAACCTGGAGAGAATATTTGTTAATGGTCTGATTCCACTTTTATAGTTTCATTCACAAATCATTATTTCTTTTGCAACCTGCAAGTAAATTACTGGTTTTGTACAGCTAGTTTCAAAACCTGCCATACTTACTACATTTCTTAAAGTACAGACATGGAAGACATTAACTATGACATCTGAAATCATGTTCTTTCACTGCTGCAATGCAGCTTTCATTGGAAGCAATGAATTTGCATATTTAGACCTATGCCACATCAATAGGTAGAGAAATACAGAATTGTTTGTTCGGTTTTTTTGTGCAAACAAGAAAGACTTGTTAGTGATTTACCTCTGATGTTTATGGATTTCTCTTTAGCACACACAGTATATAGCAAACTGTTTTAGGTAATAAACAATAATTGCATTTTAGGACTCACAGGTGTCAGTACTGTATTATGTTCAGAATCATGGTAAATTTCTCTCATCTACCTTTTTTCTGGAGAAGGAAAATATAAGTAATTTTTTGACTCTCAGCCTACCTTTTCTTCTCTTTTTTTCCTTTTGTGCCACAGTTTTACTTAAATGATACATTAAAAAATAATATTTACATTAATTAATCAATAATTTATATAACTTGTACTCCTCAAAGTCCTGCCAGGACTTTTATCTGGAGCAAATTACAAACCACCAGAGCTAAAGGTTAATTAGAAATTAGTTTTATATTTTTGTAAAGTATTTGTGTTATGTGTTTGTGTTACTGTATAAAAAAATACATTTAAGCAGGTACAAGAAAATTAAAAATAAACAGCATTATTCTGCAATAGAATGGGTTGGCCTAGTTTAATTTATTTTTCTCACTTACAACACTAAAAGAACATCTTACATTCATACTTTATATGCAAGTCACAACAGTTCTGTTCGTAACCACGCTGTGTCTCTTTTATATATTCGAGCTATTTGCAAAATTTCCATGATCTGCACAACAAAACCCAGACATTACTAATGCTTTAATGGCTTAGATTTCCAAATCCCAAAATAATTTAAACTGGTTTTATTACAAAACTAGTGAAGATATAAACTGGAAATAAAGTAGCTAATCTTGAGATTCTAAGGATCTAAATCATCTGTACAGAAAATAGATCTCATCCATGCCTTTACATCTTGAACATCATTCTTTTTTTCTGTTCAGGCTACTGATATATAAATAATTCTCTGTGTATAATCTGTGTTAAATATACACAGTCGGTGTTAAGCATAATACAAAGAAGGGTTTCCACCTAAATGCAAACACTGAAAACAGCTATACAAAACATTAATTGATTTGTTTTGAATTCATATTTGACAGTAACAAGTATTGAGCAGCTTTTGCTTTGTTACTGTAGGTGTTGTTAATGCACTTTCCACATCCATTTAAATGCAAATCCTCATGCAAGTAATCATGTGAAGGGGAAAAAAGGAGTATGTTCAGCTGAAGGCAAAGCTGGAAGGATAATAGGCAAATATGAGCAGAGTGTCAGTGGAGGGCTTTACAATAAAAAACCTGTTTGGAATGCCAATGAAAACACAACTGAATTGAAAATATCTGAATAGAATATTACACCACAGTAGAATATATACATGATTTCAATAAAGTTATTTTTTAAAATTAAATTTATGTATATTTTATAGATATATATGCATGTATATTTCTAGGTTGGATATATATTTTTTCAAACATGTAGTACTCTATTCATGGATTCATGTCAGCACCATAAACACCATCAACAAACTATTGGCTAAAGGCAAATATTTGTTATTTCAATCTGGAAGTGGAGAAGAAGAATCATTAAACAGACTACTGTATAACCAAATAATGCTTTAGGGTGCAATTTGTGCAGAAAACAGGAAATGAACTGGGACTTAATAAGCATAATTAAACTAGAGAACAGCAATTTTAGACCTATGTACTCCAGGGAAGTATGATCTTAGAAGAAATAGTAGTTTAGACATTTCTCAAGGCCACTTAAGTAGCTAAAAACCACAAAGCCCTCTACTGTACTAGAACATAGAAATAAGCTTCTTGTCCACTAGTACCTTTTAAATTTTTCCAGCTTAGCCTGCTCTGGGTTGTTTAGCCTGCGTGACATGCAATATATTATCATGGATAGGGATAGCACTACAGCTTTAATGCACTGTGAGCTTCCTGATGTACCACTGACTCATTTGACAGCAGGATCACGAGGATAAAGCCTTGAAATATTGTTCAGCCCATATGCTGAAAGACAGTCATTAGTCTGGAGACAAGCACACCTCAATAATGTGTTGGGTCTCTTTGAATGAAGTGCATTGAGTTGTTCCTTTACAGGCAAGAGAAAAATAAACTGTAGACATCAGACCATGTGTGTACCTCTATTTCTGTCCATCGGTTCAAGTACAAGTCTGTCTTATGTCCATCAAAATGACGAGATCTATAGGTGGTTTACAGGTTGCAAAACATTTTGCTCTTTCTTTTCTTTTTTTCTGAAACAGCTCCAGATGAGGTTTAGACTGATTGAGGAAAAAAATTCTTTACTGAAAGGGTGGTCAGGCATTGGATTGATCAGGGGACTGGTGGAATCCCGTGTGGATCTGGCACTTGGGGATGTGGCTTAGCAGTGAACACGACAGTGCTGGATAAACAATGAAATTCAAGGCCTTTTTCAACCCTAAGGATTCTATGATTTTTTTCCTGGTTCCTGACCAAAGAATGGTGGTGGTAGCTGTAGAGGGAATCTTCTGTCTCAGGTTTGAAGCCTGAGAGGAGACGGAAGAGAGGGACAAAACATTGGTAACCAGTTTGGTTTTCATATAAGATAGGGATGAGCGAAAATAGAGCTTTCATCCTAAAGCAAGCCTCAGAAAATGAATGTCAGATATGACCCTCTATAGTGAAAGATATTTTCCATTGCTAGTCACAGCAAAATCCCTTACTGATTAGAGCTGTTGGTAGTCTCCTGCAAAGGGTGTGCAAGAGAGACATTGTGGCATTCCAGTCAGAGACATTTGTAAATCAAATAAATAGCAGTAATATTGGTTTTTTTCCACCTTCCTTCCTATTGCCATGACTTTTTGCTGTTCTCCTTCTAGATCAGATAAGCACTAATCAAACTATTAGAGTTAAGTGAATAATTTACAATGAATAATTTAGCAGATGAATTTCCCTCTTTTCCTGACTATTGAATATTGCTGAGGAGATCATCATCTCCACTAACATATTCATTATTCTAATTTATTCTCAAAAAGTACCCCATGAAAGCTTCTGTATACTTGGTACTCAGTATTTCCTCTATGTGTTGCCTGTCTGTGACTGATCAAACAAATCATGTGATGTTGACACAGTTGCTTGACTGGGTAAACACTATACAACCTATCAAAAGGAGATCTAATAATTTATATTTAATTTGATTACTACTTAGAAAATAATTTTCTGTTAAAAATCTGCAAAAGAAAAAGCTTGTCTGTCTTATCAACCTTCGATGAACTGAAAAGATTTTTGGTTTTGAATGTTGCTTGTGGGTGTGTGTCACCAACCCTAGATAGGAAGTGCAGAATATTCTGCAAAGTCTGAAGACTCTTATTTTCATATTTTCAACTGCAATGATTCCTCATTGTGTGATGCACAAGCTGTATTTGCATCATGGTTTTGATCTTCTCTCTGTCTTCTCATGAAGTAAGATCTCATAGTACATACTGATAACATTATTTAAATTGATTTGTGTATATTTTCTTTTGAGTCTCACTGCAGATGTGTAGAATAACCGCAGAGTGAACTGATATAAGCACTTGATAGACTGTGTAAGAGGCATTCCAAAACAAAAAGAAAAATTAAATTGATTAATAAATAAAACAAAACTAAAACAAAATAAAACATCTCTGGATGCAATCAGTTGAATGGGTCTGTAACTGGTCGCAAAATCATAAAAGATATCATTGAAAGCCATTGCAATTATATGGTTTGAAACTATCCCTAAAATATGCCCTAAAACCTTCCTGAATGTAACTATATCAATAAAAAAGGGGAAAAAAAAATAAAGGCAGAACTCTGTTTTTAGAATCTGGTATTTTCTTTAGGTTTTTTATAAAACTCAAAGCTCTTAATGGATAAATAGAAAGCTTGTATCCAAACCCTTTCTTAGGGCATATAAATATTCTTAAACCACTTCCTACTGTGAAGATCAAAACAGAGAATCCACTGGCTTACCCAGAACCTTATAAGGATGGTGCTGTAGGCTTACCACTGCTGATCATTGAGCAGTGCCACAGCTGAAGCAAAACTTCCACCTCTTTCCAAGACACGTTTCAGTTTCCCAAAATTGATCAACTTCCTAAAATTGATTCTAAAACAGATTTGCCAGCCATGCCTGCCAAACCAAACTATCCTGAACTGATTTAAAACATACTTAAAATTACAAATAACACAGCATATTGTTTTTCCCAGTCAATAATTTTTCTGTGAAACAATACTCACTCCATGCTAGATGATGCCTAAAATGCTGATTTTTGACATAATTGTGACCTAACACACAGGAAGATCTTGGTATTTTCTAAATATTCTAGATTAAATACGTTGTCTCCTGCAATGAAGCTGTGCCCTGTATCAACTGGCAATCCTGAAATGAGTTCATTTATTTTCCAAAATAGGATTCTGGAAACACTTATGCTGCCCAGGGCCAAAAGTTTCAGCCAGACAGGAAGGGTTTCTGCACTCCGGGTTTCTCACGAATCTTCCAAAATATAGAGTTGAAAGCCATTGGCTGGAGTTTCTACGGTTGGCTTCAGATGGAAAATCTATAGATTATTTTTAAATACTATGTTTCCTCTTCTATGGGAAAGCCTCAAATGTATCATTTGTGTTCCAGGGTGGGGCGATTCCATCCCCTCTCCTACTCCCCTCCCAAATTCAGAATTTCTTAAGAAGTGGGAAGGTCAACTTTTGACTTTGTCATTTATAGGCAGCTGATGTCTGTGCTTTTATGCCTATGAATCAGCCAGTTCCTTCACACAGGAACAACTCAAACTGTTGTGTGGAGTTAACAACCCCAAGTTGTTAACTCTGCTTTCTCTAACAGCCCATCATAGTGATCTCAAGACCAACCATGCTGTGCTTTTGCAGATTTCAGACTTATAGAAGTTTGTAGAAACATCTTAAATGTTACAGGTCAAAGGATATATATATCACAAAGAAACCTCATCAGAGCTATTCTGTTTCAAATAAACAAGGATGTTTATTCGGGAAACTAGATATTCTCATACTTTGTGAAGCCATATTTTGAAGTGTTTGTGATGTCACATTCCCTTCCAACACAAAGGAGTCAGCCTCATGGGCTGCACCCATCTCAAACTGACTGTACAATGGTACAATTTATTCCCTTTACAGTTTACAAAAGCAAGTTCATCAATCTCCTTATCTCCTATTCCCACACAATTTTCATTACCAAAATGGTTGGGAAATGCAGCACTAATTTAGACAAGCTCTCTGTTACTCTGCATCCTAGTTCATGGCAAAATGCTCTGTTCCAACAATGAAACTTAATAATGAGCCATTTAGCGAAGATTTTTAATGGCCTAATCAAGAATGCTGTTAAGGATCTCCAAAAAGGCATATCCAAGCATGCAGTGAACCCTGTGAATCTTTTGTTAGCTTCTCTACAGGCTGCCTCCTCCCCTTGCCCAAAATAAAATTAAAAAAAAATAAAATTAATAAATAAATATTTTTTAAAATGCTGAGACTGTTTCACTATAGTTGTGGATCCTTTTTAATGTCTCAATAGAATTTGCATTACAATTCAATTGAGTTTGTAATAAACATAGTGACAGTGTAGATCTATTACAAAGTATGAACCATCAGAGTAATCTACTCCAAGTCCTAACATATAGTCAGCTACACACTTAGAACATGAAATATGATTTTGCAGCTAATTTCATCCCTGCTTATTGAAAAAAACATTTGCTCTAAAAGTTTTTACCTATAGACATGTTGCTGCCATTGAAGTAAAGGAGATTGCTGTTATTTAACCTTGGAGAAAAAAGCATGAGAGAAAATACGTTCTCATTAGTTTTCAGCTGAGCAAAAAGACAAGACAATGTAAATAATAGTACTGAGTTTGTCAGTGGCAGCATAAGTATCCACAGGTCTCAATCAGATTTTGTTTAAATCAAACTTCTGTTAAAATATAGTAGAAGAACAAAATTGTAAATTATACTTGTTTTCAGGTGCAAACACATGCACTCCATTCATCAGAACTCAGCCAGTGGTGCCAAAAAGATTTCACAATCCTAATCACTGAGATCAATACATTGCTATTCACACTGTGTTACAGTTTCACTTTAATATGCCAATTTTTTGCTGTGTTTTGTTTAGTTTTTTTTATTTTGTTGGGGTTTTTTTAATGCTTATCCAGGGATAGTGTTAACACACATCAAAAGGGATTTATTCCATGCTGTATTGAACAGATGGCAGCTAGAGGACTGTGTGAGTAAAAAAGAATATAGCTGTGGGGCATGTGCTTGCTGATATTAGCTGAACTAACAGTTCTTAGGCTCCATTATGTGTCCATGTGCTTGAGAATGTTGGTTTATTCTACAGTTCAGCAAATCATTCAGATGTAAGCTAGATGAAACATTCCTCTCCATCAAAGGAATTCTGAAATTAAAAAGGAGCTGTTTTAGTTAAACCATTACTTTGCTGTCATTTTGAGTTCACCTGCACTTATGTTGAAGGTCAACATAGGAAAGCCACACGTCCAGACATATAAATGCAAACAAAGATTTCAAAGTCTTTTTTTGCTGTTTTCAGTAAAGCTTTTTGTTTTCTTTTGTTTTATTTTGGCTTTTGTTTCCACTAACTCTTCTTCCACACTCCAGGCACCTCTCTGCTAAGCAGAGGACCAGATAAACCGGGACTGTACACAATGCTCTCCCTTATTTTTTGATGATAAAGCTGTTGCAGCAAGTACTGTAGTATGAGGGAAGTGCTGTATTCACCCTTACATACAAATGCACAAAAACCTCAATACCTGACATACAAAAAGGACAGAGAAGCACCATTGTGTTAGACAGGGCTACATCAGACTATACAATCTTACCTGGAATCTTGTCCTAATAATATTATAATATAAATTTTTGATCAGGAAATTAAAAAGGGCTTAGAGAATGTAGAAATCAGCCAATTTAAACCAGCCACCTTTAAAAATATGCACTTTTGATGTAACTCATGAAGAGTGAAATTTTTTTAAAACATGTCCATTGCCTGGAGGGATATAAGTTAGTGGTTCAACTATGAAGGAATTAGACATTAGGCATCCCTTGTCATATCATTGCCATGCTTTATTTTATGTTAGCCCACGGCATCATTTTATTCTGTTATTTACATGGGGAAACCTCATAAGCTTTTGGCTCTGAACAAGCTTCAAGCCATGATGGAGAACTTACTTTTGTGTTTTACTGATGCAAATAGGATTCCACAGAGTCATAGAATCATAGAATGATTTGGATTGGAAAGGACTATTTATGGTTCAAATTCCCCTGCCATAGGCAGGGACATCTTTCACTAGACCAGGTTGCTCAAAACCCTGTCCAATCTGGCCCTGCACTCTTGCAGTGCAGGAGCATCCACAACTTCTCTGGACAACTTGTCCCAGTGCCTCACTATCCCCAAAGATAGAATTCTGACAAAGGATTTCTTCCTAATATCTAATCTAAATCTACCTCCCTCAACTTAAAGCCATTCCCCCTTCTCGTGTTACTACATGCCCTTGTAAAAAGTTCCTCACCAGCCTTCTTGTAGACCCCATTTAGGTCTTGGAAGGTGCCATGAGTTCTGCCTGGAACCCTTGTCTTCTCCAGCCTGAATATCCCAACTCTCTCATCATGCTTTTGTAAGACAGGTGGTACAAGCACCCTTATCATCCTCATGGTCTCCTCTGGATTCATTTCAAGAGGTCCATGTTGTTCCTGTGCTGGGACCCCACAGCTGGATACAGCCCTGCAGGTGGAGTCTCACCAGGGCAGAGCAGAGGGATAGAATCCCCTCCCTCCCCTGCTGCCTACACTGCTTTGGGTGCAGCCCAGGACACATTTGGCTTTCTGGGTTGTGACACATTGCTTTCTGCAATTGCTGGCCTTTCTGCTCATTGCAGAGACTTATTGAACTCCTCATTGACCAACACCCCCAAGACCTTCTCATTTTCTTTCATTTCCATTAACCATCCTCCTACCAATTCCTGTCACACGGCAAGCTTACAAATTTCTTGCAAGGTACAAATTAAAAATCAGAATAACAATAACAACTTTAGCTTTTGAGTGCATCATTCAGCCAGGACTGTCAGACTTCACACGAGTATGGATTCCTTTAGATAGGGTTATTCTTAGGTTGGAACACTCAAAGGCTGGATTGGAACATCTGCGACTTCTGTGTGCATGTATTAACTTTTTTCACAACTTCCTCCATAAAAAACTGGCTTCAATCCAAATGCACAATTGTATCATTACACCAAATCACTTGGCTCAGACTCTTTTACCTAGAATTTGCCTCAGCTTGCATGCCATACCTACTGTGCACACACTACATACTAGAGACAGAAGGAAAAATCTTTCACTTGTGCTGTTGTGCAATGTGCCATAATTGAATGCAAACAATTGAAAGTCTGTTCCACACTAGCTTGCTCACTATTTCCATAGCACCTGAATTAACTGTGCGGATGCTATCACACAGCAGTTCACATTTCAGGGTAAACAATCTTACAATATCCAAAGGTGAATCTTTCACATGATGGTCTACCTCTGTTGTCAATACTGCACCAGTCCTCACATGTCTCTATTGCTGCAATGTTTTTTAAACTGAATCTTTCTGCAAGCTGCTTAACAAGTGAGAAATTATTTTAGCCAGTCATCTCTGCAGGTTCTCTCAGCTGCCTAGTGGCATGCCTGACAGACCTGGCGGCTTTATTCTTATGTGAAATACTTTCTTCTTCTTTCTTTGGTGACCCTTAGAGAGGACGGTTATTAATCTCTGAAAAATCTTCACACATCATCTATATTTTTCATTAAATAGATTGTACTTTTCTAAACCATTTGTGTCCAGATGTTCTTGATACATGCATATAAGACTTCTAACATATAGTAATCAACAACTCTTGATTTCTAACTTTTATTTCTATAGAGTCATTTTATTTTTCCACATATCAGCCCATATAAGCAGGGGCTTGGAAAGGACTTTTTAGTTAATTTTCCTCCTTTTGTTGGTGGTGGTGGTGGCTTTTTGTCTTTATTTTTCATCCCACTCTCATGTGACTCTTAATTGGTTGTACAACCTGTTTACAAGGTAGGTCCACAGCCATTTCAAGTCAACAGGATTTTTTTTTAATGAAGGGCTGTAAAATTTATAGCACATTCAAGTAGGATGTAGTATAACTTCACATACAAACTTGCACATATATTTGAATTCAGAAAAGTAAAATTTATCTTGCAGGTGTAGATGGGATTAGAAAATGCAATTTTAAAACCTTGATACTGATATCCATGCTTTTTAACAAGCTGTGTATTTAGCTGGTATAGGTTAGCAAGCATAAACATGTATCTTTTTTGAAGCTATGGTGTGTTTCATGACACAATGAATGGCCAATATCATTGTACTGTGTTTGATCATTTTTTATTAGAAACTTCAAACAGCTTGTATTCAAACAATACAAACTATCATTGTATGAGAAACTCTGCAAAAGAAAAAAAAAGATAAGCCACACCACTCCCTAAGTATTACTTTAGGAAACTGTATTCAAGGTCAAATATGTATCTTCCCTAAATTAAATTGAAAGGCTCCTTTGTATTTTCAGTTCATACAAGTCAGGGATCATTCCTTTTTAGCTCAGTCCTTCTGGACTTGCACGCCTGCACAACTAAACAAAAACATTCTGTGGCAAAAGAGAGATGTGGATGGGTTTTTGTTGCTTGTTTTCAATAGCTGCTCTGGAACAAAATACATATAAAAACTGAAAGAATGTCAGAAGAATGTGGAAAGTGTAAAACATGGTGTTCAGAAGGAGATGCAAAAATAAACTGAAAAGTCATGTGTTCAATGACTTAGCTACTTGTATATTTAGCCAGAAATGTACAACATTTTCTGGTTCTATTAAAACATTCATATTTGTAGATGTTTCTAAATATATTTGTAGAACTGGAATTTGTCTTGTTTGTAGAACTGGAATTCCTACCTTCATTGTCAAAAGTCTTTTTATACATTGTCTGAGAAATTAATATATCAGAGTCTTTCAATTATATGAATACAATAGTGCTGTCAGGCTCTCTTGAGTTCTGTGTTCTGTTACTGATCATGGTCTGTTACATCTGCTGTGGGAAGAAGTATGAGAATGAAAGCTACCATAGCTCTTCCTCCTTGTATTTGTTGTCAGCTTGCGGATGGATGGACATGGACCACTGTATGTAATCCTCCATTCTTCATAGGCATTCTGGTAAATCCCTCTTCCAAGGGGGAATGTATCTAAGTGTTACATTTTCATATGGCATACATTAATATTTTTGTCATTTAAGATAACTAGTACTGGTAAGTTCCATTGTTCCTCACACCTTATTCAGCTTTAAGCCTGGTAGGTTTTTTTGTGGTTGTTAACTCTTACGTTGTGCTAAAGATGGATCTTCATACCTACAGTCTCTGTGTCATTCAGCATTTCAGAGGCTTCTGTTACATTTTGCATTCATTCATTCCTCTTTTCTGATAACAAATTTTGGTTCTCAGTCTACTCAAGATGTATTCATATGAAAGTTCTCATCTCTGATTATCTTCTTTATACTTTTTATTGTATCCAGTCATGTAGCTCAATATTTTCACATTTCAGGCAGCTTAAAATGCTTATTTTTACAGCTCTACAAACTCATGTAATTTCTTGTATTTAGCTTACCTGAAAACCAGATTATTCTGAAACATATAGCAGTGGAAAAATGTTGGAGAAAAAAAAAAAATTGAGTCTATCTTGGAGAAATATCTTGGAAACTAGCAGTGGCTTAGCATGTCTAATATTTTTACCTAGCCTGCTGTGTGTAAGACAGCAACACATGTGTTAGATAGTGATTAGTCTGTATCACTTTTTATAAAGTAGACCAACTAATGTTTTTATATGTGAAAAATAATCTTATTTTAAATCTATTTATCAATAAATACCATATGAAACTTGGCATAAAGTAATTTGGTTAAAAGATGGATGATTTGTAATGATGGTTTTGCATATAATTTGTATTTCTTAAATTACAAAGGTATACTTCAAAATAAGAAAGCTTAAGTTTTCCTCTCTATTGATATGGTTTCTACATGTATGGCACTGTGTAGTCTCTTCACCTCTTCGCAAACATTAACATAGGTGTCTTTACTATGTCTCTGTCATTTAAAATCATAATTTTCCATATTTTGTAAACAAGAATATTTAGGCATCTAATTATGTAACTTCTCAAGCTGTTAAGGGTGTCAACATGCAAAAGTTAAGACTCAGTGAGGTCACACTATGTGATTTCCGCAGGATCAAGCTATGAGCAGAAAAACAAGCACCAGAGTTTGCCAGGCAGACAAAGACATATGTAATCTTCCTTTCTAGGCATCGTCTTCTACTTGAGACAATATATATATATGCTATGCTTTGAACCCTTTCTTGAAAAACCTCAGTCTTCAACTTATTGCTGACTCCAAATGCAGCTGCCCTGATTTTCCAGATTTTGAGCTTATCTTTGGAAAAGACTTGTTTTGCTGCATCATGCATCAGACAGCTGGGGGGAAGAAAACTTTGCCTGTCAAGGGAAACAAAAATCTATCAAAGATTTAAACATAGGCTTAAGTGTAGCCAAAGACAAGCAAAGAAATGAGCGAAGCCAACTGCAAGTACTGGGGTTTTTTTGCTTCTGACTTAATGGGATTTCAGCAGGCAATTTAAGATGTACTTATTTGGAGTCAGTGGATTGCTAATCAGTGGGATCTATATATACCATGTGGGAGAATGGGAGGTTTGTCTTCCCAAGTCCCCATTACCCATGCTGGGGGCCTCCTCTCCTGGAGATGGCAGAACACCTACCTGTCCATAGGAGGCAGTGAATTAATTCCCTGTTTTGCTTTGCTAGTGTCCATGGCTTTGTTTTCCCTGTTAAACTTTCTTTGTCTCAACCTGTGACTCTTCCATTTTTTATCCTCCCAATTTTCTCCCCGATCCCACAGGTGACACAGTGAGCAGGCAGCTGACTGGGGTTGGCTGCTGGCTGGGGTGAAACCACAACACACAGGTTCAATCCTAAACAAATTTTGAAGCAAGGAGACATGTCTAAGGATATTATGCAAATGTAATTTGTAAGGATTGCATTTTATTGATTATTAATTAAAAGGAACCACGCAAATTTCTAATAATTTCACAGAAGAGTATGAAATGTGTTCTTTCTAGAGCCTCCAGCACCATACTCAGAGGGGCAACTTTGGCTATATCTACCACTTTCAATCATAAACATTATTTAATTACATGAGTTATATAATTGTATGGTCTAATGCATCTCCTGAAGTTGAGTGCACTTATGATATTAGATTGCTTTAGGAACCAAGAAAGGCAAATATCATTTTGAAACACATAAAATTCCAGCTATTGATGGACATCTCTGCATTTTTTGCTAACAAAACACTCATTATCCTACGCTATGTGTTCTGCAAGACTATGAATGTAGGAAACTGCATAATCCTGCAACTGTGGAATCAACATAAATTCTTAATCTATTTCTCTGCAAAACAAAAAATGTGTTGTTTTGTCACTGTAAGACAAAAAATGTTTTATTGTAAAGATGTAGTGTGGAAAAGTACAAAAAACTAGCAATACAGTGACTGTAGACTAAGAATGTCTATCCACTGAAATTCTTAGAGAAAGAAAACCATTGTGCGTTGCATTTATTTTACTGTAATATTTGACAAGGGAAAAAATACATCCTCAACTGACTGTTGTTTTACTGTTGGTAAAAACAATGACTAACTTAACACTAATAAAGTCTTCCAACAGTGTCTTTTTTGTGTTTTTTTAACAAAAAGCAGGAGTTGTGTGCTGTTTGATGGGATGTAAAGGAGGTGCATCCACCCCCCGATTGCAGAGCTGGCATTTGGGAACAAAAAAGAGATTCCACTTTGCTGTGTAATCAGGGGCAGAGAGTGGGGAGGGGGTAGGGTGGAGCTCCTTTGTGCTAGGTCAGTGTATTTCTTCTCTGAGAGTCAGGGAAGTTAAGGTGTCTCTTGTTTGTGATGGTGATATTCTTCCCTTTGTGTTTTCTAAAAATAAAACTTGCACAAGATCTCTTAAGCCTACAGTAGATGTTTCTGCCCTTCCAGCACCTTAGTAATACTTTTTGGGGACTGAATCCTTTCTTAAAAATCTTTATTATGTGATATTTTTACTGTAAAGAGAAACCTTGTTTGTTGGACAAAAGGGCTTTCTCTTTTCTATTTGTTTATGATAGGGCAATTAGACTTCACAGGAAGGTTCTCTAATAATTACACAAAGCAAAGGGAAAACCTTAATTAAATTTTAATGATGAGTACAACTGTGCTGATTAGGATAATGTGGTTGTTATATCCTACCACAAGACTTTTTGTTTATATTGTATGCTGCTAGTACTTATGAAGCTTATCTCAAAGTTTTATTTATCTGAATTTGGTAATCTCTGCTGTTATATTAATTACAAACTTCACTAATACTGTCCTCATCACTATACCTCATCACTAATATAACCCATGTTCCTCAAAATGCACAATTATAAGAATGACAAACAATATTTCTATAAAACAGGCAATAATTTTCTCATGCAAGTTTTAGGAGTTCAGTGACCTTAAGTATATTGTACTTCACATTTGAGTAAATGAATTGTCCAAAATTGTGACATGGATGTTGTCTGAAAGGTTCTTTTGCTTCCTTTTGGTAAACTGACCAGATATCTCATAAGCTGTGTGGGCTGCAGGACTTGATCTCTTCTTCTGTGACAATCATTGTAATAATTTTGAACCTAGCAGAAATAATTTCAGCACAGGGCCCTGTATGGAGAGACATTTAGACCCCTGAAGACATGATTCAGCCTGCAGAGATGCAGTGCAACAGCACATCTGGTAAATTGTGATTCCCAGTAACTAGGCAGGCACCTGAGCCATATGGGTTATCCATGAGGTGGGTAAATTAAGAGAAGTTGAAAGTCCAGAGGCAGTCCTCAAGAAGAGCTAAATACAGGTCTGTTTGCAGAAGTCAGTAGTGCTGGCCTGTGGCTTTGGTATCTTCATATTTCAGATGTACAGGGACCTGTTTTCTGGAATGGCAACAGCAGCCTCACATGAGAAACATGATGAGTCACACCAGTGAGATACTGGATTACCTTCCTCTGATAAAGTAAAATTCTTATATAGAAAAAAACCACATGTATAAAGTCAGCAAGAGCAAAGCAGAAACTTGTTCAAAAACTGCCCCTGACAGTGCACATTGGGGAGAAAAGCAGTCTGTAGACTGGTAGTCGTGTCTGTGGCAGCAAAACCTCTGCAATATATAAGCAAATTAAAGCCAGGACTTCAATATCTGGCACAAAGGGCATCAGAGGGTGAGGTCTGACATTAGTTTTAAGCATGCAGTTATGAAGTAACAAACTGTGGAAAATGAATACATCATCCAAGGCTTTACCCTGGGTGCTATGAGCCCAAGCACTTTATAGCTTATATCAGGCTGAGGTTTCCACATTGCTTACTGGAGCATCAAAAGCACATGCAGCTACAACTTGAACACTCAGATGTAGGAGATCAATGCACATTTCTTATTTTCACTCCTCTGTGGAAAGAAATGAATGGAGTACATGGTAACTTTATGTCTGGCTGTGGGTAAGAAAGTATAGAAGCATCAGTGCTGTATCAAGGGAAAGGACATCTGAGAGGCAGAGTCTTAACTTATGATGTGCACCTATCCCTTTTGCATCAATATCATGACTATCTCCTTCCCCTTCTGTTTCACTTTTGAGGTTCCCATCTGCATCGGCAGGTAGCTTGGGCAATATTTCTTGAGTACCCCAATGCAAATGATCACTGGTAAAATTTTTGCCATCTTAGTATTCCAGATAGGTAATGACACAAATTATGGCATCATTCAGCATCCATTTTCGTTGTTCTGCCATGTCATTAGAATATCAGTCGGTTCTCAGCTGGCTCCACCTTCTCTGCAATTACTTTGAATGGATCTCCTGCAGAGTGCTGCTTGCTGAGGTACATGCAAATTGTGGCCCACTTGGGGAGAAGGCTGTACCAATGCAAGTGTAAATTACAAAATGCATCAGAGATTTATTTGGCTGATGAACTTTTTTGCACTTTAAGGTGGCTGAAGGCAAACAGCTTTGCAGTGTCAACGATTTGCCACAGCTCTCAGTCCCTCATGTAGGATGTGATCCTCCAAGAGAAAGAAGTATGAGTTAGCAGGGACAGAAACAAATAGTTTTGGATGAACAAAGAGTTCAGTCTTTGTAATCTAGTATTTCAGATTTCAGTGACAAAGGTATGGAGGACAACTTGGGGTCTTTATTAAAGGACATCTAAAGAAATAATGAAGCATGAAGAAGTGATGTGATCAATAGATTAGCTCCAGTTTGCATTTGTTAAAATTCTCACCTAATTGCTTGCTTGGGTCTGGCCATGGCCTTAATTGCATACTGGTATGTCACTTTTGAACTCTGCTCTGTTAATTTTAATTGTAAACAATGCACTGCCTTTTAAATATTTACTCCAGTTTTCCTTCTTTTCTGTCACAACTGAACCTGTGCCTCCCTGACATATCATAGAAGGAAATGTTTTTTCCCTGTTGTGCCTGGTGACTTCTTCTAAGCCAAAAGTTAGAAGTTCCTAATGGCCTAGGCCTAACGCTGGCCCTAGAAGCATCACTACTACTTACAATGAGCAGAAAAGGTGACTCACCAAGTATGGAACCTGTTTAACACACCTGCGAGCACATGCACACCCTATGTCCAAAATATTTCAAAACACCGTGACAGATAGAAATTCTCTGAACAGCACACAGCAAATGTTGCAAAATTTGTGGATTAGGATTTTTTAACATTGCCCACAGACCTTACAGGATAGTATTGCACCAATAAGGTCCTTCAGCTTAATATAAGCAAGGAACACATCTTTCTATCCATTGGGTAGCATTTACATTTATTCCCTTGTATGTCATACAGAACCATTAATCATTATAGCAGCCTCTCTACCTCATAGGAGATGTAGGGCAATGATAATGTTTTATGTGTGTAATTAAGTCTGCAGCAGATGTGTAGTTTCCAAGACTACTGCCATTAGAGTATTGACAGGATTCAGAACAAATTTCAGGCACCAGCTTAGTAATGATTTTAATATGATAATATCCTGTTACTCATAAACACAGAATATCCAGACCTTTAAGTTTTACGTAAGTGTTTTTTGTTAAGGCTTTCAGAGCACTAGTGAAAAGGATTATTTTATTCCTGATGCTGCTGTTAAACAAACAGCACACAATTAACTTATCAGCTGGGTATGCATAATTCCTCAATTCTCCATCACACAGTGAAAGTCACCATTTGTGAAGTGAGAGAAGTAATTTATAATGAAAATAAAGGTTATCCAGGGAAAACAAATGATGCCAAACAAGCTGCATATACTTTTAAAGATTTGCTTTCAAAGTTATTCTACCTTTCATTCCCGCTAAAAAGATTGCCTTAACTGGATTCTTGGCAAAGTGACAAATTCAATTACACACCATAATAAAATTAAGGGAAGTAAAAAATCCTCTATTTTTTTTCACAAGGCAACACTTTTGCATTGCATATAGCTCTTCAGTTGAGGAAAGACAGGGCTACTACTCCTACATTTTTAAATCATTTTTCCTCATTGAGTTTTCTTTTTTTGTTACTGTACTATTCCTCATTTTGCCAGGAGATGAGTGCACATGTGAGCCCCTCCACTTTGAAGGCTACACTTTCCATGGACATGATTTTTCCCACTTTTTTTTAAAAAAGTATATGCTTTCTAAAATGCATAGAAGTGTGAACTGGTGGCAGTCCTTCCTAATTTCAAATCACGTAATATGCAATACATCTCCTAGCTAATATGCAGCTGATATGTCTCCTTATAGAGTGGCAGAACATATTTTGTAATTAGTTTGGACTAATTTGATTCTACAGTTTGATGGAATTAATGAATGTATTAACCAACATCCCTCAGTTTGGCAGACCTCTGTCAGACTTGCTCCTCAGAAATAAATGTGGACCAATATAAAAAAGATTTTACCTTCATTGGCTTCACAGTGTGCTTGTTAAAAATGATACATAAGTACAAGTTCTATTCTTTCTACTTCACAATTATGGACACTGCAGAGTGGGGGAAGTTGTAGGTTTTCACACTTTGCTTTCCAGTTCTCTATGCCAGATGAACACAAGAGATGGAGGGAATCAACAACTTGTGTTCAGGATAGGACCCAGGTAAGAGGACTACTCATTGGAGAAAACTCCAGGAAGCTCTTGTGGACTGTAAACACTGCCTACTCACCACTTTTACCTGTGCACAACTGTGCAGCTTTTTCAAACATGGAACTGAAAACACACAGACATTCTATAGGACTTGGCAGATCTGCTGCTTATATGCCACATGTGGCAAAAGTTGGTGGGAAGGAATTCCAGCCCCACTGTGAGCTGTCTCCACTTCTGATTTCTGCAATGCAGCCATGATTCACTTCAAAGTGCCTGCTTCTCAGCTCCTTCATTGCCCTGAAAAGCACTGAACACAGTATCCTGTTGGCACTGGGATGTTTTCACCGCTTGATCTGTCTCTCCATCACTACCTCAGGTGCAGCGAGAGTGAAAGGGTGTGTGCCTCTGTGGACAGGGGTAAGACTCAACTGCACACACAGCAATAACCCCTCTATGTGAATGCTGTGGCTGAATGCTTTAGGTCTGCTTAGGAAACACAACTTTGGTAGGATTTCTATTAATTTTAATTGTACCCTCTCACTGCTCTGTGTGAGACATTTTGACCTATTTACTTGTAATTGTCTCAAAGCTATTTTGCAGGACTAAAAACTGGATTGTCAATGTTATTCATACTCATGATGAAGGTGCTCTCAGCAGGAGGAGGTCTCTTGGTGGCCTCTCCAAAAGCAGGATATTCATCCAGGAGACACTGCGAATATATAACAAGTTTCATCAGCTGTGCTAGATATTCTTATATATTACCTGACACTTGTCATCCTTGATTTGATTGAAAGAGGATTTTTCCCTCTTACATCTTCTTCTGCAGAAGTAGTAACTACAATATGATTTCCAATATGCTGAAATACTACTACTACTACTACTACTACTACTACTACTACTACAGTTCACATCACCTAAATGTATGTTTTATGGAGAATTTAAATTAGCAATAACACTTTGCAGTGTATGTATTTATTACTTTTTGATTATCTTTTGTTTATATAAAACAAGAGTCACTCCATATTTCAGGGTCTTTTTCCACATAGTCTATAACTATAAGTTCTCTGTGTATATTGAATTGCTGTTAACAACATAATTAACTGTAGGGGTTTTTTGGTATTAAAATGGTGAAAGAAAAGATAATAAACATGTTGTCAGAAATGTTTAGAATTCCTGAATTCTGTGATTAATATCTGTGAATCTGTGAGTAGCTGCTTGCCAATTTGTTCCAATTAAAATGTGAAAAAAGGTTATTCATTATGAATAGCACAATTATTACATACACTGCTCCTTTCTCTCTCTCCCTCTTTTTTTTTTTTTTTTTTTTTTTTTTTTTTTTTTTTTTTTTTTTTAGGTGAGACTGAAGCTAGTTTCTTCATTAAAGAAGCAATACGTAGCAAGGTTGGAGTTGGTGCCACATTTTATCCTATGTAAGTAATTTTGTTTAAAACAAGCAAATTAAAATATGCAAACCAAAATATTAGCTCCATGTTCTGTCTTTACTCATATAAAGAAATTAAAAGGATTGCAACTGGTCAAATCAAGCATCTGTCCAACAAGCAGGAGTTAGCATAAGGTGCTCCAGGGAGAGATATAGCATACTTTAGCACAGCGGACCTACAGCACAGTGTAGGTTCTTGTTTCTGGCAACTCATGGACTAGAGATTCTTATTGGAAGTTGAATCAAGATCCTAATTTTTAATAGTCACTGAGTAACCTAATTCTGTGATTTTGTTCAAATCTGTCCTGATATTCTTTTATGATCAAGGCCTTTGCAGTTCTCTGCATAAATTAATAGGACAATGTTTGTTGTAAGTAGTATAGAGGAAAAAAAAAAGTAATTTTTGTTTCTTTTGAAATTATTGCCTAGGATTTCCATTAAATGTTTCCTATTCCTGGTATTACCAGAAATATAGGGAAGCATTTCCTTTTCTCATTTTCAATACTGTTTATTATCTTGCGGATATCTGTTCATCACATTTCTCCAGACTTGTCTCTTATCCCACAGAACCTTCCAAATCAATTAAATTTCTGTGTTTAAAAATAGCTCCATGTGCCTGAGAATCCCTGGTGTCTCTTCCCATGAATCCTCCTCAGACAAGGTGACCATACATATATTTAGGAATCAAGATTAGTGTTTTTAAGTGTATTCAAGGATTTATACAGTAGCAAAATGCACTTCTTTGTTTTGCTCTCAGTTCTTCATATGCGGCCATTCCTTTTGCCCAGTTGATGGTTCATAGTATTCATATCTGATTTGTGTTGGAAGTGTTGAGTTAATGCTGGCAAAAAGGCTGGAGCAATAGGAAAAGACTGCATGAGTGAAATGTTCACCTTCCCAACACTTGAGAGATGCCTGAGTTCCATCAGCTCCTGGGAGTGCTCCCCAGACAGCAGTCAGTAAACTCTTACAGAACGAATCAACAGAGGAGCTGTAAGTCTGCAATGTGTGATGAATGAAGAAGCAGGTGGAAGATGCCAGGAATGAAAATAAGCCACAGAAACCAAGCACCAACCTAGACCCAGGCTATTCCAAGGTGGTTCAACTGAGTAATTTTCTCCTCTTTCCCTCCTGGGTTTGTGAAAAGCAGGTTTCATTATCTAGCCTAAGCTGTTCTGCAGAATCATGTCATGCAGAATGAACCCAACCAGTACTGTTAAGGATTTTCTCCTGAGTGAAAGAATGAATATAATCTAGTTTATTTCTCTGTTATGGTTGTCTTTCTTTTCCACATCAAATATGTAGTAGTTCCACAAGCTCCCTAGACATGTTCTTGGTTCTGATGTACTTAGAAGGAAAGAAAAGGCTTTTTTTTTGCTTTTGATAACTTGTTCTTCAAAACCTTTTCTAGCCGTCTTTATTTTGGGTTCAGATTTGTCTTGTCAGGACTAATAATATTTTATATTCTTTTGTTTTAAATGTATTGTTTCTATATTATTTTTATTTTAACTGCCTCTCTTATAACTACAGCTTTTAATTGTGAAAATAATATTTTTAAAGTATCATTTAAAAAATTATCTCATGAGGCACTGGAACAGGTTACCCAGGGAAGCTGTTGATGCCCCATCCCTTAAAAGTCTGCAAATTCAGGTTGGATGAGGGTCTGAGCAACCTGGGCTAGTGGGAGGAGTCCCTGCTCATGGCTGGAGGATGGAACTTGATGAACCTTTCCAACCCAAAACATTCTACAATACTTTGGAGGAAGAAGAGGATGGGTTTTTTGTAGTTGTATTGCTCCTACAAGCATGGAAATGGGGACACTGCAGCCTTTTATTTCCTCTAGTTTAAAACTCTATTAGTTCTACTGGTTGACTCAGTTTTAGGAGTTTTTTAGTCTTGACGTTGCTTATGAAAGCCTACTGTTAACTAACTACCACACACAGTCTAAAAATGAAAAAGAGAATCCTAGAGAGTCAGATGAAAATAAAATTTAATTTAGTGAGGTCTCTGACAAATAGCCAAGACAAGAACGTAGAAAAATATAGGAGACTATCACTAATTTTTGTCCTTTGTTTTAGCATAGAAGGAAATGTTACAGATGAAGTACAATTTATTTCAAAACAAAAGCATGCAAAAAAATAGTAATAATAATAATAGCAATTTGTAATATAATATTCATTAGCCAGTTCAGGCTAAGAAATACATGACATAAGTAGATCTGTTTTCCTCCAGCAGATAAGGGGGCACCTTTCTTTTATGCAGTCTGCCAGCATACACTGACTACTGGGTTATAACTGATTGCGTGACATGGTTTATTTGAAATCCAACCTCACATTTTTGCCATATACACTTGCCAGTCCTATCAATCATTTCCAACATGAAAGACACATTGTCTAACTCCTGCCCAGCTGCACAGATTTTCATGTTACTAATTTGAATTATTTACAGTGTATGAGCTTACCCTAAGAGCCGTGCAATGCAGTATATTGTTTCCCTCTTGGCAGTGTTTATAGCTGCAAGAGAGGAACTACTGTAATTTTTGAAAATTGACATAGTGTCTATTTATGATGTCTTGTTAGCAAATGCTGAACCCATTTACACTATCACCTGCTTTTAAACTAGATACCATGAGCTGTGGAGAACTGTTGGCTGTTGTGGCATGTGAAGATGTAATTCAGCCTCATGCATCCTCTCTTCCAGAGGAGTTGGGCCAGAGAGAAATGCTCAAGAAATTCCATGCTGTTAAGAAGATTTCGGATTTGCTTTGTCAAAATCTCTGTCATGCAATAAACCATGCATTGAATAATTTATGAGTAAAAATAGTTTTGTTATGTTTTCAAGCTTCTGTCATATCTCACCAAAATACATGGAGCTAAGGCAAAATGGCTCTCCAATTTTAGGGAGATCTCCTATTGCTGACCAAGTAGCAGTGGCAGAAGTAGTGTCTCACAGACCGAATTTTTATCACTGCATTATCCACTGTTTCTCAGAGCAGATGCTTCTTGATTTGTGCCAAAATCTACTGCATTCAAGCCAGTGACATCCATATGAAACAGTTTAACCCATAGTTAATCTACTATACTGTGTGGTCACCACTTTCTTGTATTTTCAAGGGTGTCATGATGTATGAGAATAAAATATTAGGTAATGCTGCTTTAACAGCAAGCTTAATTAAACCCCTATCACAATGACAATCCACAAAAAATTTCTTACAGAGGGAATGGAGGAAAAGTACAGGGCTTTTTTTTCATGGTGAAAGCTGCTATGGGACTAATATCAGTGATACTTGTGTTAATATAGGGAGTAGCCATTGCATCAGTATTAATGTAAATGGATTTCTAGAAACTGACTGTCTCTGGTTAAACTTGGACAAGGCATAGAGTTTCTACCTTTGAGTGGTTTATTTTTCTTCATCACTCATTTAGCATTTCAGCAAATATCTGACATCTTTGTGTTTAAAAAATAATTTTGCACAGCAAACAAAATAGCAGTGTGTAATACAATTGCTTAAAATGAGTCATTTGGGGGTTGATCCAAAATCCTTTGAAGTCAATGAGAGGTTGCTATTGACTTCAGTACCTTTTGGATCAGATCCTCTAAGGGATAGATACAATAAAAGCTGATGACAGAGAAGAAGGTAAAGCCAACAGGTAGATAAAAGGAGATGAAAGGCGGAAAATTGGCACACTCACCCAGTTTCATACCACCAGCAGTAAATCCATTAGGATATTTAACCACCTAAGATAAATAAGTTTCTCTTTACCATGGTCTATTACGTGATAGAGAGAATACATACACAATACCACAGATTTTCTATCAGTGCAGGCTACCAAACCATGTTAAAAAGTAATATTCAAAAAGCTTCGCACCTACAGTGGCTGTCATTGACTTACAAGACAGTACAGGCTGCAGTGAAACACATGTGAGACATTCAGTGTCTTCCCACAAGTGAGTCTTTCCTCAGAACCTCTTTTCAGCCAAGCAGTGCCATGCCAAAGAGCTGTACCACACCACAGCTCAAATGCCTTTTCAAATATTTCTTTTTTCATAGCTAGCTCTTTTCCTCTTGAATCCAAATACTATCTTTAAGTACATTTTGCTTGGTTTTTTTGTTTATTTGGGGGTTTGGGTAGAAACTTTTTGTCTTTCATTTGTACTCTTCTGCAGCATCCATTTTTCAGAACTGTGTTTCAAGTATGTATTTTTCAGTTAGAACAAGCTGAAGCCTAAGCAAACATAAAATGATTTTTCCAGTTGTAGATGGCATTTTTAAATATAAATATGCATTCATGGAAATACATGCTGGTGAAAGGCATCTCATTAATATCAAGACAATCTCCATCAATGTTGTTTTGAGACACTTTTTCCTGAGCTATGTGTTTATAACAGCATGCACACTTCCTGTAGCTCTTGCCTGCATTTTCCTGCTATATGTACATAGTCCAGCTGGGAAGAAATATGAGCAACTCCAGCTGAAGGCCAAGTCAAATACTAGGTCTTTGAGTGTCTTTGAATTTATAATAAACAATCCCACACAGTACAGTCAAATACACGCAGATAGCTTTGAACATGTTATTCATTTAAATGCCCTTAACTTCGATATTTGCACCAACCTTGAACTTCATATTCAGCTCCTAAAAAACACTCTTATTTTACTTTCTTAAGTAAATTTAAATTAAAATTAAATTATCTTAAATGCCTTTCTACTGAGCTCATAAATATTTAACAGTTATGTCTTTTGTTAGATTGTTCTAATAGCTCTTTCAGAATTTTCAGATTTGAGTGTAAGTAACAGAATACAATCAGCTAGTTATAGTATGCTATAATCTGAATAATGTGAGGTCAGATTTATTTTGAAAGCTCACAATCTAGACTTTACTTTCATGATTTATTACATCACAGCTGCAAAAATTTGGCATTAAGTAGGACTAGGACTACTTTACAGAGTGCTCTGTGAACACAGGTACCTAAAATAAATGAAACAACAAACATTTACCCCGAGAAGTGCTAAATACCAGTGAAGATTTTGAGTGCAGAAACATTGACCTATTTAGGACTGTCTGCTGGGGGACTGGGCAGACTTCTCATCCCTATGTCCTCAGATGAAAAGAAAGCCTTTGACAGTGCCATATTGAAGTACTTAATATTTTTGAAAGGTTTATAATTTTTATCTAAATTTTATTAAGAAACTATAACCAAAGGGAAGAGGTATCATTCAATCAAGACTTTATTTTTGTGGATTAAGTTCCAGACAATCTGGCCTATGGTAACTAAAACTATCTGTTAAGGTCAGGTAATGCCTAGTGGTAATTTAGCAGAAGTGTGGGAGCATCACTTCTGTTTGTACATAACCACAGAGCCTCTATGTTTTTGAGGAAGGTTTAATTGATTATTGAAGGGAACACACACATATAAGGAGGAATATGTATTAATGTAATTAAATACTTAGGCAAATGAAAAATCTTGGGTATTTTTTCCAAAGACTTAATGAACATGCTGGAAAATTTTACTCTGGTCTAAAGATGCAAAAAAAAGTGGGTTGAATTTTTTCCTTCACTCTGAGTTTTATTTTAAAGGAGTTTCAACTTCTCTGATAAAACTGCATAAATGAATAAGATTTCCTTTTCAATTCATTGCAGTTTATACCTACATTCAGTTATCAAACTAAAATTTACAAAGCTAAAATTTACAAAGTACAGTCATATTTTCTGAATCCTAAATATTCTGATAGAAATTCATACTGATAAGTATTAAAAACCATATTGACTCATTAAAAATAAATAAACTATTTTTCATTGTATTTCTAGAACAAATAAATATGTGCTTACACACACTTATTCTCTGAAAATATGCATTCTCAGCAGCATGTACAGATTATATATCAAGGATATAGTGAAATGAAGGAAGAAATAAAATCTTGTTGGGTCATCTTTTCTCTCTGTGACACTGTCTACAAAGGCTTTGACAGATAAAAACATGTTCTTGTCTGTCCCAAAAGACCTCTTAAATCAACATCATGAGCAGGGCAATGTGCATCTCAATAGAAGGGGTCTTTCGAGAGGCATGTTCAGTGAAATTTTTGGAGAATTTCAGCTTTTGTCAACATGCTGGTTTTGGCTGGGGTAGAATTAACTTTCCTCACAATGGCTGGTATAGGGGTGTGTTTTGTACTTGTGCTGAACACAGGGTTGATAATTATAGAGATGTTTTGGTTTGGAGTTTTTGTTTGTTTGTTTTTGTTTTGTTTGTTTGTTTGTTTTGTTTTGGTTTGGTTTGGTTTTTTGTTTGGTTTTGGTTTTGTTTTGTTGATGAGCTGGGCTTACAGAGCCAAGGTCTTTGCTGCTGTTTTTACTTCCATGCTGGTGAGGAAGTTGGGAGTGCATGGGAGGCTGGGAGGTGACACAGCTGGAACAGCTGACCAAAGGGATATTCCTGACTATGTGACATCATGCTCTGTACATAAAGCTGGAGGGAAGAAATGGAATTTTTCTTTCCAAGTAAGGGCTACACATGATGGGCCCCTGCTCTCCTGCGGATGGCTGAACACCTGCCTGCCCGTGGGGACCAGTAAATTCATTCCTTAGTTTAATTTGTTTGTGTATGGTTTTTGTTTTCCCTATTAAACTATCTTTATCTCAATCAGTGGATTTTCCAGCTTCCCCACTCCTGCTGGTGGGGGAGTGAGTGAGCACCTGCCTGGGGCTTGGATGCTGGCTGGGGTTAGACCATGACATATCATTAGACAATAATGGCTTCTTTTAGCGGGGTTGGTTTGGGTTTTTTTGGATGCATGGCTTTGGTTTTCTGAGATCAATCAAGTATGTGATGTAAGCTTACCATGCTGGAGTGGTGCAGTCTGTTATTTGCTGCTTTTTTTTATGCTGTGCATGACTTTATTTAGGGGAAAGAAATAATTATAGAGTTGTCGTTGTATCCCAGTACCTTTCAGAAACTGTAAGAAGCAGACAGAGTAAATCTGGAGTTTTCAAAACAGCAATAGCAGCTGAACAAGAATTATTGTAAGGTTCGCTCACATGACAGCTATTAGATAAGAAATGGTCTAAGTGCCAGAACTCCCCCTGTGAATGTTTAGCAACTGCTAAGAATTAGAGCAATGCTTCTTAAAAGCTTTTCCAGGATATTACATTTGAAACCAAGATATTATAATGTCAAAATGTGAAGAAAAGACTGTTCTTCAGATGGCCAAGCTCTGTGTCCCAAGTCACCACAGATTTGTCATCTCAGGATAGCAGTATTTCCCACAGCAGAGGCCAAGTGGCAGTATGAGCTGAGAGCCCAGAGGCCATCTGGCTGCCATGAGGAGGCCTCAGCCCTGTCTCTGGATATCTCTGCTCATGGCCCAGAACCTTCTGCTTGTTCTTCTGCAGGCTTACATGATGGGGAGTGGGCCCAGCCTGAGGGTGTCACGCTTCTCGAATAGGTCTTGTGTGCTTGCATGGGAGGGAAGGGATGCAGGGAGGTCAGATGCATTTCTGTTGGATCAGGCTGTTCAGGGCCAAGACCATCTAGTTTTAACTCAGTTGCCTCTAACTCTCACAGCATGCTGAATGCTGCAGCCCACTGACCACCCTGGTGGGCCCACATCTGTCATGCACTAGGGAACAAGACACTTTATGCCAGGTGTGGTCTCACAATTGAAACACCACAAGTGAAACACTTACCCAGCAGCCCCAACCCCATTTTCTCCTTCCACACTGATGGAACTGCTTACGAATGAGAGGGAAGTTAAGAGATGTCCATTCCCAGACCTTCATATGTCTGACATACCCATTAGCTGCACAGGTGAAGTCAGAGTTTAGGAATCCTGTGGCTTTCTGGAGTGGCAGCTAGAAAACCATGTCCCTGACATCCTTGTGTGGGGAGCTGAGTCTCTCCATCAGTGCTCAATTGTGGAAAGACACTCTTAGACATACTCAAATCCTGAATATGAGGAGATACCCTAACAACTTTCTCTGTCTCTTTCCAGGCAAAGGTGATGGCCTCAAAAAAGTTATCCTGTGGCACACACCTGGCCACCCATTTGATTAACCATGTGCTTTTATCTCTGCTTTTTATCAGGTGCTCCACTCTAAACATTCCTCACCTGCATAAACTTCAGTGCTCATCCATTCTTTATTTGTCCTCACTGTCACGAACACCAAAATGTCATGATTTAGAGTCCTGGTTAACAGCTACACCAAATAGCTGCATTTAGCATAGGATATGTGGGGGAGTGGTATGTTGAGTGTTTCTTCATATATTTCTGGGGCATAAAACTGCCAGTAGGAAACCGAGAAGGGAAATTTGCAGGTAGAGTAATAAATGAGGAAAAGACATGCTGTAATTCTGCCAATTCCATTGAATTTAAAAGTAGAGTCGATATCTAGGATAAAAGATCCTAGAACTTGTGTGAAAATTGGCAGCTGGGTAGAGGACAGAAATACAGTATTTCTGGGGGTGGGCAAAGTGGAAGAATGGCCATGCCCAGCCACAACAAGTGCTGCCTGACAGCAGCTGTCTGCCCAGCAGTGCCTGAGCTGCTCTGAAACAGACTTGCTCCCCTTGCATGGGGTCAGAAGGGTAGGGAGGCAGAACTGACTACATGGATGGCACTGTGCAGGATAAAGCATGCTGCTCTGTACAAAAATGGTTTTCATTAGTTCTCCTATTCAGCAAGAACTATTTTTTATAAACAGCAGTAGCAAATCACCAAAAAGCTCTTGGAACTAACAATAATGTGTTACTTGATTATTCTACAGAACATCAGAATAGACAAACGCCTTCACCTTCAACCCTTCCTTTTCCTGCCAGTTTAGACTAATGTTTCTAGGGGCAGAGCTTGTCATGTTCTAGGATCTTCACAATTATTTAAAACATTTTCCTCAACAAATGTTCTTAATAATTTTGAACGTCCCATGGCATGACTCAGAATATATATATTGTTCAGTACTGTTGACTGATTTGGAGCCCAAAATAACCCAAATGAGTAACTGAGCTGATCTGGAGCTGTCAAAAACTAGCTCAGCACCATAGATGTGTCAAACAACAAACTGAATAAATGGTATCAAGAGAAACCAATAAGGTATTAACACACGGGCTGACAGCAGGTGTTGGACCTCATAATTAGCTACCTACACATAAAATCTACGTAATGCTTGGAACTACTGTACTGCAACAACTACAGCAAGTTAAAACAATTTAAAGATCAATCAAATGGTTTAGTTTTGGGGGGTTTTTTTGTTGTTGTTGTTTTTTTTGTTTGTTTGTTTGTTTTTGGTTTTTTTTGTTTTGTTTTTTTTTGTTTGTTTTTTTTTGTTTGTTTTTTGTTTTTGTTTTTGTTTTGTTTTGTTTTGTTTTTGTTTTTGTTTTTGTGGCAGAGAGGACAGAGTTCAAACCAAGCCCTGGAAAAAACTGGAGACTTCTTTGTTTGGTAATGCAGACCTGTCCTGTGCCAAATGCCAAAGCTCATTTTCCAAGTAATCTCTAGACTGTTTTCATCTGGTCCTTCTAAAACTCAAGAATAATCTCCTCCTGAGCCCAGTGAGACTTCGGGAGAAGGACATTTCTCCATTTCTTTGTTCCCTGACCTGGCTTCGGAAAATTCTTCCAATGACACACACAATGGAGATATCATACCATACCTGTTTGGCTTTCTGACAACACTGAAACAGACACTCCTGTTTTCCTGATCAATGGTACTCATCTCCAAACAAGCTGTATTGCACTGTGAGCTGGTCTCTGCCATAAAAATGCACACGGGGTGTATATAGATGCATATACATACATTCATTTATATTCCCAGCACAGCAGATTAAATAATTCTGCACCATGTATATTTTTGTGCTGTTAAGGTGCACAGTTGCTTTGCAAGCAAAATAGTAGATCTTTCATTTGCCGGTGACATTGCACAAAGTGCTTATAATTCAGTGTTAGCTTATCAGCCGTCCAATCTCGCACTCCAGGGAATGTGTCAACCATCAAAAGGAGTGGAGGAGTTGTGCTGAATCTTAATGGCTTCTATTTAATCAGACTCACTTTCTTAAGGGCATTTAATCAATGAGGACAAGTAGTAGGCAGATTCTTAAATAAATGTGTCACTTTAGGTTAATCCGCAGTACAGTTGAATGTATTTGTTTATGTGATTCCCCCGAATATGTTGCTCTGCTGCTCAGCTGAATTGATAATCTGTAAATCAAAACATGTTTTAAACTACCCCTTGAGCAATGACTTCATTTGACCTACTGGTATCTAAACCATTCAGAAGTTTCAGATCCAAGGGTGCTTAATGTCAGTTTTGTGTTCAGCACAGTTTCATGTAAGCTTTTGGTTCAGTGAATCCAAATTAGGTTTTGGTCATTGCATGCTTATAGGAATATTTTTGTATAGGGTTTTTCTTTTTTAATGTGGCAATTTTTTTCTCCTTTTCTTTCATTTTTTCCTTTCATGAAGCAGTCTTTGGGGAAAAAGAAGATCACAAACATTTGCAATATTTAAGCATTACCTCACTATTACTTATCAATCTCATATAGCAGTTAATGCAACAGTACAATAGGATAAAATAGATAACTTCTTAGAAGCATATTTACTTTTAAAGCAGTGAAAACACAAAACCAAATAAAACTGATCAGATGGGTATGTAGATAAATTCATTTGTGCTCATGCAGGTGATAAGCAGCTACCCATGAGTTCTGATTTACGATGTTAACTCCCTGCTAATTAAAGCACTGAAACCGTTTATCCTTCTCGCTTGCATATGAGACAAAGATTAGCAAAAAAATTCATGGAGAAAAAAAGGATCATGCATTAGCATACATTAATCATGTTTAGTCTATTGTAAAATGGATCTAAATTATAATTATACCAATATATAACAGTGTTCAGAGAGAGGTAAACTGGCAAACTCGTGGGAAAAAAAGCTAGCCCATCTGTACTTCAGACTTTCACTGATGCAAAACATTGGCAGGGTTGCTTTGATTTACTCTGATATGAACAAGATTATAATTAAGCCTAACAGCTAGTCTGTATGCTATTTGTGCTACTCAGCTGTGAGAACATACACGGCCTGAATGTGTAGCCAAAATCCCCTTGGAGACCAATGCAAACCTCGCCTATACAATGACCACAGGGCTGTACAGGAATAGTATAGAAATTATTCTCTGCTTTAACAGAAAACTTTTATCTACAGCCATTTATGGAGGCCTTTTGCAGAAATACTCTGTAGATTGAAGTGTGTGACATTGCAAAGGACATCTGTGATTATGAGAGGCTGCTTGTGTTATGTAATATAAATCATTTGAGCATGGGCATCCAACCAGAATATGACTTTCCAGTTTTTGTGAGGAGTAATTAGATCTGCAAGAACACATCATGTGCAGAGTAGAGAAATAAAATAAAATGCACCAATGGATCTCACAGACAAAACAGGAAATAGGTCTGAGGAGGTGTTACAGGTGCTCTCAGCAATGTTCTTATGATTTTAAGTGTGATTTTCACATGACCTTAACCTGCACAAATTCTCTGTTTCAAAAACAGGCAGCACTAGCTTATAAACATATACATATAATGAGTACTTTCATATCTTTATATATCTACTGATTTGAATCCCAATTTCCCTTTTCTCCATTCAAGTTAAATTAAACTAATTCCTGTGCATTCTACTCGTAATGCACATTTAGCTTCCTAAGTCTGTAATCTATTTTACTTTCCTACCTTGCAGGAGGGTTTGAAGACCCCAGGTAAGCACCACATTGCTAAGTGAGGGATCTTTAATGTGGATCTGAATGCCATGTAAATCAAACCATCCTGTAAACTGTGCTTCAACCTCTTTAAACACATCTCCATGTTAGTTTTAACATCATTATGTCCCATTGTGATGAAAATGGACTTTCTGTATCCTGTGATAATGAAAATAGCCACTTTATGCAGTTTCTGTCTGCAATTATGCAGGCTTTTCTCAGACTCTAGAGGAATCTAAGCTAATTGCTTTGGGACTTTTGCTGCATTTCCATAAATTCTTTGTTAATTTTTCATGAGAAATTGTTATTGCAGTTGGCCTTAAAGTTCCCATTGTATTCAATAATGTAAAGAAGTCATTATGAAAACATAACCAATTCACTGGTGCCTCCATCAAAGCTACACTCTTTTATCTACATGTATTCTCAGGTGAGACTGAATGACTCATCCAAACCCTTCATTGGTGTTGCTTTGTTTTGTGTGTGTGGGTTTTTTTGGTTTGTTTGTTGGGTTTGTGGGTTTTTTTTGGTTTTTTTTTTTTTTTTTTGACACACTTCTCTTCATTTGAGTTTACTCAAATCAAATTTAAAAGTGGTTCTATGTGGTGAATGACCTTGTTGTTATGGGACATAATTGAGTTTGCTTTATCTCAGGGCAAGCTTCTCAAGGCAAAAAGCAGCAAATTTGCATTCATTTTGGTGGCATCATGCCAGCTGACACTCCCTACAGCACCAGCCTCAAGGAGATCTGTGCTGTAACAGAAACAGCAGTGCAGGTCACTAAGATGCCACTTTAAAAGTCCATGAATCATATGAAACTTGCTTGGCCCCCTCAGAACCCTAAAAAACACTAATAGCAGTGAAAGCATCTATGCATTTTTAAGAGCTTACTGAGTGTTGCTGATTTTCATCTTTAACTCTTTCTGTTGGTATTATAAAATACTGCCATCTTTGTAATCAATTACGTCACACTGCTAGCTCTGAAGCAGCTAAGGCAATCTGCAGTGCAAGACGCATTTTCACAATGATTTTCTCTTGAATGCTGCAACAGAAGAATATGTAAATTACTGAGAGACAAAAGAAAAGTACCAGTGTGAAAAAAAATCACACTGGAAAATTAGGATTTTTTCTAGTTAAAGAACTCTGCTTAGAGATATGGTTTATAGAAAGCACAGGTTTTGCTGATATCAATAGAAGCCATTGTAGATTAGAATTGAAACATTTAATGACCAATCTTTCACCAAGGTCCTCTAATGCCTGATTGCTGAAAAAGGAAAGGGACTGTAAGCAAACCTCAGAAATCTCTAAGATTTGACTCAGAAACATGCTCACAAATCCCATTGCTTATCCTAAGCTTTTCTAAACCTCTTTTGTGTGGTAATGAAGCAGATGATCATTGCAATATTGGATCTCTTATTCTCTTTTAGGTAGGTGGTCTAAAAGAAAAGAAAATCAATATTGCTTGTGATATTTATCTTAATACTAAATGAAAAAAAAAAAGTCTTAAATAAGTAAAATGTTAGGGCACTTTTTGCTGTCTTACCAAAAAGATAAAGCTGGCTTCAATCCTGTCCACAGATTAAGTTTTTTACATTTGTTACTGATTTTCCAGTGCTGGGTACTACCAGTTCAAGATCTGTGCCCTTTCCATACTTCCCAGGAGCTGTGGTGCTTTATTCTCCAAGGAAGTGACTGTTGTGAACAGGAATATTGACAGCATATGGCACTACTCAGAATGCCTGAGTGGATGGCATGTTGCACTGGAATGAGATTTACTCTGTTGCAGCTCTCCCTGTGCCGTGCTCCCCACCAGGCATACTCCCAGCCTCTCTCCGGTGGCAGTTTTACTACCATCGCTTTTCCAGGATTTGCTGCCACTGTTGCTAATAATAAGACAAGTAAAAGAAGCTACTAGGATGAGATTTTGGCTTATAAATAGTCTCAACTATTGGGTTTTATGTTACTGTATTAATATGAAAAGTAATGAGTGGTATTAGGACTCTAAGCCTTCCATACATAAAATTTCAAAAGTGCCTGAGCAGTTTACTACTTCACCATCTCTACTTCATTCAAAGCACTGGATATATATTTTTTTTCCCCATAGAGGTACATTCACCCTCTCCACACTGGTTTTCTTGCATACAAAATTGAGTTTGCTTTGAAAGAGAGAAATGATTGGAAGGCCTGTTGTCATCCAAAAGTCCCCACCTGTAGGAAAATTGTCTTAACACTGGTCTGCCTTTCTTTTCACCATCTTCCCTCCAGCATCTGCTCCATACAACAAATTTGACCCCAACCAGAGTGGATCAGGGAGGAAAAATGGATCCACCGGAAGGAGTGGTCTCCCAGTTCATAAGGGATGTGCAATCATATCTTTCCCTGTAGTTCCTGAGTGGACCAAAGGATACAGGATATTATTTGGGGTAGCTAAACAAAGTGTTAACTGAGAAGGGTGGAACAAAGATTATAGAAGAGAGGTGGGGCATGAAGTTCTGGAAATTAAGAGATACACCTTAGAAAGGACATAAACACCTCCTTGAATGAATATGTGTGCACATCTGTCCATTCACAGGATGGAGGCAGGAGACAAAAGGAGGCAAAGAGGAGTGGAAACGTGCAAATGCAGGAAGCACTTCCAAGATTTTTGCTCAAGAGTACAGCTATGGCCAACGTTTGTTGTACAAATGGCTGCAGCAACGCAGGAAAACATACTTAGAACTTCTGGGGAATGTTTGGCTGTTCTTCCCTAAGCAAGTCATCCTGCTTCGTTTGCACACAATAATTGCAACAGGCTTTACAAACTGTGGTTTCTTTACTAGCAACAAAATTTCACTTGGATAAATTCAGTCCAGCAGACTAGGTTTATTGTATCCTGAATATATTCACAAGTTCATAACAGGCTAGAGAATTCCTTCTTTTGCAGCTAGGTTGTGTTGAAGGTTTTTTTAGCATGTCAGTTTCTTTCCAGATTTGCTATTTTGTTGCTCTGATATTGCCTGAACCAAGACAGCAAATGAAGTGATTACACAAGCTAGTAAATGTGACTTGGATCTTATCCCTTTTTTTTTTGGTTCAGTATCTGCTAAGCAAGTGAGAGAAAGACAGCTGCCTGAAATTTTTGTGGAAAAAAGCAAACCTATACATTAAATAGCTTTGATTTTTTCCAAAGTCCTTGGTGCCTAGAGTCAATATGCCAGCCAATAAAGATTATTTAGGGAAATACACACAAGGACAACAGATCTTTTTTCCCCGAATTGTTAGCCAGTTGTAAGACTGATCAGCAAAAGGAACACACACACACACACAAAAACAAACAAACAAACACCCCAAAACAAAAAAACCCACCACCACCACAACAACAAAACCCCCTTTCATTCTTAAAACAATAATTCTTTTTCTATTAGCTGAATGTATGGAAAAAATCTCTTGAAAAATATATATTTATATATACTACCTACTTTCAGGTAGATGTGGAACTATCACATTCCACCTAGCTACAATGTGAAGACAACTATTCATTGAAAGCTGTTGGGAAGATAAAACTCACATGCTTTCAAAGGAAATCTCTAAACAAAACAAAAAACACCCTGAAAACTTTTGACTGTTCAAGTTCATTATCCATTATGTTGCCCCTTACTTTAGGGAAGGATCTCATAGAAATGCTGTAATAACAATGAAAAACACATTGCTTTACATGAAGCTTCGTTTGTGAATTCCCTGTGGCTAGTGCATTTCTTTCCCAAACTGAAATGAAGTGTCATGTGTATCAGCTTGTTCTTCATTACTCACATTCCTCTTTATGTTGATGAGAATTTTTCAGTACAAGCATTCAAGAATGGTACTTTACTTAAAGACACTGTGTTATGTTAGGCAGACAGCATTGTCATTATTTAGCAGCTATGTTAGACTGTGGATGCAGTCCTGTTGATTTTATTTAAAAGAGGCTGTCAGGATCTATAATTCATATATCATTAACTGCTTCATTAAGACTACAGCAGCTCTGTGAGTCCTAAACTTGTAGCAGTTGCATGACAATACAGGTAAATGTTCACTGGTTGAGACATGCAAGCATTTCCAGTGATTTGTTCAGTAGATAATTAAAAGCCAGTACTGTTTTTTAGGACACACTTTTTTCAAACTACAAGCATAAATGCATAAAACATGTTCACTTAGAATTGATTTGATTTAAGTTAAAAGCATTACTTTGCAATGAGGTGTGCAATCTCACATCGTCAATCAAAAAAAAGGCAATAACATACCAAAATGTACAGTCATTTAAGTATTTTCATATGGTTTAGGTTTTCTTTACTGGAATACGAAGCAGCCTGTGTGCTGAAGCATTGTTAAGCCGAACTGCTACAGACATGAGCAATGTGAATCATATTTATTTAAGAATTTAGAGTTAATGGAGCATTAATTATGCAGAGAAAATTTTCATTTTTCCTATTATTTTTACTGAGTCCTGCCTTGGTTTGAGGCAAGTTAGGAGGACATTTCCACTCTTGCTTTTACTCTCTTCTCTTTCAATAGATGTCTCCTTCCCTCTCTCCCTTATCATATTGTTAAAGCTACCAGCTCAGAGATAGGAACATAGCATGGATTTTGAACTGCACTTTGGAGCCTGATAGACTTGAGTAGATTTGGAAACAAGCAAAAAGATTTGCACTTCAGAAATTATGTTGCAGCCTTCTCGGTGGGATGCATGAGCAGTTCTCACAGCACCACCAAGAGCACCACCATCACTCTTCCCCTCTCTTCTCCATGATCTTTTTGCCTCCTTCCATCCATGGTCACCACTATTTGTACACCCCTAGGGTGAAGAAGTGGAACTCGTCTGGCATGTCATGCTGCTGGCTTCAGTTCAGCCACTTCTGATGCCTTGCCCCTCAGAAGAACTCTTTGACACTGGACACTGCTCATATTCTGCAAACACACATTTGCTGGTGGGAAAGGTTTTCTTCTGTTGCCAGCCACCACAGATTTCCAGCCTTTCTCACCTTGGGAGCTGCAAGCACATGCATGGGGTCCCTGGGAAGATCCTGCCCACCTACACCAGTGACTGCAACCTCCTCCCACAACTCATTCACCTGGAGTGATGCCTTAAGTTTTATATTTCATGTTGTTCAGATTCTGTGCTGCCTAGGGGTGTGATTCTGAGCCTCATATTAAGTGCCAGTAAGCTCCCTTCACAGAGTAGGTAGGCAAAACAAATCCTTTCCTGCTGACGACCAAGGATAATTTTCCTGCTCAAAAGCATAAACAACGGTGGACTGAAGGGAGAAACAAGAAGGATAAGGCCTCACAACCTGAAGCTGTAATTGGCCAATTAAACCCCAATATACAAATGGACCAAAACTTATAAAAGTATGAGACCTCGTGACCAGTTTTCCATTTTTTGTGACCATTTTTAGTCCACCTTGATTGTAGACCTTGTCAGGCTCTTGTCCTGCCTGAGGTGTACCCTAAAGGCCTTTCAATAAATATCTACTTTATTCTCTAGCTCTGTCCAATCACTGTTTCAGGTCAGCCTTCCCAAGGCATCAGGGACACCCCAAGACCTCAGGACCACAGGGTGTTTGGGCAGTTGGAGCCGGAGGACAGGTGCTGCACCTGCCTCTTACAATTGATGATCACCAGACTCCAAGCCTGGGTGTCCCAACAAGTCTGTAGCAGCATTGCTGGGGTCCAGCATCCTGTACTGATGCACCACACAAGGGCAGACTGCATCCCTAAACAAGTGCTCTGCTACCTACAAGTGCTCCCTGACAATCAGAAAACTGAAATCTACTTTCTTTTCAAGAAAACAAGCAAAAGTTTTTGTAAAGGCTTGGCAGCCCTGTGTGTGTCTCAGTGTGATTCTGGTTTAGGGTTGCAGTCAAGAGAGGATCCAGGCCAAAGCTACTTTGAGTGGACTGCTAGGGGGCTGCCAGACAAAGCTAAAGTCTACCCAGTAGTCACACTTTTCTCATTTTTCATCATGGCTGCTAAATAAAATAAATGCTATGATATTGTATTCACTGTTATCAGTCTAGGAGCAATAGCAGGGCATAACTAACTGAGGTTACTTCAGTATTTAGTTTGAAATTCTCTATTTTAATTCCTCAAAGCTTTACTAACAATATAAGTACCATAGTTGTTGCCATAAATTAAATTTTTGTCAGCAAAAGAATAAATTTTTGTCAGCAAACATATTGGACATGCCTTAGAGCCAGTACAGGAAGATCTATACTGACATTTTTGTAGGGAAATATTAAAATTTTTATTTTCAGATTGTTTATTTGTTTGGTTGGTTGATGTTTTGTTTGTTTCTCCTCTGCTTTTACTTAGAAAGATGTGCAGACAGATTTCTACTCAGTCAGAGTGTATTCTTGCAAGGTTAAATCTCAGGTCTCATGGGGAATGTATGATCCTCTCTGTAAGGTGTTAATGTTTCTAATAATATTCTAATCAAGAAAAAAAAAAATCTTACCTATAGCACAATGCTGCCAGCTGTTTTTGCTGAAGGACAGTGGCTGTATAAGGGTCACCACTCACAATATAGAATTTAGAAGCATGTCTGGGCCAGAAAGCTTTGTCCAGGCTATTCTTCCTATGTTTTGGTATACTAGTGATTACTGAGAATAAGATGAGGCATAATTTCTAAGCCCTTGTCTTTAGTGCTGTTCAAAAGTGTCAAACACAAAAGAATAAAACTCCATGTCTTTTTCCTGTCATTATCACCAGTGAATAATTGTGCTCTCAACAGCAAAAGCACTGGTTACATTGGGAGATGGTGGATTTTGTGCAGAAGGGTAGCTAGTCACTACCTAGACAATTAGATGACAATACTTTTCACTGTGACCTTGCACTGACCTTTACCATGAAGTATAAACTTCTTTGCTAGAAGTAAAACACAAATTCCTTCCCGTCTTTCAGGACAGATGGCCTAAGACATGGTAGTAAACTCAATATGCCCAAGGCCATTCTCTAGCCAACCTAAAAAGAACAGTACACATTCTTTTCTCTAAATTATGGTATCGTTCAAAACAAGGCAACCAAATCCAAACCTACAACCTGGGTATAGGTCCATCTCTGGCACAGAAGATGGTGTGGGCCAAATCTGGGATGAATGAGCCCTGGCATTGTGTCAGTATGGATGGGTAAGCCTAGAGCCCAGCATGGCCCCCAGATTTCCTTAATTTAGCAGTACATAAATAGCAGGAGGCTTATTCTTATGCTTCTGAAATTTTCTGGGGAGGAAATCTACTCCTTCTGTGTTAATTTTACTTGGAAAACTTGCAGGAAATATAAGGAAGGTCAATAGTCACCACAGCAGCATCTGAGTAACTCAAATCATATTTTATATTTTCCCAGCTCAACAAGCATATTCTTTTCACAGCCTTATGTTTTCCTCCAACTTGTATTCAGTTATCAAGTTGAAAAAAAGAGATGAGAAAAATCCAATCAGTTCAGATATTCCTAGCTGACCTGATTGTATGGAGAGCTGTTTGTGTCCAGATCAGGATGACAAAAGGATTGCATCTATGGAAAATCAATGAGCATTAAATGCTACAGAAAGTTAGCAAAGCTTAATTAATTGGTCCCACAAGATACCATCAGGCAATTCAACAGTAAAATATTTTTCCTAAGAGATCATCTAACTTCAGAAGAGCTGAAAAACCCAGCAACCTGCAATTATGGACTGCAAACAAAACACTGTGGAACTCAGCATGCATAAATCTTTGTGACAAATGATTGTAATTTAAAAACAAACAAACAAACAAACAAACAAACTGGAAAAGAACAGAAATGCTTTTCCAATAGATGCATAGCAAGCTAAAGGGAAACTCCCCTATCTATCCCATGCAATTCCAGAAACTTGCAAACATAACAAAAAAATTCAGTGGAATCAGAAAGTTTATGTCCAACATTGTCACAAATGCTTCTTCTGGTAAGAGGGAATTATCATCATCGTCATCATCATCATCATTTAGTGTACTAAAGCAACCATGGTGTTTGCATGTGCTTAAGTCCTGCAAAATTAAAAAGCCTCTTTAGGAATATGTAGATGTCACCACATTTTTAATATAGAAATATTCATATATATTAAAAAATACTTTTATATATTTATATATATATATTTAAAGTAGACATATATGCCAGCTGGATCTCAGCATGAAATAGCCTTCAGAGCTTATACCTTAACAATGCTTCAAGAATCAGCTATATGTGATAGCCTATATGACCGATATTTTGGCTTACAAAAACTTTTATAAGACCCCTTCTAAGACAGTCTTTAACACCCTGCCTTTCTAAAGAGGATGTTCCCTTGCTGGAATCTCATGCTTTAACTTCTCCATCATTCTACAACAGCCATGAAGTACAGTTGCTTTCCTATTTTGTTTTTGTTTTAAGACTTCCACTTCTGATCAGATTTTCTCAAAACTGAAATCCTCCATATCTAGTAATTCTCATTCTCCTTCAGACTCATTCTATTCAGACCACAGCTTGAAGTGTAAATGGCCAAAAGACAGACAGGGCACGGAGCTGACTTCTCCCCACTGCTCAGTGGAGAAGGATTGTTAGTTAATGTGTTCCATGCTGTTTCATATCCCAGCACGATGTGTTGATGTGTTCACAAGAGCATGACACTGTTGACATTGTTCACTTTAATCCATGATAAACTCCTACAGAGCCACTACCTAACTGCTACTCATACACGTTTATTTTCCTCACCTATGCATCATGTTTCGCATATTTCTTGCACTGTACTTTTCCAGTTTGTGAAAATTATTCAGCAGTCCGGTCCCATCTCATTCCAGTTTGGGAGGAACTATATATATATTTTAAGAGTACATACTCTATTTGAATATGAAAGTTGTTGATTTGAAGAGTACCACATTGAAGAGTGGTCTCAGAGCAGCTGAATGGGAGTCTCTTCTCAGACCACACAATAGATTGACCAAGAAGTGTTGATAATTATTTTCCAAACATAATCTACCAGTCACATTTGTTCCTTCTTCACAACAGCTTGACAACACCACAATTCTTCCACTTGTGTTTGGAAGTGTTGTGTAATACACAGCCAAAATATGTATTGACACAGTTTGTCTCTTAACCACAGTCAAGATAGGTAACATCTGGTGTTATTCTCCCAATGAAATTAGGGAGAATTTGCCCTACCAGAAAAAAAGATGTGGCTATTTTATAATTATTCGTTCTTTTTTTTTGTTAACAGCTACACTTCTTGTGATGCCTACAGATTTTCAGCTTTGTATATTGTAGATTTTTAATATATAGTTTTATGGTTTCTAGCACTTTTCCTGGCCTTTCTCACAACAGGCTAAACCCTTACTAACACATTCTTGAAACTCTGTTTAGTCTTAGTCTTAAGAAGAGAATTTCTGACAAGGACATCTCGTTTTCCAACAGACACATAACAAGAAATGGGGTTAAGAAGTCCCTGGGCCAACTCCAAGGTGCTGGCCTAAGGGTGGGTTATTGGAACAACTAAGCTCCTATTGGACATACCTGCTAGAAATACTAATTAATTAACCTCATAAAAATTGTACGCGTACTTTATGATGTGTGTGCAGAGCCACATTTGTGCCCCTGAAAGCTTTCATTGAAGAGTTGTTTTTTTATATTATTAGTCTTAATACGATTATTCCTTTCCAAGTCATTACAAAGAGTGTGTTTTACTATTTGTTATAGCATTATTCTGTGACTTTAAATATTATCTCATCTCCTAGCCTCAGCTAACAAGCTGCACTAACCTGGATTCCCATTTTCTTCACCACAGGTGGTGGAATTATTTCTGCACCATGGCACAAAAGAAAACCAGCTAGTACAGTTTTGTGTTTCGCTTTGGCAAAGAATCCTTTTTTTCACACTTGCACAGGCACAAAATAAAAATTCAGAGACTTTTTAAGCACCTTGTGGCAAGTCAGAGGTTTCAAGCCAAAATTTCTGTCATAAGCAGTTTACTCATCTCTGCTCTCACAGCATGTTTGGCACATAACTTCAGAACCATCATAACTTTCAAGCCCAAAGTTTGGAAAGAAAACAAAAATCAGGAACTGGTGATAAAAGAAACAGATAAAAGCCTATCAGAAACTAAAGAAGAGTTTCTTGGCATAAATACTTACTCCCTCAAGGTTCTTAGCCTTCTCACATTTCTTCTGAAGTCAGGCTGAAAATTCTCACAGGTCCTCAGCAAAAGTCCAAACACCTGGTAAGTTTCAATGTGGAACTAAACTGTGGCTTCAATGTCATTACTACTTTAAATACTGTCATGACACTTCAGCAGATGCTGAAGCAAGTTAAATATTATCAAAGCAGGTATCAAAATCTTTTATCAAAGCCCTAGAACTACTCTACACGTTATAAAATTAAATTGCTTACAGAGTCCTTTTAGCTGTATAGAAACTTGAATCCCAAAGAAGTTTTGTTTTCATATTTATCATGCATTTCATATTCATCATATATTATGTGTTTATCAGGTGCTTCATATTCATGTTAGGTACATATCTTTAATCTTGGTAAAACACTACCTGAATCTAGATATAGGATAGCCTGAAAAAAAAGACAGAAGATTAGCATGAATAGCTCTATAAATAAAAGTTGTTTTATAAAATGTCTGTCCAACATCACTGTGCTAATAGGAGCCTGAACAAGTCATCAACGTATCTCCAGTAATTTCTCAAGAAAAGAGCTTTCTCATTCTAACAGTCTATTCACCATTAATAGTTCCAAAAAACAGCTGTAATCACACAGACATATAAAGATGGAATTCCTCATAGTGCTTCTGAAGGTTAGAATCAATGGCAATTGCTATAATGCTATTTATTCACCTCCACTGTCAGGTACCATGCACTGCTGGGTTTATTGGGACATGGCCCAGAGTTACGACGTATTTCTGGGGACCTACAGTGTATACTAAATTTGTGTGCATGGCCAGGATATATGTGATCCACAGAACACACACACCAATCAAAGCATTTCTCATGTGGCACTGTGAAAACAAACCTAACAGACACACCAGCCTGATCAGTGCAGTGAGCTCCTCTGACAGGCAAATGGCCTTTATCTATCACGTACTTGTTACAGTTTTTCAGCTTAACATTAACAGAACCAAGCAAAACTTCATTTACAGATAAGCATGTTTTAAAGAAATTAAATGGCAGTGGCTTTGGAAATGCTTTTTCTATCATGGAAGTAATGTGAGGCCAACCAATTCAAGATGATAATGTTAATGGGAGTTGATAAAGTGTCTGAGTAGAGAGTTGTATGGATTTATCAAGTGAAGCATGTATCTTAAATGTATTAGAAAATTATCATCTCACACTGATTAAGGATGTAACATTTCTCTCCACCAAAATGTGCTTCATGTCTGGGAGGCTGCAATGTGTCTTGCAAATGGCTTCAGCATTTCACAGACAAATTATGTATTTCTCACTTCCATGTGTTCTGTCACTAAGTGAATGGAGATGCTAGAAAACTCAGCACAAAAAAATGTTCACTGAATTTCTGTCCAAAACCGTCGTTTCATTACAATCCAACCTTTTTTCAACAGCTTTAATCCATTTTGAGATGTTTCTCTTCTATTCCCCTAGCAGACTATGACACAGTTAGACAGACATGAGGAAACTTCAGCCCTGTGAACACTTGCTCAAGAGAGACATGTAATCCCTGGCAGTAGTGCTCAATCACATTCCTCAGTCAGGTGTCAAACAGAGCAAAAGCACAAACACACAAGCAAGTTTTGTTTAGAGGACCTCAAAAAACCAGCCAAGTGGCAAATCTGGACATCTGTGCTAGACTGTGGCTGTCCTGTTTTTTCAGTCTAATCTGTCAAGATAACCATTTCCCCATTCTCTTAAACAAACACAGACTTCCTTGTTTAAACACTGCAACAGTTCTACCAGAGCACAGGTTTTAATCATTCTCTTCTAAATACACTAGCAAGAGGCTCAGAAAAGAAGCAAAATATCTTAAACGTAAGCTGCTGATTTTGCTGTGTGCAAAAGAACAGGGCATCTGACCCTCAGATTTCAGATGAACTGTAAATAGTGGGCCGGTAAGAAAAAAAAATGTGACTCAAAAGGAAATGAGGTGGGTTTTTTGGCCCTGTAATTAAAAGAGGCCAAATGAAATTCAATCCTACTCTGAAAAAATAATTTGCATAATTAATCTGGGGAGAGGGTCACTTTTCCTATAGGATAGCCTTTCCTACATATTCATTCTATTACTCAGATTATATTAATGTAACACTAGTAAAAGCTATTCCATGAACATTATAATGACACAATGTGATAAATGCAGCACATTATTCTATAGATGGCTACTGATTTTAATATCTCAGAAGATATGCCTCTTACAGAAAGACTGTTAGATATAGACAAGCAAATAAATACAATTAAAATCCATAATCTATTTTTCCCAAATATTGACCTTTTTATTCTCTCCAGTCTTTCCCCCTCCTTTTCTCTTTTATTAGTTATGATTAATTTAATTCACATCAGTATTATTTATCTTAGAGTTTTATTGTTCTGCATGTTGTTCTCTTGCCTCTCTTCAGTAACTATTTGTTCTTTTTCTCTGAAAGGAGAGAAAGGTTTGTTTTCCATTCATTCCTTAATGCTTTTATGCCTATCACCCTTTACTGACTCACCGACTTCCTCTCCTTTTCCAGTGGTCTTTTGTATTTTCTTTTGTCTGATTCTTTTCATTGCATTCTATTCTTTTCTTCTTGGTTATTTTTTTTCCTACCATGTTAATTTTTCTGTATCCTTTATCCCCAGTGTCTCTTTTTTCTTGCCATTGAATCCCTTCTTTTATCTATTTCTCATCAGGGGATTTCCGTACATCCTAATCTTACATCTTTTCCTACCCAACATATGGTGTCTCCCACCCTCTCATTCCTGATGGGGTCCTTCTTCCTGTAGTGCTTCAGAGGATATGTTTACATTAACAGAAATGCTATTCTCCCATCTTGCTCTTTCACCTCTTGCTTTATTTACACTGCAGCACAGGCTGAGTCTTACTAGATGCTTGGCAGTCAGTCTGCCCAGGGTCTGGATCTTGTGATTTCCCCACAAATGATCCTGAATATTTTCTACTCATGATCCACTTGCGCGTAATGTGGGTGCATTTGCTTTGTTGGGAGCCTCCTCCTTCCTTGGGAACAGGGTCTTGGACAAGTCAGGGAAGAAGCCCTTCATCACAAAGTTTCCTTGGTGGTTCATACAATCTTTCAAGAGCTCCTCTTTTACAGCACTCTTGTCAAATGTGTGTCTGCCGAGAAACTATTGTTAAAGAAAAGAACACGGAAGGAATTTTAAAAATACTTTATTCTTGGACAATAAAGGAACCACATCACAAACAAGAATACCTGTGTTTGTCTCTCACACAGAGTTTATCCCTCCTACAGTGACTCTGCAGGCTCAATACCTAATTCAGGCAGCTGTACTCCTTTCTTCTTCTTTGTTACTCTCCTGTTTTCCAAAATCATCTCATCAGTGAAGTAGGGATAAAGAGCAGGTAAGTCTGGAGAAGACTGGAGACACATCTCCTGCTAGATTTCTGCTCACCTGTCAGGTTACTCACACCTTTGTTACCCTGGTCAAAATGTTCATACCCAATTCCCAGAGAAAGACTGAGAAAACTGGCTTCCATTAGGCAGTCTAACTGCTCTTGGCAAAGACAGCAAACAAAACATCTTCTTTTACTTCTAACATACAGGCTAAAAATAATTAGGCATCTGGTTTTATAGCACAAGCAGGATAAAACAACCCAGAAGGAAAGTGTCATGGATAGTGAATCTGAAACACAGCCTGAAATGAGATACAGGCAAAACATCATGTTTTCTTCCACAGTGATGTATAGACGTTACTTCTTAAGTGATGTACAGGCACTGGAGATAGTATGTCCCATGTCTGAAAAATATTTCTCCTACCCAAAAGATGCTCTCCTCAGACTAATACTTCAGTTTGAAGAAAATAGAAACTCTTAAATGTTCCAGTGACACAGCTGTTCTTTACACTCACTGTTGAATAGTGCCAGCATCCAAACTACCTTTCAGAAAATAGTAGCAGCTGAGAATCATAGGCAGTTAAGATATGGAAAGAAATGGAAGGTGGGAATCAAAATCCCAGCAGGTGTAAATTCTCAAAACCCCCCTGGAAACAAAATACTGAAAATTCACTTAGGAAGTATTTCCATAGGAAGTATTAGTCACAAGGCAAAAGTGAAAAACCAGCTCTGAACTGACTAATTGAGGGTGAGGCAAACAACTAAACTAAACAAAAGACACAAAACCTAGTTAGGGCCTGTGACCCAGGTTCTGATTGTCTCCAGAGTTGAGTTCCTCTCGCACCAATCTCATCAAGCCCAAACTGCAGTTTGCTGTACTGGTTCTGAAAGTGCTAAATACGCAACAACTGGTTGTCCATGCTCCCCATCTGAAAGCACTGAATTAAAGATTTGCAAAGATTTCCGGCTGTACTTACACAGAAACCCTTCTGTTGCTGAAGTGTGTAAGCATACTTAGAAAACCATTGAACTCAGAATTTATTTAAAGACAGATTTTAGACATTTCTAAAATTGTACTGTAGTCCTCTGTGCTTGCAAAGACATATCCATCTCTGGACCCTCTTTAGATGCTACTATCTCAATATTGTGAAAAAATTCATGCTTCATAATTATAAGTCCTGTTTTAGATGATTTCTTCTGTCTACTGTGTTGAGGTCATCCATCAAAACTACAGATCATTGCTTTGCAGTCTCCCCCTTAGAGCTGGAAAGTTTTGCTGAAGGCCTTTATGTTTTTGCAATATCATGATGCCTTCCATTAGTTCTGGTAAGACTAATAAATTCATAGAAGGATCACAAACTAGACACACAAGATTCAGATATCCTTCCATATATTTCTTGCAATCCTGCCCTACAAGGGGGTCAACTAAACAATTTTGTAATCCTGCAGTTATTTGTCACCTGGGGAAATGTACAGCTTGGGGGAAAGGGCATAGTTCCAACATGAATGCAAATATTAGTGAAGGCTGAGGTTATGAAGTTAAAGGATTTTCTCACAAAGGGAATATTGTCCTGAAGATTTAAATGTCAGAAGTATATGTGGGAAAATACCATCTCAGTGAAAAAAAAATTAGCTTTTCATAGAACTAGATGAAAATAGCATGAAGTAAAGAATCCAGAGGAAGATAGTATAGTCCTGCAAGAGTCCAAAATTACAATATACAAACATCAGAAGCATCAGAATCGAACAAGTGATTAAAAAGGAGAAATCTGAGAATGAAGAAATAGTCTTGTCAGACACGGTTTATGAGTCTGACTATGGATATTTCAAACTGGTGTGACAGCAAATTTAAAATTTGTGCTGATCTGGCCCAGAACTACCTTGGCCTGCTGCTGAAGCATACCCCTAGCTCACTCGCCTTTGTTCCCCCCAGGAACAAAAGGGTCCCTCCAGACAGATCTCAGCTTTTGCTTTGGACTACTGTATCCCAGAAGCAGGAATTCACATTTCCCTTTGCTGAACCTTGCACATCCCTTTACAATCCAATCTCATCTCTCTGTAGAATGACCATTCCTTTCTGAGTATATGCAATCCTTCCTGTCATGTCACACCTGAACCTGGAGAAGCAGGTGCACTCAGTATTATCATCTGGGACAGTTATTAGGATGCTGAGCAGTGCTGGTCCCAGTATTCCTCCTGAAGAGCTCTGCTTATAAGTGGCAGATAATTTGAGCCATTGACTACTGCAAGCCAGTCAGACAGTTTTCCATACTCCTCATGGCCCTTAACATAATGGGTTCCTGGCCAGGATACAATGGCAAATTGCATCAAGCATCCTGCTAAAATCAAGGTAAGAGATATCCTCAGCTCTCTGCTCACCACCGAGCAAGTTGTGTCACCACACACAGTGACAAGAGAGGTCAGACACCATTTATCATTGGTAAATCTGTATTGGTTTTCTCAGTTATGTTTTTGCCCTCCACATGCCTGGACAAAATAGCTTGCAAGACGACCTGTCCCATAATTTTCTCAGGGACAGTAGCAAAGCCTGTAACATCCTCGATCTGCACCTGCTTTGATCTAATTGTGATTCCCTATAAGTGTTTTCGGTTTAATATCACATGTAGTGGAAGGAGGGCCTCCAAAGTTTTTGTGTAGCACTTGACAGGTCATGTAAAGTGGCACAGCAAAAGTAGATGCTCCTGTAAAACCTAGGAAACTCTTTAGATGTTCATCTGGGCTTTACAGCATTTTATAGGTGAAGTTGAGGAACAACTGGAGAGCTCTAGAGGGAAAACAAAAATCCTGTCTGAACTGTGAAAAATCTCTTCAGCCCATGTGTCAGGAGAAGCACCAGTGATGGTGCCTTTCCCCTTTTCCCAGCAACTCCCATACATGTGCAACACTGTGTTGCCCACTGCAAAGCCTGCATGGACTGAAGTCAGCAGCTTCACTAGCCTGCCCTCCCTGAGAACATACTCATACCTTTTCGGGGGTTTGGCTGCCCGGGAGGTTTTACATACATAGGCCAGGGGGTATTCACTTACCTCTTCAGATGCCTCTCTTCAGGAGCTGAATCTCATATTTGAGCACCTTAAAAGTATAGAAGTATTGGACAAGACAAAAGAGGTCTTACAAAATAACAAAGCCATATTTTGAATATATGCTAAAAGAAGAAAGAGATTTGACAGAATAATTTAACAATAAAGGAATTAAGTTGTGACTAATATATTTCTACTGCCTGCCTTTACTTTTAGGCAGGTTATTTCACTTTTTACACTATACAGTTAGCTCAAAAAGTCACAGCCAGGCTCCATTCTTTTCCAGAGGAATGTAAATATTAGCTATTCAATAGTGAGATGGATTTACAGCCTATGTTGGCACAATCAATACAGTTTATGAATACTTAGTTTATTAGTGTCATATATAATTAATTAAATCCAGGTACACTCCTTTAAAAAGCAATTTGCTAAGCTGTGCAACAATACAGCCAAAAAACCCTTTGCTAAGAGGCATAATTTTTTTAAAATATTCGTTACTAGATTAAAAATATGAGAAATATTTTTTTCTGAACCTGCAGTTCAATTGCAGCATTGTCTTCACAAAAATTCACAACTATATAAGGTGGAAAGACAAACAAACAAACAAACATTTAAATAATAAAGATTTTTAAAATGTAACATAGTGCAAGAGATATTTCCTATCTAATAGAGGTGGTAAACAAATGCATTACTTAGTTCAGAATTATTTAAATACTGCTTAATAATTAACGTGCTGCTGTGCTAACATGGCATAGAGAAGAACTAATTCAAAGGCAGTTCGTAGTATTAGATGAAAGTTTTGCTTTGGGGACTTTTATTATTTAGAAGGCATTTTTTGCTATCAGTTGGAACTTGGTACCTTACAGGTAAGCTTAGGGGAGATGTACTCGGGCTGGCCAGCCCTTGCAGCTCAGAAAAGCAACCCAGAACAGCTCCCTGAATTCGAGCTGTCCCATGGGCATGCAAACATTTTTAACCCTGCCAACCCCTCAGCATTGTAGCTAAGATATAAGGGAAGAATGCTTCATCCTGGCATTGTCCTGCACGTCAGTACTGCGGGGAGGCAAAGGTTAAGAATGAGGAAAATCAGGCAGACAGCCCTGTGTGGCCCAGAGAAAGACGGGCCGTCCTGTGGGGACCAACTCCCCTGACACAGACACAGGGAGAGAGCTCTGTGAATGAGATCATTTTGACTTCCTTTGCTAACATGCTAATGCCGGCTTTCTTCCTTTCAGCCGAAGCAGGTCAGCCGTGGAGGTTGGGCCGCGCTGGAGCCGTGATGGGCTTGGGCCGCCCTCAGCACCGAGCGGGCCCCGCTCACACCGCACACCCCGCACACCCCGCACACCCCGCACACAGTCAGGCCCTGCACGCCCACGGGAGCCGGGGAAAGAGGGATGGATGGATTTCACACCACCTCTCAGGAGTTTATTAAAATCACATTTGTGTACGCCAGCCCTCTTCCGCAGCGCTCACTTTGGACAAGGAGGCAGCGGCCCAACATCGAGGGTCACTAAATACTAGTGACATACTAGTCACAGTGACCGTTTACCAGACAGACACTCTTTCTTCTGCTGTTTCTTTGGTGACTTTTTTTAATCCTTGCATTACTTTCCCACCAAACTCTTTTATAGTTTGCTCACTGAATTATGTTCACTCCAGAGAGGTGAATCCAGTTCCGTCTGTTCCCACAGTAATCATCAATTCAAGCTGAAGTGAAAGGGTCAAATTTAAAGGCAAGAAAACGGTGGTGTAAATTTCTCATTAGCAAATCAATGCAAATCTGTAAAATTTGGTGTCATTGAACCACAGTCAGCCCTGCTTTAAGTGAAAATAAATTCCATTAATTTCTATGGGAATAGAAATATTTTTTTACACTCTATTTTATATGCACTGGGCCAAGTTGCCTCTATACCTTTGACACTGTTATGAATTTGAATTTATCGGGGAGATCAGCATCTCTGGCACAGTGAATATAAATCTATGCGATTTACCTGCTGAGAGTGGAGTGGAGCTGAAGAAGCAAAAAGAATGAGTCAGTCTAAGAAAATAAACTTTGCCACCATAACATTTTCATCATCCCTTTGAACCTTGCTAGTGGTGGCAGCTTCTACCTTCTCAAAATGTGCATTACATTACCCTATCCAAAGACTCAAGGAAATGATGAGCAGATGACTGGGAGATAGGACATGGAGTATCCAAAAGGAGGTTGCTCTGCATACAAAAAAGATGCCATTCCTGCTGTCCCAAAAGCTACCCTTGACTGGCACTGCCCCCCCAGACTGAGCAATACTTCTAGGGGGAAGAGAAGCAGCAGTACTCTCTCGAGTACTGGCTGACCATGGGCTGAAAGGCAGTATGTTATCTTACACATATTAAAGTCCTCTAGAAAAATAGAAATACTGATGAATGAATAGAGCCCAACACAGCCCCCAAAACCTAAGAAATATCCTCCAACCACATAAAGACTCACCTCACAGCTGTCCACGAGCATGTGCTCTCTGTTGCCCTGTCCAGAGGATCACTGTGCCTGGCATGCCAGGGAGGGGGCAGGCAGAGTGCCACCCTCACTGCAGTGATGAGAGCGGTGGCATCCACTGCTCCTGCAGCATGAAGGGAAACCTGCCACAGACATCAGCCAGGGCTGGGATGTACCCTGGGCTAGTGGTCAACAGCAGCTCGCAACTTCTACATCCACATTCTTCCCTGTTTAACTCAAAAATAACTGGCTTATTTTAAAAAAAGCCTTTAAAGCTTCTGCACTTAGGGGGAACTTAGTGAATTATTTCACTTATGCCTTTGAAAATATAGCATGTATTTAAATGTCTGAAAATCAGTTGTAGTTTTACATATTTATGTGCATGTATATGTACTTAAATATCTATACATATAAAGTTTTTAAAGTAGACTTACATATAATATGTATACATATAATATTTGAAATAAGAAAAACAGAAAGAAAAACACTTGACTATGAAATTTGGTCTAATTACAAGCTTTTTAATGAGCCTTTTGTCATTTAAATTCTACATCAAGAGCCCATTTTCTCCTCTTTTTCAAAAGATCTTACCAATATTCTGTCATATTGCAAACCTTATATTATAAACTTGTAAGAGACTTAAATTCTTGGGTTGGATGGATGCGTTGTTCAGACTGGGTCACATTCAGCAGTAATGTTGTCAAGGTCAGCCTTGGCTGCTCTTTTCTTTTTAATTTGTTTTCACATTGTCCGGATTTGCCTGATATTGTTTTGCATTTTTAGCACTGTTATTTCTGAAAACCAAGATGAAGAATTATTATGCCAGATTCATCTCATCATATCTGAAATAAATATGAAGAAAGAAAAATGCAAAGTTTAAGCAGTTTAGAAACAATGCCATGTTCAACACTGGAAACATTTAGTGGATCAGATTCTAGTTGGTCCCTTTAGGCAGAACTGTTTCTTCTGCACACACACACACACACACACACATACACATGCATCTAATACTAATACGCTCTTAAAGGAAATTTGTGTGGCCAGGAGCCTCACAAAACTTCTATCAAGGCTAAAATGAATTTGAGAAGAAGCCAGATCAGGATGATAGCACCAAAAGGTGTCAAGGTCACCAAACTGTATGCCAAACACATGAGCACTTGCCCACTTTTCTGGCCATAGCTATCAATATATATTCGATATATATTTAGGCAGACCTTCTTGTCTGGAGCATGAACCAAGTTGCTGTTGTGCATCTGATTGCCAAACAAACCTGGAACTGGAGCTTGGTTTGTAATCTGCAGCATTGTTCCTCTTTTGACACTCACTAAATGCATTTTCTGGAAATGATAAAGATTTGCAATAAATTTCAGAACTGCAGATGTGAGGACACAGAGCTGGAATAAAATTATTGTCTCTGAATATTTTAAATTTCAGACCTGGATTCCAATCTAAGCAGAAAGGCAAGGTTGGATTTGCTGTGGTCAGTGTCTTGTGAGTTGCCAATTGTATTTCCCATAAAAATAGCAAGAATTTTATGAAAGCAGCTGTTCTGGAGAGGTTTTTGCTATTCTCCAGACTGAATTCAGCTGATTTTCCTTTACGTACTCCATTACTCTAGGAAATGTATTTCTGTGTGTTCTGTAGAGCATCTGAGAGATAAATCTCTATCACCAGCAGGCTGAAAAGACTCACCTTGCCACTTTACTCCCTGGTAGAGTTATAGATATGAAATAATGGAATGACAGACAACTGAGTGGGATAGTACCTAACACAGAAACTTCTAGCACTGTGGTGAAGGCTCTCTCTGCCTCCCTGCTGCACAGCTCCATCCCTTCTGCTGGGAACCACAGGAACATCAAGAGCAACACACACAGCTGCTGTATGTTGTAAAACCCCAAGTATGCAAACTAGCAGTTAAAACCTCATCTGGTCTTTGCAGATCTGCCCTGATGGAAATCACTTTAGTCTAAGCTGGAGCATCTTGCATTGCTTTAATGTCTACTAGCTTTTGATGACCCCCTCTGGGGTGATTATTCTATTAGGATTTAACTTTGTAGTGCACATGTTCTCTGCCCTGGTACGTACTGTACATATTACTTCATTCAGCCAATGCTTCAGGAATTAATTAGTTGCTGACTTCTAGTGAAATTCTTTAGATCTAACTGGCTGGTTTTGAGGAACCTAATTAAAAAACTTGTTAAGGATTTATTCCAACTCTATGTGGGTAACATTTGCATCCTGGTCATGTCCCAGGATTAGGATGCAAATGTTACCCACACAGAGTTGGAAAAAACTCTATGTTTAGAATTCATTCTAACTCTATGTGGAACAAGAACTGAAACATGCTATTGCTGCTTCAAACCAATGCATCAGGTCATAGCAGCTAAAAAGATATGAGTGTGTTCAGCCCTGAGAAATGAATGAGGAGGGGAGATTTGACTGCTGGCTACAGCTACCTGGTGGAAGGAAGAGGGGACAGTGGAGCCAGACCCTTCCCAAAGCTAGACAGGGGTTGGTGAAAAGACAAAAGATACGAGATGGCAATTTTCATTCAGGCAATTTTCACCGTAAAGGTGGTGAAATACTGGAACAGAAGCCTAGAGAGGAGTGGGATTTCCATCCTTTAAGATAAATTTCTTCAGCCCTGACCAACCTTTTCTAATCAAAACTTTTTTGAGCTAGATGCTGGACTACAGATCTTCACAGGTGTCTTCCAGGAGAAATTATTCTGTGATTTAAAGAGCAAAAGCAGGAGGTAGATTTAATAAAATATGATTGAGGGTACACGTTTTTCATTTTCTTAAGTTGCTTCTTAAAAAGGATCCTAAGGACTGTATGTCGTCTACTGTATTCCAAGTGTGTTTAAAATCCCAAGATAATTCACAGCATAAGATTAAAATGTCAAAGTGCCTCTAGCTCTAAGTGACTACTTCTCTTTCATGCTGGAAACATTTTAAGCTTGGTTCCTGTATACCATTTCTGGCAAGGGAAGTCCTGCCTCACAAACCTGTTGACAGTCAGGGGAGTCATGTTTATGATAAAGGGTGATTCAAGCAGACGGCTCCTATTTGGCTTTCCACAAAGACTTTGATAGGGACCTTCACCATCCCTTTTAAAGAAGTATAAAAACACAGATAGGAAAGATTACCCAGCTAAAATTAGAAAGTTAAAGGCAAGAATAAATGGGCTGTTCTACAGCAGAAAGATAGATATGAATCCCTGCATCTACAGAGGATATATTATAAATAGAAAAGTTTTAAACAAGAATAGCAAGGATGTTTAATAAGTTCCATGTAGGAAAAACAGAAAAAAAAATTAGGCTGGAAGTCCTCAGTGTGGAACAGAGGACTCTTAAATCATCTGATTAAAGGTGGAATATATTGGACACTATAAAATCATGATAGGTATAGAGGCATGACTAGGAAAGAAATTATTTTGCTGTTACTTCCAATATAAGAATCCTTGGTCACCACAAAAAAGTGAGAAGGACTGTATCCAGGACACAGAGAGGGTCTTTGTGTAATTGTCAATACATGTAGGAAAGTCCTTGGCAAAGGACATTGTGGATACAAAATGCTCATACTGAATTCAAGAGGAGATTGAAAAAACCCTTTGGCAGTAAAAAAAGAAAAAAAAAAATTTGTTAGTTATTGCATAGAGAAACTACACTAGAAACCCCCTGACTGAAAATTGTCAGAAGTTAGAGGAGCATCAGCATTAAAACATTCTCCCTACTCTCGCTCTTCTCCAGGTATTTAATCACAGCCACTTCTGATGGCTGGGGTAGCTGGAAATTGGTTGAGTTTATGTTTTTCTGACCTTCCTTTGGCCAGGCAGGAGATCAATCAGAGATGTCCATGACATGCCTGAGTACAGCTGACTCACCCACAGCTTCCCTGTTTCCTGATGAGTTCCCCATGCAGCGCTCTGGACTCCTGAACCTGTGACCTCCTGAACAACTTAAGTGTGTCCAGGGGCTGCTGCAGGAGCTTGGCCATGAGGATAAACCTCAGCTGACATGAAGTGATGAAACTGGGAATGTGAAACCACTGGTGGCCTCAACTATGTGGCCTGAACTTTCCTGTGGCAGGAGAAGCTGCATTTCCGAAAGGATTCGAGCTCTTTGCAGGAATCTCAAAATGTGCTTTTCGAGATAGTTACCAGATGCCTAGCTCCTCTTGACTGCAGTGATAGCACTTCTGAAAATACATGAGACAACTATCTACATCTTTAGGTGCTTAAATTTCTCCAGTGTGCTGACCCTGTGCCCTCCAGAATTTAAAAATAACTCTGCCTAATTGGGCTCCTACTTGACCCTGTGTGGTTTGAGGCCTGCTCCATCTGCATAGGCTGACAGCGCAAATGAAAATATATTAATCTGAAGTGAAAAGCAGTTATTGCAGATGGAGCAGGATCCCTTGAGGTACCTACCTGATCCCAAAGTTATGGATGGACAGGCATGGCAATTTTAATATTAATACTCTGTTTTAAATAATAGAGAAGGTGTGACATTATCAATTTACGGCTCAACAAAATACAAATCACACTGGTTTATAGCAGGTTAAATGACTGCAATTTCTAACTTTTCACGATTCTCTATTACAAGAATGTTTGTAGTGGTAAATACTACTAGACAGGAAATTGTCATATGTGGGGCTTGTTTTTCCTCCACAAAACGAAGGAGAAGGAAAAGAAGAATAAAAATGTTGGGGACAGGCCTCTCCATGCAAGTGCATTTGTGCAGCACTAAGCTGAGCAGGTTGGAAGCTCTGGTTGGCAGGATAAAATAATTTAAACTTCAAACAAAAGAGTTCAGAAAGGCAAAACACTGTGCAGGAAGCATGTCAGAGAACAGTATTACACTCATTGTGTGTGCATGTGTGCCAAAGCTGTATGTGATCACCAGATGATCTCACACTTATGCATACTTATCTAAGCATCTCACTACTTTTTTTTTTCTCTCAGAGAGAACTTTTGTTATCAGATACTGGCATTCCCATGTTTGGCATACTCGGGACTCATTTCCATGCATTTGCTATTTTTTTTCCTTTCTTGTTTTCCATTTCAGAATCTGGCACTGTAAGCACATTTTTTTTGGCTGGTGAATAGGCAGAGAGATCTTCTTGTCCGACTCAAGGACGCATTCCCTCGCATTTTCAAAGCAGATGATTAGCTGTACTAGGCTTTGCCAAGACAGTGGGTGTTGCATAGCTAAATCCTTGTGCAAGTCTTTGAAATTCCCTCGTGATAACTAATTGCAGCAGCTGACCTTCCCAGTTTCACATCCATCCACAGTTTCCCAGCAACAGTGCAATGCAACACCTACTACAGCAGTTATCCACTGACCATTATTTGCAAAACTGCACAAAAAACTGTTTACTTAGTACACTGCTTTAAATTCAAAAGCAGGTAAATAGGCAGTGTTGTGATCCTGGATCTGATCCTTTCTCATCTGACCTCAGTGGTGACCTGGAGCTTTGGGATATTGCTACCACCAGCTACCCTCGTTACCTCTTTAAAACATGAAGTCATGCCTGTGTGAGCAGCAGGCAGGCAGTCAGGCAGGTGGCTGTGCCCCTCCTGCCCCACGGGATGTGCAGGTGCCAGCTCTCTGCTGTGCTGAGGACACAGAGCTAGCTGTGTCCCCAGCACAGCAGACATGTTCAGCCCATGAGGCAAGCAGAGCACATGTGATGGGAAAACTCCCCTGCTCTACCCTAGCCTTGGCAGAGGCAGTCTGCAGTGCACAGAAAGGCTTCTCTTGAGCACAGTAATTATTAGTGGAATGTTTACTAGGTCACTCCAAATGGAAACAGAATGTATTCAGAAACACTACACAGGGCATTTGATTAGCAGTGGAGATGAACCTGTACCAGGAACTTGGATTCAGAGAATTCATGTTCAGCCTTTGTGGCTGTAACTGCTCGAGTCAGGATGCCCTCTTCCCCCAGCTATTTATTTAGCTGAAAGACATAATGTTCTTGTTAGTTCAGCTAGGGCTGGATATTTCTTTTTTCTCTGTTCCAAGAGAAGCATTGTTCTACAATGGAACAGTTTAAGCCTAAAAGTAAATAGGTTAGAAAAATAGCCTGTGCCAATGGGCAACAGGAGCACTCTGGGTGATTAAGTAAGAAAATTGGAATTTGATTTTTGATGCCCAAGTTTGAAAGTATTAGCTTATATTCCTCACTGAGTCCTCTCACACCCTAATTCAATTCATATTACCCTTTCTGTACAGCAGAATGATGAATTCTAAAACTGAATGCTTCTTGTAAATAAGTTGAAAAAAAAAATCACAGCTGCACATCCAATAGTAGTTGAATCATCACAATGGTGCAGGTATATTCTTTGCATAGTGTTTCCTAACACTGAATGTACAAATGCATGAAAGCGAAAAATGATCCCCAGCAGCCGCGCCAACCTCATTTGAGCATTAGATTATTCACTTTCCCAACTAATCAATAATTGTTATAATTAAAATTGATAGTTGCAAATAACATGACAGAGTGCTGCTGCCAGAATACTGATTGTGTATTTGGCTTGAAAAGATAGGCAGTAGCGTGGAACACTTATTTTCCAATTTGCTTTTAGCTGTGTGCAAATTGCTTTAGCTGTATCCAGCTGATTTAGACCTTGCCTGGAGGTACACTAGATTAATTGGGAGCCACACATTCATTTCTTACAGAATGGACTCTGTAATTGGTGAAATTTGTTAGTGCCAGTTATAAAATAACTATATAGTTCTGCTTTTTAGTCATCCTTTCATTACTCCTTCAGGAAAGGGAAAAAACAATTAGAACCTTTCAGATGACAAAAATTGCTTTTAAGTCTTTATGTAAAACCACCAATGTGACTACAGTCAATATTTTATGCAAGCCAACATTAGTATGAATATAGTATTGATTTTTTTCAAAACTGAAAACCTCTTCAGCATACATAAGAGTGATTTTTTTTGTCCTTGTTGTGACTGAACTTTTAGATAATGAAACCATTATTACCCAGAGTTTTCAAAAAGAACTTTGTTCTTTTTTTGTATCTTAACCAGCTTATTATTAACCTAGAAAAATTCATTGTTTTTTGCTGGCACCCAAAAGCGTTTTAAAGAGACTACATCTTTTCTTAAATACAGGCTCCTTTTTTGCCTATGTGTATATAATAAAGACACAAAAAGCCTATAGCTAAATACATAAATATAATGGACTCCTTCCAAGTTATATATTCTCATGATTATTGATGGATTTAAGACTCAAAGCCATGACCTAGGATTTTTTCAGTTTCCCTTGTTCATAACTCTACCCTAAGACTAAATAAATTCTGAACCAGTTACTTTTGTATACAACAGCTGTAACGCCAGAGATGTCCTGCACCTTACTCGTGGTGCAGAGCATGGTGCCAGACAGTGGAGCGGAGTTATTTCACAGAAAGGGTCCATGGCCTGGCCCTGGACACCTCTCATCTTTGTGAAGGGAAAAAATGCTCTCAAACACATTGCCACCTTTCATCTTTTTAACTGCTCAGGAGACACACAGCAAGACCATGCAGAGGAGACTCTTGCAAAGCTCTCATTTACAGTTCCTGTGACCACACCAAGCCTACAACCTTTCCCTAGCACAAAACATTTCAGCCCATTGATCAGTTGCAAATGAATTAGATACTCCAAAGACAGTTTCTACTTCGAAAAATATTGCTAAAAAGGCAAAGCGGAGATTGCCTGTCTGTAGTCTCATGTAGGAAAAATTAAGAAAATCATGCTTTATTGAACATCTGAGGGTCTAAAGAGAAAAGAGATCCACTGAAAACTGGTCTTTACTAGCCTCACTGGTCACAGAACTATTTGTTGTCGTCTACTTTCCTTAGTGATTAGCTAGCAGTTTGGTTTTGATGGTGTCAGAAGATAGGGGTAATTCAGTTGTTGATTAGAGTAGAGCATCTGACCTTGATGCTATCACTAGAGACTAATGGATAGCTAATTTATGCAGCAAGCCAGTGGCAAAGCATAATCTAAAAAGGGTGCGGGGTTGTGAAAGGGAGATGGGGTCTAGTCTGCATCCCTAACTGCTCTTAGCCACCCTGATAAATCCTCCTGAAAACTGTCCTGTGTTTGCCTTGCAGATTCAAAATTGAGAAGGTTTTCAATTGTCATCCTACCGATCATTACATAGTAGTCAAATGAGCCTTAGCATGAGTCAGAGGGGTACTAATATTATTGATAAATGTTGTTTTCATTAAATCAATTACTTGTTTTGAAATTTGTTTTCCTATCAGCTACCAGATCCTGCCAAGAATCTGAATAATTTGGGAATTCATTTTGTCCTTTAAAAAAATGAGTGGAAAGGCCCCAGACTGTCAAAGTTGAATTCCTGCAAACTTATTTTCCTCTTTTAATTGAACAAGGTTTCAAACAAACAAACAAGCAAACAAACACACAACAAGGAACAAAATCATAGGACCATAAAACTTTACTAAATATATAGGGCACTAAAGAGGAAAGTATAGTACTAATTCTGAGCTTAGAAACATATGAAATACTGAAGATTCAGCTGAGCTCACCTAAGCTGCACACTGAAGTGCTAATATTTAAAAACAGCAGCCAAATCAAAAGCAAGTACAAAATGGTCATATCCCATGATGGAAATAGTATTCTTACAGAGAAAAATGCTCAAAATGGCTTCTTAAACACACATCAGCCTACTAATGAGGAGATATGGACCCTTTTACACTGATGACTAGTAATCTAATACTGCCATTTAATGGGGCCCAAAAGAATGTAAGAATTGATAATGATAACAAACAATGAAAGAGAACCATACCAAAGGTTTCAACTTACTGCCATGAGAGGAAGTGTAACTGGAGACACACACTTCTGGTTTGCCACATATAGTCCCTTGACTGATAATTTCCTACTCTGCAATAAAGTTCATTTTCTCTGTAATTCACTTCTGCCTTTGTTCTGGCAGACAGAGAAGGTGTATTCTCACTGCATGGCAGCATGAAGCAGGAGAAATCATCCTTTGGGGCAGGAGAGTTGTGTGTCAGCAATGCGACAGGTGTAGTGCAACAGGTGTAGTGCTCTCTAAAGACAACTTTTGGCCAGGCTATGCTTGAACTTAAAGAGTGATGCTTTATCCCATCTTATCCTCTGTAAGTTGCTCAGATGTTTTAGGGTAACTTGCCTTACTTTGGACTGTAAACACCCTGTTGATGGTGTGGGCCTGTGTCACTGAGGAAAGCAGAGCAAGCTGAGAGGGCAGCTCATAAGCCGGTGGCACCTACCAAGCATTCAGCAGTTTCAGAAGAGTCAGATCTGCCCTGAGGGCATTTGTTCCATGTTAACTCCATAGTGAGGGTCTACCTGTCCAGTGCCAGAGCTTTCTTTACTAGGACACACTGCAGGTTGTAGTCTCAGTGTCTGGGCACTCTCCTGCTCCTGTTCAGTGACTTATGTGACACCACTGCTCCTTGTCCTGCTTGGGTGACCTCCAAAGCCCTACAGAGCACAGCAATGAAGTCTTTAGAGCAGGCTCAGAAGTTTTCTGCCAAGTCGCTTTTATGTCAATGCCTCCTGTCCTCCCTACATATAAGGGCCAGATTTAATTGTTCCCTCCCCTTTCTGGGGGCACATTTGATGATTTGCCAGGATAATACACTGATGTACATATCATGTACATATCATGCTCTCCTTTAACACAACTGGATTTTAGCGTATGTTCACCAGCTCTTTTAGAAGTAGGACAGGTTTTAAAAGCTTGTGACCTGGTGTGAAGTAGAGATATAAAACTCCAAAGCTGTACAGTCCTTGCTAGTGGAGAGCTATTTTATTGCTAGTGGGCTACAAAAGAAACCCCTAGGAAAATTGGTATCAAATAATGCATATAGCATTTATATGTGACCGTGTAACGAAGAGGAGAGTGAATACAGGAGCATCTGAGAGAGTACGTGTGCATGCACTCAAGGAAAAAAGAAGGAGCTATACCAAATAGCAATTACTTGCTCTGCCTCCAGAGATCGAATCCTTATCTGAGTTGCAGAAGAGCCTACCTAAGCCTAATGAGAGGTGTCTAGCATAAGAACTGGACTCTGTCTTGCTGTTTTTAGTGTCTTCTTTCTCTAGCAGTTTCTTCTGCACGTTCTTTGGGGAAATAAATCCAAACATGGGGACAGACTCCTGACAGATCAAAGGGAAAGTGGTCAACTGGCTTCAGGAAAGCCACTAGTCATTTAGAGTCTGAGGATTTGGTGATTTGTCTGTTCAAGGAAATCAGCTTCTTTTCAATCAGGAAGATCATGGATTAGGACTGCAGATACTTGTGGTAAAGCTTGGTATTAAATTGTTATGTTTGAATGCACGGCATGGAACATGTTGTCATTGACATTTTAATGACCTTTTCTGTCTGGAGTTCTACTTGAAAATCAGTGGCTTGATGAGGCTCATCACTGCAAATACTTAAGCTGACTTAATGACAGAAGGGAGAAAGGTATGAACAAAAGGAAATTATAAAAAGCAAGCCTTACTCTTGCTTTTATAAGCAAAGGAAGAGCAGAAATTTCAGCTAATTTTGCAGTCCATGTAGCCCTTGATGTGGTTCCTCCCACTCTCTTCTGGGGAACAGAGAGCCCCGAAGGAAGAAGAAGGCAGTCAGCCTGCTGAAGCAGGCAGCAGAGCTGACCACTGCTGAATAGGGACCTCATTAATAAGAAACATGTTCTGTATACAGAAGGTGCCTAGTTTGAGTACATGTATTAAGAGACATCTCCTTTTACAGCTAATTGTCCCTTTCAGTCACTCACTGAAAGGAGAGAGGAAAAAAAAGCTCCTGTAACCACAAGTTATTTCTAGTGTAGTGTCACTTGGACTCTCAAATACAAGTCTATACTGTTGAGGAAAGAAGGATTTAAAAATAAGGAAAAGAGGACTGGTTTTTCATGGTGGCTATTAACTATGCCAGGGGCTCTTCAATCTGGGACTTTTTTTTCCACACCTCATCTCCACTGTTTGATTTAAAACACGTAAGGACAAAAATTCTTCTTTAACCTTGTATTTGACTATTTAAGAAAATATTAGCAGGGGTCTTACTGAAGCCCTTTCCCTGCATAACATTCTGTAAGAAACAGCTTAAGTGCAAATCTCTGGCTAAAGGTGCAACCAGGGCTGGGGGCTCCTGCAAGCTGGCAGGTTCCATGCCACTGACCCCAGCAAAGGGTCAAGACAAGTAGGGTACAGCTCTAGCCCAAGGCATCCGTATCCCTGAGTCAGAGACGAACAGCCTGGACTGAAATGGGAGTCCTGGGCCACTGAGAAGGGGTGGGGAGAGGCTGGGAAGGGAGAGCAAGGATTGGATACCCTCAGGGCCTTGGAAACAATTAAAAGAACCGAAGTAATTTACTTGTCAAGATGGATGCTTTAAAATTAGTCGTCTGTATTAAGAGTTTAAAACAGGCCTTCAAAGACTCTTTGCCTTCTGATATAACTTCTATTTTTATCAGTCATTGCTGCACTGTTTCATGTAGCATTATGCCCAAAGCAGTAAGTAAGCACTATCCTACTGTCAACGAACTCAAATGATAGATATCATATAATTAATTAACATACATCATTGTACCATTCAAAATGACCACAGAATGCTACTGAAATATCTGTAAGGCTACTGGAACTGAACTGCAGATATCAGCTGGGTCTGCAGCAGTTTATTTGTTTATAACAAAATCTGTTTTCATAGCCCTAGACCATTTCTCTATTGTGTTAAGGTGGAGTTTAAGTTTTCTTCATGACAAACATTTCTAGGCTGCAAGTAATAATTACCTTTGCTAAACCCTTAAGTTTGCTAATTTATCAGTCCAGATGAGAAATTTCAGAGTTGCAATTGAAGTTGAAAGCCTTATTTAACGTATGTTGCACAGAAATTACCAATAGCCAGTGTAAGAATTTTAATGGCGTCTATCTCCCCACCACTGGAACATGCACAACTTCAGCTCATGTCTCCTTTCCTTAAGGAAAACCTCTTGCATTTCTTGGTAACAGTAAGATTCAACCCTCTCCAAAAGAAAAGGAAAAAGAAAGAATGAAAAAAAAAAAAAAAAAAGAAAGAAAAAAAAGACATGGGGGGAGGAAAAAAAAGTCAACCTTGGAGGAAAAGCTGAAGCTATGAGAACTTAGTGCAGAGAGCTACATAAAGTGCTAAAAGTTAAATCAGGGCTCTCTTTCTAAAGCAGAACAAAGCTGGCACATTAAGTAATGACTGTATGTCTCCAGTTCCCTCTGATACAGGGAGATAAAGGCTCAGACTTCTATGTGGGCTTCATATTATTTGCAATTTCAGGTCCTTGGATGGTTTCAAAATACTTTGAAAACTGTTATTTATTTTTCAGTTACCTTAAGCTCCTTGTTAACAGTGGTCTGCCCTAGCTATTCATGGCATCATGTGCTATCATCTACGATGGGCTGTCACTATTATTAAGAGGTAGCTATAAATATGAACTACACTATATGAACTTGAAGTGAAACATTATCTGTCCCAAATGCTGTAGGCTAAAGAGACATACATTCACACAGTCTAAGATAAAGAAAAAGGTGCATGTCAACAGACAAATTGTGATAAAAGGAAAGAGATAAAACTCATCAAGGGTCAAGCTCACAAATGTATGCAGAAAGCTTTCAGACCTGCAAACAGAGTTTTGGTGGTATCAGATGGATGTAAGAGTGCTTGTTAAGCTGGCCAGTGGCACAGAGAGGGGAGAGAAGAAAAGAGAAGAGAGTGTGGCAAACAACACTAGAGTGAGATTCTGAGACAGAAACATGAGGACAGTACTTTTGTCAGTTGTGACAGTGACAAGACTGATGCCAGGAACAAACTATCGATTAAGACTCCCTGCCTGACTCTCACTGGTTCTCTGAGAAGAGCCAGAGTGGAGAGTTGTAGAAGGGCATGTGTCCTTTGTTTATGCCAATTTTTATGCTATCAACAATCTCTTGTGCATGTTTTAGGATGGATTCAGGGATTCTCTAAATCCATGTCCTTTGAAGATCCTTGTTCTGACAGCAGTGACAAGTGTGACTTGAGACTAAATGGTTAAGCCCAATCCATGCACCTATCAAAAGGAAGGAGGTGATGCATGGCATCTGTGACTTCTCGGGTGTTCCCAAAGACCACCAGGGAGTTCTAAAATTACAAAACTGAAGTTATGTTTCCCTTAGCCCCCATTTTCACCAGCTCTAGGCTAGCCCTGGTAGCCAGCCAGCTCAGTTGGTTAGACCTCTGTCCTGTTTCAGTCCCTAGCTCAAAAAGCATTCCATCCTTTGAGCATGATAGCTCAGAAAGCATCCCATCCTTTCTTTGCTGTTCACATCTATTTTTTTCCCATTGCAAATATCACAATCAGTAGCTCCCTGTCTGCGTTTTTTGAGTTTGTGTGATGGGCTTGCACTGACAGACCTTTCATTTCTCTAGCTGCATTTACATGGATAGACTGAGTGTACAGCATAAGTCCTGCTCCACCTTTGCAAGACATCCAGCAACATCCAAATGAAAGACAGAAGCAAGGTCACTGTTAGCTGCTGCTGAAAGGGCAGGGTGGTAGAGGTCAGCTAGAGGTAGCATAAAGTATAATCCCATCCTGTGGAAAAGAGAGTGCAAGTATATCTGTATCATGATGCTTCCGCTGCCCCTTTTCAGTGACCAGTCTCTTGGTTCCCAGGTGTATAAATTGTCTTCTTTGTATTACTGCTGCAGTTTGCTCTTCCTTTGGATGCTCACACAGTGGTGAGATGACCCTGGCAGCTGCGCATCAGTGCTCAGACATGTGGGTGGATACACTTTGGCTTTGGGGCATGCTGAACCAGAGAGTGACACTCACTGTGGCACAGCCTTTAGGGAGGTCAGTGTGGCAAGTGTTAAACCAAAAAAGAAGGCTATGAAGCTAGATGGAAGATATAATAATCTTAAGTGGCAAAAAAAAAATAAATTGCAATAGATGTTAGCCATTCTTACAGACTTCAAGGACACAGTCAAACTATAACATTAATTGTTATTTTAACTGTTGCTTACCCTGTATCAGAGTAATTCCAGTTACTTATGACACTCAAACCACACTAAACCAAAATCACCAACAGTGTGAATCTATAAGATCTGTTTTGCTATGGTAGCATTAATGTTTAGGTGGAAAAAACCAGAAGTCAATGGTACGTCTCAACACAAAAGCCATATGAGCCTTTACTATAGAAGTAATAAGGCATTTATTATTTCAAGAGCCCTGCATTCACAATATCCCCTTTTTCAAAGAAAACACCCCTTCCTTCCCATTTTTTATGAGGCTAACTTGTAGTATGTCACCACTGTGAGACTTCTGAATGTGTTCAGAACAAGACAATAATAGTAAGCCACAGATGAATGATGTGTAGTAAAAATCAATAAACCTTATAACTATTCACTAAGGGAACTGATTTTATGCCTATAAAAATAAAACAATTATAGCAATATTAATGGCAGATTCATCATAGTAATATAAAAGTCCAAGTGTGCTTGTCTGTTGGGAATCTTTAATTCATCCTTCTGTATTCGGTATTCACAAAGTAGAAGAAATGGAACCAACTTCAAGAACAACCTTTAACTTGCAGTAATTCACCCTGTCAAAAAAACCCCAACAAAAACAAAACAAAACAAAAAAACAGTAAAACTTTAAAAATTAGTTTTGACAATCAATGTAACTGGGATATGCAGAAAAGGAAAAAAGTTAAAGCCTCAAAAACCTGACCAGTGAATCTGATTTTTTTTTTTTTCATGTCATGGTTAACAATTTAATGTTACTGTGTACCATGTTAATTGCATTGTAACAAAACAGGTGGTATAACCACATAAAATATTTATCCTGTGGTAATGCAGGTTAGACACAGCAAAGGAATTTTTTTTTTTTTTTAATTGACAGGTCCTCTGGTTTTAGGCATCTATTCATTTTTTTGGGGAAGGGCAATACAGATATAATAGGAAAAAAATTGCTGATAATTTATAGCATACATTGCTGCTCTAAAACAGGTATTAGAGACTTCAGTTCCACTAATACCATCCAAAGTGTTACCATGGGCCTTTTTTGAGCCTATCAGGGTCAACAGAAAGAGGTCCATCTGCCATCTGGCTTGGACCCTGCATTGCCTGCTGGGAGAGGACAATGGCACAGGCCAGCAGGAGCACAACTAGGACCTGTGCCATTGCTGCACCCTCTGATACCTACAGCTATGACACATCTTTCAAAGTGGCTCAAGAACACCCAGAAATCAAAACAAAATTAAAAAAAAAAAATCAAAGTTTTTTCATTATTCTGATTGCCAAATTATTTAAGGCAAGTAAAAAAATGAAAGCATTTGATATAGGTTTTACATAAAATAAACTAGGTTACAGCATAAAACAAGTAAACAGGTAATGGCATTAAAGTATCTCTTCTAAATCTGAGTAACTGTAAACATTAAAAAAAAGACTGCAGGACTATTCAAGTAATAGAACAATCACAGATGTCTTCTCATATGCAGGCTATTAGGTTATCAGCCATTCAAGATTATCAAAAAAAACATTTCATTATTCACAGATGCTCATTATCTCCATTTAAAATCTATACATTATATACAACACAGTTTTTGTGGTACTAGAATCCCCATGCCTTCCAAAGGTATATTTTTCACAATACACAATTACAATGAAACAGTGAATACAGTAACATTTTACACTGATGCATCTTAATAGGAACCACCAAATAGACATCTACATTGTACCAAAGTGTCGTCACAGTTAGCCTCTCTGAGAGCTTGTGGGAAATACCAGAAGGGTATGCAAGGTTCAGGCACACTGATACATAACATTATTTATTTACAATTGGAAAGGAAAAAAGAGAGGAGAAAAAAAGGAAAAGGAAGAAGAGAAAAGAAACAAACAGCCTTTTGCGGTTAACACCTTCTAAACATGACAAATACATATCTCCATTTAGTGTGTGGTTCGCAACTTAGCAGCAGACCCTGTGTGCGAGCCTTGGTACTGATACAAAAAAAGTAAAGAATATATATATATTTTTATATATATATGTATATATATATATACGCATATATATATATATAAAAACAGAAGTCTAATTACAGCAACATTTGTTACTCTGTGATAAAATCTGCAATTTACAAAAATGAAATGACTGGTTTTTGCCTGCCATTAAGGCATTTCAAATTAACACCATGGAACTGATGTCTGTAATAAAGCGCTTCCTCATGTGATCCAGTCACATGACAATGTTCATCCCCAAATTCATCATTCTCTGAAAAGAGAAAGGAGAAGGGTTTAGTAAGCAGCATCCTTTCGTCACATGTTTGGGTTTTTTTTCCTGCACCTTGAATACATTATGAAATTAAATCCATACAAGTATTCTTGAACCCAAGAAGAAAAGACAGTAAGCCCTGTCCTCATCCCTCCCCTGCCAGGAACAGAATCCTAAGAAGTAACCTGTGCCAGGATTTTTCTTCTGGGTTCTGAAACCCTACCACCCATCAGCTCTTCCAGGGCCACAAACCCTTCTCACTCAAATAATTCTAGCTAATGGTTGCTTGTTTCAACATCAGCTTTCAGACAGACACCCAGAACATGGAACTTTGATACATTAAACTTGGAGTCTAAACATGGCAGCAATGAACAAACCCCTAATGTTAAAAGAGGCTTTAGAATTTTTACTTGATACAGGATCATCATAATGCAGAGGTTTTCCTCTTGACAACCTAGTAAATAACTGAGAGGCTTTGAGGCATATAAACATGTAACATGGGTATGCAGCTTATATATACAAAGCCATCTCAAATGGGCTCCCAAACAAGCCTCTCTAAAATCAAGATCAGCAAGCCAAGCAGACTTGCAGAATAGATAAAACCCTAAGTTTTTCTGGTCATAACTGAACATTAAACTAATTTTATTAAAAGTTTGGATCTTAAATTATATTTCATAAGCTCTTGTTTTATCTTAATACTAATCCTTAAAACACACTCTATGGAAAATCTCAGAAGACAGACTACTTGTTCTTTCTTAATGACCTATGCTACAATTAAAGAACACAACTAAGGACAAAATGTCATTCCAAGAACAAAATTGCAATTAACCTAAAGTACCAAATTTTTCTTCACCCTTAAGAACTGTGTCATACAAGGAAATGTACACCATCAGGCTAAAAAATCTGTGATTTTCTTTCTCCTCTTTATGTTATGATATATAATTTATTGGCTATTTACCTTCTTTGTGCAGGAAACATACCAGATGCAGATGCCTGTGCAGCCACCTGCTGAGTGGCAACAAGGGCGGCAGAGGTCAATCCTGAGGGAAAGAAGAAACAAAGTAATGTTGATGTACTTCTGGTTTTAATGGATTTTTTTTTGTCAGAAAAATGGTAGGAAGGATCTCTAAGGCAAACAACCAGAAAATAGGGGGGGGGGTTAGCACTACATAAAGGACAAATACTGCAGGCAACACTGTTAAGACAGTCTGCCTAGTATGATCAATATACCTTTCTGTAATAAACTGAATTGTCTTTGACAGATATTCTACAAGAAATTACAGCATTTCTACTTACTGCATTCCTTTCCAAATACTACACTGCATGATGCTAAGTGGTTTGTATGAGAGTTCATGAATAAGAAGCCCAGTAGAAATAATAGGTACCAGGAAACAAGAATCAAAACACAGACGACATGCCATCTGCTCATGATACAATGCTTTCATTTTTATAGCTTTGCTACTGAACAAGCATAATGCATCCCAAAAGGCATTTGGAATCACTGAATCACACTGAGAAATGTCAAGACTTCTACACAGGAAAAATAAGTGCTGAGGCACCAAGTCAATGTAAAGAAGAAATGTCATTTAGCCACCAATTGTCGTAGCACATACTTTGCTGCATGGGAGGAAACCTCCTTTTAATTCAGCTAGAGTCCATGGTTAGGGAAAAAACATTCAAAGATTGGTATAAAACCTAGGGAGAATAAATTGTATCTCACTGTGCTGCTTTTTCCCTGACTGCAACTTTGTGCATGGCATTTGCCAAAATACAGAGAGTCCTCTTTCAAACAGTCAAATTATAACAAGCACAAATCCTTGTGACTGCAATGCCTTGTACATAAAGTATGTTCAGTATAAAAAGCTTTTGTCTTTGCTACACTTCCTCCATTGCTTACACAACCCTAATTATACAAAAAGGAGGTTGTTTGGTTTGGATATTTTACTGCCTTTCAGCCAGTTAATGTCAGTTTGCAGGAGGAATCAAAATATTCATGTGGATGACAGCCTAACTGGTACATCTTTAATAATGCTCTGACACCCAGTTTTGGAAAAAAAACTTGGTATTTTTCAGGCATGAAGCTATTAATTTATTGCTAGTACATGCTGTGAATTTTCAAGCCTTCTTCCTAAATGTAAAGCACTTCTGTTCTAACAACTGGGATCTCTATTCCAAATGCTTCATGTAGCCACAATTTCCAATGTCAAAGCAACAACTCCACGAGGCAAGCTAATCCACTAACAATTCTCTGCCCACCTTGAAATGGGTCATACTGTCCGGGTATAAGTGGGTAGCCCATTCCAACATGTGTATGGTGGTGTGTATGGAGATGCCGCTGGCTGAAAGGAGAATGGCGGTCTCGTTCCCTTTCGGCTTCCCGTTCACGCTCAGCTGGTGATTTTTCCACAGGCTAGTAACAGAAAGCAAAAGAAAGCCAATGTGAGAATTTTAAAAGAGATGAAATCACAACAAAACCATGTGCTACTACCTGTGAAAAGTCTTTTGAATACAAATGAGGAAGCTACCTTTTCTGAAGTATCTCTAAAGGAATATTTGCAATAATCTAGAATATTTAGATTGCAATCTAAAGCTAATCTTTCTGGTTAATGGAAGATTTTCCAAGGCACAAAGACTTTGAGGCAACACACTGCATTTTGAAGACACCACAGTGACTTCTAGTTTTGGGGTCCCATTTGCCAATGCCTGAACAGCCAAGGTGAGGTCCAGAAAATGGATGTTTAATTAATCCTCAACCTTCTAAAACTCTCTGGGGATCAAGTTTGACTGAATAGCAGAAAAACGTTTTAGAAAACAGAATGAGAGTCAGTGACTTGCTCACAACTAAAACCAGCAACAACTTATCTGAAAGTGAAATAACAATATTTGTTCCAATTTTGTAAATCTTATTTGTAAATCTTCAGAAATGAGGGCTGGTAATCAGCTACTTGGAAGATAGGGATTCTTGGCAAATACAAGGAGGGGATGTTATCAAATCCCATAGCCCAACTTCTCAATTCATTATGTTTCCAAACAGGAGGTTCCTGTTTAACTGCAAAAAATCTGTGCACCAAGAGGTATCTCTGAATCTGCATTTCTATTTGAGTCCATTCATGACAGGAAACCTCAGCACAGAACTGTGTAAAATGTGTTACTTCCAGTTTAAGCCACAGAAGCATTCTGACTATAAATTGCTTTTATTGTATGCAGCACTATTAAGAAGAATCATGCATTCACAGCTTGATGCTAGATTGTGTGTTTCCCACACTTATGTTCGTCCTCTATCCCTTCCTGTATATGATCCTCTTCAGTAAGAACAGATGAAGCCTTACAACAGGTGACTTGCTGCGATACTGGTTGGCATGCTGCTGGAGCAAATCCAGTGCTTTGGACTCAGTGGTTGATTTTGCATTGATGCTCGGACTGGTATTGACCTTCTCTGCCTCTTCTCTCCCTGACATCTTCCCATAAACTGGATAATGAAATCCTGGAGAGAGATAGGCCCCTGTGGGTAAACAATAAATACCACATCAAGTTATTGTTTTTACATTTTGATTATATCAAGGTAGGAGGAGACAATGTCAGAACTAAGAATTACATCAAAAGTAGCTCACATGACTACGAAATGACACCACTGCTCTTCAATTTCATCGCCTAATTTACCCTGATGAATGGAGGTTATAAAGAGGGTTGAGTTGATAGCCATTTCAGACATTTATGGGCCCTCTTTAAGTAAAAAGAATAGTAACTATAATGGTTCTGACAGTAAGTGCTTAGAATATTTTTATAGGCAATAAACTATCTGTCAGTCTAACAGCAACAGCAGACTGTCAAGTGTTGAGAAACTTGAGAGTTCATAAAAGGAACATCTTGTATTAAATCAGTTTCATCTACAGAACTTTCCCCTGTGGAAGCACAAGCAACACAATGTCACTCACGAAGCTTCTAATTTAGCCTAGCTACTAAAAGAAATGTTAAAACACAGGCTTTACTGAACCTGAGGATGCAAATCTTAACTAGTGCGTAAGGCAGATTTCGGAATACATACCAGGATAGCTGTGCATTAGGACAGGAGAGACTGCGCGATAGGCTGGATGGTTGGGATCGTACATCTGCGGATACGGATAAGCATGCAAGTACTGGATGTATGACTGATGCTGACTCATTGGTGAGGAAACTGCTACTCTAGTACCCCGAGAATCCTTCCAATTTACAGGAGTCTTTTGATCATCGTTTTTTATCTTGCTCTCATCCACTGATTGAGAATCAGAACGCTTGACCTCTTTAGGCTCCTCTTTAATGCTTGCTAATGAGACAGGAAGGTTAGGCAGGGAACTTTCCTTGTTAGGTGTTTTTCTAGGGCTGTCTTCTTTTAATTTTTTCTCACGGTCAAGTTCTTCTGATTTTTGCTGATCAAGGTATTTGGGCTGATAGACATAATGATGCCATGTTCGTGAATCTGGATCCTAATACAGAGGAGAAAAAAATTGTTCTGAACTTAGACATAGAACTAAGTTTGTTATTGATATTTCTCACATTTCAGTTAATGTATTTTTAATAGCTGTTTTAATACCATATCCCCATTACATAGAGGAGACGTTTGCTTGCCACAGAGTGCCTCGAGCTCAAAGTCAAACCAATATTCCCATGAAGGAGCAAGAGTCTATTATCAAAATTTAATTCAATTGCTTCATCTTATATCCTTCTTCATGCCTTTAACTAGTTTAATCATGAAATACATATGCAATGTAATGAAGTTCTGAGACTATGTTATTCATAAAACATTTTAATTAAAGCCCACAGAGATATTTTTCCCACTAGTGAGCAAAAAGTATCTGTGAACCACAAAATTAGAGCTGGCTAATGATATGCCAGAGCACTTAGAATACCTGGAACAATGCGCATGAAAAGCTGATCTAGCTGACAAGATTCTAACACTGCCTCCAGAATTACAAACATCCAGGACTCTGTGGAAGTCAAATATTAAAGCAGACTTTTTCAGCTGATGATCTTATTTTAAGTCTGTAAAGTTACAGGTGGGCAAGGATCACATGGTTCAAAGAACACGTACTGGGCACTGTAAATACTTTTTTACATAATATATTACACAGATCATGTTTATAAACATGTTACAGAACTAGAGAGGGGAGTACTTTACAACACCACACCAAACCAGTATGGATAAGTAACAGAAGACTTCTTTTTCTCATACAGGATATGCAAGAGCTAATTGTCAGCATTTTCTCCAACTGACAGACATTTATGGCACATGCCACAGAAATATAAGCACGCAACTTAACGCTTGGACAGTCTGGTTCAAATACTCACTTGAATCAGCAGACATCTTCTCCTACTTAGGGCTGTACCATCCCACTTCCTTTAGAGCTCTCTACTCCCACTCCCCTGATCCCACTGTACCTTGAAAGACAGCCTGTAAGGGTGAAGTCTGGGATGTACCATACACCAGAACATGAAAGCATCAAGCATTGAGGCTCCAGTTCAGAGCACGGAGACAGTCACATTGCCTCAAATGAAGGCAATGTGACATCCACAAGGGTCAGCATGAAGCCACTGGATAAAATTCTGGTTCCACTGAAGTCAATGGCAAAACTATCACTGACTTCAATGGAGAGAGGATTTCATCCATTGTGTAGGTCTGTAGGGGCTTGAGGTTGGTTGAGGAAAGAAGGGGAACTTAACTGCTTCTGAAAGGTCACCTTGGGTTAAGATAAAGAGCTGTGCTTTAAGCCAACTCTTCAAAGAACCAGCTCACCCATCTTTAGTAAATGCCAACTGTCATTTAACAAAAAAAGGAAACACTTCAAACCATGTTTCAAATCTACTTTAAGTTCTCTCACAATGAAAGCTGCTTATTTTGCTTGAAATTTCTCATTTCTGAACTAAGCAAACTGCTTAGAACTTACATCTAGAAGAGAAATCTAATTCTATTTTATTCATGCATATAATTTTAAATAGTCTGTTCAGGTCTTAAGCCTGTGCTCTGTCACCACCTTACTAAACTTTTTAATTTATTTTTTTGTTTTTTTCAGACAGCTCGACTGGAAGGTTTATTGGTCTATTTACAGACTACAATACCATCTGGCATGAAAAAAGGATGGTGGGGCTCGTTTGGCTGCAGAGGTGGAGGAATGTAGCAGAATCAGAAAGAAAATCTCACACGACTTAAATGATAAACCAAGACACTTATGTTCCATTTCCTGTGATCTCACCTGTTTAAATCTTGTGGTTGGATCTACTCCTGTTTGCTTCATTGAGTCCATAACAGATTTCATCTCCACAGCCTCCTTTATAAGCTGGTGGTTTTCCATTTGTTTGGCTTTGAAAGTGTCAGACTGAAGCTGCTGCTGGTGATTGGAAAGGATCTGTGATTTGCTTGTCTCCTCAACTTTGTTAGGAACTAATGATCCTATTTTAGTGTTATTTTTGCTGGACTCCAGAGTTGAAGGGGCCTTTGAAATAGTGGCAGATGGAATATTCTTCTGCTTGTTGTCATCCTTCCCAATCTCCTTCAAGGGGGGGTCATTCTTCCTTTCACAGTCCCTCCCACTTTGTGCCATTTTCTGTTCTGCTAGTCTCTGGTCCTCATAGTATTTTTCATACTGCTGCCTGTAAGCAGGGTTGGAGGCCATTAAGGACTTTTGGTCCATATAGAGCCCATAGGCATACTGTCCATAATAAAGTGACTGAGCAAGTGCAGGGTGTCTTTGAGTTATTACTGACTGATGTTGTGGCTGCAAATTAGAGGAAGTGCTTTCGCTTTTCTTGGTATCTGACAATTCTGCCTTCTCTTTCTTTTCAGCCTCTTCCTCAGCCTCTTTTTTAATCTTCAGCCCCTGTGGGGTACTGCTGTTCCCAGCTGCTGGAGCACTGACCTGTCCAGAGTGCAAGTAACTTGGGGAATAATAAGGATCGTAGCCATGGTAATAGGGAGAATGAGACTCTTTTGCTTGAGCTGATTGTGCTGTGGTTGAAGAATGTCCTTTTACAACACCATCTTTATTAGAAATAATATCTGACGGAGAGCTGGCCTTTGACCTCATGCCCTCTGACCTGCTGTCAGAGCCACCATCATCAGCTGCATCAGAAATATCTGAGTAAGCAGGGCTGTTGGTTTTAGCAGCCGTGCTGTCTGCGCCATTCTGTGTCAACACATGCAATGGAGCCATGGCAGATTGTCCATTCACCAAAGTGCTGCATTCCATCCTGGAGGCACTCCCTATGGAAGGGCTGGGCGCATTGTCTGTGAATGTGTAAACTTTATCAGCTTCAGCCTTAATACTTGCCATCCTGCTCTCTTGAGACTCTGACAGTCCATTGGCTAGCACTTCATTCTTGTTGAGATGGTCTTTTAAAAAATGTCCAGATAAGTCTTTTCCAGACCCTTTTGAATCCTCCATCTTCCCCAACTTAGAATCTATCTTGGGACTGCCCGTCTCTTTGCTTTCTTTGTCCTTCAGCTTTCGCTTCTCCTTTTTCTTTTTGTCTTTGAGTGATGTGAGAGCTGGGTTTACAGTGCTTGGCTCTCCCATAATTGTGGGCTTTGGTTGAATGGGTTTCAGTGGAGGGCTCTTTGGTGTAGCCTGAACAATAGTAGTTGTTAGAGAGGGCAGTCCTGGTATTGTCCCTGTAGTTGAGGTTGTAAAGGCTGTAGTAGGTATAGCTATTAACTGGGGAGGAGTTGGTGCTGGTGCTGGGGCAATAGGCCTGGCTGTTTTCATCTTGGAAAGGTTTTTATCGACTTTGCAATTGTTCGATTTCTTGCCTTTATCACCCAAACTCTTCTTGTCAATTAACCCTTCAGCCTCCAATTTCGGCATTTCTGTTTGCAAATTGCCATCTGCTACTGAGCAATTATCCAGTGTGACTGCCATGTTAGAAATTACCGGAAGGCTGTTCAATTCACTGTTCAGACCCTTCTTTTTGCCAGAATTCTTGCCAGTTTTGGAACTGATAACTGAACCGGGGCCATTGCTGGTCAGTTCCCTCTTTCCCTTGGGGGTCCCTGGGGTAGCAATGGAGGAAGGAGATGTCGGTGCTTTTAGTGGATCAAAGCCTGGCAAATTTGTGCTTTGCTCACTGCATTCAAGTGCCACATTACTCAGTGCTTCCTCGCAATCTGAAATTTTGTCTTCACTGTCAGGCTCAAATTCCAGTTTGCTTTCTGGGTCTAAGTGTGCATGAGCCTGATGGTAACGTAATCCATTAATGTGCTTGTACTTCTTGTTGCAGTTGGGGTGAGGACAGTCAATCAGCACTGGGGAAGAGCACCCTTGGTCCAAAAAAGTAGTCTCGGGTTTCCCCTGAGGGGTGGTGGGAGTGCTTCTAGAGTTAGTACGAATGCGTTTTCCAGATTTATTGTCCTCTGAACTGGAGTTCAAATCCAGCTCCATAGGAGGCTTAGTTTTCCTCTTGTTTGTGGACGAGGGGCTGGCTTTGACTTCATCCATGGCGCAGTTTGGGGGTGTTCTGCGCCCACTCGAGTTAAGGCTGCCCCTCCTCCCCTTCCCATTGGCACCGCCTCGATTTTTATTCTGAAGTCCTCTGGACTCTGCAAAACTCACATCATTCCCAGGTACAGCCGCAGCTGCAGCCGACCTCGCCCGCTTTCCCCTGCCCCGTCCTCCGCGCATTTCCAGGTCACTTGTTGGCGACTCACAAAACCTGTACAAACAATAGATTTCATCAGCAGGAGCCATGAACTGAAAAAACAAAAACCCACGTCCCATAAGAGAACCTTCACACATGTTAAAGGAAATATGTCCTCCTGACAAATGAAAATGTTACAGTGTCAAAGGGCAAGTCATTAAAAAGGGACAAAAATGGTAAGGACATATGCACCTAGTTAGAACAATGGAGCAAAAAATTTTGCTAACTTACAGAAATACATTTTAAAATTAACTGTTCTCTGACTGACTCCCATGTATTTCCCCTTCCCTCTCAAAAATACAAAAGTAAAATAAAGAAGAGCTTCCACATCATGTGTGGAAGTAGTTCTCCGGAAGAGAGAACTACTCATTTCCCTGGTGCATGTTTTCAATTATAACCAGTTGTGCTTTATTAATCTCTGTGCAGTCTCTTGCCTGAGATTAGGGGTTAAAATACAGCAAAGAAAAAACAGACTCAGAGTGTTTGCCTACCTAGGAGGGGCCCAGTCGTGCTTTGTGCAGTCCAACAGTGTTCCCACGTAAGTCTTGTTCCTCCATGTAACGTTTACCACCAGGACACCTGTCAGTGATAGAAAAATAAAGTAATATCACAGTTAGAACAATAACTGGGATAGTCTTTTTGTTTTCCTCTTATTTTTTCCTTCTTTTTTTTTTTTTCTGTCCTTCCCTCACAAAGTGAGACGTTTACTCTCATTTGCTTTCAAACACTCTGGTCTATATTCTTCCTCTTTTCTGGTTTCAGTGACCTCCAGTTAAAACCCACAGGAAAGACGGCAAACGACAAAGAACAAGAATGTGTGCATGCATGTGTGTGTGTGTAAGGCAGCTTGCCTGTGTGACCGTGTGTGTGTAATCAAGATACAGCTGACAGAAGGAAATGGGTTTTGCCATGTCCTGCTGTAAAACAGCAACACTCACCTCTTAATTTTGCTATTATTGCACATAATTGCTTTCACTTGGCAGCCAGCCAGCATAAACTAAGCACCAGTTACAGTGTTTAAATCAGAAGGTGACTGAGAAGAATAATCTGATCTGCTTTGCTTTGAACAATATGATAATGATGCTTCTATTTACTTGAAATTACTCATATCCAAACACACAAACACACACACGTATGCATTGCAAGTTTTGTTCAGCAAATACAGCTGGAAAAATGTATTATTTGCCTTGCTTTTGTTTCTGTGGAAAGTGAGGGACTAGGCAAGAAACTTCAACCATGCAGCAGTGAAGGTAGGAGTAAGTGCAATATGTATTTATATAGGAAGGGAGTTCCTTCAAAAAAACTACTGTAATTTAATTGCTTTTCCACTTATGACTTTTATTAAATGCAAATTTGCCTGCCCAAAGCAGAGTTCTAATTTTGTTTTATTTGAATTATCCCTGTAAAATTTGTGAATGATAAGGTTATTGTAAGTAACAAGAAAATAAATGTGGAGAATGTCATTCAAATGTTTTCAGGTTGCCCTCAAACACTTCCGCACATAATTCATCATCATGTTTATGGACTAACCAGCATATTAACCTTTAATTCATTAACTGCCACAGATAAGCAGAAGGTAGTATTATTGAACCAGACATCTCTTCTCATTAGAACACACACTGAAATAAGAAATACATTTTATCTAACAAAGAAAGGCACAATACAAAATGTTCCCAATTTATGAAAGGTGTGAACACACCAACTTGCAGCTGACAGACTTGTTTTTCCTCTACACTTCCGTTATTCTATCTGTAGCCTCTCTGTAACAGATATGATTATGGCATTGTGTCAGAATGTTTCCAGCCCATCTTTTTGCTTTGTCTGACCAGTGCAATTTCTAATTTTGTACTAAAACCATCCCTCTCTGCTGTGCTGAGGTGAAGTTAACATGCAAGCAGCATCTTATTTCCTCAGGAGTCTTTTAACAGCAGGGAAGTATTTTAAATGTTGTTAGCAGAGGTGCCAGGGAAGAAGATATTTCCTTGAAAATTCTCTGTAACAGATTTGAAATTTATCCCCCATATGTATTTTCATTGTGATTAGCCAACTGGAATTTCATACACTGCTCTGAACCATGAAAGACAAACTGCACTTCCAGCCAGTGTCAGAGTCAGGTTTTCAGTAGAAGGAAAAAATTACCTAGAAGGTAAAAAATTACCTAGAAGGTAAGGACCTTCTAGGTCCTTACCTAGAAGGACCATGGTGAAGATGTTTAAGGAGAGACTTGATGTGGCACTTAGTCCCATGGTCTACTTGACAGGGCGGTGTTGGGTCACAGTTTGGACGCGATGGTCTCAGATGTGCTTCCCAACCTAACTGATTCTGTGATCAGAGTTAAAATACCATGCTGTATTTTTATGACCATGCAAACTAGACAGCCTGCAAAGACACCAAGGCTGCTTTATGTTGCCTCTTGCTTAGGCATGGAGGCAGCCAGGGGGTGTTGGGGTACAGAGAGGAGGAGGAAGAGAAGGAGGAGGAAGAAGAGAAGAACAACCCAGCACATCCAAGAGGAAGTATCTGTCAATGGAAATGGTATTTCTTACAATGAGCAACTCCAAGCTATGTTCCCGCTTGGCATTCACACCCTAGAGAAAAGAGTGTTTCTCTGGCAGCCTTGATGCCTTTCTTCCACTATAAAAGCCTGCAATCTGTGACTCCGTAAGGTTCCAAGTGAAAATCCTGAGTATTTTCCACTTGTAAATTGTATTACAGCATGCAGCCCCTCTATCTGCCAGCAGCACAGTTGATCCCTCTAGCCAACCTACCAGCATTTGTCCAGTCTCCTAAAAGCACCAAGCAAAGAGAACTCTCTGACATCCCATGGAGTATTACTGAAGAACTATTTTTGCCATTTATTCTTCCCCAGCTAGTTAGTTCATCTTTATCCGTTTTTTAAAGACTAAGTGTTATTTTTGTGGGGATTTTTTGAGTTTGGTCTTTCTTTCATTTTTTGGGGAGGATTTGTTAGTTTGTTTTATTTTGGGATTTTTTTGGTTTTTTGGTGGGGTGTTAATGAAGGCTTATTCTGACCTACATCTCCATCTTCCTTGGTATTTGTAATCTTGCCTATCTCTATGTGCACTTTATTCATTTATTTATATACCAGACCTAGGGATAATTTGCTACTTATTGACAGAAAAGAGGGCAAGGTAGAAGGCATAGAAGAAAAAGTGAAAATAACAAAATCTCCTGAAATCAATACATATTTCAGTAATTCTAAGAAGACATTTAAAAGACCTTCCAATGTAAGAAAGTCAGTATTTCAAAAGCAAACACAAGTAAGTTCCTCCCTTAAAGTCTGCTACATATAGCATCTCATTACATTCATTAGGCTTAGCAAAAGCCCCTTGCAAATAGGAGAGAATATTAATCTCCATGCTGTGTTACAGTAGCTGTGGCAAGGAATACATTTCCTTTCCCTAATGGACGGCACATTGCTCAGCCACATGTAAGATTCCACAGAACTGGGAGGGAAGGTAACTAATTTACTCTTCTAAGATTATCATAATGGGTCATAATGGTGAGGAGGATATATGTAACATGGGAGGTAGGACTGATCTAAGGAAACATGCAACTGGTGGAAGCTTATTAGGCCAAAGCACCAGGAAATGAAAACGGAGATGACTAACCTGGTAATCCACACAATGTACTTCATGCAGTGCTAAAGAGAAAGGATTATTCTTCTAAATCACAGTGTACTGTTTGTCCTGGCACAGTGTTCAAGCTCAAACCAAGAACCTCTGCTGAGCCTACTCTGTCCAGAGGCAGTGCTCGAGTAGCGTCCAGCTCAGCTCCCAGTACTGCCTCTGAGTACACTGGCCATGCTGAGTGCATGCACTCACCATCCCTGTGTGGGATCCACTAACCCTTCTCTAGGTTGTTCCAGCTCCTCTCTGTGCATGAGTGTGCTCACATACCCCCTCCATCTTGGTAAGGAACACATCATACCCAGGATCAAACCTCTTGGGGACTGTGTCAAATCATAAGAAGTCCCTGTAATGAGACACCCTATTACAATAAATTACATATCTAACTACATATGTAGCAGTAATTTATTTAATGTTGCCTGAACAAGAGAGAAAATGCAAAGAGTTCTGAAGAACCCACAAGTTTCATACTATCTGAACACAGAGATGCATTTTCATCTGAAAAAAAGCCCAAGAGGCTAAACTTTTTAAAATACTCATTACTGAAGAATGGGAAAAAATTCAGGTGCTTGTAATGAAATGTAGCTGAGGGTATTTGGATCCTCTGAGATTCTAATTCAGGAGGAAATTTGGCCAAATATCTAAATCTGTTCTTGTGAGGTTGGATCAAGCAACAGTGAATATATACTACACGCAAATGCCTCTTCAAGCAACTAAGGGTGTCATCTTAAAGAGTTTGAGAAATTACTAGTGCACTGTTCACAAGAATTGGATGTGAAAAACTTATCTCCCCAAAATATGGATATAATTTGATTGATCATTCCATTTTCAAACTATGCAATTATTCAGAGTTACAGTGTATCTGAAATTAGCAATACTTTCTTCAGTCTTCATATGTCATATGTCCTACATTAAACAAACAAGAATATGAAAATTAAAAGTTCTGGAGCTACTAACCATGCTACTCTTTATCATTAACGAGTAGACACAGTAAGTAGAGAATGTTTTATGTGTGGGAATTACAAAATGGTGTTAAAACATATGAAAATGGGGTCATGTTACCCAGAAGTTTTACTGTTCACCTACTATAGTTTTTTTTTTCTGCTAAAATCCATTATTAGCCAATGCAGGATCATACCCAAAAGCATTAATGTATGAAAATGGTACACCCAGGATGTCATCTGATGTCCACCACTGTCAACAGAAGTTGCTTCTTTAACAGTAAATGTTGTCAGCCTTTTAGGAACAAGAGAAGATTCTGTATTTTGCTATTTTCCTTCACAGTATGTGTACTATTATGTGCTCTTTTCCTTTACTCATCATAATCATAACCACAGTGTTAATGGCAAAAAATTATCAGGCAGGAAAAACTAACACACGTCTATAAGACCACAAAACCATTTAACTTCTAATAGGTAACTGTACAAAACAACTGTGACAATTTGTACTTGAATTTTATTACAGAATGAAAAGTCACGTCACAAAAGTGGTATGAAAGAAAATAATTTCAGAAACCTACAGAAAAAGCTCACTTTTTATGAGTACTGTCAATATAAAATAACTCTGTTCTGTCTGATGTATCTCTTCTTCCTCTGTTCCTTCTTCCTTCTTTTCAGTGACTGCATAACAAAGACCAGGACCAAAATTTGCTATTTACTATTAACTGTATCTCAGAGAATGAAATATGTAATCACAAATTGGAAATGAAGTAACTAAACTTGTTGCTAAGAAATGCAGATGTGCTATTTTGACACAAAAACATCACAATCAAAGGCATTTTCAGTACGAAGTAAGGGTATTGTTCATATGGACTACTCTGGCACTGCACATTTAGCAGACACATCTACAGTCTTGCAGATGTTCCTTCACTCAAAGACAAAAAACCCCTGAAGTACTTGTCAAAAACAGATACTAATATCTTTGCTCTCTTGACTCTGTTTTCTGCAATGAACACAAACCAAGAGTTTTTATGTTTGTATTCAAAATTTGAAAATGAGATCATGTGGTGAGGAATCAAACTACCACATCACTTACTTAAATGCAAGACCCAGCTTTTAAAAATACTGGCTTTAGAAAACAAATATGTTCAAATTCCAATACAAGTAGACATTACTCAATTAATCAGATTGGAAAGATTGACTTAATTTTTACAGCGTAGACTTCTTTTGTGTTCAGATCACATTAAAAGCTACAAAATCCTGGTTTAGTGCAAACTGATTATTTTACCAGGGAACTCAGCAGACTAGTTATCTGAGTGGGTAAGCCTTAAATTTTGTAAAAGGAGCTGCTCCTCTGCTCTTAGTAGAGTCTGGCAGAAAGTATGTCTAATATTCTGGAGAAACAAGATCTGCCCAAAGTCTTTCTGAACACTTTTGTAACTGATTTGTTGAAGAATATTTACATGATCTTTCAAAACTAGGAACGATTTGTCTACTTTTCAGTCATCAAGAGTCATGTATGCGTGTTTAGACAATCATGTATATTTTAAAAGGCACGTAAGTCACTTATGCTTAAACATAAGTGGATTCCTCTGTGGTCAAAATTCCAAAATTAACAGTTCTGTCTACTCCCTTTACTATCCTGAGGATAATTTTAATACAACTTTTGCTGATGCCAGAGGAATATCTCTAAAGTGTACTATACTTTGCAGAATTTTTAAAGTAAGATTACTTCTTTAAAAGGTTAATATGATAAATTCTTGTAGCAAAAATCTCTGTGGCACAGTAGTTCTTCAAGGTTGAGATGAAATCCTTGCTATGATGTTTGAGAAGCATCATATCATTACTTGATGTACCACTACAGCATAATCAATTCCTTCTATCTTTATGATTAGTGAATCCACAAATTTGTTCGCAAGTCAAATTTGATTTGCCTTTTGTCCCCTGCCATGCCAAGTAGAAATATTATAGACATGCCTGGGATAGCCAAACCATGGCATATCTGTCATCAGTGAGTACACCACCACCATCTATTAAACATGCTTTATTCCACATGTGGCACTGCAATTTTTTTTGGTCCCACATGTATCTATTTGACATCACTTTCTAACAGTATCCAAAATACATAAAATGCAAAAAGCTGCAAGATGAAAATCTGTATTCTTAGGATTATCTCAAGTTTTCTGTTGTCACTGGTTTAGTAAAAGCAGTACATCTCATTTGCCTCGTAACCACCATATCCACCACGCCATCATTAACCCCACATCCACATATACACCTGCAATTCATCCAAGCATAAAAAACACAGAAGAATTTTTATATTAGACTTGCAATGCAAATGGCTTATTTCTCCCTGATTGCTTCCATCCAGAAAGTAATCTAAAATTAACAGTAAACACTCTACATATGATGCCACATCTTATACACTGAATGCTGATCTGGGAGACGTAAAGTTTATTTACTATTTTAATCACATTTTCTGTCTAGCATGGCACAAGAACTTAACTACATCTACAGCAGATGCACATGTACCAGGCATCAACATCAGCCAGCCTGAGAACGTAATGATTGTCTGGTGGCCTGAAAATGCAAGATTGGTGGATTGGCTTTTTTGTTTTGTTTTGCTGGTGGGATTTTGGGGGTCTTTTTTGTTTGGTTGGTTGGTTTTGGGTTTTTTTTTCCCCAAGAGCTCTATTGCAGCAGAGAATGTTTGAAAAGTCACTTCAACCACATCCTGTAATCAGACCATCTGGAGCACAGAACTGTAATTAGTCATCCTGGGCACTGGACTTTATCTGAACAAACACTGTACAGCAATGAAGATGAGAAGATTGGATAGCATCAAGAAAAAGAAGCATAATGAAATACTGCTGGCGTAGTCATAAACCACTGAGGCACTTAGCTGTGGTGTTAATTCTGTATCCTGTACTTTATGAAAGCATAGCAAGTTTAAAGGTTATAGGGCCTGAGAGGCTAAACCCTGCTATTTTAGTTAATGTTGCTCTGCTGGTGGTTAAAGCTGGGCTACAAACTACAGTAGCGTCTGCAGCAGCCTAACAGAGTAAGATCACATCCATGTGATTTCCAGTAAGTTCTGAGTAATGACAACCTAAATTTTATGGATACTTTATTCAAATGTCATACCCTTTCTTTTCATTATGAAATCATTGGTAAAATAAAGGTAATATTGAAAGTAGGAACTATCACCTTTGTTTAAAAATAGCTGTTTTGTAGAACCTATTCACTGTACTTGCATTATGTACTCCCATTTGCATTCAAAAAAGAAGCAGCAATTATACAGTGAGGAGCAGCTCTTGGAAACATGGAGCTGGGCCATCTTGCAGACAACTTTTTAATCCTACCTAATAATTACTCTAATAGATTTTCTTAATCTCAAGTTTATCCCAGTGCATATAAAAGAATAAACACTGCAATAACTGAAGAAATCCTGTTTCCCCATGAGCCCATGTGCTTAATAAACAAAAGAACACAAGCTACTTCCATCACTGTCATGTCTCCTTCATCCATGTCTCCTTTGGGAAAATCATTGAACTTCTTGGAAAACTAGACTCTAGCTTATTCACCACCATCTATTTCTTTCTCATGAACACAGCTGGTCAATATTCAGTTGAATGGTCAGCGAAAAGAAGCTCTGGTTTCATTTCTTTTTCCTGCCTCCCTAGCAACATTATCCTCTTCCAGCTTTAGTATAAAAAAATGCCAGCATGTTAGGAAGACATATAGCTGAGGTTAGCTGAAATGACAGTTCCCCTGGACAGAGGTAAGACTGAAATGCTGGGGGCAGGTTGGTTCTGAAGACAGGATCTAATCAAAGAGTTCATGTCCTTTATTAGTTATAATGATAACTGTTATACTTTTTTTCAGTGCATGTATTTCTTCTAAAGCTCGCCTGCCTAACAAATAACCAGTGACCAAGATCTAAATGCAAATGTAGAGCCTAAAGAATGGTTCTAATCAAATACAAGGCTAAATTTCACACTCATTAAAAGACCAATAAAAGACTCAATAAAAACTGGGTAATACCCCAGAAATTACATCAGTTTGGGTCCCAAATGGCTTGTTGATTTATCCACAACTAAACAGTTCTACTAATATATGAGCTACTTAGAGTGGTGATTTTGAAAACTATGAAGCCACAACAACCCACATAATTTCTTCCTGTCAGATTTATATCAAAATTATTAGAATTTGGCAGGATAGGAAAACTTTTGGATAAACTGCTGTTACACCTCTTGAATGTCAGACCACATGATCGCAGCAGTATTTACAGGAAAATGTGCAATTAATGTTATTATAAACTAACTATAGGCTTCTGACCTCTGGAGTACAACTGAAGAGTTAGGTTTTTTTGCAGCCCTTACCTTTTCTTTGGCCAGAGTAACTGAACAACTTCACTGTTCCACTGCAGCTTGACAATAAAACTGCAGTCTTACTTATTTCAGCTGATACTAAAAATGCAAGTTGAAAATCATTTAACATCTGTGTGTTCTGAAAAAAACCATATCTCTTTCAGAAATAAAGTATTCTGTTTCTAGCAGATTTTTTTTCTTTTTACTTCAGTAATCATAACTGTGATTCACATAGCCTGACACTGAAAAGTGTCACTGTCTCAAGTTTAGAAGAAGGAAATGCTGTTTTGTAATTCCCTGAGTTTCCCACTCATTTCTTAAGGAGTGTTATTTCAGCTCCTATGTTGCTGGCCTGCTGAACACATGGACACTCTTCTGACTTCTTGTAGAGCAGAAGAAAAAGAATCGCCACAATCCACTGCCTTTGCTTGTACTCCAGGACCATATGTCACTTGAGATAAGCAACAGAACACAAGGCTTTTCAGCTAATCTGTCACACTTGCTTCCTGCACTTTGTATTAATTACAGGAATTCTTCAGCTACTTACTTCTCCCCCAAACTCTTTCTCCCTTAAAAGCAAGTAAATAGCAAAGCAAAACAAGTCTGGAGCATGGGGGAAAGAGCTATTGTTTCAATACAAGAAGTAGGGCCAAAAAAAGAGGAAACCAAACCAATTTTTTCTCACCCAGACTAGCATGCAGGAGTTCCTTTTAAGAATTATCTGCCTCATTTCTATTCTTCTTCTCAGATACCAGACCACAGAAATACTGTTTTTATCAGCAGACTGTTGAGAAACAGCTGCAGAAATGGGGAAGCTGGTATAAACTTATGCATGCATCCATGTGTGTGTGTATCTAAGAAAAAACAACAACTGACAAAACCCCCAAAATCTCTTAAGGAGCTCAGACATATTTTTTTCTACTTAAGGCAAGTATTGGGGCGTCTCAATCGAAGTTTATCTCCCAGCTCTTTACTCTGCTACTGTAGGAACTTGATGAGTAAAACCCAAGCAAGTAAAAGATGACAAAATGCACCTATAAACCTTCAGGTGCCTTTGGTTATTTGTTTCCCAGCTCTGTACATCATGATAAAGTGCTGCCAGGTGCAAACACTGGTACAATTATTTATCGAACAGTAGAGTAGCTAATGAAACATAAAGAAAGAGAAGACAGAAGAGAGACAATTTAGGGAAAAAAAAAAAACCATAATAATAAAAGAAATAATAAAGAAACAATTCCAATCCCAAAACATGAAAATTCTTCCAAATCTGTAGACTGCAGATACCAGAATTGCAGTTGAGCCAGCCAGACAATTCTGCTCAACCTCAAAGAGCTGCTGCTGATCCATGTACTTCATCAGGACTGAGAAGCAGAGCCCCTTATAAATTATGATGCTTTATCTAAAGTCAAAGCACTTATTTGCTTTTGTGCCAGCTTTGGATCCTTTTCATCTCTAGCTTCCAGGCCCAAGAGAGAACACACTCCTTTAGCTCTGCTGGCAGCCAGCTGTGGGCCACAGTAAATCATAAAGCCTCCTAACAAGACATTCTTTACAAAAGCCAACTGCAGTTAGTAGACACGATAACTTCTCTATTATTTCACTCGCTAGAATTTAAAATAGCAATTTAAAGCAGCGGCTGAAAACATTTAAATCTACTGAACTGCATTTTACATATTTCTCTCTCTGTCTTGGCATTAAGCTTCACAGATTTCATGAAGACTTCATTGTCTTCAGCCTGGGAAAAGGGGTAAGTAAACACTTAAGACAGACACATCCAAGACAAAGGGCAAGGAAATAAAAACATTTGGTATTTCTTCTGCAGAACTCCCCTAGGTTTTCTTTCAATAGCTAACAGGGGACAAATAACTCTTCTTTCATTTGGTTTGTGGGACTCACAGGGACACATCCTTTATGTTTGGGGATATAAACTCTGTTAAGATCTTAATACAGTAATATGCCACCAACAAACCTCATGGCAAAATACATAAAGACGAAAGTGGTGTATAGTCAAGCACTGGGTATACATAGGAGTCCTATGAAAACAGCAAGTGTGAATGATGAATTCTCCTTCTCCTAAACTCTTTCCAACTCATGGACCAAAAAGGAATCAGTTTGGTGTGATCAGGCCCAGCACTCCCATTTTTCCTCTGTCTAAAAAAAGCAGATCGAGAACCTTACAAATTTGGGGCTCTTCTTCCTACGTAATTGCTTCCGTTTAGGATTTGGTGTAACCTAATTTTAAGGTCTTTTGTTACTATAGCTAACAGATTATAAACCAAAATATGCTTGAAACTTTATCTTCCAGATTTGAAACAAATATACGTTGCCAAAGCTATATGCTACATAATTTTTGCAGTTCTTATACCACAAACTAGTTACTTTCTTTGAAAAATAGTAGGCAGTACTACCATTCCCCTTATAAAATTCTTTCCATTTTGTGGTGGAAAAGATGCCCCTAGCAGTCAAAAGTGTTTCAGCTACACACTTAAGATACCAGGTCAGTTTTGTAAACAAGCCTAATGAACTGTGACTAATAGTGTTCTCCTTGAGCAGAAGTAAGGTAAAAGGGCCTTTGTTAGCATCTACTGAAGCGAAGTAGTCATTTTGCTGAGATAGAACAAGAGTGAGCTACTTGTCAGCTAACCTACTTCAATGGTGTCAACATTCAGCAGAGAAGTTCACTATGATTTTCTTTTCTATATTTTAAATTATCTTCCAAGTGGGTAAGCTAGCAAAATATCTAGTTAACCAGCTGGCTTACTCCAGGTGCTCAACAATACTGATGCAATGCAAAGGCAAGCTACCAGCAAAATGAGTACCCACTAGAGATGTGTATACTTTCTGTGAGACTTTCCTTCTCTTGCCAGCAAGTGGTTGAACAATTTTCCTGTAAATATCCTTTGTGCATGCTGTCCCAATTTCTTCACTTACTAATAGAAGCCTGGCTAGTTTACCCAGGCCTGCTGTGATTTATGACTCTACTACAGCTTCTCTTGGCTTTTTCATGCACTGAAGCTGATCAACCTTTGACCCTCATGGGTTTAGAAACAAAACTATTTAGACACTGAAGACAGCCCAGTGTTGCATAAAATGTAGGCAAAAACTTAGGATGATAGGAAACCTAACATAATCAGCTAAAAATCTCTATGTTTCTTTTGGCAATGTAACATCCCTTAAAGGATTGTCATAGGCATGTTTTCCCTCACCAAAAGTACAGCCAGCATAATGACAGAAGCACATATTTCTGTACTGGGAGACTGTTTTCCCCTGGCACTGAGAGGGAGGGAAAAAAAAAAAAAAAGGACTGGACTTTCAGACATGACTTAATTATTTCTTTGGTCAGACAAACAGTTTCAAGATAAAGCTTGCTTTACTCCAGAATCTACACACAAATTTCTGTATAAATTATTGACTGCACTTTGGCCTCCTCTGAAATGTTGGCCCCTGAGGCTGATAAGCTCTGACCCCAGGTGACACATCCAGCCCTCTCACAAGAGGCAGGAACATTATTGCTTTGCACTGAGGACTGCAGCCCAAGAGCCAATCAATCAAGCTCCCTGACAGCTTTTACAGCCTCCTCACATTAGGCCTAAGTCAAACTCCAGGGCTCCTATTGTTCACATTATTCTTTTCTTCCTCTGCTCTGATGAAGTTAGAGCAAGTCCAAGGCTTCAATGAGAAAGAAAGGCTATTATGAGCAGCTCAGATTTTATTGACTCTGAGCTGTACAACAATGGCCTTTTTCTTGAAAGCAAGACATTCCTAATTGCTAATAATCATAGGTAACAAAGATACTTACGTGAAAGAAAGGTGTAACAGTGAAACGGACAGAATTGTCATCTTTACATAACAACAAAGATTTTGGAAGATAATTTTATGCACACCGAGAAAGATAACCTTTCAGTCACACAGAACTGTCATATGTGCATTGTCATGTACCAAAATATAGCTTGTGTATTAGAAAACCAGTGACCCTAAGAGATTTGATTAAGAATATCCCTACTGGAGTTGTGCTATGCTAACTGTGGACAAATGGATATTTTCTTCTTTAGTCACTCTATAGTATTTCAAGATCAGTATCACATTGTGCTCAAGATGGGAAAACACTTTCAGAACTAATCATGATGTCATTATTTTTTCCTAGTGTTGCTCTGATGTCTGAAGATCATTTAAGTGGAACTTCTATATTTGTGACATGGAAGAACACTGACTTGTCTTTGAAAACATTTGCCCTTCATTATTACTATTAATTTTAAACAACTCTATGATTTCAGCTGCGTGCGTAAATCTTAATATCACCAACAGGTGCTGTCACTGCATACACAAAAACCTTTTTTGTGTGAGGATTTCAACAGCTGTGTAACATGACTAGATTTTGCAGTTGGAAAAGTCTTCCTTGGCTTTTTGGGCTTTTTCTAGTTGTTGTTGTTGTTTTGTTTGTTTGGTTGGTTGGTTGGTTGGTTTGTTTTGGGGTTTTTTTTGGGGGGGGCGCGGGGGGTGGTGGTGAGGTTTTTTTAGATTAACTTAGCTGTAGCCTTAGATGATTCTGCCACTGTAACTTCAGATTTTAGGAAAGGATCATCTCATTTTAAATTACAGAAATTGGTAAGCAATAAGTGAAGACTTACTTTCTTAAACCTAAATACCAGTACAAAGGCAGTGAAACGTATTTTCACTTAAATTGTTTCATCCACATATTTTTAGTGCTCTGACTTCACAAGTGCACTGAACTGATATAAGACCCAGAGAGCTTTCTGCAAAGGTGCTCACTGAAAGAACAGCAGTTTCCTTCTGCTAAATCCTCTGACACAGCAGCTTGCCTTTTCAGCTGTCATTCAGTCCAATGTGGCTTTTCATACAAAACCAGAGGAGATCAAGTGCAGACTAAAAGCTTGTTTCAAATGAAGGATTTCCCTCCCTCCCTGCCTTTTGGCTGAAAGCATATTTATGCCCTGAAGAATGAGAAGAACTCATAACTCAGAGTCATCAAATAGCTTGTTTTTAGATTGTGGTGAAGATGAAGTTTCACAGCTATTTTGGTGGACATCTGAATAAACAGAGCAGTAAGCACTGGTGGTGCTGGAATAGCATAATAAAAAGTAAAAATACAGTGGGCCTTTCTATTTATATAGACACTGTGGATCAAACAGTCACAGTATTAGTAACTTTTTATCTTTACAAATGTTCTTTTTTTTTCCTTTCTTTTAAAAAGTACTAACATTAATTTTCTTGTTCCTTTAGGGACATAAAATGTGACTGAAAAAAAACCAGCCAAGCAGTGTGAAAAAGGTAAGCACTGCAGCACCTGGGACTGTACAGGACTTGGTAGTGTGCAAGGAATCCTGTTTATAGTGCTGTCAATTAGCTTTTGCTCCCAGGCAGTGTGTTCAGCATGAACATTTTTTTTAAGGGAAATAAATGCAATGCTATTCTTGTCAACTTACAAAGCCGACAAGTAATGCTGCTATATTTAACCTAAATGCTGTTTTTCATGGGTACTCTGAATGATATCTAATTTAGAAAAATGACAGTGATTTTGCTGAGCTTTGCAAAATCAACACTCATTTTAGCTGAACAAAACAAAAGGCTGCTGAAGCACATTTATCTCCCTGATGATGTGTATTCACTAAGTACAGCCCATAACCCACCTACTCAGAGCAGCTTTAGACAGCTAGACTCATCCACAGACCCTTACCATCTAATGAACAATCACAGCCAACAAATCTTTTACCAACAGCCTGATGACTGTTGCTCCTTCAGACTGCGGGCCCAAAAGAGAAATTTGTCACAGCCTAAATAAATTTTACAGATGTAATAGGTAAATGCAATAAAGAAAACAAGGCTTTTATAAAACAAAGATCGACAGAGCAGAAAGCTGTTCCTCAAGACTGTGCGCAGGCGCACAGAGCTTCTGCTGAAGAAAAATAGACAATGAAGGTTAGGAAGCATGAAATGACAGCCCTCTTTGCTTTTCAGGGAACGTAAAATTTATTCACAGAACGTAAATCTCGAAGTCATGGTTTTCAATCTGCATGCATGAACACGCAAGATTGATTTCAAGGAGATTTGGAAGTATTTAACTCAAAGCTCAGAGATGCAAATCTCATCTTGTACAATCATTATTGTAAAAATAACAAAAAAGATGGGTGACGTTTCAAGGGCTCTGCCTATATGTTTTCATTTTTCAGATAGTCACAGATCATTAAGCTTCCATTTCAAATATGGACACGTCTGTATTGAAGCACCCAAATAAACCTGTGTAAGTTCTGCATGTATAAGGGCAGCTTAAAACTCTTAATTAATAATACAGCTTAAATGAATGGCAATCCTGAATATGTTTACCACAATATAAGATGCCCATGAATAAACAGTCCTCCCTAAATGAGCAGGAAAACATAGTTCAAATGCTTCAATAAACATCACAGCAGACCTAATGTGGATGCAGTGCTGAAAAATTTTTGGAAATGCAGATAAATATTTTTTGACTTTGGCACATCTGTTGCAGCTCAGAGTGGTTTTCTTATAATTCAGTACCTCTTTCATGATACTTCACTGCTTAGCATAAAACCAATCGGATAGAAAAAACTGTTGTTAAATTAAAAATCCCAAACCACAGATTCTTAAGCATGGTGTATCAAGTTAATACATTATACCCTTAAATAATTCTCAGAAGTGTGGCCTTTTCTAACAGAAAACAGATCTACCCTCGAACACAGCTGAGCTTCCCCTGTGTCAATAAACACAAACTGATTCTGTTTAAAACACAGAGGAAACTGGTTAATTTCTATCTCAATAAAATTTATGAAGCAATAAAAACTTTGTAGTACAAGCTGTGTGGTTTGTTTCACTTCCTTGTCACATGAATTAATAAGGAAAATCCTTCCTTTCATTCTGTTATGCAGATTTGTGCTAATCATACACTGACCAAAAGCCCCACGGGCCTAATTCTGATTTCCACACCTCACCTGCTACTTCTTCATTAATTTTGGCAAGAAACATTTTCATTTCCCATCTTTGTGATGGCAGTGCTTGTAAAGTCGATCACCACTACACAGTGAATTGTGCTTAGTAATGCAGTACAACTGATGGGGGGGGGGTGGGGAAGGAAGGAAATGTCATGTCTGAACTCGGGTCATACTAGTATCATCCTTCACTCTCTATTTATGATCCTGAAAATATCAACAAATTTGAATTTTTGCAACCCCTGCCGAGAAGAAGAGGGAGCAGGAAATGAACTGAATGTCTCAAAATATATGCCTGTAACAGCAGGAGCAGAAAAGACTGATAAAGACTTTATGTACAGCATTTATTCAGATTAAGTGCAACTCCTCACTCCATGTTTTATTGTCATTTATGTTCTTTCTGGCCACACAAAGAAAGCTGCTTCTGACAGGCCATAAAAGCAAGGCTTCTGGGAGTGTTTTGTTCTTTCTCTTCAAATCCTCTGATGCATTGGTTTTCTGATCTCTCTCCTAATATAAAACTACAGCTCACTCCTTACATGATCATCTTTGTCAGAACAACTTCCACGCAGACAGCAGCTAATCCACTACAGCTAATGGTTTCTGTCAGGATGGAAGCAAGGGAAATGATGCCATCATTTACTATATGGAATAATTTGCATATCTCAAATGGACCTCCCCTTTCATGAAATACCAGTGTGATGTATCAAATCTTTATAAAATCTACCTCCCTCAGTCCTAATCTGTGAATGAGATTTCATTTAGCCAATGCATTTTTTTCTTATACCCCTAGACATTGTGGGGGTTCACTGGGGTGGATATTCACCCTCCTACTGACTGGGAGACAACCGCATGGTTAGACTGCTCTTCTGCTCTTGGCTCTCCACTCAGTTTACATAGTTAGGATCTTTCAACTCATCTACCTGCCGTATGAAGAGGAGTCTTGTATTTCAGGAGACAAGGTCGCCTGAAGAGATGTGTAATCACCCACCATAAAAAGTTTAATAAGGGAAAGGGCTGGATTTTGGGACAGGACAACCCTGGATGTACAGACGAACAGGAAAAGGAGAGGCTGGACAGAAGAAATGAGTGCAGGAAAGGGCCCTGAGTGTGAGGTTCCTGGTCAATGGCAGGTTGAACATGAGTCAGCAGTGCCCTGGCAGCCAGGAGGGCCCCTGTGTCCTGGGGGGCATCAGGCACAGCATCACAGCCAGGCAAGGGAGGGGATTGTCCTGCCCTGCTCTGCACTGGGGCAGCCTCACCTCCAGTGCTGGGGGCAGTTTTGGGTGCCACAATACAAAAAAGACATTGAGCTGTTAGAGAGGGTCCGAAGGAGGGCCATGAGGATGGTGAAGGGCCTTGAGGAGAAGCTGTGTGAGGAGTGGCTGAGGTCACTTGGTCTGTTCAGCCTGGAGGACACTGAGGGGAGACCTCACGGCAGTTACAGCTTCTTGCGAGGGGAAGAGGAGGAGTAGACACTGATCTTTTGTCTGTGGTAACCAGTGACAGGACATGAGGGAGTGGCCTGAAGTTGTTTCAGGGAAGGTTTAGGTTCAGTATTAGAAAAAAGTTCTTCACCCAGAGGGTGGCTGGGCACTGGAACAGCTCCCCAGGGAGGAGGTCACAGCCCCAAGCATGACAGAGCTGAAGAAATATTTGGACAATGCTCTTGGGCGCATGGTGTGACTCTTGGAGTGTCCTGCATAATGCCAGGAGTCCAGGAATTGGACTTTATGATCTTTGTTGGTCCCTTCCAACTCAGCACATTCTATAATTTTATGAAGATGACCATCTGAAGCCACAAAAGTAATCAGCAAAAAGTGATACTGTACTTGCTTTTTGTTCTCTGTGCAATATTCACCAGCAGATTAAGGCCACTTAAAAAGGAGGATAAAGTAGAATCACTCAGTTTCCGGGGATTTCATCAGGCAAAAAAAGCAGCACTGACAAAGGAAGGGTAGCAATGGGGAAAAAAAGGCAGACCTCCATATGTCTCCACTGATAAGCTCCTGTTGATGAACCTCATCTCTGAGCAGTACACAACCAAATGCAGCAGCAACAGATGCCACAACAAGAAGTTTGTAACACTTCAGGAAGGTGCGAAAGGAATGACAGTTGGCTGCCTTTTTCAAATCTCTGGCAGAAGCCTCTCTCCTCACCCAGAAGGCAGCGAAAGCTGTGGCACCTTTTCATCACAGTTTCACTGTGTTCAGAGGTTCTCTCAATGATCTTTGAGTATTTTATTCAAATAACTACTTAGATAACAGAGGCTGTGTTTCTTCTCATAGAATTTCCCCTGTGACAGAGACAAAGAGTACTAGAGATCAAAGTAAGGCCACACATTTGTTTCAGCTGTTCAGGGACACAAGAATATAGAGGTCTTTTTGCCTCTTTTGGGAACTGAACGAAATTAGGACTGGTGTCTACTTGTAAGGGGATAATGGTTTTCTCCTGGAAGACGTTTCCAGTTCTGGTTGAAAATCTTCTATAAATGTAATTTTGTGAAAGAAATTTATAATTATATATGAAAACTCTACAGAAGGAAGAAACTTCACCTGTCCTACCTAGAGAATGTAGCAGGCACAATCGAAAGTTATGTGGTTATTGTTTTTAGAGGCCTTCCCAATGGGAAATTAGTGAACTATCTGCTTACACAATTAGAGAAGTATGGGGCTTTCTCTCATACCTCAGTCTGTGAGGTAACATCCTCTTTCTTTTAGAGAGATTGTAATGCAGAGAGAAATGTGATGCATTCGTAAGCTAGTTGCTCACTGCCAAGGAGATTCATGGTTAGATAACAAAACACATAATGACTGGTCTTTGGCAAAACTGTATGGCTGACCACTGGGAAATTCATATGAGATATTTAGACTTCATAAAACTTCAGGAGTGCAAGGCAAGACTGCGGAAAGAACCCAAATGAAGGATGAATCAAAGAGAACATTAGTGGTAAAATTCACTATTACTTTTTCTCTGTCACAAGGAAATCAGCTACAGGGAAAAAACCACAAAACTTGGAAAATCTTAGGAAGAATGAGAAAAGTGGGAAGACTAAGAGTGAAAACCTGTCTTTTTAAATCTGTCTGCCAACTGTCTTATGGATGGCATAAATAAAACAGACCTGGCCATATCTTTGAGACCTTGAAGAATTGGTTTTTTTGTTCTCTCCAAGCAAAATTCAGCATACAACCAACACCACTTGAAAAAAATAAACAAAAATGCTAATGAAGACTTACTGCTAGAAAAACATTCCATTGAAAATAGTTTGATAAACTGAAGAAGAGCAGTATATCCTCATTACTCTCCAAACTGAAACCAACAGCTGTCCTCACAGAAGAAAGATTAGTTTTATTTACGTGCATCCCTCAGACTTGATGGCATTCTTGAATCTCAATATGCTGTACTATGTTTACAACACTGCCTTCCCTCATTCTTTATAAGATGGCTTTAAAAAAGATTATGTTGCACAAACACAAAGGTTACTGGAGAAGCATTCCTTCAAAATTATGAGGTATTTACTAGCTAGGTACTGGTATGAAAAATTAAAGCTGAAGCTTTAAGGGGTATCTTTCCAAAAAGAGTACCTGCACTCTCTGTTTATTCCTTGTTTGGCTGTATGGATTCAACAGTTGGTCTTCATTACTAGGCTATCCATAAGAGTTCCCACTAGCCCTTGATTAATGTCTGCTATAACTTATATATAGTCCTTGTTTAGGCGGAACAATTTCCTTTTTATGGCCTTTTAAAAATATTTCACTAACGCCGTTCGACTAATTTTTAATCTATGGAAAAAAAAGGAAGAAGGTGATAATACCATGCCCTAATTTCCCAGGAAATCTCCATGTGAGAAACAAAAAAAAAAACCCCAAACCAAAGCTAAACAATATGATAAAAGAAAATCCCAAAACAAAAACTAGATTCAATTATGAACTATCCTGCCCTCAGAACTGGACTACAGAGCGAAGAGGACTTCAGGAGTTGCCCAGTCCACCCCCTTCCTACTTCTGAAGCAGTATCAGCATGTATCCTGAAAAATGTTCATACGGGCTTTTCTCTAGTGGAAGACTCCACAAGTTGCTAGACAACCTACTCCACAGCCTCATTATCCTTGCTGTTAGAAAGGCTTTTCTAATATCTCACTCGAATCTCTCTTGCCACAACTTAAGATCATTGTTTCCTGTCCTTTCTACCATGGTCACAAAGAACAGACCAACTTGTGATAAACAAGTTCTCATTCGACTTAATATCCTCTCCAAACCAACTAAAAAAACTCCAAAACAACAACCCCCCAAAAAAAAACAACAAAAAAGCCAGACATGAAAAAAAAAAAACCTAAAAAACCCAATGTCAATAAACAGTGTGATAAATTTTCTAACCTATGCTGTGAGGTTGTTTTCAAAGCTGTGAGCCTTTTCCAGTCAAGATTTGAGTTTGAATAGACCTGAGGGCAAAATGAAACTTATTAAATCCTGTGATTAGGAACATAATGACATTTACTAGTCAATTTCCACCAAACTATAAATGCACTGTGGCTGACCCAGGCATTCTGTCATAAACACTTTATACTACAGCAGCATACAAAGTATTACATATTTTCCAAAAAGTATTTCAAGGAATGTGTGTGGAGGGTAGTGGTGTTTTTAAGGATCAACTAGGAAAGACTGGTTTGCATTGCTTATAATAGAAACCTCTTGTGAGGTCTTCTAAAACAACAATTCAGCAAAAAGTGAATGTGAAGCCACTGAATCAGCTCCTATAAGTTTTTTTTTTTTAAAGGCAGCTTTCCATTTTAAATGTTTCTCATTCCCCTTCCCCAGTTATTCTTATATAAAAACTCTAAACTCTCCCTCCCAACCCTTTCTCTTGGCAAATTTGGTAACCATAGTTTCTGTGTCCTGCTGAGACTTGCTATGCAGAGCTGTATTCTACCTGCTATTTAGCTGCTGATAGCAGTGTTTCTGTTGCAATTTATGAGAAATGTCAGTTGAAGGCAGAAAGTATTGTACACACTATATTTTCCCAGCTGGATGTCTCTGTGAACAGAAAGCAAAAACATGAATACACATGCACCATACATTTGGGGGAGGGTAAAAAGGAGACTGCAGGGGAAAAAAGGCTGCAAGTTAGATGCGATGTTGGGTGGTCTAAAGAAAATGGCCTTGTCAATGGGAAGGTACATCTAATATTATTAGAAAACACCAGAGATTTTTAACACATTGGTGGTGCTATACCAGCAATACAAAGACCTCATTGCTGACTCTGCAGATGCCTCTTTCTTTTACACATGGAAGTTGTACAGTTGCATTTTGAAAACTGTCCCATTCAACTACCTGTTTCTCTGACTCAGGTCTACAGGTTCTTGTGTAATGTTTAGCACAAGGACATTTTAATCCTGAATACAGTTTAGCCACTTTAGCAGTATTTATACCTGAGAATGTTTTGTGGTCTCTCCTGAGAAAAAGGAAACACAAGTTGCCAAGCACAGGAAATACAGCTGAGTCTCATCATGTTCTTCAGTAGTACTTAACTTACTACAATGAGAGTGATATCATATAGCAATGTCTCCTTGGGAAAGTGTCTCCCGGAAAACAATGATAGCAGTTTTCATGCTGCCTCATCACACTGACAGCTGAAGGTGGTAAGACTTCACAAGAGAGGAACTGAAGTTCAGTTCAGCAAAGAGTAGGAATTAAAGCAAAATGTTGGCTCTGTCTCCCAAAGACATGATGCAAAAATAATTTTTGCAGAAAATTACCAGAAAGTGTTGAAGATTACAGTAGAAGGTATACACCAAAGTTCACTAGTCTTCAAGCAATCACAGAATCACAGAATGTGTAGTTTGGAAGAGACCTTAAAGATCATCGAGTCCAACCCAGCCTTAACACCTCAACTAGGTCATGGTGCCAAGTACCACATCCAGTTTCCTTTTAAACACATCCAGGGATGGTGACTCCACCACCTCCCCGGGCAGACTATTCCAATACTTAATCACTCTTTCTGTGAAAAACTTCTTCCTAATATCCAACCTATATTTCCCTTGGGGGAGGGTAAGCCTGAGACTGTGTCCTCTTGTTCTGTCAGTTGCTGCCTGGAGAAAGAGACCAACCCCGAGTTGTCTACAACTACCCTTCAGGAAGTTGTAGAGAGTGATACGGTCACCTCTGAGTCTCCTTTTCTCCAGGCTAAACAACCCCAGCTCCCTCAGTCATTCTTCATATGGCTTGTTTTCCAAGTCCTTCACCAGCTTTGTTGCCCTTCTCTGGACACGTTCAAGAATCTCAACGTCCTTCCTAAACTGATGGGCCCAGACCTGAACACAGCACTCGAGGTGTGGCCTCACCAGTGCCCAGTACAGGGCAAGAATGACCTCCCTGCTTCTGCTGGCCACACCACTCCTGATCCAGGCCAGGATGCCATTGGCCCTCTTGGCCACCTGGGCACACTGCTGGCTCATGTTCAGCTGCTGTTACCAGAACCCCCAGGTTCCTTTCTGTCTCGGCACTGTCCAGCCACACCATCCCCAGCCTATAACACTGCAGGGAGTTATTGTGGCCAAAGTGCAGGACTTAACACTTGGACTCATTAAACTTCATTTTGTTGGACTCTGCCCATCGACCCAACCATTCCAGATCTCCCTGCAGAGCCCTCCTATCTTCCAAGCAGTCGACACATGCTCCCAGCTTTGTGTCATCCGCAAATTTACTAATGAAAGATTCAATACCCTCATCCATGTCATCAATGAAAATATTGAACAGAGCTGGCCCCAGCACAGACCCCTGGGGAACACCACTGGTGACTGGCTGCCAGCTGGACCATTCACCACCAGTCTCTGGGCCCAGCCATCCAGCCAGTTCCTAACCCAGCAGAGTGCTCCTGTCCAAGCCCCAGGCTGCCAGCTTTGCCAGGAGTGTGCTGTGGGAGACAGTGTCAAAGGCCTTGCTGAAGTCCAAATAGACCACATCTACAGCCCCTCCTGCATCCACCAGGCAGGTCACCTGGTCATAAAAGGAGATCAGGTTGGTCAAACATGACCTACCTCTCCTAAACCTGTGCTGGCTGGGCCTGATACCCTGGCCATCCTGTAGGTGCTGCATGATGACACTCAGTATAAACTGTTCCATTATCCTGCCAGGTGTTGAGGTCAGACTGACTGGTCTATAATCACTGGCATCCTCCTTCCCACCCTTTTTGTGAATGAGTGTCACATTGGCCAGTTTCCAATCTTCCAGAACCTCACCAGTGAGCCAGGACTGATTGTAAATGATGGAGAGTGGCTTTGCAAGCTCATCTGCCAGCTCCCTCATCACCCTGGGATGGATCCCATCTGGACCCATAGATTTATGAGTGTCCAAGCATCTCAGCTGTTCTCTGACTGCCTCCTCTTGGATAATGGGGCGACCATTCTGTTCCCTGACACCATCTACCAGCCCAGGGGGACAGCTGTCCTGTAGGCAAGTTGTCTTCCCACTGAAAACTGAGGCAAAGAAGGCATTAAGCACTTCTGCCTTCTCCTCACCAGCAGTTACTAAGTTGCCTTCCTTATCCAATAGAGAGCAAAGGTTGGCCTTACCTTTCGTTTTACCATTAATGTATTTATAGGAACCCTTTTTATTGTCTTTTACAGAAGTCGCCATTTGGAGTTCAAATTGAGCTTTGGCCTCCCTAATTTTTTTCCTACATTCTCTAGCAGTCTCCTTAAATACTTCCCAAGGGACCTGGCCCTCCTTCCAAAAACGATACATTCTCTTTTTATTCCTGAGTTTATCCTCCTTGCTTATCCAGGCTGGGCGTTTGCCTCGTTGACTGGTCTTCTGGCACACAGGGACAGTCTCTCTGTAAATCAGCATTTCATGGCCATGACATTTTCTTGAGAGTGGACTGTATTAAACCAAAAGTTTGCAGGCAAATAGTTAAAAAAATCCCATAATTAATGTATAATTCAGAGTCCGTGCTCTACAGAAATATGAATCTGTCACTAAGGAATGACTATAGACGCAAAAGTCACCAGTAAAGAAGAAACTAATTATTAGAGCAGCAAAATCATTCATTATGGAGCACATGTTGCTCAAATAGCCTATGTTACTTCCTAAACTCTTGTCACTAGTAACTAGCTTCCAAATTTGCAATTAATCTTTGTCATTGCCCAAATCACCTCCTCCATTAGAAGCACAGAACTGAAAATAATGAAAATCCCAAGTCTACTGAAGTTAAAATACTAAGTCGAATTGAGGATAGATCCAATTACCATTTAAATAACAACATGAAATTCTTTGAAGGAAAGGCCTTTTGATCTCAAAGAGCCAAATGCTGAGTGAGCAGTAAGAAACTCAGTTCTATAAATTTCCAGGGGAAAAGCTACAAAAAAAAAAGGACTATAACCCAGGCTGTCAGTTATGTGCTTAATTTTTTTAAATTTAATGTAGCCCTCTTGGTGTGTAATTAGTGGCTATGTCATCATCAATACCATAGTTAATAAAAGCTTTAGTAACTTTTGCTTGCAGGTTGTTCTTGTGTGGAGGTGCTGAGGGCAGCATTAAGTGGGGGGAGACTGACCAAAGGTGAAACATGGCTTGTATTTCTTCTTTCTCCCTTGGAACTTTAAATGTAAGATTTCCAAGTTCTGATCAACTCACACTTGGTTAAATACTACAGATTTTGAAAATGTGAATGTCTTGTTAATTTCAAATACAAAATAGTGCAAGGTCAAAAGGTATTAAAAATCTCATTTGGGCAAAATTACAAGCCCTGTGCCTTTTGAATGGCAAAGAAAACCAATAAAATTGTACTGAACTGCAGTTCAAATTTTTGTCATTTTTTAATTCTTTCTCTGGAGAGATGTGAATGAATGATGCTTTGAAAAGTACTTTAGCCTTTGACAGTCTATGGAGTTTGCTGATGTCACATTTCCTAATAGACGCAACACAGGGTCTGCATGGCACACTGCTACAACATTTGTTTTACAAGTGCATATTTCACAGGAAGCCAGTGATTAATTTCCCAAAGACTTACAGACATACATTTCCAAAAAGGGAAAAATAAAACTGTTACATATCCATACAAATCAAAATTTACAGAATTGTGGCAGTCAGCCAGCAAAACTACTCCAAGTCTGCTTCCCCCATCTGTTTGGCCTGAAAGAAAATAAAATCAAATTGCTCCTTCTGTAATTAATTCTCAGAACTCCCAAAAAAACCTCAACTTCCATGATACAATTTTAATAACTCAGAACACCTTACAACAATCAGTAAACCTCATTAGCACTGTGTAATGGAGACTCAATAGCCCAGAAAGGGGTGCTGAGACAAGAAGCATTCCCTCCTCCCCAGCATTGAAAAAGTGCCATGCCAAGCCACTACTGCTGATCACAAAATTGACCTCTTGACCCTTCTAGCAAAGGGTGCCCTCCAGCAGACCAGCGTGGCCAAATCTTGGTGTAGTGAATGTTACACACTCCTGTACATTAGCTCCTGCCCTCTGCTTGAGGCTATGGACCTTGAAACAGGGAAGGTACAAATAAATGTGCATCAGATCCTTGGTCACCTGCAATCAGAGCATGAATATAAACGAAACTAGTGCTGGCTTAGGCAGGTCTGTGAACTTTCTGGCACTGGAAGCACACACAATCCCCGCTTCTGCCTGTGCTAAACAGGAGGCAACTTACACAGATCAACTGGCTGAGCAGCTGAGGTCAACAACGCCTTCAGCTATTTGTCTGCCGGAGCCCTGACAAGTGATTTTCATTTTATGGCAATGTACCATGTCAAAATCATTCCTTTTTCCTTTTAATCTTTAATTTATAAATTAAAAAGCCATCGTAAAAACTTGCACAGCTTTTTTCTGTCTACCACTGGAATAGTACACAGTAATTAATATACTACAGGTTTCTACTTCACAGATTAAAAAATAATTTGACTAGGAGCACTTTCAACAGCTGCCCATAAATCAGCCCACTCTCAAGAGTTCAACTCAAGAGTTATTGTGTCTATTGTGCATTTCAAGGTTCAAAGACGGATTATTCATGCATTCATTCATTCATAGCCAAGAATGTATCCCAGCAATGAAATTTACCCTTCAAAGTTGACCCAAGCTTAACCACTGGATTGACTAAATAATTTAATTGCTCAATGATGTGCTATATCCCTTTACTGAAGATTGTCATTTTGGTGAATTGAGCTAGTTTTAAACCAGTGGTATATTAATGGCACATACTCCAAAAGGGTAAGCAGCTGCTGCCCACCAACAATGCCAAATGGAATAACAGGAATGCAAACAAATCTTCTGGAGCACAGTTAGCTTTTTTTGCAGTACTTAAAAATTGTAATGTTACAAAATTACTTCTGTGAAAGAAAGAGGCAGAAAATAGATGAAAGCAAAGCTGTTATTTACAGAGAGGCCCTAATAGCTGAGTAATGTTGCCAGTGCAAGAACATTAGTTCTGTCACCTCCTTTTCATACCCCACAATTTATTTTCCACTCTGCTTAAAAGGGTTTCTGCCACTAGATGCAATGCTGAAAAGAACAGCCAGTGTTCACCTCTCATATTACAAAGACAAGAGTGCTGGAATAACTTCTCCTCACCTGTTAGGGTAAGCTATCTGGTGCAGTTAATTCAGTCAACATTCCAGCCCTCTCCTAGCCACATTAAGCCAATGCATCTAGACTGAAGATTAGGGGGAAAGGAGACAATTACATTGTGTGTTACTGCCAAAGATGCAAAGACTCTAAATCTCCTTGAAGCTGAAAACAAATTAGCAGCTTTGCCCGCATCAAGTTGTCTGTCCAAATGGAGGTTTCTTTTCACAACAGCATTACTAACTGTGCTTCCCAAAGATAACACTTTGGGGATACAAAAACATTTTCTCTAAGTTATTTCCTGTCACTTGCTTGTCTAGACCAATAGAATCATTTGTAATGCTAACACCACCTACTGCCTTAAGGCAAAATGAAGTACAGATTTGCTCCTGCCCCTCAAGAGTCCCTCTTCTCTCTCATTTATATTAATTTCATGTGCCACTTGTGTAGGCAGAATCAAAGTGAAAAGAAATGGCATTAGTCTATCCATTTAATACGAAATAGTCTATCCTATTTCATGTGAAAATGCATCAGTTAATAAATCTGGACTTCTGTGGTGCCTTTAATATTTATCCAAGGGAGAAACTGATCGCCAGTTCTTGCAGAAGAACCTTCAGGGAGTATCATGAAATAAATAATGAAAATGTTATACAACTTCATCCCCACTGTCAACAGGAAGGTGTTCTTAGGAGAGGTGCAGTCATTCAAAACCCATCTCAAGTCAGCTGGCACATAGAGCTTCCCTGTTCAGCAAGTGGCAGTACCTTGGCACAACAGGACCATGGCTGAGGTCCGCAGAAGTTTAGGTGCTGGAATAAGAAAAGCTCATGAAGCCAGTCTGTCCAACTTTTAGGATACAAACACACCAAAAAAAAAAAGGAAAAAAAAAATCTAGGAGACTGCTCTTAAACAGGATGTGCACACTGGCCAGAGAAAGTCTAAGTGCTGTGGAGATCTCTCCAGCAACACTTCCACCGCCAACACTGCTGCCACCTTTTCTCCCAGACCTGAAGTGTGTTTGGACATTTACTCAGATAAATCTGTTAATAACCAACCTTGATTATGCAGTTTAATGAAAAATAAACTTCTATGTAATTATGTTTCAGACTCCAGATCTTAAGTAGTCCACGTGCTGAAAGAAATAGGGCCCAGCTGGGGTTTGCAAAAAATTGATGAATTTGAAAAATCTGAAAAATTGTAAGGACTAAATTATTTTTACATTTAAGAGTTACATGTGCTTAAAAATGCTGAATTTAAAAATTTTATACAACTATCATGGATTTTTTTTTTTTGCTTTCTTTCACACAATAACAGAAACATGAAAGAATTTTTCAAATGTGAGCAACTATGTGGAGATGCCATTCTTTCTACAGCATTCAGCAAAAACAATCTGACCTTCACTAACATAATGAACATTAATAGCATCTTTTGGCCTTCTTTCTGGTTGTATCACGTCTAAATAAAGGTATCAGGCTAGAAGTTGCTGGAACCTGAGAGTAGAAGCCTTTTTTTTTTTTTTTTTTTTTTTTTTTTTTTTTTTTTTTTTCAATTGCTCAGTCTTGTAACCAGTGATTCTTCCTAGTCTGAAGCTACAAGAAGCCTACCAACAGCTAGTGATTCTTTTGGATGAAACTGGCCTGGATGCAGACAAACCTGTACTCCCTTCACTGTCAAAGGTGAGAGTGACATCTAAACAAAATCTCTCAAGAAGCAATATTAATTCATTGCAAAACTTTCTCCACAAAACCCACAGTCTTAACTTTAAGGACCTTCAGAAAATTATAGAGAATAACATATAAAGTAAGCTTCTTTTTAAAATCTGTAACACACTAGAAGTCATACTCTGCTAAAAGTTGACATCGGTTTCTCTCTTCCCTAAGGAAAACAGCTCCTTTAGTGAAACCTGAGACTCTTCTTACTGTTTCTAAACCCCAGCTAGAGCGGTCACATAGCCTCAGGGCTTTCAAAGATCCACAAAAGCCAGCTGAATATGAATGTAAGGTTAAGAAGTAGAGGTTCGGTCAATGCAGGGGAAAGTAAACAGGCAGTAAAACATAATTACTTGCTTCAACCTACTTAAATGAAGAAGTTTTAAGTAATGGGAAAAAAAAACCCCACCGCTGGATTAATTGAAAATTGATTTGGAACCACCCCCGCTTGAAACTGATTTTCCACAACACTTATTCTCAGTGTTAGGGACTGGCTAAAGAATTGCCATCTCCTGACAACTAATGTCAGTTCCATTTTATTAATGGAGATCGTTATACTATTAGCTAAATTACTACAGAAATAGGAAATAGCCTGATCTGCCTGTAGCACTCAAACAGAAACAACAAAACTCAAACAAAACAAAATCACTTAAATACACAATGTACTGACCCAAGTGAAGGCCTAGTAAACATCCCAAATAAACTTAATTGACATCTTAAAAAGGGGGAAAAGAAAAAAAAGGTAGGTGAAAAGAAGGTGTTTAATGCCTTTCTTAAATATTCTTCTTTATTCTGATTAAATCTTTAACAAGGATGGTAAAAAATCTGCCCTTAAAAACTAATTCTACAGCCTTTTATTTCCATAGCTATATCCCCATTAAATTCTATTAAGCTTTAAATTTACAACTAGTAAACACAAAAGAGTGCTAATTTTGATGGATGTGTAAGTGTTTTGCTTTAGTTGATACCCCTTAAAAGAAAACAAAAACCCAACAACAACAACAACAAAACCCCCAAAACCCCAAATTAAAGCCAAGTGCTCTAATACTGGCCTTTTGTTTTTAATCCCAGATGTTTCTAGGGGGGTTTATTACCCTAAATTTCATGGCACTTGGGGATATAAAACTGATGAACTTCAATTGTGCTTTCCCATTGCAACACTAGCTTTTGTAAATCCAGACCTACTTTTTTCAGACTAAATCAAGAAAACTATTTCCCTTGAGCTTTTCTTTTTTATATATATTCTTTTTCTTCTCCCTCAAACTCTACATTTTCAACCTCTGTGTTTCCTGCCTCCCTCTTTTAGAACAAAAACATAAGCAGTAATCTTTTATTAACCCTGAGGATCAAAGACCTCTTCACTGTTCAAAATTTTTAATTGAGTTTTTCCTTCTCCTTTTTGGATTGCTACTTGCTACCAAAAATCTGGATTACAAATATGCCTCTGGATACCAAAAATATAAGTGTCTACTATTTCTTAAAAAAATGAAAAGCTGCTTGTTAGGCCAGCCACTGATCTTACACTGGGAAGTTAGTCCCTACGCCAAAAGCAGCTTTTCGTGATGGAGCCTCAAACAGTGAAAAAATTATTAGTTTTTAAAATTTATGTTAATCTGTATTAGTAAAAACATACAGTCTTATCAACAAAGAGAACCTCTCATTCACCACTGCACAAGATTGGTACTGATTAGGAGCGTAGCAAAACTGGAACACAACAGCTTGTCCTAACTATTTAAACTATGAACAAAATTAATAGTGACCATCTTTAAATAGAGAACATCTTTAAATAAATGGATTAATTCCTGAAGTGTGCCAACTAAAGATGCCCTTTCAGTTGTGCTTTCATTCCCTACTCCAATGGTATTTATTTAGTAAGGAAACATTTGGATGCACACACACTTCATTAGCAGTCATCTCTTCCCTACTATCTTCAAATCTAAACATCACATGTTCCAAGTATTTCCTACTGGAACAATCTCATTTCTAAGCAATCTGCTGCTACTGAGATTTTGCTTTTGAGCAATAAAACTGTTGCTTTTCTTGAAGCAAGTCCTTCAGTGTTCATAACCTCACTGCTAGAGCAGGCTCAGTTTCACATTCAAATAGCTCCAAGCAAATGTTTCCAATCTCAATTATCGTCCTTCCTTTTTCTAGGCACCCTCCCTGCCCCCATATGCTTGTTTGTAAAACGGATAATTTTCTATGTATGTACAAGCAGTGCAGGGAGTCTTCCTCTGTAGGAGTCTGGCAATATGCAGAGTTTTATGTAAGCACTGTCTGGAATTTGTTAAGTTTTTTTCATTCTCTGCTTTGGGTTATACCAATAGAATTAGATGCAGATTCTCACTCAGTTGGAAAATGTGGCCAGGTCCCTTTAGATAAGCTGCCTGTTGGTACCCAGGGTAAATAAGACAGTTCCGATGGTTTTGGTCAGTTATTGTGACAGTACTGTAGCTACAGTTTGCTTAGCATTACAACAGTATAATAAGAGTGAACCAACAAAAGAAGTACCAGGCAGTAAAAAAATCACGCATTCCTCCATGCACAGAGGCATACAGCCTCTCTAGACAAATCTGTAGGACTAACACTGGCTAGACCCTGTAGGGTGTTTATGTTCATGGACGGATGCTGATATTTAAATACCAAATTTAACATTTATCAGCATAAATTTCCCAAGTGCTTTTCTTCGAGTGTTGGTCTGCAGTCTTCAAAAATCTAAAGCAATGGCATTGGGAAGAAAAGGAAAGGGTGATGAGCTAGCTTAACTTCTCTGCTGCATTTAGCCTGGAAATTAACAGTGGTTCTACTTTCACCTCTTTTTTTTTTTTTTTCCTTTTACAGATCTTCACTAATCTGTGGTGCTTTACCTCACCTAGACAAACAGTTTCAAATTTAAATTTACATTTATATTAATGACTAATTGAATTTATTTTGGAAAAGGGGGTCTTTGCAACAGAATCAAAATTAAAAGTCAAGAAAGTCAAAATATCTCCCATCTCTCTTCCAGAAGGGACCATCCATAACCTATTTTGAATTTCTGCTTTACTAATGTTTATACTGGCATGATTTATGCCAGTATCATGCCAGATTTATTTGCTGAGAACAAAGAGACTGCAAAGGTTTGGTTATGGTGACCCAGCTGATTCAGGGCAACTCACTGAAGCCACATCCCAACCATATGCACCTGGTTCACAGAGTCAGTCCCAATGGTTTAAAATCAATTGAGGGGCTCCTGTGAATACTCTAAAATTACTATTTGCTTCATTTGTTTTAGATTAAAATGGTATAAAACAGGCTACAAGTAATAGGCACTCCTTGGCTCTAACACTGGCCAGCACTCTATGTTTCAAGGGAATTCACAAGAAACAGTGCAGAAGCCAATTAGAGGACAATGCCAGAATTCATGCCCCTAAACCAGTGCATACTCTGATAAGGTCAGGCAAACAGCTGAGATGATCAAAATGACCCCTTCAGACACGACAAACCTTGGTTTATCAACACCTAAACCCATCCTGTAGTATGACTCCTACAACTCTTAAAACTTGTTTCAGACAGTCTGTGTACATCCCAGATTCCTTCTGTAAAGCAGGTAGAGCTCCCACAAACCAAAAACATTTTAATGCAAGACTGTGGCTTTCCACTGTGAGATGCAGAGCATATCTCTTCTGCTACAAATTTCTATATAACACATAATACGTGTCAGACTCCAAGTGCCTGAGATAATACAACAAGACAGCAGAAGTCTGTAAAAAAATCACATATTTAATGCTTCCTTAAATCCACTGATTTACTGGGTCTGTCATCATATACAGTAGAAAGAGCAAAAATTAAACATAGTATGTAAAATAAAAGTACATGTAAAGGCTTTTTCTTGACAGATGTCACTTTGATAGTGGATGATGCTCATACTGGGTCAGCAGATGACCCATGCAGCAGGAGAAAACAGCTGGATTTTAGGTTTTCTGTTAATGTAGCTAGCCAAAAAACCCTACTATCTCCACAAACCACTTCTCTGTAACATGAACATAATAAAGCTTGGTTTTTGAGCAATAGTTATCTTTATGCTTCTGTCATATAAATACACAACTCTGAACTAAATATGGTTAACATCACCCAACCCCTGTACCCAGCAAGGCAATGGTCTACATCACACAGAAATATAAATGCAGCCAGTCTAAAAGCAAACCTGTTTTTTTACAACTGTATCACTTGGTTTAATAAAGCATATTGCCTCTCTCAATAAACCTTGCTTAAGCTCAAGACAATACTGTGATTTAACATGTTTCTCTAAATTTCTATGAATTGTTGTAATGTTATTTGATAAAAATCTATAATTTCTACATTTGTTTCCTTACCTATTTGACATGGCTTTCACCATTACAAATTTCATTGTTTCATCATGTCTTTGTATTTGTGAAAGTAAGAAAATGTGATTGTTAAACCACAAAAATTGTTAACAGGAATTACAGGCAGCCAGACTACTCATTCTTCTAATTCCATTTCTGTTGACACATACACACCCTTACTTACACACACATGTACAAACACATATCTAACCAAAGATATTTAAACCAGACTGTTCTTTTAAAGTAGTCTTTGCAAAACTAAGACCACATAGTAAGAGAGAGAGGAATCCATATTAGTTCTGTGCAACAGATAATATTTTCAAAGCAAACAATGCATATTAGTTGCAAAAGTGGCAGGCTGGAAAACTCTATACACAACAAATACCAGCATGGCTCTTTGCCATCTAGGCCTTCTCCTTTCTATTAATTTCTCTAAAAAATCTGCAAAATAGTCAGAAATTATGCTGTGATAAATTTGGAATACCCTAGAAATAATCCCCTCAGGTTTCTGAGATCCAGCAGATTCCTGTTTCTTCCATTTGGCAACCAGTCTCAAGTTATAAAGACCAACAAGCTAAGCCTGATTAAAAATACAACTCATTTCCCCATTGTTTATTACTGAACAGCAGGTTGCACCTGATCTGCACAAAGAGGAAGAATGTCACCACACATAGACAGCTCGTTCTGCACACAAAGCCAGCAAGGGCTGTCTCCTATGCGGCTTTAAAGAAAAGGAGACATCAGAACCACTGGCTCCCACCTAAAGGCAGACTCTACTACTAGATGCAGAACCAAAACCAGGACGTGACCCAGGTCAACTGTGTGTGAGAATCTGAACAAAAATGCAAGCTCTAAGCAATTTAGAAAGTTGGTTGGTGGTTTCCCTTTTTTCTCTGGGTCATTTTTATTTCCTCCTGGCAGTAAGAAGCAATTATTGCTTGCTTAGAAATTGTTTTCCCAGAAGATAATCACATAATTTAGCAAGTACCTGATTCAAGATAAACTTTTTTCTCAGTATAGCTATAGAGACTTTTAGCAGTTGTTTCCCAGAATATCAGAATAACCAACCAAACGAGAATACACACTCCAGCTAACACTACCAAGCTGCTTTTTGTGAAGGATTTTTACTGCAGATAGCTTCTGGTGTCAAATATCCACATCAGCTGCCAGTTTCAGGTTGACTCGCCCACATAATCATTTTTCTTTCCCACAGGGTAGCCTCAGATATTCCCTTCAGTGCTCTGTTTCACACCATTACCACCACTTTGGACATACTAACAAGCTATCTCCAAACAAGGTTGTTATGCAGATGACAATGCCTATGGCGTACATAGGTAGCAATTAAACACTACACAACTTAGCGGAGCAACTGAGAAATGCCCATGTGATAACCAGTAGTCTCAGTCAATTGTAGGAGTAACCACCTACATTTAGTTATCACCCCTTGTAAATAAATTAAAGCACAGACTTCAGATGCCAGCTTCCCTCTACACCTCTAAAGATTAAAACACTCTGGGAAAAATGGTCTGCTTTAGTAAATCAAGTCAATGAAATAGAGTGGTGTGGAAGTAACGAAAAGAGCTTCAAGAATGCCCTTTCTGATCTTTCAGAATTTTGTCTGAAATCCAGTGTTGCTTTCTTCCCTTGCCACCCACCCTTGGAGTGATTATCTTAAAAATATGACTCATAAGAACATCATCCATTTTCTGACTTCAAAGAACAAACGCAACAGAATGTGACAACTTGCTCAACATACATAACAGAAAACAGGTTATTTTAGATACCTCCATAAACAGGAATTCTCAGTATTATACCTTCTCTTTTATAAAACATGTATTACATTTATGCTAATAATGAGTTCTGCATAAACTATTTGATTTTATGTTTCTCCACTCAGGCTACTATTCTTGTAATAACTGTGATTCTTTCTGTATTTGCATTCCCACAACTAGTTGCTTGCAGCACACTAGGGCTGCTCAGCAGCACATTTGGTTCCTATGAGTATGCAGCCAGCCTACAAGCCTATCCTTATCACCTCACGACTCATTTTACAGAGTGGCTAAATTAGATATAAAATAATTCAAATACCTCAAAACACAAGCCAGCATTAGACATTTTCATACCTTCCTTAGCTTCTTTGAATAATGTTAAGAAGCTATGGGACAGCCAGAGAAACAACAGTTTGCATGTGCATTTTTATATAGTTTTGGAAAGCAGTAAAGAGAGTGAAAACTAAAGAAACACATGAAAATCACAATTTGTATGTCATCATGAACATCAAGATGGTTTTAGATGTGCCTAGTTACAAAGATTTTGGTTAGAGTAAGCTGGATTTACACCAGTTTAGGAAAGGTTGTGTTCTGCCCTAAAGTCAAAATCAGAACTCGAGAAAATGGGTACCTGATAATGCTTTTTTGCTATTAAAGGTAAAAAGAAGACCTATCTGTATGCTGTTTCCTAGAACGTAGCAGAGATGGCTCCATGCAAGTTTCTAAATAGCTGCTTTTGTGAACATGGCACGAAGTTTGAAAGCACGTAAAAATATACTTACATGCGCGCTCCAAACATCAAAACTTAATTAAATTGCAAAAGAAATTAAATTTAAAACTTAATTAAATTACAAAAGTTATGAACTAATTTTTCTTAATACAGTGTTGATTGTGGGCTTTGGGATAAAGCAGTCTAACTTGTATTATTTTCTTCAGTCAGCAGGGTCTAAAACACTCAAACATAAAGAGCATGGTACAAACCACACAACATGATGTCATATTAACTATCTTCAGTCTCTTAATCTACACTCTAGCTATATTCCTAGAGTATTTTAGAATCTCATTTTATCTATATTTGTAATAACTCATGGCTGTAGTGTTCTCAAAGAGTGTTTGTAAAGATATGAAAACAGGCACACATAACAGTTTTGCTCAAGCATGCCAATCACTGAATTGTTCCAGAAAATTGTTTTAGACAAACTAGGAAAAGGCTAAGGGAGTTAATTTCCATTAACTAACAAGTTTTTAAACCATTAGAGTGCTGAGATAAGTGGTAAATGGAATGTCACCCTGACCAGAATGCAGTTTTTTTAATACTTCATTTCTGGTGCCAAACCTTTCACAAGGAAGGCCTCTTAAATTCAGTGGGGGTCAGAAGTTTAGTTTATTCAGCAAGAATAACACTGTTAACAGCTACTGCTCTTTCATGTCAACACAGTTAACACCCACACATTCCAACTTTGGTTAATACAGGCCAGCCAAGAAAGATTGGAGTTGCTAAGGCCAGTCATCTCTGCAGGGATATTTTAAAACAGAATTTATACTGTGCTTTAAAAACAATCTAAAAGGATCAATCTACCTTATGAATCTGCTGTAGACATACACAGAGAGAAAGATGGATGGATGAAAGCATACAAAAGCAAGTAAATCTGACTGTATTGATTTTTGAGAGGACAGTGTAGAGCACTTTGGTGAGGTCTTATATATCACTGCAAAGGACGAAATGCCATTGTGCATACGGTCTGAAGCATGTCAGAATTTATCATGAAGCGATGCACTGCTGTATTCTGTCATTATTTTGTAAATAATCTTGTTTTTATTGTTGAGGAAGGTAGATCCCCAAAAGTTAAATAATCCTCAAAAGAAATGTAAGAACTATCAAGGAATATTTTCACACAGCTATAAATGAAAACATCTGCTATTATTAAATGAAAAATTGCAGAAGTTTAGTGTACACATGCAGCATTTTTAGCAGGAGAAAGCTGGTATGTTAATAATGAGCTTTTGAAATCCAAAATGGAAAAATCTGCATATCACAGCATAATCTTGTTCCTACTTACTTTGTTCTAAATCATAGCAAATCAACGTTTACAGCTCCCCAAAGCTCTCCAGCACTCTTACTCGGACAAATGTCTTAAAAGGATATTAAAGAAATCAATCTGGTTTTGATAGTACTTCTTCACCACATGGAACACTTTTCTTCAAAGCTGAAAGCTTTCCTTTTAAGGCATATTTTAGATAACCAAAATGCAAAAATAATCACATCAAATTGAATTTTTTTGCAGCATCTCTGGGGCCTCTATTGTTATGTAATGGTGACATTTCTTATCAGCTGAAATATCCATCTTTCTAAGTTTTCATCTAAACTATTCATATATCCTCTGCCATCACACAAACACCCCCTCATGATGTACATTTAAATAGCACATTTATGCTATTCTATTAGCAATTTCTTCATATGCTTTTCTCAATCTAGAGAGAGGAAACAATTCTATTATTAGCTGGCGCTACATGGTAGGTCCTTTGAAAAACACAGTTTCTTTAAATAATGAAAGATGTGCCATTTGTTTTTAAAATAAAAGCTCACTAGCTGAGCTGTATAGCTGTGACTGTAATAGTATATAGTGGTGTCCCAACAGATTAGCAAGCTTTTAGCCAGCACCTAGGCAGATACAGCATAGACCACCTTTTCGACACATTCAGAGACAAATCTAATGGAAAAAAGCAATTTACCTTCCTCAGTTTCATGCCACACAATTCCTTCCAAGTTCACGCTGGTCCCAGGCTCACAGGGTCCAAGGCATTCGGGCTCTGTTACTACTCCAACCTCGCAGGTATTTACACCCACTGAACGCGTCCGTACCAAAAGCTGCTCGACTGGTGCTGCAATATTGGATGAAGATGGGGAAAAGTAGGAAGGCAGCATCTGAGGTGTGATACTGCTGGAAATCGGAGGTGGAGGTGCAGGCACTGTAAACAGGGGATCAACCTGAAAACAACAGACAAACTTACTGTAATGGTACTGTGAGAGTTAAAAAACAAAACAAAACAAAATAAAATAAATCAAAATAAAATACAAAAATATATATTTTTTTTAAGTAATAGTAAGTCCAGTTTGCCGAGACTGCATTTCTTTATGTAGAGATTTGGTGTATCACAGGTAATTTCAGTCTTAAGAGTTCAAATTTTTTGACATTAGCCCAAATGCTGCACATGAAAAATCAAGTACAAAAATATCTATCCTACATGCTAAACAAGGCAACTTGCTAAGTTTCTATTAGACTATTCCCTGTTGTCACAGACTGTTAGTATGAAACAATAGTAAGTTTCTAAAACAAGGATTAAATTTATTTTTTTCTTGGCACTAAAAAAGACTGATTTGTGGATGGAAACTAATTTTGTGAACTGGGAACTTAATTTTCTATTTAAGGAACAACATTTATAAGACAGGTACAAGGACACAAATGTTATTCTTTCATGTGTATCATATAGAAATTAATAGTTGAGACAATTCTAATATCCATATGGCAGCAACTACAATCTTTTGTCATCCAAGCATTTAAAAATACATTAGGATGATCCACCTAATACCTTACAGATAGCATTTAGATCTTTCTACTTGGAATAATAGAGAGGAGGACTTTTATAAGAATTGAGCCAAACCATCTAATTTCTCGGGGTTTCCAGAATGCATACTTAGAAGAATACCTCTTGCCAGGCAATCAGTCTGAACACAAGACAATTCACAGAGACAACATCAACATAAGAGCTCAAGAAGTTATCTCTCCCATATGACTTCCGATCTACTCAGTAGCTGATTTTCTGTATAAAGATTTGGCTGAGGGTTTTCAATATTTCACTCTGGCTCCAAGGTCCCTTGTCCCATAAAAGACAGCTGGATAAATGTGTGAGTGTGCCCAGTCAACTAGCTAAACCACTTGGAACTGATGTTCATTTGGCTCATTGGGTCATAGATACTACACAGAGAAATCGCTCTTCAACCTAATGATTTTTTTTAAATAGTTGGTTTTTAGCTGCATTGAAATAGATGATGAAATGTCTTCAAGACTATGCTGTTTTTAATTTTGGACCTCATAAAAAGACTCAACAGAAAAGATATAATGACTCACTGTACATCCTCTAGGTTTTGGTCAAATGTATCTTAATATAGATCAAAGTTAATTTTGTCTTCTTGTAAAGCAAAATGGGGATACAAAGAAAAGGACAGACAAAAAGGTATTATACATGTATCATAGATCAGGACACTTTTCATTACGAGAAAACAAAATAACAAATTAGGAAGAACTTTTTTTAAATTGTAACAGTTGTTACCATTGGCCTTTGTAATAATTCTAATGTTTTAAGCATTATTCATAGATGCAAACTGAGAGCCAAGGCTTTTAGTCGTGCGTGCAAGACTTATGTGTGCTAAATATTCTTCAATAACTTTGTAAAATGTTTTGCATGGTCTTTGCATGACCAGCCTGGATTCTGATCTCAATTAAAATAGAACTAAGCAGGGGAGGGGGAAGGACCTATAACCACAATCTTCTCCAAAGCATTCCTCATTTAGAGGGGATTCTTTTTATTGAGAATGAAATCTTCAGGTTAGAGGTGAGTAAAAACACAAACAAGCCCAATAAACCAAACAAAAAACCAGAACAAACAAACAACAAAAACCAATCAACCACAAAAACCACAACCACAAAACCCCCCACAACACCAAAACCAAAGCAAAATATAAATACTGAAGGCATTCCTAAGGGGTAAAAACCTCCTAATACCATCAAAATTCAACTGGTTATAGCAGAGTTCCTGTGGAATAGAACAATGTACTCAAGCAACGATGTCTTTATTCTTCTCTTTATGCCAACAGAGTTGCAGAGTTAAAGCACAGGCAGAAAGCTTTGCAGAGCAGACTTGAATGCACAAGGGAAAGTCAAATACCAGCTGACCCCCAGCAGCAGCTGTTACTTGCAGTATCTAATAGCACACATCACACAAAACCCTAACAGTGTATGCTGTGTGTGGGGAGACACTGGTTCTCTGCTCTGCAGCTCCCGCTGCCTGGTGCCAAGTGGAGGCACAGGGTTGGATGGCACAGAGCCCGGCTCCCAGGCACTGGATGTGTAATGGTGCTCTATCAGGGAAACGGGGTCAGTGTGTACCCCAGGCATCATTTAGGAGTTCTTAACATATCTTACTTCAAACTAGAAGAGAACCAGGGTTAGTAACTAGCAGGTAAATGGAGCCTAGCACTTCAGAAAAGCGGAGCCATATCCCATTATAAACCCAAAAAGTGCTGATGAATAGCCTGTTTTATAGTTTACATGGTTCTGTAAAGCTGTGCAAAACCTCATACTACATATGCAACATCATTCTTCCATAACATAGACTCATCAAAAAACCAGAGCAAGAAAAATCCAAAATGTTTTCTGCGGTTATATAAAACTAGCCAATGTTTTAAATGAATGTAGGCTAAATTGACAGATGTGTTTTCTGGTTTTGAGTATTATAAACAGTGAGGGGGAGCTAAGGAAAGCATGGATCTGACAGTGTATCCTATTAAATTCTTTGTTACAAATATTTGTGCTCAGTTCTGCTTTATTTAGACCTGCTAATAAATGTTCATGTTTTCCACTAGAAACATCCACTCAGGACAAGGCCAAATAGGGACACTTGCATTAATGGGGCTGTTTCCCTGTGAATTAAAACACTAAACCTTTGGCTGAGAAATAAGTGGATATGTACTGTCACTAAGGTACATGTTCATTGCATAAGTATGACCTTAGTCACAGTAAAAAAATATACTAAGCTTAAACATTGCTCCAGATTTCCATGTTTTAAAATTATTCCATCTTATTTGATAATTGTAACAGCACTGCAAAGTGGTGGTTCTTAGAGAGCATTGTGGTGACACAATTATTATCATGAATTCTCCAAAGGGCACTGATGTAAGCTATTAAGAGGCAAAAAGAGGCAGGAAGGCTGCCATCTCCAGTGGAAAAAAAGGCACATAAGACTAACATCTGGTGGTGGCAGTCTGTCAAACTGAGGAAAGTTAATGTCAAGAACAGATGCTCTGCAGTTTCTCACTGTTATTTTTTCATTATTATTGCCAGGTGTTGGCACATACTGAGCAGTAGCCTTGCTGTTTATCACACAAGAGATTCCAATATGAGGTTGAAAATCTGAATCTGAAGAAGGTTATTTACATAGATGCTCTTTAGACACGCAATCAAAGGAGTACAAAATGTCAGAAATATTCAAGCAATATTTTCTTCACCTAATCCCAAGAGCTTTTGAGAGCTGATTGGTGACATAGGCTACAAAGCTGCAGTGTTATTCATGGCAGTTTTCCACTGCCAAGTGTTTGATCCTATCAGGGAGCTATGATGCTTAGTAGCAGAAAGCTCACAGAAAATGAAGACCGCCTGCAAAGCAATGTAGTCACTGTTCCATGGAGCAATCCTTTATCTGAATATGTACCAAAAAAGAGTCTGCTTTGGTGGCTGCATAACATTCATCAGAAGGAGGAAGCACACATGGAAGAGAAAAGAAATAACATATCAACCAGAAATATGCGAGACTTTAGAAAGTCTCTAATAAGCAAGGTTGCCATTCAATTACTCAGGCATTTTACATGCTGGAATTGAGTTCTGTGTATCAAAACTCACCTTCCTCATTTAATGAAGGTGTGTCTTTGAAGATATATCTCAACGATAACACAGTCTACCTCTCCAAGACCAAAGTAGGTCATACACTACTGCAGTGTCATCCACCAGGTGATTTTGAAATGTACATGCCAAAAGCCATTTAATCCATCTACTAACACAGCCAGGAGAAAGGCAGAGGAGCAGGTTTCAGGCTAAGTATAAGCTCTTTCCAGAAAGCACTACTTTTTAAATGGAGAAAAAAGAAAAATCTACTGTAAGCATTCCCAGTGGGAATGTCTGCCCTAATAGAAAGAATGTGAAAAGAAGATCTGAATCCTATTATAGGATCTAACTTAAAAAAAAAAAAAGAAAAAAAAAAGAAAAGCCTGGCCCTTTGCAAACCTAAATCCTCTCTCTAAAAGACAACAACATAAAGACAGAAAGGACTAAGAAACTTCTAACCTTGGAAATTACATTAACAAGTTCTTCAGAATTCTGAATTAGTACTTCACAGAATCACTCTGTCTGGAAAGGAATACAGGGAATAAAGGAATTCAGCCCCATCTGGAAGTTTTGACTCCTACAAATTGCTTTCTTTAGATTTTATGATGAAAAGGAGACTAGGTTGTTTATACATAAAGTATACTTGCCTCTATCTCAATTTTCTAAAGCAACAGTGACCCCAGAAGACCTCATTGTAATCTCATGCACAGCATCATAAATCAGAGGTAATTTTAATGAAATTAATCTAACTGGTTTAGAAAAGAAGAAATATGGGAGAATGTGACATGAGAAAAGTGTCTGTGTGCTCAGAAGCACGTCTGCACTTCCAGATCCAGACATCTCACCGATCTTTAACTCTCTTCTTGCTACAAACCTTGCCCCACAGAGAATTTACATATTCAAAATCTAAATCTATTCCTTCATATTCTACCATGTAACAGGAATTACCACTATGAACAATCTCCATTTTGTCTGAAAGATCCCATTTTAATCTCAGTTCACTATTTCTTGCCTATAAATCATATCAGAGGCTAACTCAGAAGCATTGTGACATCATGCTTAAAAGAAATGGTATTTTGTTTCCTTCAAATATTCTGCATCAAATTGCTGGGGGAAAAAAAGGTCAGTGCCATAAAGGACAGCACAGAAAAAAAGAAATACTGTAAGACATAGATGTAGAAAGGAATTTCTGCCATGGGACAGACATATCTATTACATCTTTTACATTTAAAGCTCAGGAAGGTCTAAGGAAATTACTTATTTTGGTGAACTTAGTTGAGAATCACAAGAGCTTAAATATAGAAGAATGACAAACTGCCTAAATTTCATCCAAATTTCACACTTTGAAACCTTTGTTTGAGAATAGTATTTTTCTTTAAAAAAAGTTTGTGCTTTACAAATATTCCACTATGAACAAGAAACCTGATGTGTAATTGTGTTGAACTGAGTAACACAAGTAGCATTTACTTGCAGTTTCCAAGTATTTCCTACTCTTAAAATTAACTTCTCCATTTCAATCAACTGAATAGTTGGAGAGAGAAAAAAAGACATTAACAGAACTGTCACTTTTTTTCCTAGTAAAGAAGCGAATCACATCTGGAATGATTTAAATATTCTGAACAGTTGCTATTAAGAAAAAAAAAAAAATCCACTTAAAAGTCTGACAGTGCTATTAAGCTTTCAATACAGGGAACAAGGAAAAAAGTCCCCCTTGTACCAAAGACTTCTTTTGCCACTTGCATCAGCTGCATTAACCAGCACACAGAGTTCTGCAAATTCATCTTTTAAGTTGCATGTTTTTTTAATATGGTAACCTCCAGACCTCCTCAGACCTTATGTGACTACAATGACATTATGGACCACCTCCACAGACATGATAATGCTAGTATTTTATCTTTAGAACAGTATTAATGAAGACTATGATGAAAAGTCAAAGTTCCGAGTGGGGTCTAATGCAGCACAACAGTGTTGAACAACAGACAAGGAAACTTCCTTGTCCTCTCTTGGATATCCTGTTCTAGCTCAGGTGAGTGGGATTTCCCAAGCCATTCACCCATTTTACTGTGAGAAAGATTAGCATTTGACAGCTGCCAGTGATATGCCTTTTGCTGTGTCTGTAAAAAATTGTATGGCAACTCTAATGCTTGGCAGAGATCTGGGAGAATGCCCAGATCACCACCTGCAAATTTCTTGTAGAGACATTTCTCCTCTTTCAGCCTACGTAAATCACATTCATTGAGATAACTGTCTCTAGAACACCTTACAGCATAGAATCTTGATTCCTCTGGGCCAATCTGCACTTCCAAACTTCTCTTCAGTCAGCCACTAAGCTTGGCTAAGCTTTAATCCAAAATGAACAAGCATTAAAATTCAAGGTACCTATACTGTGTAGAGACATACAGTATTCCACAATCGAGAAAGGAATTATCCTGAATAGCCAAGGAAGAAAATTCTCTGTAGTGTCTGGGGCTAGATAAACTGCATAATGATGTCCAGTATCTGTCAGTATCATGCAACTGAATATGGTTAAAAAAAAGGTCTGTTCACTTGCTGGTGAGGGTTAGATACTGCTTTATGTATGAGCCTTTAGAAGCTTTTAATTTTAACAATGACAACCACTTCCTGTTATTTCAAAGTTTCTGCTACACTCAACCTTTCAGGGTTCTGAGCCTTAAAATAGATACGGTATTTGCTTACATAGGTGTCATAGCATTATCAATAAATATTATCCTCAGTTTTCCTATGCTTATTTCTAATATATGTGAGACTTCAAACCTGAGAAAGGAAGTATGGTTGCTCTATATTAGATCAAGACACCAACAGACCAGGGAAAATTTTCCCCTTCTCAACTGTATATAGGAAAATAATTCAATTGCATCATCATTTAACTGCTCCACTCCAACAGCAATTTTCATTCTTAATATCCAAACAAAGCATGACCCTATGACTCCAAAGCAGAAGCTCTCCACTTCCAAAAGACGGTTTCAGTTACTTGATGATGCGACCACAGCCTGGTGGAAGAATGGCCATTTCAGCCATTCAGGAGTACAGAAGACATTTAATAAAACATTGTGAGTTTTTCCAGGACTCCAGTACAATATGCAATACAGTGGCAATAAAATTCAGAAGAGAAATGGCTTCTTTCCACTTTTTTGACTTTCTGCATGTCAATAGCCCACTGTTGCCTTTTACCCATTTGCTGACCTCTCACTTTTGAGTGCAAAGTTGCACACATTATGACTGAGGCTGTTGCTTCCTGAATTCAATACATTTTTGTTAAGAAAATTTGTCTAAATTAATTATTTCTCTTCCAAAAGGTTGTGAAGGACCTTCTGTAATTCTCTGGAACAGAATTGAAGTTTATTGATGGCCTGTGTATACCAAAAGCTTTAATGGGCCTGACTACATTCTTATGGATGACATTTTTAGCATATTCTGAAAATTGAGCATTTGACTTAATGGCCCCATATTTATTGGTGTCTACAGACCCTAAAAATTCTAATTTAAAAAGCCCTTAGGCCTTTTAGGCAAGACATGTGGGCCTTTGACTAATATATTCCGATATTATTGCCTTAGAGGTATCCTTGTGCTTTTTGATAGGGTGCAGGAGCGTATCAGTTAGATTTTTTTCTGTATTCCTTAGACCTTAAATATGAACAGTATTAGCTACAAACACAACCAAGTGTAGGATATTGTGTCCTAATTTTATTTAAAGAAGAGGACAGTATTATTACTTTCAGGAAGGGACATAAACATTCATGATTATTTAGCAAGTCACTAAAGGAAAAACTTCTAAAATTGTCTTTCAGCTTTCCTTTTCACTGTGACAGTTCAATTGAAAAAAGAGCTGAAGCATTAATGTTTAGCTCTCCTTGAAATTACTCCTTGATATCTAGTTAAAATCTTTATTCTCAAACACAGTTTGATCTATTTACAGTGTCTTCAGGAAATTTATGACAAGTCTTTTTTTCCCCTGAACTGGTGTACACTTTCACTGGTATAAATCCAGACTAGGTCCACTGAACCATAACTGTGGGCACCACCTGGACTGTAGCGGTTGTTTTGGCAGGGAGAAAAGTAGATTGCATTTCAAATAAAAGCTCTAAAAGAATTCTGAAAATAATACATGTACAGTAAAGATTTTTTTAAAGGAAAATAATCCTTGAGAGGAGGAAGCCACTAATATCTGTTCCCTCCAAATTATTGTGCCAATTATGGTGCCAGTTTCTGACACAAAGCGTCCAATAACCCTTAACAATGAGACTGAAGGATTAATCTTAGAGTGAAGGCAAATACAAGAACTAGAGTCAGCAAGAAAGACCTTTCAAAATTTGCTTACCTACTTGCCTCAACCCTGAGGCCATTCAGTTTGGGCAGAGAGGTGAAACCCAGATTAAGTGTTAGTTCTTTTTCACCTTGAGATCTCTGTTTTTATGTCCCTATATCAACAACATTTTTTCCTACTGATCTTGCCTGATTACCTTAAGATCCTTGTTAGCATGCTTTCTAGGAACCCAAACACAGACAGAAGTTTGTATCTAAAGAGTTTTAGTAAAGATTTTTCATTCCTGTTCAGAAAAAAAAAAAAAAGAGAGGCATGCAAAGGACCCGATTTCATCCAGAAAATCCCAGATTTCATTGCTGAATGCCTTGTGTTTCCATATATCTTTTCTTATACTCTCACAGACTATTTTTACAGTGTAACAGTGTGATCAACATGTACTAAAAAATGAAACTCCCTTTCTGTTCAAATGAAGGAGAAGAAAACGACAGTCCAAGGATTCCACTTTTCATGTATTATTTTCTTCAGCTACTTACACCCTCTAGGATGATCTGCCCTAACTCTGCATATCCTTTCTATTCTAGCCACTGCATAATAAGCTAAAAAAAAAAAAAAAAAAAAAAAAAAAAAGACAGAAAGAAACATTTTTGAATGCTTGGTAGAAATTCAAATATCTTGCTCATAAAAATAAACCTAATCTAAGTTGTCACAAAATCATGAAATGGCTCTGGAAGTTGTATCAAACTATATAGACATGTACAGACCCTTTGAAGAAATGAAACTGCACTTTATCAAGTGTAATTTATAAGCAACACTGATTTCGCTGGGAGATAACACTGCTGTCTAATCATTAGTAGTCAGACAACAGCCATGTGAACACATCAATTATGGGCCACTGCCAAAAGCCCTTGAGATCCCAGAGATTAACAGCCAATCCTCTGTTTTACAAGCTCACATCAGAAAGAATATTAATAAGAGGAGGGGCGATGTGAAAGCTTGTTAGAGTAATTCACGCACTAAAACAAGGCATCTTTCCCTTTGCTCTGCCTTGAACTGGTCCATGAAAAAAGCTGGCATTAGCTACAAAGCATGAAGCTGCCAATTTCTCAGAAAATGTTTTTCATTAACATATGTGAAGTTGTGAAAGGGTGGAAAAGCTCTATTTAATGGACAAGGGCAACAAGTTCTGTGTGTTCCTTTCCTGAATGTATCAATCCTGCAACTATTATTCAGATATTTGGAAATGAACATCCATACACAGAAGTGTTTGATTACTTTTCTCATTCTCAAAAACAGATGTATTTACCATTATAAACAAATTAGCCCGACTTCAAGGCATGCATTTACTCTGTATTGCTAATGATTTTGAAAAACTGAAGTAGAACCACTACCACTTCATTTTCAGGTTTATGTGTGCCTTTGAATGTGTGTGTCTTCAAATGTGTGGGTGGGGGGGAAATGCAAAATTATGCCATTCTTATTGACTGCTATGGAGTGTAGTTGACTAGAGGTTTACTCTTCTTACATATAAATGAATCGAAGCAAGCCAAGAATGTAACTCCAAAGGGAACAGTTATTCCTCTGTACGAAAGTAAACATGCCTATAAAGATGGACCTCAACTTGTTGCTGACATTAAATGCAGCAGTTTTAGCTTGATGGTTTAGTCACTTCACTGTCCTCCCTCTCTGGACTCTGCTCAAGGGTCTAAAAATAGAGAGGTTTCACAGCGTGGCTGCAAACAATCTGAATCCAATCCTGCCAATACTGTGTATTTAAGCGAAGAGAGAATTTATTTGTGGGGATTTTCCAGAGCTACATTTAAAAATGCTATCTCAGTTACTGCCAGTAATTAACCTCTGAACGAAGAGGAAGCAAGAAGAAGGAACCTTTTAGACTGTTCACTGTCCCAGAGCCAATAGCTTTAGGCACAGCTCCAGAATACATACTCTGTTCTGACATGAACCAGTTTTAAAAGTTCCCACTTTGCTGTGGCCTTTCAGACAATCATTCCCTTCATGTTTCTTACCTGGCGCACCACACATCTCATATCCTACTTCAGGAAGGCATACTGTTAGTCAAACTGACACTTCTAAGAGGGTCTTAACTACTTGAGGAAGCACATAAAGGCACCAAGTATGTCAAACAACAGATTGATATTGTGGAACTCCTCCTTTAGCAAACAGCTGGACTAAGGAGGTGTCAGCCCCAGACTGTTTGTTCAGGCAGCCATAGCAATGGCTTCCACAGCTTTACTGCTCCAGGGATACCTACAGTGACAATTTTAACTAAGGATACAGTCTTGTATCTTGTAGGATCTGACCTGAATCCCACAGCTCATCTAATACTTTTGGTGGTATTCATCTTGACAAGTCAGCTCATTGGACAAGGTCCATGAGAAAATGTGGCAGTAACAGCTCAGTCTGAAATAAGCTTCTGCAGAGGTGGAACCACAGCCGCCGTGTCAGCCTTGCACCAAAGGGGACAGAACTCTCTCCCACAATCATTCTGTCAGCACATGCAGATGGCAACTGCTGCCAGAGAAATACAACATCCTAAACTCACTTAATTAAGCATCAATAAGCTTAATCACGTAGCTTAATACTATGTGTGTGTGAAAGTCACCTTGTTCACTTGTTATAATTATTTTCCCATAGCAAAAGCAATGTCTCAAACACAACAAGTCCTTAAAGATAGATCACCTGTAGCTTAATGGCTGACACAATTTTAGAAATATATTCTATCTTGTCCTAGATGTGTTTTTGGAATAGATTTGTTTTAAAAAATTATCTCTGAAATATACCCAAAAAAAGAACACCATAAGCCTCACCCTAAAACATCTCAAGATCTTAATTTCAGTGAGCTCCCTCTTTATGTCATTCTATGATGCCATCTTGCAATTAAATTGCTTAAAAGCTTACTTGAGGAAACACGCATCAATCAGGCAGACCTTGTTCAAAGCAGTAACTTCACAAGCACAATCACTTTTTAAAACAAGAAAGTGATTCAACCTTTGTATAACCAATAATGACTAAAAACAAACAAAAAAAAATCTGATTCAAAGAAGTTAAATTCATTAAGAGGCCATGTTTTTATTACGTTGTCTGAGACAGTAAATTTGTTTTCCAGGCATTCTCTAACATTGTTTTCGAATTTCAAATGTTTTCAAATTTCAAAGAATGAACTAATACAAAATAATACCAAATTTTGAAATTAATGCACCATGTGACATGAATTTAGTTTGACAGCAGTGGCCTCCCAGTATCAAAAGACACTGTTTATCTATTTTTAGACTCTTATAAAAGGGCTCAAGACTTTGTAAATTTCCAGCTCAAATACATCATTTTGCAAAAGCACTCCATGAGCAGTCTTCATACAAAAACATGGGAATTTTCAGATGTCTCATACCAGATTATTAGATCTCAAATCATCACTGAAACTGTTAAAAGCATGAACAACTAACACAGCATCTGGATCTATAGATCTTTTTCTACCAGAAAAGCAGACTTTAGGTGACTACAATGACTCTTATATTGGCTTCTACTATGCCTCCTAAGTCACTACTAATAAACACAGGACAAAAGAGCAAGTGAAAAGAAACCCGTTTTTATAAAGTGGAGGGCAGTACTTAAATCAATTAAGTTATTTTTGTGGCAGTCCTGTACAAAGTGTTCTGCAGCTTCTACACAGCACTACTCTCAAGGAAGTGTCAAAACAGTATAGACAGGAGTGCTGTAAAACAGGGAATACATTAGAATGGAATAACTGGATGACAGCCCTAACACAGAGCTCCTGATGATGCATAGCAGTACAATCCTTATTCTAAGCAACACTGGTTACTTTTTAAATTTACTATTAGAAAGGTTTTCAGCACTAAAGTGTGTCAAGCTCTAAACACTTATTTGCTTTAAGACAGTGTTAATGAGTTGGCTAATCACACAATTTTATAGTTCTATAATGTACTGTGCTGTAAAAATTAAATCAGTGTTTATTACACCTCTGCTGCCTTTCCTTTCCTTCTCATTGGACTGACTCTTGGATGGATTAAATGGATTAAAGCAGGAATATAAAAAGTGCAGCAGCTGACAACAGTTCTCAGTATGTATATAAACGGTATTTTAGTTCTAAGCCTACCTGCAAACAAAGTAATTCAAAAACTACTTTCAGATACTGAAATTGAGGACACGTTAATTTTTCAATTTTGAGAGAGCTGCTTCATTTTTATTTGCTTCTGGAATTTCCCTCCCCTTGGATATGAAAACCAACCAGCTCAGTTTTCCTCTCCCTATCTCAAAAAACAAAAGGCAAAATATAACTGAGTTTTTATTTTTGCAAAATGACACATTTTTGCAAATTCTTTTATGTCAACAGTGTTTATATGACAGACCTTGACGCTGAACTGTTAAAACTGTATTGAGAACAAAGCTTCCTTTATCACTGGAGAATCAATATGACTAATGGCCAACCAGAAAAGACTGGATCAAAGATATCTGGAGATGCATTGCTTGCTTGAGGATAGACAAAGAAGGCACACACACTCAGACACTGAAAAAATCACATACCCAAAATACAGAGGTAGAATTAGTGGATCTTTGAATACAACCAAGGAACTTCATAAACATTCTTACATTTCAACTTAACTTTTCTATAGAGGAAAAAATGGAAAAAAGAATCTGATAAACACAACTCTCTCTGATCTCAATAGTCATGATATAGAAAGTTCTCCTCTCCTACACAGCAAAGAAATACATATTTAAGCTACCCTAGACTTGATTAATTTGAGTATCTCATGAAGACTGACCACTTGCTTTCAATATTGTTTATAATTAGAAGAGAATGATCATGCATTTTATTAGTGTCAAGCACTTGAATTCTAATCAGTATTTGTTTACTGCTCCATAGAACAAACACAGTTTTTCTGCCCCCAAACAACTGAAAATTATTTTGCATTCCCAAATCACGGTAAAGAGTCTGATAATAATACAGGAATGGATACAATCTTCTATTGCACTATGGCAGGGGTATTTTTTATGCCATAATGCCAGAACTTGCTTTGTGGTTTTAAAACCTAGGAATTCTGAGATCACAGACACATTTGATTTGGTCTGCATGTAGGCAGTAAAAGCCACTTTTGAAGGAAATACTCAGTATTGAAATATATTGACCATTTTCAGTAACTCTATGGTCTCGCCAGCTCAGTTTCACTGACTATAAAACGAAGATCGCTTTTCCTCCTTCTTCTTTTCCTCAGTGTATTGCAAAGCTTATGGCCAGACGGTGTACTTTATTTAATTAGAACTTAAACCCCAGGACTGATGCCAGATTTTCAAGATAGCACACAAATCAAAACAAGGGGCCAGATGTTCAAAAGGACAAAGCACATTGGGTACATGAGCTCTCCCTCAGATCTTCATAATGGCAAAAGGAGGCGTTAGCCTGTTCAAAAAAATCTTGCCAAAGTTGTAGGTCTTAACCACATTAAAAACCTGCCCTTCATAAATGAAGTCATAATGCTTCCAATTGCAGTTTGGTCCTTGGAAGATGAGTAAAATAACCATGCATTGAAATATTTAGACCAAATTCCACTTTTCATTCACAGAAAATGAATATTGTGCTTAATTTTTCCTCTAAGGGCAATTTTAAGGGCAAAAGGAAGAGACTGTTCCTTGATTTGTTTTTGGTGTTTTTTGGGGTTTTTTTTCCCTTAGTATCACACAGGAAAAATTGGAGTGTTTTTTGTTTGGTTTGTTTTTTTGCACACGTTTGTTCTAAACAAAATGAAGAAAAGACAACTAAAATTCGAATAGGATAGGATGCCAGTGGATAACTGATAAATTATGCCGTGTTTCCTTTTTCCACACACCAGCCTTCAGCTTAGTCCAATACATCACACAAGCACAAGAGAGGAGGATGTATTGGATTTTTCTGCTACACTCACATTTGCATGAAAAGGAGCAGTCAAACGAAAATTAAGCACTTAAACAGCTTAAAAAAAGCACTGGTTCAGAATACTGTACTTCAATAAAACATTCATTGTTATTCAATGCTTGGCAAATGACATTGCCATCACATACTAGTAGAAGAACCGTGAAGAATAAATGCTGTCTGAAAAAGAGGCTTGTACTTATGCAGCGCTAATGACCATCTAAAAGAGCGATTCTGCATGGTTACATCCTCTTTGAGATTCACAGCTGCAGCTTCACAAGAGCAGCCATACATCATAATTTGCAGCCATTTTAGGCTACCCCTGTGCTTTGGAGAGCAATATGGGAACTAAAGAACTGCTAATCTGTAAAGTTACAATCAAAAACAACTTTATTCAACAGTGATGAGTGAATGTGATGACCCATCTTCTCCTTACGGGTGGGTCATCACACTGAGGAGGAGGAGGAGGTGGTATTTAAATTTTAATACTGACAACACCCTTGACTGTAACAGCAGTGTCATACAGGGAAAAAAGCTCCACATTTAGTTTCACTAGAGAGAAAACATACTCATTATTAGATTTTGACTTCTAATTCAATAACTGTGGCATGGAGTAGCACACAAGCCGTTCTTTTAAAAGGTCAGATAACTGCATTTTAAGATTGTAACACTCACATTTAAATTAACGTGAAGGATTTGCTTATTGAACAACACGCTGATCCTATAAACATCATTAATTAACTGAGATACAGTGACTTTTCAGAAAGTTAACAGCTTGGGAACAAACAGTATGTCACTGTACTTTGAAACTGATAATCAAAGGATATATTATTATTCCCTAGATTAACAACAGATTTTGCAGGCAAACCACATAGTCTCCCCTTTATGCTCAAAATTTGCAGAGCATATCCCACCCATACCACCAAAATCTTTCCTCCAATTATGCAGACTTCTTTAAGCTTAGTTTTAAGGAAGTAACTATGGCTCTCTGCACAACACATAGCTTACAAAACAACTCTCTGGATCTTTAATTAGGCTCGACATAGGAGAACAGCCTGGAAGCTCCTGTCATTACTAGGCTTGTTTGCCTCAGACATTAAATACCTTTGTCTCTACAACTATTTAAAGCGCATTTCTCAGATCAGGTCAATCAAGCCAGCCCTCCACTGCCCTGTAAATGGCATCTGTCATCATCCTAGTAACTCCCACATATCTGTACGTACAAATTTGGTCGAGGAAGCTCTGGAAGAAATGGGGCTGGTGCCAGTTTGAGCAGTTAAGAGTTCAACCAGAGGTTAACTGCAACCAGGAAAGAAAGAAAGCGTTTTGATTTCAACTCTCAGTACTTACAGTCAATATACATCTCTTGTGTTTCTTAGGCTTCTCTTGATGAAAGTAGCTTAAAATCCAAGTAACTACACACAAAAGCATCTACCTGGAAATGCTGGCATACTGAAAAAACCTAATTCTTCAGCAATTTGTCCCATAGCCTTTTCTGAACTGTGAAAACACATCCAATAGGAAGGAACTTAAAAATGTTTGTTGATTTATAATGGTTACTGAGAAGCTACACTTCACCATTAAACACAACACCATCAGTAGTATCTGGCCTAGGCCACAGAGAGAAAGAAGCCAGGAGTCACTTTTGTGCTACGAGATGGGCAACCCAGTCAGTGGAGAGACTGTCTTTCCCTTGCCAAAGGTTTACAGTCACTTGCTTCCTATTCCTTTACTAAGAGGTGATTTTTAATTTCTTCATCATTCAATATCTTATGGAAAGCTACCTAATGTGTATTAAATGCAGAGGAAAACAATGTCACACCTGGCTCCCTTAACAGCAGAGATTTGCATTTAAACACAGAATCTGTCAAAAAAAACCACCCCCAAACAACAACAAACAAAAAACAAACAACAATAAAACCCACCAACTCCTCATGACCAGATAAGAGATGTTGTTCAAGCTCCACTCCTGTCTCAGCCTCATTAAAAAAAAAAAAAAAAAAAAAAAAAAAAAAAAAAAAAAGCTACCCCTGAAGAACTTGTGTGAATTTTCATCTAAGTGAAATTCATTTATATCAAGAGACTCAGTTCCACCTCTGACCATTACGCCCAAAAACTCCGTCCTTCTCACCATCTGTGATATTCTTCCTAGTTATAGCCAGAGTACTCAGCCATCAGACAGCCAGATAAGAGTTTCAAATGTTGCTAAAGAGATGTTGCTAAAGAGATGGAGAATTCCAAAGCAGGACAGTAAACAGGGACAGGGATTTAAGCAATTAGGTGTCTACAAGCACTGTCCCCGCAGGTTAATGAAAGTTTTTAAAAAGGAAAGTCCTGACAAAGTATTCCAGATACACAGCTTACCCTCGAGACTTCTGTACATTTCTGTGGTTTCACATCATATTTTCCTATTAATTTAGAAATACTTTTCTCAGTAACCAGCTAGTAAGTTCACAGAAACAACACGGAAGACAGACACAGTACACCATGGAACTCGAGACTTGACTTCATATACAGCCTGTCAGATGAACAGGGGAGCCTTGAGGAAACTTTTCTTCTTATATTCCTCCTCCTCTACTAACACTGAATGTGGAATGAGATGGGAAAAATATTAAAATGCACTACAATGTGCAAGGAACAAAAGTATGTCACAAATTCAAGAAAAAGTCTGAATAATCATTCATCTCATGGAAGGAGAAAGAATTATACATAAGGTAGTGATGGGCTTCATGAAGAAAGTATGCAATGTAATGCTTACTTTTTTAATGAATTGCTGTTTATCCAGGAGATTGCAAACCTCAGTCTAAATGCCCAAATAAAGTCAATAGATGTCACACATCCTTTGCAGTCACATATCCTTTTACACTTCAGCCAAATAGCAGTAAAGGTATGAAAGCTAGGCACTCACCACCACCCCCACCACACCTATTCTGGAGTTCACTGCTTTTCCCTTTACATTGTCTGCCTACCCTCCCCTTTCACCCCAGTCAACCTTGACACTAGATTAGAAAAAGCACACTATTGTGGATCACCTGGACCTTTTATTGAAGCAGGCTAGGGAATGTCTAGGGAATACAGAAATATTCCTCAGTGATATATACATATATATTGATAGTACTCTGGGTAGATGCTGTTAGAACCCCACATGGGATTACAGCTCAAGTTTCATTTTTAGAAACCTCTCAAAACTGTTCCACTGATACCTGCAGGCTGAGACATGCTCTGGTCATCCATTTCCAGTTTTGTCCTTGCACTGCTCCATTCCTACCAAGTCACAGATACAGCTTTTGTGGGAGAACTGAGCAAAAACATGACTTTTTGTGTCCAGAACTGAAGAAAACAAGATTTACGGTTGCTCACTTCCACAGTGGAAAATCCAGATTGAAGAACTTCTGCAGTGCTGTAAAAGGAGTTAGTCTTGGAAGTACTGGTTCCTCTAAGTGAAGCCTAACTTAAACCAAACCAAAGGAAACATGATTTCCTACTCCAAAGACATGCTCTGCTCTCACCTCAAACCGACAAATGCAGTAATTCAACTCCAAAGTGGGCTAGAAGTTTGATTTTAAATGAAGTCGCAATTTAAAGGGAGATTCATTTGACCTCCAAGTCATATTTCCTCTCTGCTCATAGCCTGGTCTATTAGCAAAAGATTTACACATTTAGTAAAACCTAAAAGAAATTAGCCTAATTACTTGACAATCCTGGTATACTGACTTGAGGCTTCCAGATCAACTGACATTCTCTAAGTCAAAACACTGAAAGTATTTAAAGTACAGGAATGAACCACGAAAGTGTCACACTCCTCATCCGTGGAGCTGATTTTTATTCACAAAGGCAAACACAATGATTTATTGTGCAACAATGGCAAGCCAAACAAGACAGAGAAAATTGTGCTCTGACCTCTATTCTTAAACTGATCAAAGGTTTGTTTGCTACAAAGTACTGAAATCTGCTAGAGCAAGTTACACCACCCACTCCCCATTCAATATTGAAAGTAATATTGTATTAGCGTGGCTCTTCCGGAAAGAATTAAAAGTTGATAAACATAATTATAAGAAAGATAAGCTCTCATGACACCATAAATATTACCCAGAGCAATTGTTATCTCAACCAGCTAAAGTGTGAGCAACTCCTTTTTACTGGCCCCTTGGCTTCCAGTACAAGGACAATAACAAAAAGATAAAATGAATTTCTATCGAATTTTTCTAAATCTTAAGATTAAATTATTTCTTTGTCTAATTGTTAATTTTGAATGAAAATTTCCTTTTGAATTTACTGAGACCCATATTCAGGGCGACGTTGCTTAACCATCAGACTCAACCAAGGATATAAACAAGTTTATTAAGTCCATCAAGCACTGGGTAAGGTACAGTAAGGTAAAGAAAAATATGATCCTACTTCACTACATTAATCAAAAATGGAAGACTTATCCTGGAGTGAGTTTGTCTGCTGGTATTGCATATATACACACAGAAAAAAGGAGTAATTTTGTTTTGAAAAATTATGAAACTTCACTTGCTATTTCAATGTTTTAATTTTTAACTTCAGTCTGAAGACCAACAGTGTCCTCTGTTAGAAGCAATAATAACAAGGAAATTATATATGTGTAAGTAGATGCAAAAATTACTACCATTTTGCCTTAAATTTTCTTACTGCAAATTTCTTATTACAAAGTGGTTTTATAGTTCTGCCAGTCACATTATGCAGGTTTTAAAGTACAGTGCGAACAAAATCACAATACCATACACATAATGTAAAGTCCTGTAATAGTCACTAGGAACACTGCTTTCAATCACTTCAAATATGTCAATGCTCATTTTACCAAACAGGTATCAGATAACAGCTTGGTTTAATGTTCCCACAGACACAGAGCCTGGGGAGAATACAAAGGGGCATAAACATACACAAATATGTTTATAATTAGTCTGCACAGAAAAGACACAATTCTTACATAACTTCCACAGGAGTATTTTTCTTGCAGAGATGTCAGTGATCATGTTGCTGCCCATTTTGAAGCAATCGGCTTCTGTACCTAAACGGGGGTGGGTGAAGTGGCCTATCTCCAGGGAATGCAGCTAGGAGCACATTTCCGTACACTATCTCTCATTCTTGTGATCAGGAAATGCAGCAGAAACTAAAACTGAAGCAAGAAATACTTTTAAGAATATTTTTCTTGAGGTTGCTACTTAGTAGACTCTAGTTCAAGGAAGATATATACTTAATAGCACAACCTACTGGCAACACACCCTGTATTTGTTTATACATAAGTGGAGTGCAACATTTTATATCACATAAGTGAATTTCAATCAAGTAATATATATAAAAAACAAGGCACAGCATTGTCAAGCACTTAAAAGGTCACACCTGAAGCTCATTTACTTTTTCCTCGTCCTCTTACAAAAATTACACACTAAAAACTTTCCTGTTCTTATAATGGATTTCAAGTAAGAACAACTGATAGGATCTTTTTTTCACCCATCTTTTGATTTTTCTTTACAGAAACTTGCAACTAGCCAAAGGGGAAAATGTCAATTTTATTATAAGTGAAGGGGATCAAATAAAAATGTATACTAGAGACGACCAGACACAACTTACTGAACTCAACTATATCTACTCTTTTTCCCTGTATAAATTACTACAGCTGCTGGAGATGGAAAATGGAATAGTTGTTTTACATAGGCCAAACATATTCTTCAGATGGTTTATAATCTGATCAAATCAAAGCCTATTTCCACACAAATAATCATGACTTGTTTTCTCAGAAGGCTTTGGTGACCAAGATATTGACAGTGGGGATGTTCTGTAAAATAAAATGTTTTCTTTTCCATGACCTATGGATCTATTCCCTTATTCAGACTTTGTAATTTCATTTTTACAGCAGTGACAAAGAGAAGAAGTCATAGAAATTCAACTCAGAAGGTTAGAATTTTGAAAGAATTTTTTCAGTAATAAATTACTGAAAAAGTGAGTTTTAACTGAAGAAGCTTAAACAGCATTTACTGCAGAGGTTACTCCATTTCTGCTATAATGCTTTCTTGGCTTTGATCTTTAAACCAATGACTCATGAAAATGAGATCTTCAAATTTACAGGCCACCAGTAAGTGGGCCATTAAAAAAATGTTGTACAACAATAAAGCAGGAACCACAAGCACTTCTTAACCATTTAAACTGTCAACTAATTAATTATGATACTGTTATGAGGAACATACTGCATTTAATAATTTGCACTAAAATAAAATATAAATAAAGGTAATGACCAAACACCGATTCTGGGAAAACTAGGTTTGCATTCCAGGATGGCTGGCTCCAGCAGAAAGATAATGGGAATCAACACTTTAAAAAAAGGTCTGGGCCCTAGAGATGGGCCACTGATGGTGATTAATCGAGGATAAGCAGCCTCAGATAAGACTCAAGGACTAGGCACACCCCGATGCAACCTTCCCAAAAAAATTCATCCAATTCATCAGGCTCTGCCCAAAAAACTATTCAAAGAAAAACTGCCTCAAAAGAAAACTCAAGAATACATCATCCAAGCACAAGTGGACAAAGAATATAGCCTTAGAGGAAATAAAGAGCATAAAAACTGGACCCTTGGTGATAGGATTCATGAATGGGGAGGATAACTTCGATAGAGGGCTGTCCATACATTCACCCGGTGCCAATCCCACGGTCGGGGCTGTGTTTTTATTGTAGCTTTCTGTGTTCGCTGTTACGTGAAAAATAAATTCTGGGTTTTATTTTATTTTTCAAATCTGGCTGTCTCATTTATAACAGATTGGTGACCCCGACGTGATACAATTTTGGGGTTTGCAGGCACCCCGCATTGCTCAGGAGGCGCCCCACCGATTTTCAGTGGCCTGACAGTGTGGGAAACCCCATGGAACCAATTGTATTACAAACAAATTTAGGCCACAGCCACGGTAAGAAGGGGACTCGAGTTTGGAACTCGAATTGAGAACCCAGGAGAAGGGTCTCCCTGAGCTGCGGCTAATTTTTTTCACTTGTAAAATTCTACATGCACGAAGAGCCCACGCAAGAGAAGGAACTTACAATTGTAAGTATTGCGTGGTTGAGTGGGTGTGACTGAGCACGTGAGACATGATATTACCACAAAGCGAGAGCAGACCTCGCAGCTGCATTTCCGCTCTCCTGCAAGGGAAGTGGTCAGCCAAAAGGGAAGTGAATGAGACAGGATAAAATACTCCTTACATACATCAACCCCAAATCCAGGGAGGGTTTCGGGGATCGGTCATGAGAGAACCAACAGGGAACGACACGTTCTTTGAGTTTGGGAATTGGTAAACCTTTTAGTTCAGGGCTTGAAAAGCCCAGGAAACACGAACCCAGTGACCAAGGGAATTTCTTCAGTCAAAAGCCCTCAGAACAATTCACAGCAGGGTCAGTAGTTTGGAGAAACTGATTGACAGGTAAGTGTATTGTGGCATTGAATAAAGAATTTAAAAAGGGCTTTTTGTGTGAAACTGATCTCGGCCCTTTCGGAAGACAACGACTGGTAAGTACACATTGATAGTGGAAAGAAATGAGACAGAAAACCAGTAAAAGCCAGAAAAAGACCGTGGGGAAACAAAAATCAGAGAAGGAGAATGGTGTGCTTGAAATTCCAAGGGATGGCCCTTTGAGGTGGTTATTGGAAAATTGGAAAGATTGTCCCAAGAGACGAAAAATGTCTAAGGAAAAGATGATACATTATTGTGTTGAAGTATGGGGAGATAAGGAAATAAAGGAACATTGGATTTGGCCCACGTTTGGGACTTTCAAAATGTGGGCTTGTCGAGCACTGAATACATATGTGATTAATAAAAAGCCTGGAGACTGGGAGGAGAGGCAGTATACTGGAATCTGGAAAGAACTCCAGATAGGGTTATTCCCAGTAAAAACTAAAAAAGAAGTCAAAGGTTCGAGTGAGAAATGGGAACCCCTTGACAACCTCCCGCCTCCATACCTGGTATCCATGCCTGCCCAAGCCCAGGCTCCCACTCCCCCATCCGCTCCTCCAGACCTCATGCTGCAACCAGTGCAGGCCCAGGCATCCTCTAGGAAGGTATTGGCAACCCTGCCAGCACAAGCAGCTGCAGCACTTCCCTCGCTGGCTATGTCAGCGGTCCCATTGCTGCCATCTCCCCCATCACCACCTCTCATAGACCTCCAGCCCCCTCCTGTGTCTGCCCTGCAACCACAGCAGATCCCAGGACCTCCCTACACCTAGGTAAGTTTTCAACCCCCACTCCTATTGCCCTCCCAACCTCTCAAAACCCCACCCCTGCTGGCACCAATCCTGGCACCTCAGACCATACTGCCCAAAACACAGCCTCAGTCCATTCAGGCTCCTCCTCCAACTGGAATGAAAAAGCAAGCTCAACGAGCCCGTGTAACTTATTCTCCCCTGAGAACCAAGCGCAGAGCTAAAAGGCTCAATGAGGAGGAGAGTGAGAGTGAGGAAGAAGGCCACCACCTTCTTCCATTGAGAGAAGTATCAACGGCACCAGGAATTATAGGCTACGTGGACATACCTATCAACATGGGGGACGTAAGAACATTCAAGAAAGAAATGGGGAGACTGATGGATGATCCTTTTGGGGTTGCTGAAAGATTGGATTAATTTTTAAGCACTAGTATTTACAGCTTTGAGGACATAAACTCAATACTAAGGTCATTGTTCAACACTGAGGAGAGAAAAATCGTAAGTCAAGCAAGAATTCAAGAATGGGAACATCAGAACCCCCAAAGAGTAATGAGGGATCAAAAATGGCCAAGCCAGAACCCAAGATGGAATGCCCAGTCTGAAGAAGGTAGGTGTAATATGGTTGATTTAAGGAATATTATGATCCAGGGGATATGGGAGGCTGTGCCTCGGGGTCAGAATATGTAAAGTGTTTGGGGAATGTCAGGGGAAGGATGAAACTCCAACTGAATGGCTGGACCATTTGCAAAAAAGTTTACAGATATATTCTGGAACTGATCTGAACTCCCTGGCTGGGGAAGTATTACTTAAGACTCAGTTTGTGGCAAAATCGTGGGAGGACATTCGGAAGAAACTTGAAAAATTGGAAAATTGGCAAGAAAGAGGTTTGCAAGAATTGTTGAGGGAAGCTCAAAAGGTATATATGAGAAGGGATGAGGAGAAGCAAAAAATACAGGCAAAGGTATTGGTGGCTGCAGTCCGGAAGGCTCAAAAACAGGAGCAAGTCTGGGATCTGGTGAAGCCGACCCGAAAACCTGGGATACTGGGGAAGCAGTCAGCACCCACAGAGAGGGATTAAAAAAATAAGAGGGAAATTCTTGAATATTACTATTGCAAAAAGAAGGGACGTCTTAAAAAGGATTGCAAAAAGACAATGAAAGATGAACAGATCTTTCAAGAAGATTAGGGGTGTCAGAGGCTCTTCATTTTGGGGACCAAAACAACTAAGGAGCCCTTGATAACTTTAAAGGTAGGTCCTCAAAAGAAACAAGTTTTATTTTTAGTTGATACCAGTGCAAAGAAATCCACATTGCAGAAATTACCAGCTGGAAGCAAAAAAGGTAAGGAGTCTATGTTAGTAATTGGCGCAAAAGGGGAACCATTCAAAGTACCTGTAATAAAAGAGTGGAAATTGAATCAAAAACTAAAATTTGCTTAGGAGATATGCTATTAGTGAAGGAAGCAGATTACAACTTACTGGGGAGAGATGTGATTGTGGCTCTTGGGATAAACTTGATGGTAAAAGAATCCCAGTTGGTGGTAAGCTTGTACAAGTTAACCACTGTGGATGAAGAAAAGATAGATCCTAAGGTATGGTATGCCCCAGGAGAAGCAAGCCGATTGGAAATAGAACCTATACATATTGAAATAGAAAAACCAGAGGAACCAATTAGGATTAAACAATATCCCGTCTCGATGGAGGGGAGAAGGGGTTTGCAGCCCATAATAGACAATTTGGTAAAAAGGGGAATGTTAGAACCTTGCATGTCTAGACACAACACACCCATCCTGGCCATAAGGAAAACTGATGGCAACTACAAGTTAGTACAAGACCTTTATGTGGTGAATAGAAGAACAAGAACCAAATTCCCTGTTGTGGCAAACCTCTATACTCTCCTGAATCGAGGTTCTCCCGAAGACACTTGGTATAGTGTAATAGATTTAAAAACTGCCTTTTAGACCTGCCCTCTAGCTGAGGAAAGCCAAGATTATTTTGTTTTCCAGTGCGAAGACCCTGAGACAAACAAAAAACAACAATTCAAGTGGACATCTTTACCCCAGGGTTTTCTGGACTCACCGAATTGATTTAGAAAAGCCTTAGAGCAATTATGGAGCCAATTCAAACCCATAGAAAGAACCAAATTGTTACAATATGTAAATGATTTGCTAGTGGCAGGTCCAAAGGAGGGAGATGTAAAAAAAAGTACAATTGCTTTACTGAATTTCTTGGGAAACAAAGGTCTAAAGGTTTCAAAACCTAAACTTCAGTTTAAGGAGCCAGAGGTAAGGTATTTGGGACATAAGATAATGAAAGGTAAAAAGAAATCAGACCCAGAAAGGGTGGCGACTATTATTGCTTTGCCTTCCCCACGGACCAAGAGAAAAATTAGACAACTGTTAGAACTCCTAGGATATTGTAGACAATGGATTGAGTGATACAGTGAAAAGGTAAAATTTCTGTATGAAAAGCTTACCACAGACAAGTTGAAATAGACTGAGCAGGATGAGGAAAGATTCAAAGAATTTAGAAATACTTCAGTGGCGGCTCCAATGCTGAGTCTCCCAAATGTAAAAAGACAATTTCAGTTGTTTGTGGATGTTAGCAATCCGACTGCTCATGGAGTCCTAACCCAGGACTGGGCAGGGACTAGGAAACCTGTAGGGTATATGTCAAAGCTTTTAGATCCAGTAAGCAGAGGGTGGCCAACTTGCTTGCAGGCAGTTGTGGCAGTGGCTTTATTGGTAGAGGAAGCAAAAAAAGTCATTTTCGAAGCTCCACTGGTGAGACCTTCACAATATGAGAGGTAATCTACAACAATGTGAGAGATATTCTACAACAAAAGGCAGAGAAGTGGCTCACAGATACTAGACTTCTCAAGTATGAAGCTATATTGATACAGTCACAAAAACTGGAATTGTGAATAATTCCAGCCCAAAATCCAGCTCAGTTTTTGTTTGGTGAACCAGTGGAGGGAATTACCGATGATTGTGCAGAGGTAGTCGAATTGCAAACTAAAATAAGGCCCAACTTGGAGGAAGAGCAGCTTGAGGAGGCAGAGAAATGGTCTGTGGACAGTTCAGCAAGAGTAGCAGGAGAGAAAAGGAGATCTAGTTATGCCGTAGTCAATGGTAAAACAAGAAATGTTGTGGAATCTGGACCTTTTAGTGTGAGCTGGTCGGCTCAGGCATGTGAATTATATTGCGGTTCTGTGAGTACTCAAGGGGCTGAAAGGAAAGGAGACAATTTTTACGAATTCTAAGTATGCTTTTGGTGTAGTTCACACGTTTAGAAAGATTTGACAAGAAAGAGGTTTGGTGAGTACCTGTGGGAAAGGATTGGTGCATGGAGAAATTATAAAGCAGATTTTGGAAGCAATCAAAGAACCAGAAGCTATTTCAATTGTACATGTTAGGAGTCATCAGGCTGGGCTGCAATTCAAAACTCGAGGAAACAATTTTGGGAATCAAGAAGCTAGAAATGCTGCTTTATTGGTGATGAGTACTTCTAACATGAAAAGGCATGAGGTTCAGGAGTATCCTCCTCGACCCTCCCCCAAGAAAATAGAAGGGTACAAGAAAATAGGTGGAAAATTAGAAGAAGGCAAGTGGAAGCTGCCAGATGGGAGAGAACTGTTATCTAAGGAATACACAAAGAAAATTCTAAGGAAACTCCGTCAACAGACTCATTAGGGTGCACAAACTCTTGTAGAACAGTTTCTAAGGTTTTTTAGATGTCAAGGGATTTATGAGCTAGTGAAACAAGAAGTACAAGGATGCATGACACGTCAGAAGGTGAACCAAGCTAGATCAAGACAAGCACTCTTGGGAGGCCAATTGTTGGCATATCGACCTTTTGAAAGACTTCAGATAGACTTCACTGAGTTACCTAAGATGGGGAGATACAAGTATTTGCTGGTGCTGGTGGATAAATTGACTCATTGGGTAGAAGTTTTCCCAAGTGCACAGGCCACAGCCCAAACTGTATCTAAAATTCTTTTAGAAGAAATTATACCTTGGTATGGGGTAATTAATCATATAGATTCTGACCAGGGGACACATTTCACCTCAAAAATCATTAAACAACTTGTAGTCCTGGGAATTTGGTGGAATTTCCACACTCCATGGCATCCTCAGAGCTCGGGACAAGTGAAAAGAATGAATCAGACTTTAAAAGCCCAATTATCCAAATTGATGCTAGAGACTAAAATGTCCTGAGTAAAATGTCTCCCCTTGGCACTGTTAAATATAAGAACTATGCCTCACTCTGAAACTAGAATCTCTCAGTTTGAAATGTTACATGGAATGCCATATGAACATAGGATGCCCGTAGGGCACCTCTTCATGGAAGATGGCCAGATTCAACCCTATTTAGTAGCTATCAATCAACATTTACAAAAATTGCGGAAACAAAGAATGGTGACTCAAAGTGCTTCCTTGGGGTTTCCAATTCACAAGATCCAACCTGGAGACAAAATATTGACCAAAACTTGGAAAGAAATTCCACTGGCACCTCACTGGGAGGGTCCCTTTCTTGTCCTTCTTACCACAGATACAGCTGTCCGGACTGCCAAAAAAGGATGGACTCACGCATGCAGAGTTAAGAAAGTAGAACTCCGAACAACGTCTCTCAAGTGGAAGGTGACCTCTTCCCCAGGGGACTTGAAGATTAAAACACAGCGAGGTGGTACATGAACAACTAAGACCAAATAAGTTGCCGAGTGTCTAGCTGTGAATGCTTCCCTTTTGTGCATTTTAAGTGTGTATATTGCAAAGAAATTTGGGTCGTTCACTGTAAGAGTGGGTATCTACCAAGGGGTTTGTGTTTTAAGTGTCTTGTAGAGGAGTTGAGTTTGACCAACCAGATTTTTAATGCCCACTACTAATTCAAGCATATTAGAATTAGATTCCTCAGAGTGGTACTTGCTATTCCAAAAGAGAGTGAAGGGCAGATTAAATGAAAAAGCAAATGTCATTAAAGTTGAGTGCCAGAGAATCGATAAGGTACCTTGTAGGGCAAACCCAGTCAAACTCTCAAGGTGGAATGTTTTCAAAAGAAAGTTTGCAGTCCAGACTAGTTTTGATACCCCTGAAGACCATCCTTGCTACCATGAAGATGGTTTACCTCGCCGTTGGTGGCAACCTAACGAGTGAAGGCAGAGGCACAGGGATATGCCTGTGGGGAGTCCTGCTAGTCCTGAGCCTAGTCGTGTGTGAGATAACCAGAGGGCACACCAAAGACAGAATCAGTACTAAAAGGCTGAAGAATGAATGCTGGCAGTGTCTGCAAGCTATCTGGAAGGGACAGGGAGCCCCTAGAGGGGGCCAGCCTGTCTGCCAGGAGGGTACAGCTAAAAAAGTATTGCACCTACAACAGCACTTGGTACCAAACTTGCAAACTGAGGGGAAAACTGATTTGTCAAATTCTAAAAGCAGAATCTAAAACCAAGAAATTAGAAGCTCACTCCTCTCATGTATTAAACAAAAGAAATGTGGAGGAAATAACTACTATCCCCATTTGCCAGCAGTGCAATCAAACAGTATGGATAGGGGGGAAAAACTAAATCCACCTTTGTAGAGTATTTTCAAATAAATAATTTGTGTTATGATAACAATCAATTAGACATGTGCAGAATGGGTGGACGAACCTATTGGGTAAGGAAGAACTTAATCACAACGGTGAATTCACAATTAACAATGAACCTATAATGCTCGACTTCCTTGAGGAAAATGATGATCGAATTTGTTGGCAGTATGACAAAATGTTTTGTTTTTCAAAAAATAAAGAAAGGTTGGATTCTGAAAAAAAATAAAACAAGTATCATGAGAACTAAAAAAACAAGAATCTGAAGCAAAAAAAAAAGAAGACGGAACAAAAAAGGTGGAAAACACTCAGTTAACATTATAAACAGTTGGGAAAACAATATGAGGATTGGGGCTTGCCAGCCTCAAATCAAAATCCATTTATTGATTTAATGCAAAAAATAGCAACAAAATTGGGTTTATCAAATTGTTGGATTTGTGGAGGTCCGAAGTCGGCGAAAAGATGGCGTTTGAAAGGTGAGAGCTTGTCTCCAGAGCAACTGTTAAAATGGAATAATAATCAAATTTCTAAAATCATGCAAAGACCTGAAGGGTGGTTTTCAGATCAATGAATAATTGATATAATCTGTATAAGCAAAAAAGAGAGAGAATACACCAAAGTGGTTGGGTATACTCCCTGCATATCCACTCTAGCGATCAATTCAAATAACAAAATGAAAAATTGGCAACCCAAACCCCCAGCAAGGTATTGGAGTAAAACAAAAACGGAAGAGTGTGAGTGGATGGAGACAACTGAGTTGTGCTGGCATAAGAGCTCTGGAGCCAAGCCTTACCAAGCTTTGGAAAACCTGAGAGGTTAGTAAAGAGACCTCAGAAACATGAGGTGGAAAGCTCCTAATAGAATATATTGGATTTGTGGTAAAAAAGCTTATAGCGAATTACCCCGAAAGTAGAAAGGTTCATGCACTCTAGAAATTATTAGATCATTCTTTTTCACTTTGCCCAAGTCAAAAAGTAGTTTTCTAGGGGCCCCTCTCTATGAGACACTAAGTAGAAGAAAAAAAGGCTTGAAAAGGAGCTCCCTATAGCTGGGGGAAGCCAGAAATGGGGAGAGGAGGACTGGTCAGCAAAGAGAATAATAAAGTATTATGGGCCAGCTACTTGGGCAAACGATAGAAGTTGGGAATATAAGACTCCTATTTACTTACCAAATAGGCTAATAAGCCTCCAAGCTGTAGTAGAGTTGGTATCTAACCACACCTCAAATGCCTTGGAACTATTGGTTCGACAACACTCCCAGATGCAAGCTTATGTGTCCCAAAATTGCATTGCTTTAGACTACCTATTGGCTGAAGAAGGGGACGTATGTGGAAAATTTAATGAATCTGATTGTTGTATAGCAATTAACGACTATGGGGAAACAATTAGACTTGGCAGCCAAGACAAAGAAAGTAGCTCATGTACCAGTGCAAAAGTGGAATTCCATACTAAAAGCCTCGTGGTGGAATCAATTATTTGGAGAAGGGGCTTGGTGGAAAAAGGTGGTATTTTTCATCCTTTGCTCTGCAGCAAGAATTATATTCTTACCTTGCTTAATACCCTGTTTTATCCAACTAATCCACTCTGTAGTACAAAGAATGCAAATTGCTATTCTACCCACAGACCCAGAATAAGCAATGAACAAAAGCGAACAATCTAAAGTTTCTAAAATATTTGCTCTAGGAGGAAAAAGAGAAAATAATCAGGTGGCCTTGGCACTAGCCAAATACGAAGAGAAGGTAAAAGACAAAAAAATATTGTACAAAGAGTACTTTGAATCCTCCCAAAAGGATTGGGACGATTCAGAGAGATGTGAGGATGATTAAAGAAATCAACAAGGCACTTGGGGTATTTCATTTTTAATTAAAGTTTCTTTCACTATGAGATATGGGGAGCACTATTGGTGGCAAATAGAAAAAAGTTAGAGGAAAGTAAGTAGTCCATTTCAAACATCTCGCTTAAAAGAGCACGAATTAATGTGTCCATGTAAAAAGGTGGAGGATTGTTATGAGAAACATACTGCATTTAATAATTCGTGGTAAAATAAAATACAAACATCAATTCCGAGAAAACTAAGTTTGCATTCCAGGATGGCTGGCTCCAGCAGAAAGATAATGGGAATCAACACTTTAAAAAATGGTCTGGGCCCTAGAGATGGGCCACTGATGGTGATTAATTGAGGATAAGCAGCCTCAGATAAGACTCAAGGACTAGGCACACCCCGATGCAACCTTCCCAAAAAATTCATCCAATTCATCAGGCTCTGCCCAAAAAACTATTCAAAGAAAAACTGCCTCAAAAGAAAACTCAAGAATACATCATCCAAGCACAAGTGGACAAAGAACATAGCCTTAGAGGAAATAAAGAGCATAAAAACTGGACCCTTGGTGATAGGATTCATGAATGGGGAGGATAAATTCGATAGAGGGCTGTCCATACGTTCACCCGGTGCCAATCCTGGGGTCGGGGCTGTGTTTTTATTGTAGCTTTCCGTGTTTGCTGTTACGCAAAAAAATAAATTCTGGGTTTTTTTATTTTATTTTTCAAATCTGGCTGCCTCATTTATAACAATATTGAAACAAAGGCCTATCAAAAAACTCTCTTGCTCTTAAAAAAAAGGGAGGAGAAAAAGTAAGACAGAAAAAAAGGGAGGTAGGCAGTTTTAGAAAGCAAACCAAACGGTATATTGGGGAGAGAGGTTCAAGAAAATGTATTATGTTTGTTCAAATTAACAGAAGCATTTCTCCCCCACTCTATTCAAAAGGAAAACAAAATAGGGCAGCTCTTCTTGCCACAAACTGGTGCCCCTTAGATGGAAGCAGCTCCAGTTGTCAGGTTCCTGTCAGCACGTAAGTGCACAAACACTTCCCTTCTCCCACTCTTTTGTTCCTACTTAATATGTGTGGTTTGTTCAGCAGTCTTTGCTGTTAAACAATTCATTTTTTCCTTGCCTCCTCTGCTTTAGGAGGAGGCAAAAATAGCAGGACTTAGGCACAAAATATAAAGCTCATTTCCTGTACCTTAGTGCCTTATTCTTTCACCTCCTTGTCCACAGGATTTAGCTACCAAATAGGTCTTAATCTGTAAACAAATGATTTGCTCTACAATTAAGCCATTCACTTCTTTTTTTTTTTTTTTTTTTTTTCTCCCTCTCTTTCTTTGGCAGCTTGGCTGCTGTCCAATGTGGAGGCTCATAGGTTCTTCTATTATTTAGTGCTGGTTAAAAGGCAATAAGCTCATTTAGAGTTTATAAAACTATAAGCCATCAACAAAAGCATTTAATACTTCTCTGAAGCATGGTGATTTTTGCCAGAAAAATTAATGATTTGTGGTTGCATGTTTATACGTGTTTATGCATACATGTGGATGATGTGTGGGGGCATTTTTTTATATACTGGCCTGGTTATTCACTCGGCATGTCTTTAAAACGTCAGTTATTGTAAGCTACAAATACATACATTTCACTTGAATTTTAATTGTGTACTTTTTTATCAACAACTGACAATCACAGGAACTGTGATTCACCATGGCTACAAAGTTGAACCTCAAATACTTTGATGTTGTATGAGAAAAAAATGCCATGGTACTGCAGCATCTCACAATGTTTGCACATACTGTTTCTTTATAGAATGATATTGTGAATCACAGGAGTCTACTAGAGTAAGTGAAACATTCATAGAAAGAAATAACATGTACGCTTTTTCATCTCTGCCGTTAAAAGTCACTGATGACTCAAAAGAAAACAACATTGAGATAATTTCCCTTTATCTCTATTTTTAAGTTTTTATTCTTTCTGTAGAATCAGTTTTCAGGGATTAAAACCAGAACACAACATGTATATATCTGCCTTCATGGAGATGTTTCTACATACAACACAGGATTAGCCGGCTACCACCTCAATGCGTGACAGTAAAGACAATTAATTATTTTTTTAAAAACATGTCTGTATGTTTTTAATACTTAATACTTTAAGTAAGTAAAGTATTGTAAGTGGATAGATGAATTTACAGGTGTAAATCTCATCTAGAAATGACAGGTACTTAGCCATTTCAATTTCAGCAATATACTTCCAATGAAATTCTGCAAGCCTATTTAAAGTCTATTACGGCTGCTGACATCAATCTGCCAGGATTTAGAGTGCTAATCTCCACTAAAGATTTTCACCTACAAGTTTAGCTACTGGTATACTTGAATTAAATACTCTGTGTTTCTCTATATAGGCAACTACAGACATAAGGCATTAGAGGTGGATAGGCAATAGAGCAGAATTGTCACAGAGCACTTAATGGTAGTTTTGCCTGAATAAGGAATGATGTTCTGACTCCCATTAGATTCCAGCCCCCTCCTCAGGGTTTTAGTCCTGATTTCCACTCTTTTAAAATCTCACTTCTTCCCCACTGAATACAACATATTCCTACTGTAGCTACTCAAAGAAGAATGAACACTACAGGAAAACCCTCTTAATTTAAGGTATAGTATTTTAAATGCACACCCATGCACTCATACATATGGATGTATACATAAGCACAGGTCCATACAAAAGAACACACAAAAAGATTTTAATTAGCTGTACCTATTAAGACTCTCCAGAGATGAAATGAGTCTCCATCCCTCCCTGCAGCCAAATGACAACTTCTGAAGTTGCAGATAATAGGTATCAGACAGGCGTCAGGTATGTATGCTCAATCTGAAAAACTACTTAAAGGTTCCAAAAAAAATTGTGCTAATCCTGCAGAAAGAAATGTCTCTTATCCTGAACTGACATAGTAATCACATCCATATTTAAATGTTTCTTTTAATAATATTTATGTTAATTTTAATTTATCACAATACAATGTGCCCTCAATAATTACCAACCCGTTGAAAAGGGTTTGTGAAAATTAAGTAGTAAGAGGCATTTGAAACCCCTAAAAAAATTTCAGTTTGAGAAAAAATATGAATCTTGGATGTAGTTTGAATGTAGTTGGCAACTTTTCCACCTAGAGTAAATCTGAAGGCTCAAAAATAAATATTCAAGAGCATTAATTTGTTTCTAGATGTGTGCGTGCAAGTAAAACAGCAGCCATAATGTGGAAATTTGAGTCACATTTTGCAACTAATTGGAAGCAGATTAGAATTCTGCCTCAGGGGAACATTGTCAAACTAGAAGCTGGAGCAAATGAAGAAAGAGGTGAAAGCATCGTGAAGAGCTGACAGATTTACAGTGCTCAAGGCAATAAACGGGTACTAGATGAAAATGAATGTGCTTCACTGTACTGCATGCAGTTTTCAGTCATATCTCAGCAATAAGAGCAAACAGCCATGAAACAATTATTTTCAGAGAGACGGTGAAGGAAAGAGCAAGAACGAACAAAACACTATTCAGGTGACGTGCAAAAAAGCCTATAAATCATACAGTGGCTCAAGTTGTTACAAGAATAATAAAATTGGTCATAGTAGGTCTTGTTCTGCAACCTGGACTCATCTCAAGTAAGGGATTACAGAGACATAACACAAGGAACTACTTACTTGAGTTGACAAAGGACAGTAAGCCCTTACTCAGCGTGAGTAAGAGTCAAAGCATTAGGCTCTTAGGAAAACAAAAACCACACAGATTTTACATTTGTAAAGTGAAGAAAAACACAGAACTCTGCAGACAGATAAATCAGAGGTAGAAGGGGAAAGGTCTCTTTAGGAGGTGGTTAGGAAAGGTTGGAGGAGATCATAAAACAAAGTGCGGAGGCTAATGTACCAATGCTGTAATGGAAACAGCTGCTAGCTTTCTCCTTCAGTGCTTGGCATCCATTGCAGCCTCACAGGAAAGACTGTTAAAAGATCTGGACACGAAATGTAAATAAAACTATTAGCCAAAACTCAGTTGCTGTATTATAAAACAGTAGCCGCTGTCTTTTTTGTGTGTGTGTATGTATGTACATGTATGTGTGCGTGTGTGTGTGTGTGTGTGTGTATACATACACACAACACCTCCAGCACATACATGAATACCTATATTGATATACGTACACACACGTGTTTGGATAACCCATCTTAAGCAGCAACTAGCAACACCATTAATATTGCACCTTACTATTGGCTAAAGTGGGCAAGAACATCCATCTATGTTTTCAGTAAAAGTGAGTGTGGAATGACGACCTTCATTGTTCTCAAAATGCAGCAGTATTTTTTCCTTCAAATTGCAGAACTCCAGTGCAATATGTTGATATAGTGTCTAACATTAAACCCAGAGCAAAAATTAACCATCAAAACTTTATGTCAAATATGTTTATTATATCCATAAATACTCCTGGAATATTAGATCCTTACAGTCGGTGCAAGCTAACTAAACAAATGCCTCAGTATTTACTAAATCAGATTTAAACTCCTACCAGCAAAACAAAGTTCAACAAAGTAATGAGGTCCATTTCTAATTGTATTTGCTTCTGTTACCTTTTGTTGGAGAGATACAAATCTAGTTTCATTTCCCTCCTTTAAAAAGAAAGAATTGGCAAGAACATGAAACACTGAAACATGCAAATACTGCCATTACTTCACTGCTACAAGCCTATAATAAAGCGCAGATTTGGTAGTACTATCCGTGTAGTGTGGCGAACCACACTCAAATAAACAGTTCTCCATGAAGAATGAAAACCCAAAGACCAAACCCTTCCAATTCAAACATTATTGTTGCTTTTAACATAAGCCATCCACAGAAATCAGCCAAGGAGGTGACAGGAAATCCAAAAATAATTTGGTTTGGCCCTGAGCACTATGAGAAAGGAGATTACAGTTTGCTTTTCACTCTTCTTACTGGTTGAGGGAAGTGGTGAAAACTATGAAAGCTATGCTTACGTAACAAGCAACTATGGTACCCACAGACCTATTTCTACCAAAGTTCAGCACAGCATCACTGAAATTCATCAATAAAGGTGGCATTTGAATAGCATGAACTTGTGTTGCAGGGGGATAGGCTTAACAAAACCCCTGAATTAATTCAATGGATAATGCAAATGACTAAATGTGTGCAAAATCAAACTGTCTAGTGAACACAGTTAAAGAGGCCAGATGTGCCTCAAAATTTCCTGGGAAACACAGCCTAAACTTGGCGCTTTCTTTTATCAGAATGAAGAAAGCAAGCTCTCAGAGTTTACAAAAGTGTGACCAATTGGAGCTTAGTCTTCTGTTGCTAATTGAAGCATGAAAAAAAAAAAAAAAAAAAAAAAAAAAAAAAAAAAAAAAAAAAAAGCCAGTTTCTGAGGGCAAACTACAAACATATACTTTTTATATTCCACTGTCACATGATAAAAAACAGAATCAAGCTGACTGGTAAAAATTTGACTGGCAACCAAAGACCAACCTATTATTTCAAACTGTTATGGGAAAGCAATAAAATTGCTACCAGGTCTCCTCATGTTACTCTTCAATAAAAAGAAGCCATCAGGGAAATAAGAGGAAAAGAAAACACATCAAAACCTCTAAAGTTTCTTTAAGTAAAAATACACTTCTGCGGTGTTATGCCATCTGCTTCTTGGTTAACATGACAAGACAACTCAACAACTAGAATTGCTAGTGTTTTGAAAACACCAAGTAACCACAATCAATAGATTTTAGTTTGCTCTTTTGACTGCAAAAACTGCATTCATATGCCACTATTGGCATATGCTTCAAACAAGAGGTCATTTTCCTTCCAGTATTATTTGGTGGAGTTTCTCTGGAGACAAACACCCAGCCATGTTTGTGCACAAAAGTGAGATTTAGGCTAGGAAGAATCAGAAGCTGTGAGAAGATAAGGGAACCAAATGCTTGGTATTTTTTTCTGAAGACTGGTTGACAAAGATTTATTATAAAAGACATACAATTGAATGTAGCACAATCTCACTTCAAAACAAAGAGGTTCACATTTAACTCCTAATAGGTATTACAGGCAGAAGCTAGAGAAGTTGATCCTTTCACCTTGAGATTTAGCAGTATTTGTCAACTTACCATAAAAGCAAACATATTCTGAATCTCTGTCACTAAATGCAACTTTCTTACTTGCAGTTTTAGCTTAAGAGTTCAGAAAATTTAATCAACACCACAGCGACCCTAGAGATGGAAAACCTATCTACACAGACATGATTCCTACTTCATTGCATACAGCAATGCTGAATGCTGAATGCTCACTTTAACTGTTCAATCAAGTAGTGCTAATATATAAGAATATATATTATGGAAGCATACACGTACATGGGGCGCCAGAGCAAACTACCTATTCCACTCCTTGATGTTTCTCTCAGCTTTTTCGAAAAAGAAAAAAAAAAAATCACAAAGAAGCTGCTTGTCAGTCAAGTCGCTCTGAATAGTTTTACAACCTTTCATTCAAATATAAAGGCTTTGTTCCCATTCCAAGACCATTTTGTAAGAGTTAAAAGAGAAAGTGCAACAGAGTGCCTAATGAAATCCTACAGCAAAACCAAAAGTCATTCTCTGACCCTCCTCTTTGCCCAAATGGCGACTCACTGCCTTCAGTAAATTATGGTATTAAATCAAGAATGTAATAATAATAAACCCCTCAAATCCCGCTACAACAACTGGTAATTATATTTATTAAAATTACCACATTTCAAACATTTTAAAACAAATTTAAAAATGATAGATTGTGCTACTGTTCACTTTGGTGAAAGGCTGCACTGAAAAAGAGCTGTACTGGGCAGAAACAGTAGTACAAAAAGATAAACAGAAAAAGGTTTATGAATCATTATATATATGCGTGTGTGTATGTGTGTGTGTGCATGTACATATCAACTTTACTGATTTTTTAAAAAGGTATTTACTTTTTGGAATTACAACTTCATCAGACATTCTCATGAAAGAGAGAATGCTGTTTTGCTGCCTTTCACCCAACAGGAAATGTTATGTATAGACCATATTTTTTTAAAGATTGCTAAGAAATAAAAATAACTCCTTGATATGTAAACATACTAAAACAAAAAATATGGCAAGCCCTTCAGTTGAAGCCAATCCACAGATCCACAGGTGTGAGCCTATCTGAGGACTAAGGGCAAGATGTATTTCTGTTGTAAAAAATTAAGTACAGTTAAGAAGTCAGACAACCTCCAGCCATTCAGGGAACATAGCAATATATCACCATGTGCATTAGAACATCATATAAGTACAATACAGAGCTGGTGTCGAGAATACTATAAAAATAATAACCTGGATGTTGGATCATTTGTACAAGGTATATTAGCTTAGACCACAGTAGACTCTAAAACCTGGTCACATTCAGCAATTCCAACTGTATTTGTTCTGTGGAACAAATCTGGAATGTGCCACTAAAACCATGAATTCTGTATTTGAGAAATACGGACCATGTGGCAAAACCACAAAATTGCCTAAATTGCTGCAGAAGAAACGAAACTTTTTTAAGAGTGAGTGACAGAAGTCCAATATATATGTGTGTCCTTTTCCAAAATGGAAGTAAAGGTGAAGGATACCTGAAGTGTTAGTACTTCTGCAACAATACTCCTGATGATACTTGTAAAACATGCTCAATATCACATGTATCAGTAAGAATATAAAATTGAAGAAATACGGGTATTTTTTATTCTTTTAGAAATGCAAATCACATGGATAACACAGGGCACATAAAGGGGAACCTGCATTCAGTGTGCAAAGGATGTGTCCAGTTAACAGAAAGCAGACCCCAGGCTCTCCCACTGATGTCAGTACTATGGAGATAACCCATTTCTTATACGCTGGAGGAAAAAAAAAGGCACCAGTTTTAGCACCAAAAACACCCTGCAGACTTCAGATTTGTGATTTACGTTGTTGTCGATAAAATAGCTTTTCAATTATGAAGGAATGCATTCCGTGTTAATGATCACAACCAGGGGTCCGAGCTTTACTCTTTTGTCAGAACTACAGCAGATCCTCCCCGCAGCTTCACCATTAACATGTCTGTTTCCTGTCAGACCACTCAGAGATAATGTCATTTATCTCAGGGCGGCACAAGACCAGTCATTAGCTTCAGTGAAAGACCTCAAACAAAGGCCGGATGGCGTTTTATCCAGGGCTCATAGGCTGCAGCCAAGAATCTCATTGCCTAACAGTTTAGAACAAGTTATCTTTAAAAGAGTGATTTTCTCCCTATGAACAATTCTAGAACACTCCACTGAACAGCAATAAAGTCTGCATGGAAAATTTTAGTCAATGGTTTTATCATATGCAATTAGGTAACTGATAAGAGCTTGCTAAAGTTATCCTTTAAGAGGATGGGGTGTGGTTTTTTGGGCGTTGTTGTTATTTGGGGAGGGAGGGGGGAATTGTGGGGGTTTTTTTCCCCTTCGTTTTACTTGGTAAGGATAGACAGAGCAAATCAGGTTCTACCTCCATAGCAAGACCTTTGAAGAACTGACCCTTATTGTGTTTGCCTGCAGGAGGTGATTCACTATTATAAATTCTTCAATGACTGAGCTTCTGGAAATCTCTTTAAATGAAAGTGGAACTGGTTAACTATATGTACGAACATGTGTTTTCACAGTCTCTCCTGTATTATTGCATTTCAGAAAGCTTCTATAAAGTTCCAGGTGAACTTTTTAAAATAATAATAATAATAATAATAATTTAAAAAATAAAGAGAGTCAGAAAAATACAAGCAAATCTCAGCTTTTCAATTCCTGGGCTTATGCTGAAAACTAGAAACAGATGGCACTTTCCATGTTACTTGAACCTGGTTATTGAACACCTCTATGCTTATGGGAGATTTTGCTTAGCACTTTTAACATACATTTCATTTATTGGACTATAAAATGCTACTTTAGAAAAACAAGTCTTTATATGGCTATAATTAAAACAGCCTTGCAGGAAAGCCCTTTAACATGGAGAACATGGTTAACCTCATGACATCTGGACAATCAATCCTCTCCTCTTTAGTGGGCATTCATGAAATTATTAAAATTGTAAAATTACTAATGCCTAAAGTGAAATACTTTTCCAGTAGTTACAAATATAGTCAGCTTCCCTACTTTGTTTGATAGATGCGCTAGACCAGCCTCCATTGTGCTACACTAACTCTTGCTTTGCACAGGAATTCAATAGAAGATCTGGTCATACATATTGGCAGAGGTCAGCAGGTTCACACGGAAAGCTTTCCTCGGCCAAAGGGCAACACCTCTTCACCCAGCTCAAAAAGCACCGTCACACTACTAGACAGCACTACAGAACTTTAAGAACCTTGAGCTGTGCTTATTGTTAGACACCCATACTTATCAATGTTTTTAACAGCTAAATCCCTTATGTAGCCTTCAAAACAGTTTGCTGTCAAACAACAATAGACTTTGTTCTTTAATTACAGCAAGTGACCTCCCTGCCCTTTTATTTCACAGTGAATAAACTACACACAAGGCCGGCAAGAAAAGTACATGAAGAGCATATTTCCATAACATCATTAATCAAAGCATGTACTTAAATGATTTACATCAATGGGTAAAATTCACCCAGAGATTCTTGATAGCATACTCTCAAACCCTACCGCTAAAACACAATAAAGAAAGTGAAGATAAAATAAATAATTCTAGCCAATATGTTAATTTGCTAAAGACAACTTTCAAATGTGAAATGTAATTTTAATGAGAAGCAATAAGCTAAAAAAAAAAGAAAAATTCCATCCTGGAGTATCACTAGACTGATACATTCAGAACTGTAACTAAACCCTTCTGATTACAACTTTCTATCTTCTACAGTAATTTAATGTAAACATACTGATTTTTACATACCAAATAAAGTTGTGTCATATCTCAGAGTAAATTATGACTGAATGAATTCCAAAATCTCCTCACAATGCACACAAAGTATATTTTGTAGCTATTCTGAACACTTTTCAATGTAACAGCTGTTAAAAACACAAAAAACTTAGCTGGAACAGATGAAGACTTCATGCTGACAAACAGTCAGTAACTGTGCTAAAAACAGTATGGATGAGAAATGGAAAATGCAGACAGGTTTTAACACCAAAAACCTTAGGAGTGGTCAGCCTACCTGTCAATGCTACTTATTCAGACATGTCACTGGTGGCTTAGCCACAAAATGGACTGCACAAATATAGCTCAAACATCTTAGAATTACAGCACACTTTGACTTTATCCACATATTAGGGGAGTGGCGACTTTTACAACATACTTGCGGTTTCTGCATAAAAGAGCCGCCAGAACACAGTCATTGATTTAATTAGGCTTCATAAGATCCAATTTATCATGTTTTACATGACTTTCTGCAGCAAGGAAACATAATAAATAGACTAAAAATATAATTGAAGCATGCTGTGAAAGCTGAACAGTGACTACAACTCCTGGGAATCTGCTCCAAGCTTTTCACCAATTGTAAACAAATGCAGTATTATATCCCACACCACATATAAAAACACGCAGATTTTGAATCAGCAGTCATGAACTCATTTGATTCTAAAAGGAAACTTCCAAATTCATGAGGCATGTCTTGCACAACAGTAAGATAACTGAACATTGATTTCAATATACAGGCTGAAAATTATGTATTTATTTACAGATACAAGTTGCCTTGTGCAAGTATGGTATATATGTTCTACACACAGTCAAAGCAATAACACTTCAACCATCTAAAACCTTTAAAGAATTCTTTCCAGCGACGATTAATCATTTGGGGAAAAAAGAAAAAAAAGCAGAACAACAAACATAAAACACTCTAATGTTACTAATATTGCCACTGTCTGGACTTAAAGTATCAACCATTATCAGCAACAAGCTAAATTATTATTATTGTTGTTCTTGTTGTTATTGTTATTAAATATAACATTTTTGGCTAAGAAAAACGCTAAGGGACGGCAAACAAGCACACCATTGTGCCAGACAATGGCCAAGGCTGCACGACTCCGATGTGCAAAGCCTGTATTAAAGTCGATGTGTGCCAACAGCAGCGGCTGTTGCTGGAAATGCAAGCTCCAGACCTCCTCCTGGAGAGACATCTACAACACACAGAGTGTGCCGCCACTGACGCTGAACTCCTCCATCCGTGTTTGCTCTGAATTTGCATGCCAACCCATTTACATTGCACATAAGATTACTCGTACGTATATAGATTGTTCATACAATTTCCTGTGTGACTAGGGAGTTGAAAGAACACAAAAACGGGAGAAACCACACCACCCTCTAATCTCTGTTGCCATGGCAGCAGCCTTTGAGATACTGAAATGTTCAGATTGCCAGCTAAACAAAATTGTTGAATGTGAACATTTGGCTGAGAGATTAAAAGGCTAAGGGGGTTGCAAAAGGGCAGTACCTCCCACATTCCAGGCAGCCACTGAATCCAATCAAATGGCTCTGACTCTTTAACCACAGCCATTGTGAAGACCGGATTAGGGCAATTTATCTAGATAGTTAAAACAGATTAGAGAACTGCAATTTGAAGACTATTGGCAACAGAAGTAAATGCCTACTGTACTAAGTTAATAAAGAGACCATGAGATTTTTGGACACCTTTCTGCCGTGAATAGCACTTTTCATAAATCGAAATGCAAACATATACACGTGAATTACACAGCAATCTGGTTTTCTCATCTGCATTTAGACAAGGTCATAAGGCTCATTCAAATTCACCCACAGATATGCTATCTTAAAAGCAATAATATGCATACAATATGAAATTTAATTTGTTCCTTGCCGTGAACAGAATCCCTTGGAATTATCTTCCAGTACTAAGAAATATCTGATACCACAAACACCCAAATCTAATCCTTCAGTCGACTTAGCATTACAAAAACTTCGTGACTGAAATACAAAGAGCTGGTAGCCAGTCATAAGAAGACGTAACTCCCCACTCCCTGAGACCTTCAGCCCTTCCAGACACTTGCAGATCATGGAGTTAACACCGACCTGAACATTTCCCCATTGCTGAACGTTCACTTGGGGAAGCTGTAAAAGCATGTAATTTAGCAGCAACAGCTGATAATACAGTCACAATCTAGCACCCTGAGATTGTTCATTTGGAGGATGTTGGTTTGCTTTATTTTTCAGGCAGAGCAGGCTCCCTTTGTTTAACAACCTGTAGAATTTACCATACTTGTAATCCTGGGCCAATATTCACCCTCTGGACCCTCAGAAGATGGCTTCTGCCCTAGGGATAGAACTCCCACCAACACCAGAACATCCTTAAGCCAGCAGTTGACAAAAGACAGCAAGGTCTCCCTCCACCTCTCCCGGAGAACAGAGTAGCAGCCATCTATTCATACAGAAAGTATCCTTGTAATAGGAAGGCATAAAACCACACTCTCCCATCTGATTTCTTTCACACATTTCAACCGTTCAACAAACAAGCAGTTCAAATCCAAGAGCCAGCGTGGCTCAAAGAGAAAAACTCCCCCAGACAGGAGATAAACTGCTCCACTCTGTTCCAAAAGCTGTTTTGCACACACGGTTCTCAGCACAAGGTGCATTCCCCTCCTCCCAGCATACTCCTTCCAGGAAGACAAGAGGCACTGCCTGTCTGCTGGCTCCTTCCTCCCAGTCGCTACAGCAGCTTCTGGGGCCTCTGGGCTACAGAGCCACGGAACCCCCCAGCACAATACACATCCTGCATCTTCGCCAAGCACAACAGTGGAGCCCGGGTCTCTGCTGACAGCTCTTGTTTCCTCCCCCAAGCACAATCTCAGCTCTAGGCAGTGGGTCAGAGACAGGAGAGAGGTTCCTTTAGACTTTGGGAGAGGAATGGCCATGAATGCCTGCTGATGTTGTGGAAGAGTCAGCACGTACAAGACCTGCTGTGTCTGGAGCCTGAGCTATGCACCCCCAGCCTGCGAACACATACCATCCCACTGATACTGCTGCTCCCTGCTAAAACTGGGGACAGCTCAGCCAGGGTCATCTCTGTGTTTCTCCCTCTGGACAAGTGCAATTAAAACGAACAAGACAAAACAGAAACATTCTCCAGATCTGCAGACAGGGAGAGGAAATCACAAGGAAGAGCAGCACACTGGAAACATGGTATTTTCCATGTAGGGAAGAGGTCTCTGGGTTTGGTGGGGTTTTCTTTTTTGGTTGGGGTGGGGTTTTTTGTTTGTTGTGCGATTTTTTTCGTGTTTTTTTTTTTTTTTTTGTGGGGTTTTTTTTTTTGTTTTTTTGTTTTTTTTTTTTTTTTTTTTTTTTTTTTTTTTGTGTAAGGGAAGGAGGAAGGACATACGCATGTCACAAATTCACAGCTGAGAGGACAGAGGAGCCAGACATACAGTCATGGGACACTCATGGGACACTTACTATAGACATGGGGAAACACAGAAGAGGTAGAGAGGAGCTTTGTCCTACCTTTTCTGTTTTCAATTTCTTGATTCGCCTGTGGCTCTCCTCCTCCTCCTCTTCCTTCTTTACCAAAACAGAGTTCCCCATTAACCCTAAATCCGGGGTACTTTTGCTCACCTCCCCCACAGCAGAGGAGGTGCAGTGGAAGGGGCTGCTGCTTCCACCACTGCCTCCCTTGGCCCCAAAGCCATAGAGGTGCCCAGAGGGAATTTGGCTATTGCCAGCCCCACTGCCATTGGGGTGGCCCTGCTGCAAGTCATGCTGCTTGTCCTTCCTGGATTTTCCTGCATCCTTATCCCGCTTGGAGCCTCTGCTGCCTGGGGCTTTACCTGGTTTCTCCTCTTTGTTTTTCCCACAAGAGGACACAGTGGTGGTGTTGCTGGTGTTGTTATTATTGCCGTTTGGGTTACTGCTCACACTTTGACCCAGTGCTGAATTCATGCCAGTTGCCTCCCCAGGGCGCCCTTGGACTTCCTGTCTTTTGCCAGCACTGCTGATCTCAGGCATCCCATACAAGGCAGCAGAAGGCAGAGATTTATTAGCATCCTTAGAAGTTTTACTCCTTTTCACTTTTGATTTGCTAGTCTCTTTGTGAGAGGAATTCCCCTGGGGAGCAGAAGGCTGAACAGAAGCAAATTTTAGGCCATCAGCTAAGGCTGAGGTAGCATTAGCCCCACTGGAAGCCAGACCCCCACAATCCTTGGAGCTGGTGTTGCTGCTGCTGGTGGTATTAGAATTATTCATCTCAAATTTCTGTCTGTCCTTCTCTAAGTCGGCGTCCAAATCGATTATTAAATTCCCAACACCGATTTCCCAATCATCGCCACTGTCGTAAGTGTCAACTGCATTTGGATCCACACCTTTTCCTGTAGTGGAAGTGTTCAATGACATCCTGAAGATGAGATCTCTAGAGTAAAAATCCGATGAACTTTCCTTTGGAGATGTGGGGACATTCGTTTATCTCCGTTGGGCTCTCTCTTAAGTTCAACTCTTCTTGTCTTCCTCCTCTAGGTGTGTCTAAGCTCACAACCTGCACTCCACATCCACGTTGTCCTGTGAGGAGGGAAAAAGTCAAGTATTTCTTGTCTGGGTGTTACCACAACATAACGTCACTCAGTAAAGAGGGGGCAAGATAGGGGGGAGCAAAAACATTCACCATTTCCACGTTCTTAAGTTTGTTAAGCCAGAGGCAGCGGCTGTGGTGTTTTTATAATGAGTACTTTTAATCTAGTTGTATACCAGCATCCACAACCTCCCTTAAAAAGCCACGTCCATAAAATCGCTTTTATCAGGAAAAAAAAAAAAAAAAAAAAAAAAAAAAAAAAAAAAAAAAAAAAAGGGAAGAAAAAAAAATCTACATTATTTAAATCCACAAAGTTCAGGAAATACAGTCATAGAAGTGGTGCCTAGCTGTTGGAGCACATGTTGTAATCTAACCCCTTGGACCACCACCTAGGCACGAAAACGAGAAAAGGAAGGACACGGATTCACTCTTCACTGCATTCCATGGATTTTGTGGCTTTAAACCAGACCCTTGAAGTTTTGTGACTCTCCTGTATAATCTTTTACCCCCCTTCCACTTAATCTCTTGGGGGGATGGGGGAGGAGAGTGCTAAGGGAAGTGGGAAACCTCATTTTCCCTACCACAATACACCTTCTGTTAAAAACAACAACCTAAAAACTCAAATATTTACTGGAAAATATTAAAGTCCACAAATTAAAATAAATTTTTAAAAAGGTGAGAAGAAATAAAAATTATATTTTCGAAAAAAAAAATATCCTTAAGATAACCGTACTAAAAGCAGCTCTAATGTATTCCTAGGTCACACAATTGTTAGGTCTGTTAAATATAGTATTACTGACTGTACAGGAAACTGATTAAGACATACACTTTAAGTGATCTGCACCAAGGTGGCCTCAGTGACCGCAAATGAGTGTGTGTTTGACAAAGCTTAGTTAAAACGATTTTTAAAGGGATCTCTCCCTTTTACAGTCGACTGCCGAAATATTTATACATAGATAGCATAATGCTTACCTTTAATCCTTTATCATTTTTAATTAAACCAGCAAATCAAAATGCTGTTCCCACTCGTCTCAGCAACAACTCTGTGCCTCATTTTACTTAAAGAGCAAGTGATCAAGAAGTAGAAAGCAAGTATCATCTCAGCCAGTATAAATCGGTCAATAACATATCTCCCCCTACTTTGGCACACGGATCAGAAGTCCTTTTTTTGTTTGTTTGTTTAGGTTTTTTTCGTCCTTGCTTAAAGAAAGAATAAAAGAAAAAAGAAAAAAAAAATGCTGTGCCTCACAACTTTACGAGCTGGAAGGTAATATTTCACATTCAGAAGTGAAGCATCAAGGACCAGATTTTTGTTTGTTTGCTTTTCCTGAATAAGCACCGAGAGAGGTAATAATCATCACAGTAATACTACCAAAAAAAAAAAAAAAAAAAAAAAAAAAAAAAAAAAAAAAAAAAAAAAGAGGAAAGAAAGAAAGAAAGAAAAAAAAAAAATGTTTCCCCAACTTCACACTCCGTCTTCAGCCCCGGACCTGGGAGCCATCCCGATCAGTAAGTAATGATCCCACGAAACAAACCTACAGGCGCCCGGGTGTTACAAGACAGAATGTGCTAACATCGGGATAAATTAGTGAAAGGGAGGAAGGAAAAAAAGAAGAAAGGACTGAAAATCTGGGCTGGATTCCGCCTGTTAGTTGGGAAGTGGCATTTTTTTCGCCCGTCCTGACAGATCTGATTTCTTGAAGTAACTTGAGGGGAAACGGGTGGGGGAGGCGGGGGAGGGGAGGAGGGGGGAGGAAGAAGAGGAGGAGCGGGAGGGGGGAATCACTGATCTGATAAACCGGTTATCAAAACATTTTGTGGGAGTGGAGGAAGGACTGCGTGCTCTCAAACGAACTAAATTTTCCCAGGGGTGAGATTTCGGGGAGGGGGTGCCCGTCCCCGTCCGTCCCTCCCCTCCCGGCCTTCGATCGCTTTATAAAAACAGGAATTAAAGAAAAAAAAAAAAAAATCAGCATAGGCACGTATCAGTTTCGAATTGCCGTCTCGGGGGAAAAAAAAATAATAACAACGAAAAACCCATGAGCTTGGGCTAGTCAGTCATGCGGTAAGTAATTCAGTAATTAGAGTCCGAGGAGATAAAGCAGACGACCTTTTTGTCAGGACAGATCGCTCCCACCTTATTGTTTCAGCAAACCTCGCAGTCTGCCGTTATCACCCCCTCCCCCTTCCCTACGTCTCCCTCCTCCCTCCGCAAGTCAGACGGGCTCGGGGCTTTAGCTTAGTATTTTTAATTAGCCGGCGATGGGAAGCTAAAAGCCGTAATGAATTGCCGGTGGCGGCGGGCGGGGGGGGAGGGGAGGCGCGGCGGGTCCCGCCGCTCGCGTCACGTGACGCCGCCGGGCCCCATTGGCCGCCGCCCGCGCGGCCGGGCCGCCCTCACGCACCCGGGGCCGCCCCTCACACACCCGGCGGGGCGGGCCGCGCCCTGCCCCGGCCCCGCCGCCCCAGCGCCTCTGCCGGAGCCCCGGGGTGCCCCTCAGGACCGCCGAGCCCCCCGCCGCCTCCCCGGGGGGCGCGTTTACCTCAGGGCTTTCCCTTCCCTGCGCCTCAGGGCCGGCAGAACGAGACGGCGGCGGAAGCGGCCGAGGCATCAGCCGCCGACGGACGGTGCCATCCCCACCCCCCGGCTCCAGGCTCGCCTTTCTGGTGTCTCGGTGTGACACGGGCGAGGTGCCTCCCGGTCTGCCGGTGCCCCATCGCTGCTGTGAACGAGCGCGGTGCTCTCGGGGCCGGGCGGGGGAGGGGGGGCGGGGAAGCAATGCAGACTTGGTTGTAATGGTGTCACTTATTCCTCCCCCATCCCCCCGGGTTAGTTAAAACCCAAAAAAGGCACTACGCTTTAACGCCCCCCAAGTGCACCGTCAAGTATGATTTGTGTGGCTACAGTGCTTTCACCCTCTTACTTCCCTCAAATAACTCACCCTGTTTGTGGGATTGTTTTGGGTTTTGTTTTTTTTTCCTCTTTTAAAAATCCCCAAGAACCCTAGTTATCTCAGCTCCCAAAACTCTTTAACACTCCCGTTTGCAGAGAAAAAAAAAAAAAATCCCCTCTAAGTGCTATAGACACACCACGCAACCGTACTTACGGTCTGTATTGGATCGAGTTGACCTTTTCCTTCTAACTGCATTGAGTGTGTTTTTGTTGCAGCCGCTTTTTATTTTAGGAAAAAAAATTTCTAATGTCTTCAACAGATTTATTGTGTTTGGAGGAAGAGAGCACCAGATATCATGAACCTTCCTTTCTTTCTAGAAACAAAATTAAAACAACGTAAAAAAAAAAAAAAAAGAAACCAAAATAAAATAAAAATAAAAACTGGGCAGAGAAGGCAAACCTGGCATGTGTGTCTGTCCCCTCACAGGCTAACACAGAGGCACGGGGGACAGGGGCGCTGCCCCCACGGCAGCGGCCGAGGCGGGGGAGTGGGAGCCTCGCTCCGCGCGGTACCTGAGAGGGACTTTTCTTTGTTCGCGATGCCCTTTCCCTGCCGGCCAATCAGCACCCAGCTTTTATGAAACCGGGCTCTGCGATTGGCCCGCCGCTCCTCCTGCCTGCCGGCGAGGGCGAGAGACACAAACACTCACCCGCTGCACTCGATCCTTGTACCCCGCACACCCTGACACCGCACACACTGTACCGCACACACGCCCGGTACCCCCACACTGTCACACACTGTACCCCGCACACACGCCCGGTATCCCCCCACACACACTGTGCACTCACACGCACACTACGCAAACGCACGCAGCCACTCGCTCTGCAGCCCACAGCCGACTCTGAGCCTCCTTGCTGCAGCCAGATACGAATCGTGTTTCCCATTTCAATTATGCTACATAACATTTAAGGCTTAGGGAGAGGAAAAGAAATGAAGGGCGGGAGGGGGAGGGGGCGGGAAGAAAAGAGAGGGGGAGGAGGGGGAAAAAAATAGAAAACCAAGGTGGAGTAGCTCTGCCAAGACTCACACGTCGGGAGGAAGACTCCCTCATTTCGTTTTAATTTAATTTCAGGGCAGTTTTCGAAGCCATGATGAATGATTTTTCTGTGCCGGTTTCAAAGAGGCAATTTAGAATCTCAGTCATAATTTTTAAATGCCCCCTCATTCAAAATTATAACAGCTTGAAGCCAGCGAGAGAGGGTTGCTGATACACATGTGCGATTATTTTCGTGCTTAGTGGAGGAGAAAAGCAAACAGTGTCTGGAGGAAGGGGCTGAGGGGAGGTTCAGGGCAGGGCAGCACCCCCACCTCCTCCTCGGGTGTCACCGAGGCGCTGCTGAGCTCTCGGATCACCAGCCCTCTTTCTCGCATTCACTTTTCCAGCTCCTCATGTATTTTATTACATGTTCATTTTTACAATATGGCTTAAGTTAGACAGGTCGGGTTTTTTTCTTTCTTCCCTTTTTTTTTTTTTTTTTTTCTTCCTCTTTTTCGGAAGGAAGGGGAGCAGAAAATAACCCTTTTGTTTCCAGACTGCTGATTTACTGCCGCACGCACTGAAGTGTGAATGCCAGCGACCCTATAACTACCACGTGAACATCCTTTCACAGGAATTAGTAACACAAATCTTCCCTATCGGGCTTTGTGTAGCTCGAAAATATCCCCCTTAATCATTCCTTTTGTTTACGTTGGGAGCCATTATGCTACACCACTGCGTTAAATTGCGTTTAACCCTTCGCGGACGGCGGGGGTGGGATGGGAGCGGCGGACACGGGGGATCGGCAGGTGGGGGGCACTGCCTCTGGCCCCGCAGACCCTCTTCCTTTTAATACCCTTGAGCACGGTCTACTCTTCTTTTGCCTTTTTTTTTTTTTTTTTTTTTTCTTACTTTCTCCCCCCTCCCCCCCTTTCCTTTCTTCGACTTTTTTTTTTCCTCCCCTTCCTTTTCCCCTTGATCTCGCTGGGACTGAGCTCCCTGTGAAAATCGATACGGGATGTTTTTCTTGCCAAAGGTACGCATCGCCCAAGTCAAAATTTCCGGCAAGAAGTCAAAGCGTGGCATTTGCGATGTCCTGCACAGCCATGACAGGGTGACAAAATATCTCTTTGGATTCCGTCCAGCTGAGCAAATCACGCGCGTTGCAGGCTTCCCATCAGAGGGATGATTAGTGGAGAGGAACCAGAGCACCAACCCCCCCCCGGACACGGCTTTGCTGCGATGGCTTTGCGGAAGGTGAAACAAGACTGGTGGGGGTAAAAGCCGCCCGTGGTGTGGCACCCAACTGCGCCATGGCCACCAGGTCACCGTGACCAGCGGCCCCGGGGGAAAAGGCTGCCCTCCTGCCCCCCGGGTCCTGTGCGCCCCTGGGGCCGCGGCACTGGCGTCACCAAGCTCTGCTCCCTTGGGAGGCCTTGAGCTCTGAGACTGCTCCGTTTCTCCTGTGTAAAAATATTTCCCCTTCAGGGGCTGATAATGAAGGGTTTATTAGCAGGGATATGTTCATTGTCAAGGAGGCCCTTGATCACATTAAATGTTTAAGCCATTACAGGGCGGGGGAGGGGGGTGTGAGGGGAAGGGAGTTTAAAAAAAAAATCATGGCAGGTGTGTAGCACAAACAAGAAATGCTGAGGTGTGAACAGTGAACACATCCCTGCGGTCCCTCCCCGGCGCTGGGACAATCGCAAAGGGCCTGCAAGAGGGCACGGAGACACCGACACCACCCCCCAGGGAGGGGACACTTGTGCCCAGCATTTGCGATTTGTGCAGGAGTGGGCATGCATAATGTTACAAGGTATCAAAAATCAATTTCCCCGGGGTAGCTCTCGCGTGATATCACTCTCTGGTTAGCAAAATTTTAAGATCAGCAACACCAAGCTTTTGGTCTACTTAGTCGTGGATCACTTTTCCTGTTTCCTTACAGTATGTATTTTTCAGATTTAGGTAATGGCCCTGATTTTTTCAGTATCGACCTCTGTTTAGACACGTTTCACTTTGGGCTGCTTCTCGTCTGCAAAATTACAGTCATTTTCACATTATTATACAGTGAGTAGGAGACGGTTTGTATTTAGCATTGAGTGGGGGAAGGGGTATTATGGGAAGTGATCTGCTACGGTCAGCACATAATTTCAGCCCAAAGAAAATTGCTTCTGAATAGATGGTCTGTTAACTAGCCAAGGAACAGTCACTGGGAGCGATTGCAAAAAATGCCTCCGCTTTATCTGCCTTACACCATCATTTTAATTTTTGAAAGCGACGGTCAGTCAGCCATTTCTCCAACCACAGAGGCCAACTGATGGGTAAAGTATCCTTAAAAACCTCTTAGATCACACATTTCGGAGGGGAGCCTCCCCTCTCCCCCGTTCCGTCCTGGCTTTTATGCATGAGTCTTCAGGGAAGGGGCCTGTCCAGTGCACCGCACGGTTAGCGGAGCAGGGTTTTATTTATCCATTTCTGTGGCAGGAATTACAGCGAGAGTGCTCGCCGGCCCGCGGGTGCATCTGCAGCGAGGATTCCCACGAGTGGCTGCAAAAGGGCAACTTAACTCACATTGTCTTGTCAGGTTGAGAACGTCAGTATTTCAAAAAGCGGCCAAGGCCCGCTGTGTGATTTAGTGGCTTTTCCGCCTTAATTTGTACCCGCTCGCCAAATTAAATTACAATTTTGTATTTCTGTGCATTTTATAAGACAGACAAAAGGCCAATAAATTGCTTGCCTAAAATAGGAAATCCGTGTTTAACTGATGGAGCTGCATACCGCTAATAATACAAAGGAGATCACCATTCACCCGCCTTGGTTCCTGTCCGGGTTTTGATTGGTTTTTTGTTGAGAGGGTTGTTTGGTTTTCGTCCGTTTTGGTTTTCGGCTGTTTTGGTTTGTATGGGCTTTTTTTCAGTCTCGCCAGACATATGCGCCGCACCCGCTCTGAGAGATGCCCAGGGAAGGTCTCTTTGTTCAGCGGAGGCCCGAGGCCTGTCTGGCTGCCCGCACTCGGTGCGCGCCCTCAGAAAAGGCTCCTTCCCTTCCCCCCCCGCGCCCGCGGGCCCTGCGCGCTCCCCCGGCCCCTTGAGAGCCCGCCGCCCAATCAGCGCGCCAGAAATCGCTTCCGCAGCTCGCCATTGGCCGGCGGCGCACGGGGCGGGGCCCGGGGAGCTGTGGGGGAGCGGCGCCTGAGGGAGGGGCGCGGGCTCCGGGCCCGGCCCGCCAGCCCTGGTGTCACCGGGGTTAAACTGGCCCGGCTAAACTGCGGTAATGCCTCCTAGTCCTGCCGTCATTTGCAGCAAAGCGTTAATTGCCTCCCTTCATTCAGCTTCCCTTCACTTCTCCCTTTGTTCCCGCGTTCCGTGTTGCGGCAGCGCCGTTCTTCCCGTCTCGGCATTACAGACGGCGCGTCTGCAAAGATCAGAGCAGCGTTCTCTTTATCGTCAACTCTGCACCAAAGAGAGGGCAAAAATCATTTCTCATCAGGACTTACTTGTCAGACTAACTGTATAAACAATGAGTGGCGTTTCTCTCCTATACAACTTCTATGCACATAAAAGTTTTGTCATAACAAGATTTGATAGCAGTGCACTGGAAGTTGTATTGATCCGAAAATTTAGGGTTAACGCATCCTTAGAACCCTCAGAATATCTCTACAGTATTATGGACAGACTTTTAAATGATGTGCACAGACTACTGGCTCTGCAAATTAGTTGTGGGTAATTTATTACAGCATTGCTGACTGCCACTGATCCATAGATCAGAGTGTGGGAACTGATCATACAAACTGCAGAGGAGTCACTTAGCAGATACTTCTGTTAGATACCACTTTTTTTTTTTTTTTCTTCTTTTCTGTTCTTTTATTTTCTTTTCTTTTCTTTCCAGAACGCCAATGTTTCCTTCTTCTCTAGCCCATAGACTTTTACGTTTATCTGCATATTCACAAGGAGTCTCAGTTTGATACCTAATCTAGAGGTCAGTGTCTCTGATGTTTAGCATACAAATATAGGTTCTATATGGGAACAAAGTGCTGCTGTGTTGTTTATTGAAGAGCAATAAAGATGACCTGACAACTAGATGGAATGATTTATGAAAGAGCCTCTGTGTGTGTATGTGTATTTATTTGGGGGTACAGAGAGAGTGTAAAAGATAAACGGTATGAAAACTGTCCTTCTGAGAGCACAGAGAAAGGAAAGAAAACAAAAAAAAAAACCTCAAAATCAAACCAAAACAAAACAAAAGTGGGAAAAGGAAATGGAGGAAAAAAAAAAAAAAAAAAAAAAAAAAAAAAAGGAAAGGAAAACAAAAAAAAGAAGTGGAAAAGAGAAAAGCAACAGTTAAAAGTAAATAAATAAAAATTCTAACTGCAAAATGTGCTAATCAGTGAAATAAATATGGAAGGAATAAATGAGAAGGAAGTTTGTAAGTCCCATACCATAAGACTTGAAAATTAGGCTGGAAAAAAGCATTAAAAAGAAATAATATGGGTAATTACTCCATCTTGGCATTAGAGTGAACTAAATGACCCAGGTAACTCTATTCTATTTTGTAAATTAACAGCTCTCTGAAGTTCTGCTGTAGCATTTGAATTACACACCTTTTACCTAGACATGAGTATAGTCTTCAGTTCATTGTATAGGCAGTCAATTTTTCAAGTAATTTAAACAGCATATTTATTTACGTAGTGCTTTTTTAACATCCAGATAACATTGAAAACATTTATTTCTTTCATAATAGAGAGTATGTTCTGGGAAACAAGCAATACATGTTGAAATCTGTTACAGTCTTGTCATACCTTAGCTTAATGTTTCAGAGTCAATTATAATTTGTAATAGAAATAATAGATGCAGTTTCCGTATTTTAGTAGGTCAGTGTGTCCATTTGTAGTCTTGCTGAAAAATGTACAAAAGGCCAGTGGCTGGGTGCCATACTTCAAATTTTCAGAGAGAACAAATGAGCATGGGGAAATGAAACTGAGACTTATTGAATAGGATTGGATTGTTTTATTAAAGGAAAGGCTCGGAGTCATAGGCCAGGGAGAGGGAAGATGAGTCTTGAAATGGAATTTGCAGAGGAGTAGCCAGTTAGGCATGAGGAGTCTGCAGCAGAAGTGGGTTTGAGAGGGACTTTCCCAATGTGAAAGGAGACCAAGAAGTATGACGTTGAATAAGTAGAAGGAGTAGGCCAGATATAAGATCATATACCAGGAATAAGATAAAGGTGACTAACAGTCAGAATGCGTACTGTCTGGTAAAGTGAGAAATGACTCTGAAAGTTTTCAGAGACAAGGTTAGGTATTATCATCCTCAAGGGAAGAGTGAGGAAAACATGCTGCTACATTTTTGACAGAAAGGAGCTCAGAGACAAATGATCCTTGAAAATTCACCAGAGAAGAATCAGAGTCTGCTTGGGTTTAGGTTTAAACCCAGTTGGTTTAAAAACTGCAGAGGTGTAGCAGGAGAAAACCTAGGGCAAGACAAAGCCCAAAGATTTTGATAATCAGGGTGAGAAGCATTTAAACAAACTAAATATATTAGCTACTGCAAGTGAAGAGAATAACCCTAAGACCTTCTCTATGTGTACCAGAGCAGGCAACTATGCCCTCTTGCTTTCCTGACTGTCCTTGCTGCTCTTTTGTTATTTCCTTTGCTGTATTGGGGCAGGGGAGAAACACAAAGAAAGCTTTGTACACACAACTACACAAGAAGGGACCTGCTCTAAAAGCAGCATGAGGAAACAAGGAACAAGACAGTAGGAGAAGAGGAGAGGGGGTGATGAGACCAAGAGATGAGACAGTAAAGACAACAATGTAAATACAAAAAGGGAAGCTTAGAAGATGGAGAATTGGAGCTCAGCTGTCTCACAGTGATTATGTGACAACTTTTGTGGTTTGGCCATCTTACCTTGAAATAGTAATTAAAGCAACAAGTGAATGTAAAAACATCAATGATTCCTTTAGCCAAAAGTAACACAACTATGTTTTTTAGTGGATGATGAAACACAATTGGGTGAGATATTACTCATTTCAAGTATTTACATTCTCCATGGAACCTCCTGAAATATTGCAGAATTGCACTGTTGACATTTGAGAAGACCCATCCAGCTTATTTTCTGATATTTTCTTCAGAGGTATGATTGGAAAAGTTTAATTTAAAAAGAAGCCTGGTAAATAAGAGAGAAAATTTAAAAAAAAAAAACAAACAAACCCCAAACCTCCCCCCCCCCCAAAAAAAAAAAAAAAAAAAAAAAAAAAAAAAAAAAAAAAAAAAAAAAAACCAAAAAAAACCCCTAACACAACAACAACAAAACACAACAACAAAAAACCACAAAACAAACAAAGACAAAACCAAAAACAAACCCCAAAACTGAAAAAGATCCAAAAGAACAAACCAACAATGAACCAAAACCAAAAGTCTCCAAGGAATGAACCAAGATAGAAGTATGGAATATCAAGTAAAAAAACAAACAACCCCTCGCAATGGGATTTCCCACTACAGGCAGTAAAACACCGAGAATCTAGAGTATATTATATAACATACAAAGTTATTTCAGTGGATTCTTACTCTGTTAATATGTGGTATGTGTATAACACTCTGACAGTCTTGTTATGCACCTTTTTATGTACAACTTCCATGAGTTGTACCCCAGCAGGGTCCATGAAACAGAGCTGGTGTTACACAGCACAGCTGTGGTACAAGAAGGTAACATAATCATGCTGCTTGATTATTCTTCTTATTAATGGAAGCACGTTGTGATTGTAACTAGATTGAACACCTCACATCTGTCTGTTTTAAAAGCAGTGGTGCGTGCTCAATCGTAGCACCATTTGTGTCATACAAGAAGGCAGAGGTGGTCTGTTTAGCTGGTGAGCCTCTGCACAAGTCTGGACTTTGAAACCTTCAGGTCTTCTCATCACAAAGCTTCTGCTTCCTCACTTGTAATTTTGTGTAACAGTGATTACTTACCTTACAGGGTGCCCTGAGGACTGTTTGTTAAGCATATTGAGATCAAGTGTAATGTGACTAAGAACATCTGCATTAGATTTAGACCTGTATTGCAAGTAGCTGTTATTAAAGCAGACCTTCCAGTGACTGCAACTGCTCTCTTCTTTGGGACCAGGGAAAAGAATGACAAGTCCCAAGAGTCACACAGGGGTCTCCATTTTATCTGCTTTATGTAAAGATGCTCTGTGCTTTCAAACCCTTTAAGCTGGGATGGAAGCAAACTTTTTGTCTTCTTTTCTGAACTGCCTAGGGATGTGGAAAAGACCAAAAACCTGATGCAGTTTTTGTGATTCTCATTAAACAATCCTTAGGAGTCCTTAGGAGATGTTTAGGAGTTGTTCTGGAGCCTAAGGTTGTCTGTGGTGTTGTGGAGCCAGAAGTGCTGTTTCAACCATCTTCCCACAGATGTACTATAAAAGGACCTGAAAGAAATCCTGTGAGGATCACTGCTTCTGCAGAGCGTATTCTAGCTCATATTTATCAAGAATGCCCAGAAGATACTTATGAATTGTTCCATGCTCTGCCCCATGGAATATTATTTTGCAGACTAAATACCTCTCCTTCCTTTGTCTCCAGATTTGAAATTTAGAAAGAAATTACATATTTCTTATTTTCATTTTACACTTCTGTAATTTTAAGGGCCCAAATGTAATGCTCTCAGAATTTTAAAAGAAGTATTAATATTTTGCCCAAATCAAAGTTTTATGTTACTTAAACAGATTTGTTGGGTTTTAATTTTAATGGTAATATAAAAAGGTATCTGCAACTATATCAGTATTAATCAGATGTATTAAAATGCAGTGGGCTTTTATTTGGAAAAATAAGTTTATGTGAATTGTTTCTGGCTCTAAATCTTTTTATCTAACACTTTGTATTTTGCTGGTTAAAAGCATTCCTCTGTGGTCAAATAAAAATTTGTAATCAAATGCAGAGCAACTCTCTCATACTGCTGTTCAAAATAGTGAACTAGTTCTGAAATATAATCTGTTAACGTATTGTTAATGAAAACATTTAACACTGAGGTCAAGGCTTCTTGTGGGAAGGAAAAAAAAAAAAAAGGAGGAAAATACACTTGTTTTGTTCCAGAGAATATTTGCTGTCTAGCCTTCTTAGTTGTTTTCTAAAAATGTATGGATTATGATTTAGGGAAAATATTGTTGAGAGGAATGTATTGCAAGTGCACAAAATAGTGGGTAATTAATTGCTTTTACATGATTACTTTGCATGGAATAAGTATAAGAACTGTCCTAGTGTTGAGGACTACCTTTATTGCATCGTTAGGCTTTAAAATGAAGAAGGATGCCAGTGTGATCTTAAGCAGAAAATATGAAGCCCTAAGTCATAGTGGTCAAAATTTGAATATGTTCACATACTTCATAATGATCAGAAACTTCCATGAATAGTTTGCTGTATTCACACAGTGTCACAACAACTCAGAATACAGCTAATTGTTCCTAAGTTCAGTTATCCAGAAGGTATTTATAGAAAGAGCTTTGAGGAAAATGTGATTGTGTTTCTTTTATTTCTCTCTATTTTAGCCTTATTAAAAGGAGAAATTATGCATCTGAAAAGAAAAACATGAAGAGGAGACCCCATTGCCATTACTTTGGAGAGCTGAGATGTGGAGAATGAAAAAGCCATTGGTCTCAGTTTTACTACCACAATGGCCTTTTATGAGGGGGATTAGATACGCCTAGAGCTGGTGCAGCATTCAGTGCTGCCCTGGACAACAATCTGGAAGAAAGATGATAAAAATCAGTTTATCATAAGGTTAAATCACTACAGACTAGGTAGATTGGCTTTTCAGATTGTTTTTCATTTGGGGAAACAAGAAAAAAAAAAAAAAACGCAAACAGAAAGAAAGTGAGAAATACGGCTTTAAAGCTGCTTGGATTGGTGGTTTGGGGTGTTTTTTTTTGTTTGGTTTGGGTTTTTTTTTCCCTTCCCCTCTCTTTCTCTCTCTCTCTCTCTCTCTCTTTTTTTTTTTTTTTTTCTTTTTTTTTTTTTTTTTTTCTTTTTTTTTTTTTTTTTTTTCCCTGCAAGATGTAGCATTCAGGAAACATGTTGAGCGAGTTGAGGCATTAAAAAGATCAGTCTTTCGTTGCTGAATGAAAGACTGTTGTGCGTGTGACTCACATACTAAACAGAAATCTGCCTTCAAAGCCTATTTTACTGCCTAATTATATATACACAAAATGTAGCTGTCTGTTTCAATCAAATCCTAGGAAAAAGAATAAAACTCCTCTTAAGATGCAATTTTCATGGTTTTTCGTAACCTTAGAACACACACTGCTAATGCAAAATGGGAAAGTACAGCTGGAAGGTCCAGATAAGGCACCAGTCATTGTTTCGTATTTTTTTAATTATTACTTTATAAAGACATTATACCTCCTACTCAGAATGAGGAAAATTAGTGTCCTCTCATTTTTTCTTCTCTTTATGGGTTGTTTTTTTTTTTCCTTGAAATCCCTTTATGCGTTTCAGGAGCAGCCAGCAGCTATGGAAAAGTTGGGGTTTTTTAAGCAATCTCTGTTAATAGCACCAAGCTTTGAGGAGAAATCTAGGAATTCCAAACCTATACAAACCTTTGTATTGCACTGAGCACTCCATACGAACAAAATCAAATATAGAGTGAAAGAATGCACCATAAAACATGAAATAATTGCTGGCAATCAGCTCTCTTGGAAACTTTTAAGCCAGACAACATGTGTGAACCATTTCTTTCGTGAGAGACAAAAAATAGTTGGTTTTAGCTCTTTCTGTAGTAATATAAGTGTGAGACTGTATGTATATATGTACATACATACACATACATATGTATATGAGTTTTTTTAACATCTACTATTCAGAAGTCTTTTAAAATAACTTTAACTGTAAAGTTTGATAAACCATTACCCATTTATGTTCTCTTGCAGATACAAATCATTAAAATGAAATGATGTTTTAATGGCTTATATGATATATATCTAATTGCACCTTCAAAGTTTCTTACTCTGAAGATCTCCCTGGTTGTCTCCCTGGGAGACTGCAGCAGTAGAGATAAACAATCTACTCCTCAAATAGCTGTGCCAGTGAAGAGGTACAGCTCATCATCTGCCTGGGGACAGTACATCACATTCCCTTCACCTGAGCACTCTCTAGATCATTTCAACCAAAATGAGGCAAATTAGCAAAACTATTTTCCCCACTGCTCAAGTAGTCGAACCCATTTCGGCAGAAGTGATTTAGAGGGGGCTCTTCCTGGAAGAGATGATGTTTAGGTACTTCCGAGAAGAGACATGGGACTGCAGTGATAAACAAGTCACAACAGACTTAGAAAATAACTCTATTTAATCTGCAATGGTTGTTTACAGCCCAATAGTCGTATCCTGGAGCTGCCTCTATTGTTGTTAAGCTGTTGATTCTAGTAGAATATTCTTGCTAATTACTGAAGGGAATAGGCCAAAAGTGGTCACTGAAAATTTAATTCGAATTTTCTGTCCCAGTCACTGGCATTCCTTGCGCTCACAAAAAGGCTGATCTCTCCAAAACAGGGCAAGGTCTGTTAATTACAGAATTAATTAGGTAAGGGGCCCGACATGTTCTGCTGTAAAATGTATGTGCATTCAGCCAGAAGAGTTTTCTGGCAAACCTTTCTCCCACCTAATCAATGTCTTGTAATTTGAACTCTGACATAATGCAGCAATGGGGTGAACGGGTAAGATTTAGGATTTCTAGTTGGTGTGGTGAGCTTGAAGGTTTTCTGTATTTCTGAATGCTCTGGCAAATGGGTATCCAACTCACGTGGATTGTGTCTTCTCTCTCCCAGACTCGTTACAATGGAGGCTTGTTGAACATAATGACTGTACTTTAGACAGACAATAGGTGTGCTAAGGGGATTATCTGAAGCTACTTCCCTTACCTGCCTGCAGGGAGGGAATTTGGAGAACAAACACAGAACAAAAGAGTTATGGCTCAAGTGAAGTTACTGCAAAGTATGCAGGGGTGTGACTTTACAACACACTACTGCACTCTTTCTGGTATGGGCATCCTTTGTGCAGGTGAGGGTGCAGTTCAGAGAGACACTTCAGCTGCTCTAACAGCTTGCTGCTGCCAAAGGACGAAGTCCCTTTCTCTAAGGCCCCGCTTTCCCACTTTTTCTCCAGCCCTTCAAGTTGTGTGGTCTCATCCTCTCCATTGCACAGATCTGGCACTCATGTGACCCCTAAGTGAGTCGGTGGAGTTTGTTAAGCCAACAAAAACTGTTGACTGTTTTGTGGGGTTAGTTTGCTGCTGGCTCAGTGAACTGAATGAGTGCACTCTGCAGTCGGGGACCAGATGTGTCACCTCTTAACGGGGTCAGTGGTAGTATACAGTTTAGGTGGTAGTGAGGGTGAGGAAATTGAGACCTGAACAGTGCAAGACACCCCTTTTAATTGCAATAAACCATGAAGTTGAGTTATGTCATTTAATACAACATTTAGTACAATAAGGACAGAGACCTACCATCACCAGATCTGTGGGTTGAATTGCAAAAAAAAAAAAAAAGCTCCAAAACAACCACATTTTAGACATAACCCACTCCCATTCATTTTTCCAAGAGCAGGCTAAGACATACTCATGAAAGCACCTCATTCAGAGGAACAGCTAAAAACTTTTGGTACCTAAGGATAGAAATCCCTTCCTCTGGCCCAGCTGCAGTAAAAAGAAATAATCTGCCTCTGTCCTTAGAACATCAGCATTGTGAGGGATTTAGTGCAGAAGAATGACTGCTATAAATTCAAAACAGTATACTTTGCAGTAACTTTCTCAGTGAAAAGAATATATCAAAGAAATCAAGGTGGAACTCAAGGAGACACATGGGAATTCCAAAGCAAATGAAGGAAAGAAATAAACCTGCTTTCATAGCAGACTAAGGAGATTTGGCTGTGAGATCAATGTATGCAATAGATGATGAGCTGAGCTGAAGGCAGTAAATGGTTTGGAAGACCTGTTTTGGAAAAGTCAGAGAGAATATTCCAGCTATTGACTACAAAATAATCTTCCTAATTTGTAAGAAATCTTGGAAATCCAAGTAATTCTTGTGTGACTTCGTTCAGATGCATTTTCAATGCAAAGTGACCTGATTTCTTGCTATGTTATATCTACTGGCTTTTTACAGGTCTTTTGGGCAGGCTATTTAGCTGTTAATCAGACTTACCCATGAGGAATATTTTGTCTGGTGTCTCCTTTGGCATTCAGTGCATCAGTCGGGGAAGCATCCACTGCACACATATGAAGCCACAGTTTCATATTTTATTAATAGATTTCAACAGTCTTATATTTGCTGTGATGAATTTAACTAATCTAGGACCATTTAGTTATATTGTTGACACATTCAGTTTGTCTCTTTAGCTCTAAAGTTGAGCATGGATAATTATCTCTAAGAGGCATTCCTACTTTTAGGATAGGACTGGCATAGATTCACTGTTCATTCCAAATCCATAATAGGAGATCAGTAATGCATTCGATCTTTCAATCAATCAGTCAATCAACAAACAAACAAAACCAACCAATCAAACCACAAAAAACCAACAACAAAAACAGCAGCAGCAGCAAAAAACCCAAGCAAAAAACAACAAAAAGCCAAACAACCTCCATCACACAAAAGAGCAACCAAAAAAACTAAAAAAAAAAATCCCACACCAAGTTCCCACCCCACCCCCCCCAAAAAAAAACCCACTCAGAAAAACACTGTCAGGTTATGGTGATGAAACTTTAATCATGTTAATACTTTTACCCTAGCACAACATGGCATCACCTAAAGCCAATGGCACAGGTACTGATAGAAATGGGGGTCCTGGTTAATGACAATTTGAATATAAGCCAGCAGTGCCCTGGCAGCCAGGAGGGCCCTGTGTCCTGGGGGGCATCAGGCACAGCATCACAGCCAGGCAAGGGAGGGGATTGTCCTGCTCTGCTCTGCACTGGGGCAGCCTCACCTCCAGTGCTGGGGAGTTTGGGGGCCACAATACAAAAAAGACATTGAGCTGTTAGAGAGGGTCCAAAGGAGGGCCATGAGGATGGTGAAGGGCCCTGAGGGGGAGCTGTGTGAGGAGTGGCTGAGGTCACTGGGTCTGTTCAGCCTGGAGGACACTGAGGGGAGACCTCACTGCAGTTACAGCTTCCCTGTGAGGGGAAGAGGAGGGGCAGGTGCACTGTCCTCTGTGGTGACAGTGACAGGACATGAGGAAATGGCCTGAAGTTGTGTCAGGGGAGATTTAGGCTGGATGTCAAGAAAATTCTTCACCCAGAGGGTGGCTGGGCACTGAAACAGGCTCCTCAGGAAAGTGGTCACACCAACAGCCTCACAGAGTTCCAGAAGCATTTGGACAATGCTCTCAGGCTCATGGTGTGACTCTTGGGATGGTCTGGACAAGACCAGGAGCTAAATGCAATGATCCTCATGGCTTTCTTCTGACCCAGCATATGCTGTGAATGAAGCCAGTGTTAAGTTTGATAAACTGGCCAGTGAAGCCAGTGTTAAGTTTGATAAACTACAGGCATGCAAGATCCTTTCAGTTGACTTTTAACTTGCACTAATAAATTTTTTTGAAGCAATGACAAAAAAATGAGGCAAAAAAAAAAATGACAAGATAAGAGATTCCAGAACTTCTTTTTATGTTGTCTTATGGATTTTTTTGGTAAGTTTTCATAACTTCTATTTTCTACAAAGAGTTTAAAAAAGACTGAGAAGGTGTTTATTTCTCATAAATAATCTTTTAGAATATGAAGCAGAAGCGAAAATATTACAGACACCTAGTAGAAAAACTAATAGATATACAGGCAGTGTGGAGAACAAGAAGATCAGATGTCATGCATGATATCTGTGGCAAAACATTCAAAATCACTGAATGCCTAGAGTATGGGTTTGAAGAGGGTACTGTATAAGAAATTCAAATCCTTGTCCCTGCCATTTCAGGAAACCTTGCAATAAGTATTTTAGAAGGTTCATAGAATATATATTCTACATACTACTGAAACATCAAAGGCCACAGAATTCATTCCCAAGTCCTACAGCAAATACAAGATATATATAAAAAACATGAAAAGACACAGTTATAGTATGTCCTAGGAGGGCAGCAGACTTTTTATCCAATGTAAGCCTCTGCAGCAGAGAGGAACCTCATACACAACCACTGGAAAAAGATTAATTCTATGGAAGAACATGGAGAATTTATGCCAATTAGATCTGAATAAGGATTGTTTCTAGACACCAGTTTAGCATAAAATTGTGGCAAACACACATGACACAGATGTCTCATAAATATTGCTGCTAGAGGCATCTCCTTGCCTTCAGCTGTGACCAGTGCCTCTCATGATCTACAAGAGGAATGTTTTTCTCTAAGTGCAGGGAAGCATTAAACTTTCTCACTGCTTTCTGTGCTGGTCTACTACAAAAAGCCCACTCCTGCTGAGTGAAGGTTCATAAAGGAGATTAAAAAATGCTATAATGTCTTACAGTGTCTGAACCCTTGTAGAAAATGGTAGACATTGTTTTCCAGAGAGATTTTGACAAGATGCCACTTACGTCTCCTGTAGAATATAGCCTTTCTCTTGAGGACCCTGGGGTGGGGATATTGGTCCTGCTGATCACAGAAGTCAGGCAGGCAGTGAACTTTCCAAGCAGAGAAGGATTGCCTTCAATGCGTAGTCCATCCATCCCCATCTGGGCGCATTTCATGTGTTTCAATGAGTTGGTGGTGTGAGATGATGTTTTATATACTTCTGTGACCCTGTACTGCTGTTTAAGGACACAACCATACATAGTTACAGTTGTGGCAAGACTAGATTTTGAAAGTTTTGGTACAAAAAAAAATTCTGTTATCTTTGGGAAAAAAAAGCATTTGGTGTTGAAGGCCATCACTAAGCCATTGCAGAATGGCAAAATAATGTTAATCTGCTTCCTTTAACTTTATGGTTCAGCAGTTTAGTTCCCATTTATGTTGCTGAATTGCCGAGTTTCCTATTTTTTTAAAAACATGAATCTAGTCTTTTTGACATGTCAATATATTCTCAAGACAGAAATAACTGACTGTAAACTTCATATCACAACAGGATTTTCTCCTTGGGGTTTTGAGTAGAAATTATTTGTCCTTCAATTATCCTTTTATGATTGTGTGGCATAAAAAATTCAAACAAATTTTTAATGGAAGTTTACAAGAATGAACAAAGGATTTCTAACTGTCCACCATGTAGAATATAAAGACATAGTATAAAATGCATCTTTTACATTTCCAGCAATATCAGGACAAAATTTGAAGCTTTATGGCACTGATGTATATGCACGTATAAAAAGAAGTGAAAGTAAGAAAGGGCAATTGATATGAAATGCTATTTTATTGTTAACTTTTCTATCTGAAAATACCTCAGCATTTTACTACCTGTTTATTAAAAATCTCAGAAGCCAAATTTCAGTCACATAAGAATACTTTCATGCATTTTTTAAATGTATCAATGGGTAAAAAAGGGGGGAAATCATTCCTGCAATCTAAAAAGGATTTCAGTTGTTTTATTTAGAACTTCTTAAAAAAGGGCTAAATGAAGGAGACAGCTACAAAGCCTTAAATATAGATGAGCTGACAAGAACATGGGAGGTAACAATCTCAAATTGTTCTGAAAGCTTGCTACAACACTACTAACATATTTTGTTACAGTGCTCTCTTAGTCCTTCACCAAATGTCTAATTTCAGATCCGCTGCACATGCTTTCCTTGCAGGGTTTAATGTACGTGATTAATCTTGACTTGGCTTAATACTGCTAGGAATGTGGCAATGACCTCAGCTGAACACTGGCAAAGTGATTAATGTTACATGAACTGGGATATTTTTTACTCACGATCCTGAATAAACACAGACATGCTGTATTCTGTTACAGACCTTTGCTCAATTGAAAATGTACTGTGGTTTCAAAGAGTAATGTTTCAGATGCAATAAACAATGTTAGAGGAAACATGGCTCTTGTTAAAGAAAATGCTGTTTCAGGCTAAAGTCCCAGTGATCATAAAAGATATATGATGCAATAAACAAAATGAACCACAGGCAAGACAGGTCCATTCGATGACTAACCTCTGATTGAATTTTCCAACACTCTTTGACATTCTGTGAGATAAACTATTCAGAAAAGGTCCCTATTAAATGTAAGGTTGTAATTTCTTTTTTTTTTTGTATTTTTATGGTGAGGTCTAAGAATCGTGTGAATGTATCCTATAGGTTGTTTGTGTTTTTGAATATTTTATGATATGGGAAGACAGGCAAAGAGTTGCTATGATTGTCAAATGTCTTAAATCAAGTAGAGAAAATGCAATAAAACACAGTTTCCATGGCAACACATTGTAACCTAGTACCTCTGGATTATGAACCAGCTCACATCTATGATCATTATTTGTTGACAAGCATAAATTGAGCCTAAAAGCATAAATTTCCAAGATAAAACTGAAAGCTTGAGCTCAGTAATAATAATATTTAAATATTTCCAAGATAGTGGCAGCAAATCAAGACTAGTTATGTTGTCATTTGCATAATGCTAATAAGCTAAATGAAAGTGCTTTTATTTTCAAGCCAGGAAAGATGTAATAAACATATACATCTCCAAACCTGCAAATAGTAAGTGATGTCTGTTGTGCCCTGCTGAGGGAATACAATAGGACCAGTAATACAGAATGATACACAAAAATTTGCAATGAAATACTTTAATTCTGAGTCGCATTTATTTGACAAAAAAAAAAAAAAACAGAGAAAAAAAAAGAACAAATATTTGAACACCTGATTGCTGACACCATCTCCTCTTCTTTGCAGTGTTTTCTCTGTTGCCTGTTGGACGTTTTTCTAGGTCACCATGACACACTAAAGCAGAAAAAAGGAAATTAACTTTGTTGGCAGAATTTATGTATGCCTTTCATCACCATATGCATTTCAAAAGCATAAAGGTGATCACTTTGTCTATTTTTCACAACTCAGTAAGAATTGACCAAAAGAAAAGGGTAATAAATCTTGAGTGTTCCTCACTCTTAGTGCTCCTATGCACAATCACCTGAGAGCTGTGGAGTTGCAGGTCTCCATTCTCAGAGGCTACAACAGACAGTGCGTGAAGCTCAACCCCAGGAATCTGGACCTATTGAACATTCTCTACGAAGCTGCTCAGCAGCCCTCCAGGTCCCTGAAGTTGCCTGGGGAGCAACAATCAGATTCAAAGCAATAGAGGGTTCCCCACATACTGGAAGTCTGATCCTTCCACCTCACTGTGCAGTCACAGAAATCATATTATTTGAGATTATTCTGTTTCCACAGAGGATCCACTTTGTTAGTCTGTGGCTTTACTCCAAGCAAGTTCACTGTTTTAGAAACCTTCTGGTGACTTATGAAAAGGCAGGAATGGATGTTCATCTTCCTTACTGAATCAAAATCCTTGTGGTTCAGAGGCTTTGGCATAACTTTCTAGATGACTCTGTGTCTCATTGCCTTTATATTGTTGATCTTATTTTAGGGAAGAGACTTGATAATATAGATCCTAAGCACAGATCTGTGCTTGCATGATCTTGGGATCTTAGAGGTTTGTGTAAACTTAGTGGTTTGTGTTAACAAAATTAATTGTCCTGTTTTGCAAGACAAACTAGACAGGTCTGACCAGCACTAAAAACTGTAATTGGCCAATTCAATAAGTACATGCTGCAGCTCTGGGACCAATGGAAGCATTGAGCCACTTACAGCTTTAAAGTCTTCTTATGTGAAGGAATAAATCCTTCTTAAAATGCAGATGATTTTTTTTTTCCTGGCTACCGGACAACTTTGTAGGCATTCCTACAACACTTTGTAACAAACTCTTGCCAATTGCAGAAAGGAGTGACTCACGGAGGTTTTCCTATCAGAACACACCTACTGTGTCTTCACAGGCATTGTCATGTAAATATCCACTTGAAGACCTTTAAAAGTACAAGCTACTTGGGCTTCTTTATGTAGGACAATTGCTGTGACATATCTTAATGTGTGTAAATAATGCAGCAGGGACTCTAACTCTGTCATTATGCCTTACGGCTTTTGACATTTTCTATGGCTTAGGGAAAAATGCAGAACTGACTTTCATTCAAATACTGGAGCTGGAGCTGGAATTTTGTATTCTAAAAATCACAGACATTCTCAGACATTGTCTGGGTACCTGAAGGGTAACACCAGTCCCTTAGGGGATTGAGAGAAGATTGAAGCATGAAAACTAGTTGCACCTATTTTTGGAAAAATTTTTTGGACCCGAGGTTCTTATAAGTTTACTGATTCACTAAATGATGTATTGTGCTTGAAAGTAATTTTCAGTATAAAGGGAACAAAATTATATTTAAAAATCAGAGGCATGTAGTTCTTGTCACTTTATCAGTTGTCTACCATAAATAAACTCCATGAGGGAATGAGGAATTAGCAATTAATCATTGTCATAGTAGTGTAGGCACAGCCAGAGCATGACTTTTTTCTTTAATGAAATTCAGTGGCAGCAGTAGAAGCCAATGGAAAAGTAAAATCTGTTCACAGCATGCTGTACTTGAAGCAGAACCTTTTTTCTCCCAATGTCCCTGCGTTCTGAACACATTGTCCATATCTGAAGAGGTCTCTTGTCTCTGCCTGGGCCAGCCTTGACACCTCAACAGTAAAGGGGGCATGGCTCAGTCGCAGGATGAACCTCACCGACCCTGTGAGCTCTTGTTTGCCCAAAGGAGTGAAGCAACAACAGCAGGAAGAAAGAGGAGGCTGTTCTGGGTTAACTGCTGGCTTTATTCATCAGGGTATCTGCCCCAGCAGACACTCCTCAGCAGAAGCAGTGGGGGAAAAGCGAGGGAAAAAAAGGCAGGAAACCCCACCAATGTAACACCTTTTATTGGGGGGAGGAACCCAGGGATGGGTTTAACTGAGGACAAATCAGGGGCCAAGGGGGCATGGCTCTGCAGGTAAATGACATACATTGTAACAAATCAACAACTCGGGTGAGGAGACAGCTGAAGTCTTGTCCAATCACTCGAGGCCCTCACTGGAACTTTCCAGACTTTTGGGAGAGACCCCAAAGTGACAGACAAGACTCAGGGGCTGGATAACTTATGATTGACATAACATTGGGGTTGGGGTGAAACCAATGAGGGTGGAACATGGGTGGCATGGAAAAAACCATTACAACTTATAAAAAGAATATAAAACAAGGAACAAGTACATACATAAAACTGATAAAACCAAAACCACACCACTACACATATCTTGGACAATGACTTTTATTCTAAAATTTTAAACTTTGGATTAAGGATCCTGCTTGGATTGTTCATCCTGTATGAGTATTTACCTTAGATGCTAGATGCTAGCTGTCCTTAGCTTGGCACTTCTGCATTAAATAATGTCTGAGATGAGGCCTCTTGCTCTGTGTTCTATGTTGGATCTCAGACCTTCACCTGTCTTGCATATTGCATCTTCTCTGTGGTTTGCTAATGATAAGGTGACTTTGAAGGTGATCAAAGCTAGAATTTTTTAAAATAATCTGAATTCTGAGTGCGATTTCTGAAGCGTATTTCTATATGAATGAGTAACCCTGCAACTCTGTATGCTGTATTTCTCAAGAGAGTGCTAAATGTTCCAGCACTACAGTGATGGGCAATGTGTAAAAAACCCAGTCAGCTGAGATAGCTATAATTTTTTCTCAATTAAGCTACTAAAAAAAAAGAGTTTTTAAGAAAAGTAACCAGAAGTGCTGAACTTGGTAGCATCAAGTGTAGGCTTTCTTCAGAGAGGACTATAGTGTTTTAATTTTAAGGTGATTCTTGGGATGTATTGGTTGAGGGAGATGCTTGTGATTTCAGTGACAGAATCAAGCATTCTTAAATGCTCAACAGGCTTTGCAATCTCAAAATTTAGTTTTAGTCTCAGTGGCTGAAACATCTCTCAGTGATCTGGTGCTCCTTTTGGAGAGGCTGTTTTGGCAGACACCATAGTTACTTGCATTGTTTTACATCTAGATTTGCTTGCTCCATGGTGGTCTAAATCCTGCTTGTTTTCAGCAGTAAAGTTTTAATGGGCCTGTTGCTTTTTTTTTGTTTGTTTGTTTTGTTTTGTTTTGTTTTGTTTTTGTTTTTAAAATTGTGTTCTAACTGTAACTTCCGCAAAGTCAGTAGAGTTATCTGGAAGTAAAAGCAGAAGAGCATAATTGTGAATTGGAGAAGCACAGGAACATCTATTTCGCTCATTAAATTCCCAATTAAACACATCATTGGTCCAAATCATTTGCAAAGGCCAGTGCAAGGTCATGTACTTAGGCAGAATAGTTTATAGTTGGCATATCTGTCCTGCTGAGCAGATGATATTCAAATAGGAAATATCTAAGAATTTTAAGGGGCCCAAGCAAAATACACAGGAATGCTTTAGGCTGAAGAAACTCATTAGGATTTGGCACATAATACATGTTTAGAGACTGTTTCCTTCCCCTTCCCCTTCCCCTTCCCCTTCCCCTTCCCCTTCCCCTTCCCCTTCCCCTTCCCTTCCCTTCCCTTCCCTCCCCTCCCCTCCCCTCCCCTCCCCTCCCCTCCCCTCCCCTCCCCTTCCCTTCCCTTCCCTTCCCTTCCCTTCCCTTCCCTTCCCTTCCCTTCCCTTCCCTTCCCTTCCCTTCCCTTCCCTTCCCTTCCCTTCCCTTCCCTTCCCTTCCCTTCCCTTCCCTTCCCTTCCCTTCCCTTCCCTTCCCTTCCCTTCCCTTCCCTTCCCTTCCCTTCCCTTCCCTTCTCTCCTTTACCCTGCACTTCTTCTTTTTCTTTTTCTTTTTCTTTTTCTTTTTCTTTTTCTTTTTCTTTTTCTTTTTCTTTTTCTTTTTCTTTTTCTTTTTCTTTTTCTTTTTCTTTTTCTTTTTCTTTTTCTTTTTTTCTTTTTTTCTTTTTCTTCTTTTTCTCCCCCTTCTTACCCTCTCCTTTTCTTTCAAACTTATATACTTCTATGGATATTCATAACACTTTTAGTATGTCATGGCTTATATACTCACAGTTTTATGCTAAAATCACAATGAAATTTATAAAGTAGAATTAGTGAATATGTGACGTATCCACTTTCTGCATTAGCTATTGTGTTTGAATGGTGTAGCTCACTGAGTTCACTGAGAATTTGCACAGACAAAACCAAATTAGGAACTGAGTTAATCCAAATGAAATTATATTATACATGAGTTTAAAACTGGACCTCCTGCATCTTGGCCATTAACACCTGTCTCTTTGATTCAAAAGTAGCTTCATCTATATTATGAAGTGTTTCAGCTAGAAGGGATAATCTATGTGGAGTTACAGAAGCTTAGAAGTAATAATGCAACATAAAACTCCAGGGTGTTTGTACTGCTGCTTTGTCCAAGAGACACTAGTAGGGATGAATTTACTAGTGGTAAATTCATGGGGTTTTGCGGGGTGCTTTAACGTGCTGCAGCTTCATGTTGCAGCCTTTTGCTGGTCACTGTGCCCCTTTGCAGAGGCTGCAGGAGGGTCCACAAGTGCATTGCTGAGCAGCCTGGAGGATTGTCCTTGGCTGCAACACGAACCCCTGCGGTGCAGCCGTGACCTCCCGGCTGGGGTCAAGGCACCACTTCTTGAGCACCAACGAGTCTGGCAGGGCAGCTCACGCACCGCTGCTCACAGCAGAGCTGCCGAGCCCCAGGGGCACAATAGCAGCTGACAAAGCTGTTTGAAAGTCCTCCTGCCTTCTCTGTGCAGGCTGCCCCATGAATGGCACGTTACAACCGTAAAGGCTTCTGACATTTGCATTTACTCTAATGCAAGTGTGGCTATTGACTTGCATATATTAAGATTACGTTGCACTGGGACCAACATTGTTTGGGCTTTTTTTGATTTTCACTTCATGCTTTACAGAGAATATTTTTTACTCTGCTTTAATTAGTTTGTTCTTCTGTTTGGTTTAGGAGGTAAATGATGTATTTTTCTAGCAGCAAGCATAAGTTCTGTATACTCCAGAATGTCGTAGCCAATCCACAGCATTTAATTTTCTAAACTCACTTTTGAGGGGGAAAAGAAAGCATAAAAACAAACATCAAACAACAAACCTTTCTACCTTGCAAAAAGAAATAAGACCAACCTAAACTCAAGATAGTTGAAATTATGATCTACTCAGATTAAGTGGGTGAAGGAAAAGCTGCTCTACTGGCATGCCCTTATTCCACCTCCTCTTATCATTAGTAATTCTATTCCATTCTTATCTGATTATGCGGGGACATATTAACTCACTGGCAAATGAAAACGCTATGGAAAAAACTCCCTCAAATGCAAATTAAACACGAGTTGCTGATACTGAACACAAGGAAGCTTCTTGTACTCCTACCCGTCTGCTGACAAGGAGCTGCCAGCCACCCTTCCTACAAAAATAAAAGCCATAATCTAGCAAATATTGCAGAAATTATGTCTTTCTCATCTCCTTGGTTGAAATCTGATATTCAGTAAACTCTTAACATTCACACTTATTACTTATCTGACATTATGCTTTTGAAATGCCACATTCCAACCTTTAAAATAAAGCAAAGAGCAAGAATTAGGTTGCATGTTTGCATCAAGAACAGTTGTTGAAACCATAGACACACTTGGGACTCAGAGTTGCATGATTTTTCAAGGGGTTTGTTGATGTCAGGGGGCCAGGGGGCTCTGGCTAACCCAAACACCAAGGGGATAACACGAACAAACCATAACTCATCAAAACTTATCAAAAACCCACCACCACAGTTTGTCATCTCTCCCACATCAGATCAATAACAACAGTAAAACTTGGGCATCTTGCAGGGTCTGACAGATAGGACAAGAACCAAAAATTTTATGTATTTTTCAGGGATTTCACTCTAGCCATCTTTATGAAGTTCACTAACACTCCTTCTCTTGATCTTTAAGTATAGAAAGTGTCATATGTAGAAGAAAAATGGCAATCAAAACAAAGAGGAAAAATGACACGAAAAGTTTAAAGATAATTCCAAGTAGACTATACATCAAAATGCACACTGGAAAATTACTTGTATCTTTTTCAATTTTACTATTATTCAGTTTTTATTTTTGGCCCAGGACAAAGTCATGCTTAAGTTGTTTTTAGAACTATACTAGGTAATTTATAATTTATTTTTTTTAGTCAACCAGTGATTTCATGGTGAGCATACCACCATATTTTAGAAAAATGACACTTACTATTATTTTTTCATAGGGTGAAGGTTCAGGTGGGCAGGAGAACATGTGATGTAACATGTATGCATTTCTAGGCTGAGTACTTACTAGGTCTGATTTACAGGCAAAACAAGAATTGCCTCAAGCCAATGTGTGCAAAGCACACTCATTATTCAGGAATATTTGGTTTTGAAAATACATGCAGGTCTTTATGTTCATAAGCCATTTGTGTTAAGCAGATACTCATGTTGTAGAGAACTACACCCATTGAGACAGCCAAAACCCACTGAATATGTTGCCAGGTTCACAGTCAAAACTCCTATTTTGTATCTACAATACAAAGCATTTAGGTAGCAAGCATAGAAGATGAAAAAACAAACAAACAAAAAAAAAAAAAACCCAAAAAAAAAAAAAAAAACCAAGTTACAAATTGCTTGTGTTCTTTGAACTGATTTCAGGAAAAATAAGCTGATTTGCTGAGGTTCTATGTAAACTCACTGAGTGAAAAAAATTATTTACTGTTTTCTATATGTCATGTCACATTACTCATACCTCTTTATTTTGTTATGTTTTATCTAGCATAGCTGTACTTTACTTCATCCTTCAAATTAAAGCAATGAAAGCTAAGAACTGGCACAGTATGAACTTACAATTTGTTTAATACTTTGACTTTCCAGAGCTCAAATACCTCTGATACATTTGTTTCATGTTGTTAGTTGGCTTAACCTTTTTAGATTTCTCCAAACAAAATAGCTTGAGCTGCAGCAAGCTGTTTGCCAGGGATTTGAACTCTGTAAAGAATGGGGAAAAAAACTCACTTAGCTCCTTAGTGTGTTGAAGAAAATATATTTACTCTCATTTGTATGTTAGTCTCTTGCTCACCTGGCTTCACTGTTGTAACTATGTCAATTCTGCCTGTACAATATGCTCCCACTTCTCTCACTAATCCTGGCAACTGCTTCTTGAAATGTACAGGGCATTAATTAAAATAATAGCAAAAATAGTATTCAATATGAATGCCCTTCTTCTATAAGGTGAAGTGTTAATATAACAATATAAATACAGAATATAATCCTTATTTATTCAGTGGAAAAACTATTGAAGGTATGGTAACTGCATGAAAGGATCTCCTGTATTTGCTCACTCAGTTTCTTTACACATAGTCTTTTAAAGCACGGCTTATTTCATTTTGACACAACACTATGGCTTTTCTTTTTCCAACAAAAGGAAGGAGAAAAGAACCAGACATACCATATAGCAATTCAGCTCGGAACAAATAATAGAAGCCAGTATTTCAGGGTAGAGGACTTCAGAAGCTCTGAAAATGAGTGGAGGCCTATGGGGAATAGTCGACTGAATAACAAGGCTGGGTGATTATCAAATAAGGTTCAAGATATTTTTAGTAGGATAGTTTGTATAGGAGCACTGTGTTCAAGTAAGCTGTTGATATTTCAGAGAAAATGCAGAAAGAATTAGAAGACAAATTGAAGGACTGGCCTCATTGTGTAAGTTTTGGGGTTTGCTGTCAGTTTTATTTATCACAGAGAAGTTGAATGAGAGTGTTGGTCGTAGGCACAAATTCCTATATGGAATCAGAAATTTGATAATATGGTACTCCATTAGAGATATAACTGCATGGAATGTATTTGTGATAAACTTAGGTAAACTCTGATCACTTCAGTGCCATCTTGATAGGCAGCATTCCTTCTAAAAATAAAGGTCATTAACTATTTTTACCCTATGTGAAGACTTGATAGCTTCTCCCTTGCTGGTCCAAGCACTCTGGCCCAAGCAATGAGAAGAATATGTTCCCAGTTCTAGTCATGACTTACAACCACTTTATTTGGCTTTCTTCCTCCAGGCTTCCTGGTCTACATCACATCATCAGTGTGCTGCATGACGTCTCTTTCAGAGCAGCAGTGACCTGATAAAACCGTCTTCTCAAGGCAGAAAGTGCCAGTGATCACATAGCACATGCCTTTCTAGAATAGAGGTGGGGAATGGCAAGGGGTGATGCAGGGATTGCCAGCATATCCTGGCCCTGCTGCCACCAAGAGCAGCCCTCACTGCCGTCCACAGCCTGGCAGTACCCACGGGGACCTGGCAGGGCTGGGGAAAGTGCGGCATGATGCTGGATCCAGGATGTGCTGTGTTTGTCGTCCTAAGGCAGCGGTTCTCCCACCCTGAGACCAGCAGCATTAGCTTCTGTGGAGGTGGTCTAGCAATCACCCAGTCCTTGCATCAGCCCGGGGAAACAACAGGTGTGTTTCTTGCCTGTGTTTTAGTTTAGTTTTTCTCTGATACAGATAAATGACTGAGAGAAAAAAGAAAGAAAAAACCATCAAACAAAAGAGCACCAATTCATTTTATATGAGTCAGTAGGCAGTCTTCAAGTCGTGATGGCGTTGAAATACTAGTGACCCTGCTGGGATAAACTCAGCTTCTAAATGAAATGCCCATGTTATTTGAACATCTTTTTGGACAGCTTCATTTAAAATGGGCTGTCTTCAAACTATCAGTGCCATTCAAGAGCTCAACCTAAGTCTCCATATTATCTTCGGGTCAAATTACAAACCTCATTCAGCCGGTCATTGTGGCTGGCTTAGGGCAACGAAAGTTACAGTCAGAGTAATAGGAAATAATTTCAAATAATATCTTATTACTTCGATGAATTCTGAGGTTTTGGTTTTCTGAAATATATGTAAATATAAAAACATGCTCACATGAAAAGGGAGACTCTGTCAAACATAACATTTGGTATGTTTTCCAGCCTTTTACAGCTCCAGAAATATTCTGTGGAAGATTTTATGGTGAGTGTTTGCCAATATAGCTTAGTTATAGCAACTGAATATTTGACCCGTTTTCCTTGGAGGAGTATTTTCAATGGATCCTTATTCAGCAACAGTCTGTCTATTCTTGTGAAAACTGTGGGTTTGGGCTTAGGTTTTTTGTTTTGTTTGTTGGCTTTTTAAATTTTCTCTTTTTTTAAATTTAATGACTGCCACATTCCACTGCAAAAACATTATCACTGCACTCCTCTTTCTCCCTTACGTCTCTGCTCCTTTTCATTTCAGGTGGGTGATGTAAAGTCTTATTAATGAAGAAGCAATCTGTGATCGGCATCTGAGAGCTCTTTATACCCTGTGCTAACAATGTTTTGATATAGTCTCCCTGCTCTCCCTCCCTCCCTCCCCCAGCCGGCTTCCCGTGTGCGGTGGAGCCCTTGCTGGCAGCCTGCCCGGCCAGCAGCGCTCCTGTAGATTCCAGCCTCTCTCCAGGAGCTGCCTGCCTGCAGCATAATGGGCAACATTGAAAGCAGCAAGGCGTTCGGTCGGCAAGGTCAGAGTGCCTTTCATTCCTGCAATAATCAACCAGTGTAGCTCTTCCTCAGACCTGGGGAGAGAGAAGATAGAGGTCAAAAGAGCAATTACATTTCACGTTGACTCCAGGAAAGGCTTGGAACACAAAACTGAAAAGAAAACAGCGTAGAGCCTCCCTCTCCCACATTCCTTTTCCTGGTCGTTATTAGAACAGTGCAGCAACCATGTCCATTATAAACGCTATAACATGAAGAACCATTTTCCTCCGGTGGATGAGATCTTTCTTCTCAGATGTTTAGTGCTGTCAGCATCTTGCAAAGGAATGTAAATGAGAAACACCATGTATAACCAGAGACAGAGAGTAAAAGCTATTACATTTAAATTTTAACACTAGCCAACTCTGGAGCAAGTAGTTACCCTAGTTTCCATCTGTAAGCTGACTTTGAATCGTCGTCTCTTTATTTATTTAGTGTTAAGATGATAATTTAGGGAATATAATTTAGATGAAAATATCAGTAATTTTCATTTGCCATATTGTCATTTACAGAGCTGTCTTTATTTGACCCTACAGCTGCTGGGCCTAATTACTTTAATGGCATTAATTGTAGTGACCATTGAGGTACTTTAGCTTTTAATTGCTATTACTCCACAGCCAAAATCATTGCAAAATCATAATGTTTGTTTCACAGACATCTTCTGTTGCTTGCTTGTATTTTGAAAGCATAACCTGCCTGAGATTTAGAAAAATTAAAAAAAAAAAAATCCCTGTGAAACATAAATTTTAGACAGCCCTTTCAACAGAGCCACCTGTAAACTCTAATGCTAATGTAGTGCAATAGTAGAAGAATGTAACTGATCCATTTACTCATTGCCCTACCCTGTCTTTATGAAAGCTGAATTAGCTCAGTATTGACAAAGGATTAAGAAACTTGGTAGTGACATTCCTCACAGTAAACAAAGCCTCTCTCACTCCACATTTCACACTGAAGGCAGCCACTTCAAGAGTATACACTTCTTTGTTTCCAGCTATAGAGTGCAAACATGGCTTTATTCCATGGTTTCCTATGAAACGAAATGTGAGTACAATGTCTCTATCCCACAGAACACCTGGTATTATTCACTCCTCTGTTGAAAGCACTGTATCACTAACGGATTGAAAAACATATTTATTTTATCAACCATGGACATTTTTCCTTTTTTTTTTTTTTGGTGGGTTTTTTTTTTTGTTGTTGTTTTTTTTTGGTTTTTTTTTTTTTTGTTTTTTTTTTTTTTTTGTTTTTTGGGGGGGGAGAGGGGTGGGTGGGTGGGTTTGTTTGTTTGTTTTTTGTTTGGTTTTTTTTGAGGTACTGTTGCATGGCGAGAGGAAAAGAGACAAAATTTTGTGAAAGATCTTTTGAGTTCAGGTCTCTTCAAGTACAATACAATTAGCAGCCAGCACTTAAAAATCACATGAAAACAGAGCATTGCTCTAGGCAAGGTCCTAAAACTTAGACCTCACCAAGGCAAAACAAACTGAGGATTCAAGAGCAGCTGAATCAACATGAAATAGGGATTTGTTTAGATGGTGGAAGCTGTTCACACCCCAGTGGACTGAACTGCTCTAGCCCTACTGGTTCTGACATCTCCCTGGCCATGTCAACATTTGACCCATTGGGAACAGTGGTTAAAATCAGTTGTGTGAATTTGAACCATTTTTTCTTTCATTGCAGTGACGTCTGCTAGAAACAAATGCTGTTCAAATGGTTCACATAAGCTTTTGCAACTGTGGGTGGTGTTGTTCTCTGTTTATTTGGTCGGATTTGTTTGTTTGTTTTCCAGTGGCTATCATTTGCTAGAAGAATAATTACGAAGTGGGAGTTCTGCAATGTGTATCATCACGGTGTATCACTGTGAAAGACAGGGCCTTAAAAGGAAGCTTTAGGATGCTATTGTAATAGAAAATTCTGTTCTTTTCCCTTCCCTTAAGTACAAGTGAACTTTACTGGTCTTTCCTGGACAGGTCATGGGAAATAAGGCATTTGTAAAAACATTCCACTGGTAACAATCCTCCAATTATAATCAGCTAGATAGTCTGTGTGGAGAAAGATACAGGAATATAAATGTTAACTTTCTCATTACTCTTCTACTATTTGCACACAATCCTTTCAGAATATGACAAGATGTATCAGTTTTCCCTTTCTGAAGATGTTTCCCTACCATGATGACTTTTTTGTGAATTAGTAGAAGTATACATGATGAAAACCTTCTCTGTTGAACAGATATATAGATTGCTCACCTCGGCATTACCTGGGATAATCTTGAGAAAGAAGATCCTGCATCCATGTATTATCTTTACTGTGTATCGATTCTGTCATTAAAACAGGTCATAAGAAAAAGCCCTCCTGTACAACAAAGAAGAGATTAATAAAGAGGGGGCTTAACTGAATGGCTTAGTGCTGTGAACAGAGACAGAAAGGAGAAAAATGTAAATGGTAAATTATTGCTAAGTCTGTGTTGCCTGTGTGTTTCCATTCCTAGTTTATTTATAAGTTCTGTACCAGTAGTATACAGAATTTTTCAGTCATAACTAATTCATAAGACAAAAGAATCCATGGAACCTTTGTGTCACGAAGCCTCATAATTTTTTGACAATCTTAGGCTGCAGGATTAGGCACCTGTAAACTGGTAGTGCTGCCAAAATCACAGCCATTCCCATGCACACCTCGTATTGCCCATTCCCTCCACTCTGCTGACCAGCCTGCCAGAAGCAGCACTTGTGAAGCAGAGATTAAAGCAGATAAAGAAACTGATCCATCTGAAACACATGGAGACAGACATGGGCTGTCTCTGAGCTGTATCAGTTTCCTGATCCCAGCTCACGGCACAAGCACATAAGCACTTGTGGTGGCTCTGGCTGCAAGGTGACACTAGTCTGGAGAGGATCACCCAGCAGCTGAGAGGGCAGAGACCTCTGCAACAGCAGGAGTGGCATATGGACCTCATAGTACAGCTTTAACCTTCTGACATACTTCTGTGATCTCTTCCCTCAACTCTTCTCTATTTAAGGGAAGCTGACATTACAGCAAACAAAATCCAGTGTGTAATTGGCTAAGTGTATCTGACCAGAGCATTAGAACTGCTCAGAGATACATTCATGGCTGTGATTCACCTTGCCTAACTTCATCCCTTACGAGATGTAGTTTTCTGAAAAGTGCATCCTACTTTATATGTCTCATGGTGAAAGTGGAGGCATTCAAACTGGTGATCTCAGTGCATGAAGAGATGACAAGCAAGGCCTTGATGTGGACTAGCCACAGGAAGGGCAGGTGTCCCAGCTGACCTCAGTGACTGTAGCAGAGCTCCAGGGAGACCTCATTTACTGAAATGAGCTTTTGGGATAGCTGACTGACAAAAGTACTTCTTCCTAACAAGAAAGTCTATTAAAGTCTACTTATAAGGAATAGCTTAAAAAAGTGCCAATCTCTGCAATCGCACAAGATGTAGTTCAGTCTTAAAAAAAACCCCAAAAAAACAGTAAACCAAAAAAAAAAAAACCAGCCCAAAAACTTTCCTATAAAAGTCAGGAAAAAACCTCTCATCGACATTGTTCAGAACAGGAGAAAGATCAATAGTCTGTAAAATGTGTGTATGTGCTCTGTTTATGGAAAGCTAAGCAATATAAAACATATGGAAATGCCACATGGAGAGAAATGTTTCAAAAAATATTTACTACAGGAATAAGCCTGTTGAGGGAGGAGTTAGTGATGGAGCTCTTTATATAATGTTAAACATTTCAATCCAGACTTGACCTCATTTTGTACCTTCATCTCTTCGTGATTGGAATTATTTATTTAATTCCATTTTATTTTATTTCCTGGTAACTCTCCAGACTTCTTGGAATCCTCTAAAGTTTAATACTCAATCAGAAAATGTAGCATTTCCCAGTATAACCCCTTATTCATTAAATTGCCTATTATGAATTTTCCTGTTGACAGATTCTCAGAGACTCCTGAAAAAGGTCTGGCAATAGCACATCGTAAAAAAGCAGGAAAGTCTCCTATAATCTTCAGCTCATTCTCTTACAATCTTCCAGACTTGCTAAATACCTACAAAAGTTAAGAAGGACTTTGTGGCATGCCCCAATAAATGTACAGTATGGGATGTGGAAGAAACTAGTGGGCTAAACTTCTGCAAAGTCCAGTCTTTTATTGTAGGAAGCTGCATTTGAAACTGAAATTACTGCCTTTCAGACTGATTTTTACCTGACTATGACAACCTATACAAAACTAGGATGGGAAATTTTCCTTGAGGATGACTCCAAAACAATTCAATGTGGGCAATCCCTAAATCTCCAGCGATGTCTTTCCAATATCTCGGTCTCCATAAATTGCATCAAGACTTCCTTTAACAATGCCAGTTGCCAGTGTTGGTTCCCACTGCTGTAGTTCAAATGGATTCCTGACCTCTGATCACATGGAAGAAGACGCAGCATCTAAGAACACAAGTCTGGGAGCACTATAATAAACAGGATATGCTCACACTGAACCTTCTCTGCCATTTCACCTGCATATTGTCAGCAAGCAAAGTTCCACCTCCACTGTACAGACTAAAATAGAAAATGGCCTAGCTTCTGCTGTCACAACATTTATTTCAGTGCTTCAAGTCATGGCTTCATGTCTTCTCATGTTTGCCTCACTGAAGTTAAAAGACAGGGTAACCTGCATATACTACAGCTTGGAATTACATTGCATGTTTGATGGTGAAACAAGCTGAGATGTTCTTCCCTCCATCCTTGTCTTGGCTGTCCTTGGCTGCTTGCTTATACTTTCACACAAGCAGGAAATTACAATAATAACAAAAAAAAAAAAAAATACTGTTTAGAGGACATTTCCAATATTTAGATGAAGAAATTGCCTTCAGATTCATTGCTGTAAAAAAACAGTGGTTTGGGATGAAGAGAACTGCTGAGGAAAAGTGCCATGAAAACCTAGAAGAAAATGTATGTAGGGAAAAATCTGCATATTGTGTCCCAGCATACTTTGTAATATTTCTGTTAATTTAAGGCTGTTTGATGAAAAGCAATATACATTTTAAATAAATTAATTCACAAGTGGTGTATCAAGGAAAGTTCTGATTAATTTTCTCTGGTGGTTTTGTTCATCTTAATAGACAGTTATGACCTTTCAAAAATAGATTTCCATATACTATTGTTTTTCCCAAATTATAGAATAAGAGATTGTTATGAATTCTGCTGGAGCTATTATGGACACTAGGAAGTCCAGAGAAATAAGTAACAGCCCAGTTCTTACACCATGAAGTGCAGTTACCTCAAATATCAGTCAGGACAAAAGATTTTAATTTATTAGAAATAAAAGCAGTGAATCAGCAAAGTCTTGGAGAAAATGAAAAAGCTGTGGAAGAATAGTGTCTAGATGAACACCACAATGCCTGAGAACAGACACTATTACTTTTTTCCTAATAAATGTAGGCATGCAAATGATTCAGAGGGGGTGAGCAAAGATGCTAAAGTCTTTTCAGTGACTCCATATATGGTTGCCAAAATTTCTGCAGCTTCTTCTTTGTCCTGATTTCTCTCAGTCAGCATTCTTTAGTCCCAAATGAAATCTTTCTAAAGACTTTATAAAATCCAGGAATAATATAATTCACTTTTTATGTGCAAAGGCTAGAGGTGCCTCTCAGCATGGCTCCTCAAAAGTGTGACTTGGATGTCAGGCAAGAGTATCCTGCTGGGCATTGAATCCTGAGCTTTCCAGAATGTGAAGGGGAGGTTTTCTCAGACTCAATGGACATTCATCTAATCCCTAAACCAATGAATGAAAAACACAAAGATAAAATTGATATGCATACTAATAATTTTTATTTTACTGTTTGTTTCTAGATCATATTTTGATATAACTATATTTAATTTATTATTTCTTAGTTAAATATTTTCATTATTAGCTTACTCATTTTAATATAAATGTAAATAATTAATAATAAAGCTAGTTAAAATAATTTGAGGGATTTTTCTTTTTGGAAGACAAATCTTGCTGGAGACATCATCTGAAGAAAGCCTCAGTGGTTCTTTAAAGCATTTCCTGAGACTGAAAATACTGCAGTAGAATTTATTATGTTGATTTGTTCCATTTTTTTTAGCAATAAAATGTCCAGAATTGAATTTTTTGTTCCATATTGCTGTTTACAAGACTATTATTGAAACATCTTGAACAAGAAGCAATTGAAACAGCAATTAATGTCTGAGTGTATCTGCCATCTTCAAATTTTCTATGCTTTACTCAAGAGGAGAAGTAGAATTGAAAATACATCACAAAATGTGCAATGAAGCTTGGTCTGCTCATTTAGAAATTCAAGCTTGTGGTATGATTTCCTCACCTCCTGGATTCAATAGCATCACAGACAAAATTGTCTATGATGGATGGTACTCAGTCTAAAAACTTGGAATGGTCATTTTCCTCCTCTTTCAGTATATAAGTGACAGAAAGACAAGAAAAGAAACTTCAAGATAATTTCTTCAGGTGAGTTTTAACAATCACAGAGTGGAAAGGTATTTCTCCAATTTCCTTCAACAATTTTCTTGTAACTTTTGAAAAAACTGAATCATTATCCACAGAGTAGGTGGTGTAATTTTCATTATTATCCACATTTGCTCTTTTGCTTAATAGGTGGATGTAAGACTCATCTTATCAGACAAAGCCAATCCTTCTTTTAACAATGAAATCACTAATGGCCTGAGAATTTTTCATAAATGTTTTAATTGCTCTCCTATTCTCTTTAGCGCCTTTCTTATTGTTTACAGCTTTTGGCTTTTATAGCTTTGCTTTTCTGTATTATTTTCAGTTTTCTACTTTGTCCTTTCTTTCTGACTAAATGTCTTCTGATGCTCCCTGGTACTCTCATCAGTTTGCAATTAGCTTTACCTCTCTATATTTCTCCTTTTTTTACACTAGTATTTCATGCACTTACAAAGTCCCACTGTCTTCTAACTCTGGCTTGTGGACTAGTACAACAAAATTGTCTGTTTAATAAGGTATGTCTATCTTTGGTCCTTTCCATGCTTATATGCACAGCACCTGAAGAAAGAATCAGAAAAAAATCTAGACAATCTGTTCCCACTTTGTGGTCCTGGTAATCTTATATTAGTTTCTTTTAAATAAAATAACAGCAGCAAAAAAGGCGTATGAGTGCCTCAGTCTATAAATGCCCTATCATTTGGTGATTTGTGTGGTGGAAAAGAAGAGGGAGGTGATATTTTAATTTCCCTCTAGCCTGATGAGGACACTTGATGAGATTACTTTCTGTGCAAGTTTTACGGTTCCTATCTAAAGGGGAGAGAAATGAACCTCAAAGGAAGATTTCAGATAGCCTTCCACAGTAGGGTGTTCCAGTCTGGAGATTCAGAACAAGGATGTTATGCCAATTGTCTGGCTAGGATGGTAATTCCAGTGCTCTGTGTGCTGGCTGTGCTGCACCCTTTTGGGATCTGCCTAGTTCCCCCCAAGCCCTCCAAAGGCACACCATGCAGCTTACTCAAGGATCCTTCTCTAGCAACCTGGGCAATTTAAAGTGGTCTAGTGTGGCTAGAGCTGTTAGGAAAATCTGGCCCTAAATAATTTTGGCAAGAGGTGTCATGACAAAATTTTGAAAAAAAACCTGAATTAAAGCACTTGGTTCTGGAAGGCTATTTTCTCTACCAAAAGGAGAAAATTGGGTTCTGCCTGACAAAGCAGGTACTTAAACAACTGAAGTCCAACATTCCAGTTGAGGGACTTGTGGTAGAAATACAGCACGATACATAAAGAATACTGCCCTTAAACTCTGCCACCCTGGGGAATTAAATTCTACTGATAATCCGTTGTCACTTTTTTGATAAAATGCTTGATCTTACAGTAGTAGTCATAGTTATGAAAACGTATATTTTGCTTTTAATATGATACTGCAGTAGCACAGAAGTAGGAGACAAGTTCTCTTTGGTATTAGAACCATATTCTCTTCTGCAACATTTAAAATAGCTGCACATGAGCAAATGCAGGTAGGCGTGTACAATTCTGACACTGGTGGAAGAAAGGAAGCCCTAATGTCAATATTTTCCCAGTAAATACTTACTGGGTAAATCACTGTATTGAGTATATGGAGGTTTTATATAACATGACCAAAGGCTATCCCAAATGCAATTTATGCATTTCCTATACATAGTCCATGCTGAAAATTATACAGGAATTCTTGTGTTATAGATTTAAATTGAGGTTTCTGATTGAAGATTCCAATTTTATTGTCTAATTAGGTAAATGATTCACCATTTGCAAGGATTCAGGGTATGTTGAAGGTGTGTCTTCATGTAAAATTGTGTCTGGCTAGATATGTTAATTGCAGATGAAGACCTGTCCTCAAGGATCATCATATGGTCATTTTATTTTTTTGGTACTCTTCATGAAGAAACCTGTGAACAATAGTCAAATTTTACCAGAAATGTATTGACAGAATTTTATTTTGCTTTGCAGACTTTTGGAAGGACTGGGAAAGGCCTAAAATATCTTGCAATGGTAGACAATTGTAATAAATATTATCCAAGTTCTAGGGGTGATCTATAACTTTTCTACACAACTTTTCTCAAGTTGCAGCTCATTTTTAATTTAACCACTTGAATGCTACATAAAAGCTAGCATGGTCCAGATGTCCTGGTATGAAAAGATCAGTGAAGAAAAAGAGATTTTTCTCCCATTCTTCCAACAAGAAGGAGCGATGTTTCCTGCACAGGGAGCAGAGGACACACAATAAGAAAAGAGATGAACAGATGAAGGCAGCAGCAATGAAGGAAGCAAAACCAACAAACAAACAAACATTCTCCATGAGACAGATTACAGTCCAGGTTTCAAGAACGCTTCTGTAAAAGAGTGCCTTCTTCTCAGAAAAAAATCCTCTGCAAACCAATTTTGTCCTGGCTATCCTTTGAACAAACAACTTATGGAGCCATAGACTCTTTAACTGTGGCTACTTACCACAGATCCACTATGCCTTATTTTTGAGTCATGCAAAGGAAAAAATGTGCACAATAAGCAAAATTAACATGTGTAATACAGCAAGCAAAGGTTCCTCTAGAATCCTGGGGTTAACCACATATAATAATGAAAACAAAGAATAGTAGTAAAAACAATTACACCACTAGAGTTGTATAACAAATAAAAATATTTATCACTGACATTTCAGGCTAGAATTTGAAAGGTCAAATGTGCAATCATGCAGAAAAACCTTGCATGTGGTAGCTTGTCTAACCTGTTGTGAGTTGCCATAGCTGAGAGTGGATCAGTCTTGCTGCATGCAGTTTTCTCCTGACAATTTCGTAAGTCCCCACCTGCAACTATCAAATTCACATGCTCGGTATTTTTTTAGAGAATTTAGAGAATTTAGAGAATATACACACTTACATGTGCAATGTATTTCTGACTCTTTAAAACAATCAGAGTACTCAGCCTGTATTTTATGATGGAAGTTCTTGTCCAGAAAGTGGCAGGAACTTGAAGGCCTGGGCCATCACCCACTCTGTTGGGATTATGGGTGACAGAAAAGCACTGAGTCCTACCCTCCATGACTATGACCTGCCCCAAAGTACTTTGCTGTAGGAAGGTAGCAAGCCTTTCATACAGAATAACAATGTGAGAATAAATTACAGGAAAAGAGTAAAGGAGATCAAAGACAGTTCTAGTCTCCATTTTAATATCTTACATGGGAGTGCAAACAAATAGCACTATTATGGCTACTGATTAAACGAATGTACTGGTTGGAAACCTGCAGAAACCCAGGTGTCACAAGCAATAGATGTGCAGCATAATAAAAACCTCAATGCTACACAAGATTTCACAGTTTTCTTTGGCCCCCTCTGCTTGTTTATTCACTAGTATTAAATAGTGTGACTGGATGTACTCTGATGAAGTTCTCCATTATCTCTGTGAAAAAAACCAAAGCTTTCTTTAGCAGCTCCTTGTTAATATGAGGTCTCTCTTCAAACTGCAGGTTTCAGTAGAAAATTGAAAACGCCTAGTGTTTTTACTCTGTAAAATTAAGTGACCTAAGTTCACAAGACCTTTGTAAGTAATTCAAGAGAGCAGTCAGCTGATTTGGATGCATATCTAAAGTATGTATGACCCTCTAGATACCTGCAGAATTTGTGTTTGTAAGCCTATCTGGGGTCTGCAAGTTCCTGTTTGCACAGACTTATGTGGGTGTTAACGTGTCTCAGCAGGCTAAATCTGCTAGCCAACTCTACAACAAAGATGCCCTCAGAAGCCCTGTGTTAAATAAGACAGCTTTGTAGTCCTCAAGCAGCACATCAGAGATTTGTCACTGGCCTGAAAGGATAAGCAAAGGCTGGCTGTGGATGGACTGCTTGACTCCAATGCAGTTCCTGAGCCAGAGTGCTGCAGGTGAGTGATTTTTACCCTGGGGAATGGGGCAATAAGTTTGAGAAAGCAGCTGAACAAGGGGCCTGTGACTGATGCCATGGCTCTATGGACCCTGATGGCATGAAGGTATTGTGACTGCATGGATGCCATGCAATCCAGTCTAATCCTGAGATCCAGGGAGCTTAGTGTGGTTTGCTGGTAATTACAAACCAAAACAAGTCAAGTAATGTGACCTCTCTAACTACAGCAGCCCTGCCAAGGGCCCTAGGTTGTTTTACAGAGCAAGAAAGGGAAGGAGGGTGCAGAGATTATTCACAACTATCTCTTCATAAAGCAGAACCTAGCTGACCCAAAGGCATAGTTAAAAAAAGATAAGTATTGGAATCTGCTTAGCTTTGTCTTATTTGTGCCTCGTAAGCATAATTCTGAGGTTATGCAAAATAATTTTGTGTCAAACTCACAGAAACCCACCCTGTGGATCTAAGGTTTTACAGTTGTTTTTGTGAAGGAAGTCTCATGTGCTGTTTTCTTAGAAAATGAAGTTCAGTTCATAGCCATATGATTAAAACAGACTCTTTTGTCTCCCCTAAAAAAATAAAATCACATGAGCTCAATTACAAAAGCAACAGTCAAATCCTGGGGTTTGCTGTAGTGTATAAAAACACTTAGCACCATTAACCATATCCTAGGAAAAGAAACTCATGCAGCAGAAGGGTGAGTAAATGAGTGAAAGGCCTCATTATTTTTTTAAAATTCCTTTTATCCAAAGCCTGTTGTAGAAGTGTAAAAGGAAATGTTGTAAGGACAGTTTAATAAGCAAAGAAGCAAAAGAAATCATAAGAAGGAGGAGACCGATTAGATTTGGAAGGGGGAAAGGCAGCAGAGGAATGTCAAACAGCAAAAACATGATTTCAATTTTTTATGAACATTCATATGTGACAATAGTACATTTTTGTATCTATTAGTATTTTTATTGTCCTTGAAATATTTTTAAAATTCTAGGGTGAGGGCAAAATATTATTATTTCCTTGTAATTTTAAGAAGTGGTTTGGGTTTTGGTTTTTCTTTTTAATTTTTGGGGCAGTGGGATTTTGGAGTTTTTCTTAAATTCTTGAGGATATCTTTGCTACTGGCCTGATTTTATGTGGTGCTGGGTGACCTCCTCTGTCACTGAGACATTGAAGCACTCAGCAGCATTCACAATGGACCTTTTTTCCCACCTATATGTATGAAAAAATACTCAGTAATAGCTATTAAACTAAAAAGAAGAGAAGAAAGCAGAGAGTCTCATAGCTCCAATGTCTGTAGTGGCTGTAATGCCAAATGCTTTATCTTACAGTGGCCTTGGTTTAACTTTCATGTCAGGACTGACTGAACTGTGCTCAGACAGCTCTGCCCACTAGTGCGCAGGCTGCTTCAGAGAAGACAGAGCTGTTCCTTCACCCCAGCTTCATCCTTTACCATGCTGTGCCATTGTGCAACATCAAGAGGTGCTGATTCCAGTAAAAGTCATGTTGCTAATAGGGGGGAAAAAAGAAGAAAAGTCCTCTCTCTGCAAAACCTGCATTTTAAACCTGTGATGTTTAATTTGATTCTGCCAAATATGGGCTGGTATGGACAGTCCCAAACTCATATAGTGCAGTATTTAATGCCATTAGGAGATAATGAAAATCTAATCTCCACCCCAACGTCTCTGCAAAGAAAGAGAGCCAGGGCATAACTGGCTCGAGTGCCAACTCCCTGCAGTGCAGTTCCTGTTAAGACAATGTGTTATCATACAAAAAATGGGTGCTGAAATTTTTATGTCAAATAAGAAAGTGTATGAGTACTCTTACTGAAATAAAACAAAACCAAAAAGAGGCTGTTGAAAAGGCACATTGCTACATGCTAAGAATCCTCACTATCTGTTCAGAGTTTCTTTGTTGCTGAAGGAAAGGGCAGCCAGCTGCCCCAGGCAACTTCTCACCTGAAGTGGGAGTAGGTGCAGTAGATGTCCTGGAAATCTCCAGGGCCACACCAATTTACATCTGCTGGGCACTCAGTATGTCTGTAGAACAGCTGATCTGTATACACATGCTCCATTAGAAATTTAACTAAGTCTCACAAGTTATGGTATTTAAGTAATTGAAGTTAGAAGTTAGAAGAAGTTAGAACCATAGCAAACCTGTGGAGTTGTTCTGAGCTGCCTGGTTGGAGCAAGCCTGCTCCCTCTGAGTGTAAAGCAGCAGGTATGTTTATTGTGCCAGTAACAAGGTCACTGACTGTTCAGCTGTAGGAGCAAACTCGATTAAGACTGGTGATAATCTTTTGAAAGACTGTAATTTATCTCCATTTGAAGAGTATTATGGTTGTTCTACAGCTATCATGGACAACAAGGTTAACAAATATTCCGTGATGAATTTTTGAAAGCTTTAGTCAGATCTTGTATATTTAAGCCTTTCTAAATGGCTGTCAAAGGCAGGGAAACAGAGTGTCAAATTTGTACACAGACCTATCTAATGGCCTTTATCTGAGAGAGTGGTTTATGATTTATACAGTCTCTACCTTTACTTAAACAATTTCTCTTTTGCTCTGTAGTGAAGGCAATTTTATAGCATTACTCACATGGGAGAGATTAGCCTCAAAGACTGATCTTACTGAAGGAAGTAGGAGATTTAAAATACACAGAGACATGATGCAAACCATATGATAATCAGCTTTTATTACTAATAGCTTCTGAATTGTCAGTTGACTGTGTTTGGATATAAAAGTTATAAGTGCATTCTATTTTAGAAGGGATTGTGCTTATAAAAAGCTTTCAATTGTCCTTAACATTTAAGTAAACCATCACCTTCAATGGTGTTGCATAAATATGAATAAAAGTGCCTTCTTTTTATCCTTGAATAAACATTAGCAACATAAGTAAATAAAAGAAAACTCTCTACATGATTTACAAAATCATAGATATCCTACTCTCAGGAAAAAAGGAATGAAATTAGCCTTGGATATGCCTCCTGTATATTTTTTCTTAGAGAATTATTTTTGTAGTGTCTTTCTGGGAGTCTTGTTGCATACAAGATCAGTATCTCGACAACAGAAAGAAGCCACAGATGTAGTTAAGCATAAATATGAAATATATATATATATGTGTATAGTTATGCATGTGATTATGTGTGTATATATATATATACATACATACACACACAAACATAATATATATGTGTTTAGGCATCCATATCCACAGATGTTATGTCTATTTAATCACAAAGTCTTTAATTTTATATATAAGAAAATTGAAAAGTAGAACAAATGAATCAAGACTGTAGGTTTCTTTGCACATACTCATTCTGCTGACAATCCTGTGCAATTTGTCTGAAATCAAATTCCTTTAACTGGTTTTGTCACACAGTAGATTTTGCTGGCTTTAGTGAAAAAAGATTTTAAGACTACTTACAATGAAGACACTACATTAGTGCCACTCAATCCAAGAAGTTGTAACTCCTCTGTTTTCCTCAGGACCTAGCAATGAGACTGTGGCTAACCTGATTTTGACTATGCCAAATGGCTTCCTGGTGAACCCTGCTGCCAGTTCCAGCAGATCTGTGGTTGCCATTTGGTTAGCACTTGTTGAAAGTGCATTAAGGCTGTCTTGCACTTTAACACAGAGTTTTTCTCTGCATCTTTTTTGATTGGCTGTTCTACTACAGATACCTTGTGGAATTGCTACAAAGGATTACAGACATAGATAAAAATATAGTCCCATGGTACAGGTGCACTAATGTATCAAGGATCATACTTGTAATATGAAAGAGAAATTGTTAGACCAACACTTTCCATTTCCATACTGTCTTTTTTTTTTTTTTTGCTGTCACTGCTGTAGTATTTGGCAGCGAGAATGCAATTATTTTCAGGTACTTTAATTCACTCCACAGTAATTATTAACAAATTATGAGACCAGAACAACGAAGAAACACTATGTTAACATTGAGCTTGACCTCATCTCCAGCCCTTCAGACTTCCAAAATCTTACTGACTTTCAATGCAAGAGAAGTCCAAAAATTACAACAGCCTTAATTTTCTTAGGCAATATACTTTTAATGCAATTTTTGTTTCTTTAAAAGTACGTAAACAAAGGTGTAGTGTCATAGAGCCCACACAAGGGAACAGACAGCCAATGAGAGGTGAATGTTCTTCTGCAAGGGGACATGTCTGGTTCACATAATCTACTAGTTATGATGTTTGTGGTTTTGATTCTGTATTCTAGAAGGCTGAAACAGAAAAATACACCCCTTGCGTATATTAATATACTATAACACTTTGTAACTTACCCTGGAGTTACATAGCCACTGGAACTTGGTTATAGTCCAATAAATAAGACCTCTCAAACTCTGTTTGAGAGGCTATACTTTTTTAGCTTAACTAAAACATCTAGAAATAATGGGAAATGAAACTAATATGTCAGTATTGACAAGAAATATTATCAGTCCTGACTAAAATCAATGTTTTCTTCACGAATTTTATTTTATCTTATTTATAGACCTTCCTGTTGCTCTCATCTCCAAATTATCTATGGCTTTCATAGAAACCAATGAGGTTAGCATCAGACATCACCTGGGAAATTAGAAGAATTAGTGTCTTCATTTTTCAGATGAGAAAATGGAGTCACACCTTGAAGACATGGCTTCTTTCAGACCACAGAGAACGCAGGAAGCTGAACAAAATTTGATCACCATGACAATATGAGTTGAATTTCAGTTCTACTTTTCAATCCCACTCTTTCTTTTTAACAATCTTTTTTCAGACATAGTTGACACATAAAGTTAATATAAATTGATTTCACTCAACACACCTACAGCCGTTAAAAGAAAAATAAAAATCTGCTGATTGAGAGGAAAAAAGGGTAAAAGAAAGAAATATGACATATTTTAAGATTTTTAAGAATGTAGGGTAAATGTGACTATTCATATTCTTATGTTCCAAGCTATAATTATTAGTTCCACATTCAAGAAATATGAACTTAGTAGACTCATAATGTCTATTTACCTGTTTTCAAACATTCCTTACATTACATTTATTATGATGCTTGACTGTTCTTTCCCCATTTTTGCACTAAATTTAAATCATAATTTTTTACTGCTTCTGTGAATTTATTTTATTGTGGACTACATTTTTTTCCACACAATAAAAGGAAAATAATTACCTAAAATTTGAAGTATGTGTATGTAGGACCTGTTCAATAGCTCTCATCAAACACATTCCTCTGGCCTTATAAATGCAATGGGTTCAGTTGCTCCCCATGAAAAAGAGAGAATTAAAAATGACCTGGGATTATTTAGATGAGGAGAAAGGTAATTAAATGATAAATTAGTGTTAACAATTTTGCTTATGACATACAAGCTTCATTCCATCTCATCCAGCAAATACAGTAATCCAGACAAATTATTCATTAGGAACTAATTGGTGCCATTGTTGAGAGGCAAGATTTTAATGGCCAGTTGGTTTAAAGAAGGATTATCTGAAAGGAATTGGTCAACTGCCAGAAGCTGTTTGCAATGACAAATTGCTCACAATGAATTGTTTAGAGAGAAAACACTACTTTTTTGTTTATGAAACAAATCTGCATGTCAGTCAGTCAAGCTCAATATGAAGGATGTTTGGTATAAGGTCATGAATGCAAGAATGGTTTGCTTTTCTTAGTATGTGCTGTTTATTTCTCTTGAAGTTGTAACTGCTAAATAGCAGAAAAAAGTAGTTAGCAACTCCAGAATCGGGTCTATTATTGTACCAGAGAAAGGCTGCCTAGCAGTCTTTTCATATCTATCTCTTTTTTTTTTTTTTTTTTTCATTGCCAGTCTTTCTGTATTCAAGGGGTAATCTGAAAATACCTGTGTGCAATGACTTGTAGACATTTTCAGGATTTCTAATGATTGTACTGGATCATTTAAATTCAGTAACCTATCTTCCACTGTTGCAAAGCCTCTCTTAGTGATTCAAGCCATCTAGCTCCTGTGAAGAAACAATATGATTGCCAGTGCTCCCTCACAGCTGCTAAGAAATAACCATTAAAATTTGCTTTCAACAGTGTTTCTTGCAGCAGAGTAATTTAATGATATGGGTTGTTCACAGATGTTGAAGAGGTAGATGTTGCACAATACTCAGTACAGTCAGATTAATGTTTTTACCAGCAAATGTTATTGTAAATGTACTCAGATGACTTCAATCAATTTTCTGCACAGCACAAAACACAGCCCATGTCCAGTTGCACAACACTGCATGACATTCTCTTCTTGCCTACACAGAAACAATTTCCAAGAGGCCATGCTGCCTTTCTGGTCCATTTGTCTTTGTCCTAGTCTAAACATAATGTAAGCCTCCCTATTTTTTAAAGACAATACTTTCACACATGGAATAGCTTTTGTGCAAGAAAGTTGCTATGGAAATCCATTATAACCCTTTTTTATGGCTAAAAGCCCTTCCAGATAGCTCTGTATAATGTTATACCTTGTATGTCACACAGTGACTGCCTACAAGTGTATTAATACACATCTGATGGGCAAGGGGGATGTTGTGCAGTAAAATCATCTATGTACTTCTCAGCAGAGGGGAAAGGTACTCACTGTGGTCAGTGAAAGAAACAGAATCCCAGACTGGAGTGCATGATAGACTAGGGAGATGCAACTCCTGTGGTATTCAAATGTTCTGTGCTATACAGAAAAGAGAAGGACCATTCACTACAGCTTTAATGGTTGTAACATAAAGCTGTAAGGGAAGTCAGCTCTGCAGCTGACTTTATTGAGTACACGGATTGAGTACTATGGCTTTCTAAGTGGTCCCTATCCCCACAGTCTGGACTGTGATATGAGCCTGTATTTTTCAGGCACTAGATCAGCCTGAAATCCTCTCAAAAAGATGGAAGAAGCAGACAATAAGTGTAACCAGTTGAGCACCAAGTCAGGGCAAATCAGTCAGACATTAATCTACTGTTACCAGTAAGCTAACTACAGAGGCAACCAATCATCAGGCATTGAACACTTCAGCAAGGAATCTAATGACATTTAAGTTGAAAATAGTTCAGTGTGATGTACTTCAGGAGTAAAATTATTCCAATAATTATTTTAGACATTTATCCCTCAGATCTTTTCTTGAAATCTTTTTTCTTAATATTTGAAGTCATAAATACCGGTCTATAGAAAATGGAGTGAGTGTGGGACACAAATCTATGAAGTTCACAAGCTGTCATGCAGTGTGCATGACATTAAGTGTGCAGTTTCTAAATGCACAGATTTCTATGACAGTGAAAGCATCAGTGACCAGGGGTTTTTTTTTACATTTTGCAGTTTTTATGCTTCTAAGCTAGTCTATACATTGGCTACCAGGACAGATGTGATTTTATATTTGCAAAAAAAGCAGTGATGTAAAGGGAGATCCAATTCAAGACAGTGTCTTATCTCAGTGTTCACCTCTACTCTGCTCCTTTCTTCTGCTGTAGATTACTTACTCAAATGTGTCAGCTCAATTGTTTGCTCAACATGTTTTAAAATATACCTGCCTAGTAAATATATTTTGGATAAGTGTGGTAATTTCACAGAACCAGCATAGAGCACAGTCACCAGATCTCTTCCTCAATACATTTTGGTGAGCATGCAGGAGCAGATGTGCACTGATCTGGTCTAAAGATTCATAGAGGAAAAAAAGAAACCCTCAATGTTCATCCATACATTTACCATGAAACTCTTCACTGATTTCATTTACACTGCTACAGGCAGTAATGGAGGATTTAGATGCTTCCCCACATAGAGGCTGTTTCTGTGCACCTTGTGTCACAGGAAAACACTCATAATTGAAGATAACCCTCCAAAACTTCAAGACAACTGTTGAGCTTTGACTACAAGGATAATCAGTTTTATAGTATTCTGAAAACAAGACAGGTCTCAAAAGTGATATTCTAACATCTGTCACTAGGGACCAGATACTTTATTTTTGTCTGTTCTCTCATTCCTGATAAAATGTACCTTTTGTGCTGAGTTTGGACTGGAAAGTACTTATCAGGTCATGAGCTCTGACTTTTCTGAAATTTTCACTTACTTAGAAAGCTCAGAGATAATTTAAGAATGTGAAGAAAAGAAATGAGAATGCTTCTTTAGTTTCTGAGCTGATGTATTTCCTGAGAGTATTTTTTGTCCTGACTTATTCTGAACATTCATTAAATGGATAATAGTGAAGAAAAAATGTGCGTTGATTTACACAGGCATAATTACTCTTGTGAAGTGGAAAGGTCTTTGGTATCATTGTGTACCTAACTTTTTTTTAGTGTTGGGAGCATGTTGCAAACACATCTGGCATGGAAAGCTTGAAACACTACGCAGCTTTCCTGTGACACATTAACAATGTTTATGTGTATAAGAGCAAGTTCATGTAGAGCCCAATTATGGTCAAAAATACTGTACCGTGAAAAGTCATTGTTGATTATAATCATAATCATTACATCTGAAGCAGACTGCAGCTAGGAATGCCTGTTTTTCTATTTTGTTTCTGTTTCCTTTCCAGCTTTCACAGGCTTGTCAGCTTGAAAAAAAAAAAAAAAAAAACCACAACCACAAAGAAAAAAGAAAAAAAAAAAAAAAAAAAAAAAAAAAAAAAAAAAAAAAAAAAAAAAAAAGGGGGAGGATTTGTTTGCTAGGCAGAAGGGTCTCTGTGTCCTGCAAGAGGGAACTTTGTTCACAATTATGGACAGGCATTAGGAAAAGACAGAGAATTTCTGAAACATAGTGCATTACCTTGTCATATTGAAGTACTGAGCTGCAGAGAATGGCATCCATTCCCAAGTCTAGGCATTACAAAGTGGGCTGATTTTTTCCCCCTTTTTGAGTATCACACTTCTTTGCAACAGTTGAGTAATGGCAGGAATGCAAAGCAGAGGTCCCTGATCTATGTAAATATTAATTTTGTGCCTTTTTTAATACTAATTTTGACATACTCAGCTATAAACAATTTTCACAGGCTTTCTAATTGGGTCCATCACAACATCCCAGAAAGTCAAATAGGTTTTCTGAGTAGGGTAGATAAGCACAACAGAGAAAAGGCATCTATAAACAGAGGCAGGAAAAAACCAAGTTCACATCTGGGTCAGTGAACAATCATTGGTGTTTGGGAAACAATGTCAGCGAACAGCAGCACTTAACATTGCTTTAAAAAATTAAGTGCTCCTGGTTTAATAGAACTGTCTTTGAAATCAAAGGGAATTTTCTCCTGATTATAATGGAAACTGGATAGAAATGTAATACCAACATGATTACATCCTTAATACATTCCAAAAATCTAGCTATTTATTAGAAACACGGAGCACTGCATATATCATTATCTGGATAAATCATTATCTGAAATTCAGAATGCCTTTAGACAAAAAAACCCACAAGAGCAAGAAAAATAGTGAATTAGGAAAACCAGTTTGTCATTGGCAGAAGAGCTGAGTCTACTTACTAGTTCTGTTTATGGCACTTGCAGAAATGTCCTAGGGGTACATATGTTCCCACTTTGCATTTAAAAAAAAAATGGTATGCTAATTCAAAATAAAAACTTGAATATACACCAGCATTTTTCAGCTCTGCATGAAAGGTGGTATTGCAGTGGCATATAGCTAGAAACACTGAACTGGCAAATAATAGGAAACATTTGAAACCTTCTCACATGAGTCCACGTTTGCATCTGGCAGGCATATACAAGTGCAGGGTTTTGCAGATCCACTGCATCTCCGGTTATGACAAACTTTGAATATGAGTCCTTGTTTATAAATTCTGCCCCATCTTTCAAGATGAAAGCACATGAAAGTGCTAATTCCACAGGACAAGGCATGCTTTTTGGCTCCCAGGAGCTTTTCAAATTTCTTTTCCCCTAAAAGCTCCAACTACATTTAGTATTGAAGAAATGTCCTATGAGTGCCTGGACCTACCTGCAAATCCAATGACTAAATGGGAGAATGAGGCTCGCTAGTGACAAGGGAAGAGGAGCTGGCATTCTCACATGTGGGCTGTTGATGTCTTTCTGTCCACACACAGCACACTGAGCACTCCAGTGTGACTGGTTCATCTGTAATGAGGAGAATTTTTAGATCCGTAAAACAGCAAGGAGTATTAGTTTCCACACAAAAACATCTCCCTTGTTCCCTGTACATATTGGTTGCTTTTGACATGTAAAACATCAGGCAGAGGTCAGGCCTTTTCTTGGAGGGCATAGCTTAACCCATGGCACTCAGCTTCTGTTGAGTCTCCCATGAACTGTTTGGACACTCAGCCAGTCCAAATGGACAATCAGATTTGCTCCCAGACTGGTTAAAGCCACCTATTTCAGCTGACTGAACTGTCCTGATCATGCTACCTTTGATTTTGTTTACTTTATGGATCCCAAAATCACACCATTACCGAATGAGCTGCATATACCACAGTGATCAGCCATGTACTTTCAGCAGATGAAACTTTCAAACAGTTATCTCATTGAAGTATTTGATGTTTTTCTCATATTAGTCTATTTTATTCCTGTCACTTTTCTTGTTAATTAACTAGGAAAAAAAAAAAAAAAGACAAACAAAAAACCCAAAAAAATACTACTGATTTTTCTGAATTTTGATTACATTAGGTAGAAATTAAGCTATGCTTATCTCAAAGAAAGTAGCCATGGACAAATACATTGCAACTGGAAAAGCTGTGATAGAAACAAACAGAAAGGAAGGGAACACAAAACCTTCAGGAGAGTAACAAGAGAGAAAACAAGAATAGGTATTGCTTCATACACAGACTAACAAGTCAAAAAATAAAAATATGTAACAGTCTACTAGGTGTTCAGAAGTTTTACACATTGGATTCCATTTTCTCATATTTATTCTTTCACTGTAATATTGTTAAATGATACTGTGCTCTCAGTTGCGTTGTTCAGGGCTTTTTCTGAAAATTTAAAGTATGTGTTGCTACAGGGAATCTTAAGGTGAAATTTTCTATGGTTACTTTTTAGAACTGGAAAGTGAAATCAGATAATACTTGAATATTTCACATTATTTCAGCCATTTAAGTTATTTACTGCCTAGTAGATTTTCCTTTTCTCTCTGCATTAGGTAATATTGATAGCATAATTAAGATGCTTAAATCTTTTCATTACGGCTTCTTGGTGCATTTAAAATGTAATTAAATCATTGTGAATTTGCAGCCTTCATTAGTTCTTTTTCAAAGAAGTGGAAGAATATTGCTCTATAAACAACATATATTCCATGACTGCTGGTTTGTTCTGCTGCCTCATGAAAAGAAGATAAAGTCTCATGGAGATATTTTAATACATCACATTGAAATCTGTTTCAGAAATTCGTAAAAAAAAAATTCCATAATTTCATTCCACATTGCTAATTATATTACAGCCAAAAACATCAGAATACTTATACTAATAAAATTTTAAGATAAACTGCAAGTCTAAAAAGGAATCCCATACTGTTCCCAAAATCAGATACCACATTAGCAGATAGCTCTGTTAGGTACATTTGTTCTTTCAAAAGTTATTCTCAATATAGTTATCCTTTAGCTTACTTTATTTTACTATTGATTCCCCCTTTCTGTTAATCTGAGGCTGATTTTAGTTTTGTAGAATGTGCAGGAATCTCTCATTTATTAATATTATTAGAACTTAGATGGAATCCTGGTGTATTTAACAACAGTGGGACTCTCCTAATACATTCAGAGTAAAAGTTTATTATAACTCATATACTTCTGGTGGAAAATGCATCCTGCTCTGTGCTGAGGTCAGTCAATTAACTAACCTTGAGAATGATTTACCAGGTGGCAGCTTCATCATGTTAGGAAAGTTCGAAAAAGAAAGAAACAGAAAAAGAAGATCTCATAAATGTGGACCTGCATCAGGACTAATTTTATTTTTTAAATTAGCTCTCATATTGTTTTCCCAAATAGAGTAATGAACTTACTTTTGCCTTCTTTTGGTTTTTAGAATGAAAACAAAAGAAGGTCTTAATGTGTCTGTCCCTAAGAGCTTCCATTTTAATCTACAGAAATTGAGAATAAAAGAGATGGATCAATTTTTTTTTCTTCCAGTAAAAATTTTTAATTTCCATTGCTCTTTGAAGTTGCTAAATGAATGATCCAAGTGTCTAGCAGTGGATGCTGAGGTACACCTGAGCTGTTTTTTTGTGTGTCTACAAGAGTAGGCACTGATATTTACAGCTAACCCAGTAATACCACAGTGGAAGAATGAACAGCTTTCCACAGGTCAAAGCAGGGCTAGGAGCAAACCCCAGATTTCCAAGTCCCATCCATATGGTAGTTGTAACACTATCACTTTATAATAGATCTAAAATCTAAGATCTAAAGTAATTACTTTAACTCCAGTTTTTAAAACAAACAGAGCCATCAGCCCCTGTTCCTATGGCTTTGTTGCAAGTTATTGTAGCTGACTCTTCAAGAATTAACTCTACAATACAAAAATGAAGTAAGCGGGCAGAAATATAGTGATCACTGGATGCTCAGTGCATTTTTTTCTTTTTGTATTCATTTGGAAGTAACATTCATCTTGCACAGTAAGTGAAACAGTACTCTTATGGTCTCTTACTCCTTTCTTTTCAGTTTACTATTCTGACTTCCAAATTATAAGCCATTTTTCAACCAGGAAATAATATCAGCAGGCTAAATACTTCACATGGAGATGCCTGTTCTACTAATTCTGTACTTTGTCAGTATAATCTCCTCTGTGGCTGATTTATTTTGCAGCAGTACAAAAAAACCTAAAACCCAAAACCAAACCCAAACACTCAAGGAAACATATCTCTAGTACATGCCCATGTTCAGTTTCTATTATTGTTTAAAACATGCAATTCAAGTTCAAGTGGGGTTTTGCAAGCAGACGGAAATCTTAGAGCTAGAAATGAACTCTCCATAACCCAAGACCTTTCTGCCTCTTGTTTTCTCACTCTTTCTTTTTCTCTCCAGCAAGCCCAAAGCCAGATAACACTTTCCTGCTGTGAATTTTTTAAAGTCACCCAACAGCTCTGGCAAATGAGAGCCGTCATAGTTTTTGGATGAAAAAATCATCTGCAGCTCACACAGATCTATGAGCTGATAGGAGTTAATTGACAGCTTGCAGGATTTCATCTCCAGGCAGAGTTAGAGAGAATGAGAGCCCTGTGGTTTCATTTGGGCAGAGATAAAGCAGGGTTTTGTTCAGTGCTCATGGAGAGAGCATAATTAACCTTTTAGAAGTTTTAAGAATGATCAAATTGTTATTCATTTTTGCAAATGAGAAAAGTGAGCTTCTTTCTCTGCCAGGAAAATACCAGTGCAGATTTCAAGGTCATTTGATGATTTCCTTCAACTGAAAAGATGGAAGTTAGAAAAAAAAAAAAAGGAAAATGAAAAGACTGAGAAACGGCATCATAAAATCAAGCATCATTCAGGATGTGAAATGAACAAATGTCCTTTTCTAACATAATATACTTTAGCTAACATTTACTGCATGTTCACACTATCCTATGGGATTCTGTGTGTGATGAAAGTTTCCCTTGATATTGTAAATAAGAAACTTGGCGCTAGCAGCTATTTTTTATGTTGCCCCTATAATTTTTTAAAAATATTTTCTTACAGGAGAAAATGGGCCATTATACAAGGTCAGTGGCTTGGTTTTCAGGATGTCTGATATATTTTCAAGTGCTGTAAATTCCTAGACTGATAATATGAGTACAGAATAGGAGAATTAAAGCACTGAAAATTATAAATGAATATACCTTAAATCCCTTTTAATGACAATATATATATGAGAAGGTAAGACCTGAGAGTTCTGGTGCCCTAAACGTTCTTTGATGGAAAAAACAAAACTCTCAGATTCTTGCTTATTGTCTAGTCAGTATCTTTTATAAAACCTAAACTAACATAACCATGCATTAGTTTCTGTCTGACAGTTTCACTTTTCTGGAGCAGCTGGGTACAAGATACTTTGCAAAATTATAACCTGTTTTCTTTGTATAATTTCTTGGTAATTTTTAGGACAATGAGAAGAGTACAAAAATAGATCCAGACTCTTGTGTTCCATAGAAGCAACATGGCAGTCAGTAATAAGAAGCTATGAAAAAGAATATCAGAAAACCTATTCTACTAAACTGCAGACCTTATGATGCTGTACTAATTCCAGTCTTGTAGAACACCCTTTTTTGCCCAACCCTTCATGGTGACATTATCTATGCGAAGGTTGACAGGCTTTCTTCTGCTTCTCCCTGCCCCCATTCCCAGATTCCTCTCTGCCTCCCCTTCCATTCCCAGAATTTTCAGACCTGAGATCCACACAGTATGATAAAAAACATTGCAACATGTCACATACTTTTTCTGGTGTGGAGGTTCTTAGCACTTTTCAGCAACTCAAGTTACAGAAGCTTTTCTACTATGATAAATCTACCACAAGAGTTTTGAGAGTCTCTTCGGATATGTGCTCCTGTCCCCTGCACTCTAAGCTGTTTGCTGTAGGATGTGCTCTCTGTCCCCTTTAGGTTTTATTCCTGGATGCAAGTGCCAAAAGTATGGAAACTCTTAATGCATTCTTTTGATAAAAACCTTGCAAATAAGTTTACTTAAAGAAATCAGCTTAGGCAGTGAGAAATTACACACTTTTTAAATAGTTCTTTCTTTTAACTCACAAAGATTATCTTATCTTGTTTTGCTTAGAGTAAATTCTTTTAATTACAGTATGTTAGGAAAAGATTTTTTGGCTTCCTAAAACCCACATGAGAGGACAAGGTGTTCTTCATGTGATTTCTCTTTATGTTATCTGCTCTTTATAATGTGTTAGGCTTTTTGTTTTCTAAATGCTATTGTCCTTTTGATTTAGGCAGGCTGGAAGATAAACTGATACCTTTGGTAACACTTAAGAAGTGCTGAGACTGTGACTGTCTTGAGCAACCTCTTTATTGTTAAAATATATTGAAATATGGCAGGATAAATAAGTCATAAATAGTTGTATTTTGTTTTTTGTGGCATGTTCATTGTTGTGCTATTGACTTTATTAACAAAGAATGTAGAGGGTTAGGCTATAAAAACATTTTTTTTCAAGTCTTAGTATTCCAAAATTCAAGGCACCATGCTTCACCCAAGGGAATGCAAAAGCTTGCACACTTTACCTACAACATCTGTGTTTTCCATTCCCATTCTTTTGATATGCCAGAGCACCCTGTTAGTAGGTACAAATCATAATGCTCAACCAAGACAAATATGAGTAGCTTTTCAGTTTGCGTGCCAGTGGGTCCATATGAGGAGAATACTTCTAGAAGCCTCCTCTAGGAGGCTTCCCAGGTAAGTCCTTTAATTGCCAGACTCAGATAATGGATTTTAATTAAGAAGATTTGGCAGTAGTAACACTTACAGAAAATTAAATGTTCAACTTTACATTTTAGACTAAAATGCACAGTTTTTAAAAATGTGTCTGTCATATCAGTTTCAAAAAACTAATAATGAGCTAGCTTGTATCTTCAAACTTGCAGCAGGCCTTTAGGTTTTTCATATTGTAAAAGCTTATTTAGTTTTTACAATATGAAAATTATAGACATGGTGACATTTAAACCTTTGCTTTTCATAGCATTTCACACTTACACCATTTTAAAAGACAGCTATTAACATTTACAAAAATCTTTCAGAAACCAAATGTTCTAACATGCAGAATTCCAATTATACTGTGTAAGAGGGTTATCGACTATTCTTCTACAAGAATACTTTGAAGTACTTGGTATTAAACCCAAAGCTAAAATGTCAGTTGCACGTAGACAATAAATTAAGGTTTATAAAAGCATGTAAGATTTATTTAATATTACAATTTTGACCTTTAGACTGTCTTAACCATAGCTTGCTTAAGTTTTCCTCCCTCTTGCCTTCCTTTTTTATCTGTATAATCTTGCTTGAATATTAAACAAAGGTTGCGATGCCAGTTATGCAAAGTAATATAAAGCCTTCATAGCATTAGTACTTTCCTCCAACTGCTGCAACACAGCCACATAAGCCATGTTTTGTTCTTCAGCAGAAATGTTTTCTGAATTGCTCAGGGAGTTCAACGAGCAGCATTTCCAAAGCTGTCAAGACACAGCTGTTTAATTTTCAGTTTCTCATTGCAAACATCTAAAACTTTCAATTAAATGCAAGCTATAAATTCAAATGCAGGCTTAGCTCTTATGTTGTAGCAGAAGACATGGATAGGAAGACAGGCAAAGTCAAAAGAGGGGTGGCAACAGCAGGACAACATGAGGAGCTCAGTGTTGAAAGGAAAAACGGTGCTGGCAGAAGACAGGTCTAAGTGAATGCTGTTTTGAAACACACTTGAACTCACAGCAAACAAAGGGCTACCCTGTAAAAGTAGGGAATCATTTAACTATTTTTTCCCTTTTTTTTTTTTTTTTTTTTTTTTTTTTTCTGGCTTCACACTAAGGAGTCTCCCTCTACCCAGACAAAGAAGTTCCTTTGTCAAAAGCAAAGTATCCAAACTATTTTTGGCATCTCTCAGATCAGTAGTATTATTAATTAGTAACAGCCAGAAAAGTCAGGAAAGCAGTTAGGGAAAGAAATAAATTCTGAACAATCTACAAACAATCCTCTCCACCAGTACTACTGAGGAAGTGTCTACTAGAAGCAAAGTACTGAGGAATGACCATAGAAATATATCTAGAAATTCGAAACTCAGTGTAATGATGCCTTTTTTTTCGCTGAGCAACACAGACAGTGCAAAGGAGACTTCATATAAAATACATGCCAGAGCTTCTGATGAAGGAAATGGAGGAAGCAAATGTAGAAAACTGCATTGAAGCTCTAGTCTAGATAATATTCTGCTATAAGCTGAGCTGTGAGACCTAAATGACTGAAGGGGCACACAAAGTGTCGGCACAGAGTCACCACCTGGGAGCTTTCCCTAGACACTTTTCTTCAGATGTCTCAACTACAGAGATAAGGTTAAAATGTTGAGATTGGCTGGACAAAGATCAGAAATTAAATTCAACTCCATGTTCATTTCATTTTATCCAGACTGTAGTTTAAAGATACAAAGAGGTCACGGTTATTTTCTGAAATTTGAAGAAAGTTCTCAGAGATCAAAATATTTACTATGTCACAGCATGCTTCTTTCTCTGAAGTTGAGACATAAATGGGAACGCTACATTTTACAACTCTACCTGACAGCAGCTTAACATTTCAGCTTGACCAGTGTCACAACATTGTTTCTTCTACCTCACCTTGAAAGTAAGGATTTCAAAACAACTTGTTTTGGTTTCTGTCGTGGTTTAACCCCAGCCAACACCAAGGCTTAGCCAATCTCTCGCTCAGTCCTCCACTGACAGGATCGGGGAGAGAATGGGAAGGGTAAAAGCCAGAAAACACATGGGCTGAGATATAAACAGGTACATACAGAAAGCAAAATTCATGCACACAAGCAAAACAAAACGAGGAATTAATTCACCACTTCCCATGGGCAGGCAGCTGTTCAGCCATTTCCAGGAAAGCAGGGACCCAATACAAGTAGGACTTACTTGGATAGACAAATGCCATTGACTCCAAACATTCCCCCCTTCCTCTTTCTTCCCCTTAGCTTTTTGTACTGAGCATGATGTCACATGATCAGGAATATCCCTTTGGTCAGTTGGGGTCACCTGTCTCAGCTGTGTCTCCTCCCAACCTCTCAGGTACTCCCAACTTCCTCACCAGCATGAAAATAAAAACAGCAGAAAAGGCCTTGGGTCTGTGTAAGCCCAGCTCAGCAATAACAAACCATCTCTGTATTATCAACCCTATGCTCAGCACAATTCTAAACACAGCCCTATACCAGCCACTGTGAAGGAAATTAGCTACATCCCAGCCAAACCCAGCACAATTCTTTTAGTTTTCCCTGCAGCTAAGTATTGGATAACTAAGCAGAACAAGATTATGCTGTTGTGAGGTAAAGTATTTTTCCTCCAATATGGATGGCAGACTTGAAAGTTGGTTTGTGTTTTTTTTTTTCTCATAGAAAGTCTTGTTGAAGGCATGCGTGACTGATGATATAACTAATTACCTTCCTCAACATCAACACACAACAAAAATCAAATTCTCAGCTGTAACTTATCCATATGAGTACACACAGCTCAAATAGAATGATTTTGCATCCCTAAAAATCACATACCAAAACCCCCTTTTCCAACACTTACCACCTTCTCAAAATGTAACTTTTTTTCACCTTTGTTTTCCACTGTGGTGGAAAGAGAAGGCATTTCTGGGCACAGCAGGGTTGTATTACCTTCTCCCATAATCTTTTCTTGCCCCACACATGTCTGTTTTAATTTGTCTGCTGATGTTCATTCTGTCTTTCAACAGGCTGCATTCTCCAGAAGGGCTCTTTTAGTTTCCTCCCTGCAATCCACAGTTACCTTGTTCTGCTGTCAGATGAACAAATAGCCACCATGGCAAGACAAGTATCAAGTCACTGCAGAGATTTAGGCACAAATGAACATTTTTGTATGATGTATTTAGGCATCTATCCCTCATTGTTCTTATTTGTCTTAATGCCTTAACATAAAAACCCTGCTATGCAAATTTTTTATAACTTAAGGTTCAGCATTCCTAATGCTATGTTAAGGAAAATTAAGAGTCAGATCATGAAAATAATTTTAACAAAATGGTTTTCTTAAATTCCATGACAGATAATTTCATTCTGTCTGGCACTAAGATTGGTAGCAATTATTTGCAGAATCAGGGTCCCAGAGGAAACTAATCTCAGAACAATACATTGGGCAACTTTTCCCAGAACAGTGTAGCACCCAGCAGAGAGGCAATATTAGGCAGCTGCAGGAGAGACAAGAAAGTGAAAAGGTTTATGTTATTGATTGCAGAAAAGAGAAGCCTTCAGTCATATACCAAATCAATCAACCACTCTATTTCAGTTCAGTACATTATTCAATCACTACTTTTAGTGCCATCTCTAATTGTTTGCAGTATTATGAGATTTGTAGACTTTTTGGGAATTTCCAGAAGATTAAATCTAGAGAGCTAACAGGTAAATCTTTAGGGTGGCTTGTTTTGCTTTGTTTTGTTTTTTAATTTCCTCTCTATCTCTCCTCCCCCCACCTCAACCGCCTCCCTCAACCAGTACTATATGAAAAGGATGAAGGCACTCAATCAACTTTATTAAGCCACAGCAGTTTCCATACCTCTTGAGTGTCTGAATTTTATTGGAAAGTCTTCCACTTACAGAAATGTGAATTATGGGCTATGTGGTGTTTTCATGTTCTGTTCCAGTTTTTGCTCTATGGCCACTGATATTGCAAGGAGATATAACTGAAGGCCTAAGAAATGCAGTCAGATTCCTATGAGTTAAATCCATTGTGTTGACTCAAATACTGTACAAATTCTTCCTGCCATCTAGGACAGATATTGATTTAATGAAGAAGAGGAAAATACAGAAAACAATTAACTAATCCATCTCAACTTATGTCTCCAGCATCACCACTTCCATGCCTAGAATTTCTTTATGTATATTGGGCTGGTAATGACATTATAATACATTCTGTAATGATAGAAATATAAGGCTAAATATATTAGAACTGAGATTTAAATACACCTCAGCACAGATTTAGAGAATAATTAATACTGAGCATTATGGAATTAAAGAACTTGAGGACCTTGGTGTCATTTGACATGTGTGGTTATTTATGTGCATTTTTAGTTTTTCTCTCATTTACTCTGGTATGCTTAACTGCATACTGAGCTAAAAAATAAGTGAAAGAAATTATCTGCATCTGGGACATAATAACTTTCCATTCACTATGTGGTGCATTGTTGAACATTAAAGGATGTCTCTGTTTCCTGGATGCTAATGAGGATACTGTTTGATTTAAATGCACTGCAGTCAGAGGTCCTTACTGTTACCATATGCTTAAGACTTTCCTTGTATAATTCCTATGACTGTAAATCACTAAAACCAGCCACTAGAACACCTGTGCATTACTGATTGGAAATAGAGGCTGTTAATTGAGCTGCAGTTCAGAAATACTTTTTTGACAAAATTTGATAGGATTTTCTTGCAGTCTTAAAAAGCAGAAGAGGTTAAGTAGATAAAATGAAGGCAGAATAGAGAAAGTTGCTTCAACCAAAGGCAATTTGTGTAAAGGGAAGCTTCCCTTCATTAATGCAGTACATTATGAGCAGGACATGCCAGGTAGCTGGTGGTTTTTTGGTCGTTAGAGTCATATTTTCTTATCCTGCACATGTGAATTGAACCTGCTGTGCAGGTGCAATTGAGGTGGCCGTATATATGAATAAAATAACCACTTGAGCAATTGTGCTCACATTTTTCATACAGACTTTGGCTTTGTGTCTTTGAATCGCTAAACCACCTGTGGTCTGTGCGGACTGCTCCTTCCATCTTCTGCTTTGATCAGACAAAAAGTGGAACTGTGGCAAAGCCATATGTAGCAATTTTTTGCTAATATTTGGAACATTAATGAATGCTCTTTCTCTGCAGTGTCAAATTCAGCACACTAAAATGAAGAATGTTGCATTTGAACAAACGAGGAGGTAAATGTAGTCAGAGCAAATGTAACTGCCCTCCAACGTGTCCCTGGAGCCCTCTGTGAGCCACAACCTGGGTGAATTTTCCGTTCAGGCTTCTGTCCCCACACTGGGGCTGCTTTTAGGAGACATGGCTACCCAATACACCATGAGGAAAGTAATCCATCCAGGAGAGCCCAAAGAGAACCTGGCATGAAGGGCATGCAAAGCCAGGAGTGCACTCATACCTCTGAAGTCAAAAGGACATGGAAGGGAGCCTGAACATGAAATATGAAGAGGAGGAACTGCAGAAGGTGTAGGAACAAGGAAAGTGTGATGGAAAGCTGATGGCAGTAAGGAATCAAGGTCATGCAGGAGAAGAAGCAGACGGTCAGTATATGTTAATAAAGGGGTGAGTGAAATATGGAGGGTGAGAGACCATGAGGCTGAGCAGGAGGCTTTGAGGGAATTAATTCAGAGAAGCATGATAGTAAATAGAGAGGGCAAAAAACCAGTCACAGGATAAAAAAAGGAAGAAATTTTCCTCCAGGACATGAGACAGGAGTAGAGTAATGCTCTTCCCCATAACCACTGCATGGGACCACACTCTTGTGTAGCTTTCAAATATAAAGGCTTCCATATATAGCCTGTTAGTTAAATGGTGGTGGTGGTGTTTGTGAAATTAAAAAAAAAGGACAGTGAAACTTTCACTGGGTGGACACCTGCTATAGCAGCTGAGGACTAGGCTGGCTTATAGTTGTTACAAGGGTTTTCACTGTGCTTAACTTGGAATTATGCCAGGAGACCCACATTCTTAGAATAAACAAAGGGATATTAATGATTACGAATGACTGGAAGATCAGGTTTCTATCCAACAAAAAATGATACTGCAGTAACAGTACGAGAAGATGACAAAAGCTGAACATATATTTATTTTTTTTCCAAATAAGCTGGTTTGTTTAGCTCTTCTTGTCCTCTGCATTTAAATACTTTAGGCAGAAGTAAAAAAGCAGATAAAAAGTTAACTTGCAGTAATCAAAATAAAATCACAACACGCAATCTCCTGCTTGTCTGTCTTCATTTTAATGTAGCTTATTTAAAAATGCACTACTTTGTATGTATGGGAAGCTGGAATGAGTTCATCTAAGTGCTTTTTAAGCGTAGTGTAATTGTATGTCTCCCTGCTGTAAAAGGCCAACAGAAAATTGGACACAGTACACAAACAAGATTTTTAATTTTTTTTCATTCTGTATAACCACCCACTTTCAGAACTGGAAACTGCTAAACAAGATAGAGTGGAGTGAAAATCACTTAACTTCAGATTTGTGCATTCTGCTCTTTTAGAAGCAGCTTTTTCAGCTTATGTTTGTATTTTTAGATCCACCACTGGGCCAGACCCTTCAGTGTGCTGTAACTGAGAGCAGATTCAAGAGTAACATCAAGTACTTTTAAAAACTTCAACCCAGCAACCAAAATTGTTTGATCTTTTATTGGCAGAGTGTGGCTGTTGTAAAAATAAATGAAATATAGTAACCAGTCAATGCCAAGTCACTGTAGATGAATCCAACCTAAACTGGGTTCAGATAATTCTTGGAGTATGCTCTGCATTACCATCAGCTTTGGTTCAGACAAACACATGTGCATATGCGTACATTCATTAGTTCATGATATTTTCTTTTTTTGTCTTTTTTTTTTCAAAAGGATACTTTTCATTTTTAACAGACACAGTGATATTCTTGTACTAGCAGTCTTTTTCACAAAGAAGTTATTTCTGGAAGAGTCTTCCATTTTACATGCAAGTAAATAAATCGTATGTAGTAACATGCACATATGCCTCCTTTCTAACTAGAAAAATGTATTATCTTCTAAAAAAGATCCAGTTAGATAAATGTAGAATACACTGCAATAAGATACTTTAGGCTATGCAAAATACTGGACTGGAGCTACATTTAGTCATGGCATAGCAAATCCACTTAAGAGTCCCCTGAGACAGCCTGGTGGGCTAGAATAACAGCTCCATTATTTGGAGTTTCATGTCTATCACCCTACTTATTACCATAGTTTTGAGGTTAAACAATGGTGTTAGTTTTCTCTGTGCATCCTCCTACTTATTCATAATCAAATTACTTTACATTGTTTGTTTAGACTGATATCATCTAGTTTAAGTGTATCAGGTCCTAAAAACGCAATTTTCTCAGTAACAAGATAATTTTCAGTGAACCGATTTAGTGTCTACCTTCAGCATGGAACTAGAGTCACACTAGAAACAGGTTTTTAAAGTGGTTTTTCAAGAATGAAGTACCAAGCTTGATAAACGGGGAGCAGTGGAAAGTCTTTCAATTGTTACAGTGAGTTTTGTATGAAAACTAAGGTCTCATTTTTTTAAAGTACTTAAGTATGTGGATATATCTGCCCCCTTACAACAAACACATTTAAGAGCATAGGCCAGAAGATTTTATTTCATGTTTAGAGGCCAAGAAGACTAAAAAGTGCTTTCCTGATCAAATATTCAGTATCAACTAAAATATCCAGGACTAAAAAATCAACAAACAATGAGGTCTCTGTCTAGGCATTTGTCTATACTACATTAAAACGAAGGAGTACTTTCCCATGTTTAAGAGAACACTTTGCTTCTAAGATACTGTTTACTCTCATCACATTTATTCAGATCTTCAGCACTTGATAGAAGTATTCCAGAGTACTGCTTGCCACTCTTTAGCTCACAAGTAACATACAACTCCCTTCACCTGTTTAAGGAAATCAGGATTTTTTTCTGTAATGCCTTCAAGAGTCGCTCTATCTATCCACTCACATGGTCCTGTCTAAATAAGTTAAAAAGCCCTATCCACTTGCTCAACCAAGAATTAGTAACCTTATGGAATCATCAGCCCCAATTTTTATTTTGCAGTAACTTCAAGCTTCCTAGTAGCCATTTACTAAATTTGCATGATGCGAGGCCTGATGTGTATGTGTGCCTAGCTGAGTGGTGGCACTTGATAAACACAGACAGAAAGAAATTACTGTGATCCTAAATTATGAAATGTAGACAGTGCTCATTTTCCAGGTAAATATCTATAAAGTACACACATGCCTCTGTAGGACATGCATTATTTTGACCCTTCTCCATAAGCAGCTTACAGTTTCTGGGAGTGGTGCTTGCTTCTCCAAAAACTGGAATGGCAGAAAATGAGAACAGAAAATTTCTCTTGTTCAAGCCTTCACTGCTCTTTCTTGCTCCTCTGTTTTGTTTTGTTTTGTTTTGTTCTGTTTTGTTTTGTGGTGTTTTTTTTTTTTTTTTTTGGGGGGGGGGGGGGTTGGTTGTGTTTTTTTTGGTTGGTTTTTGTTGTTGTTGTTGTTGTTTTGTTTTGTTTTTGGTTTTGTTTGAGTTTTTGTTTGTTTGTTTGGTTGGTTGGTTGGTTTATGTCCATCAATAAATAGCTTAAGAAAAGTCTGAGCTGAGCTAATTCAATTCATTCCTGTGTTCAAACTGAAGTATAGCCAAGCAGTATATGATAGTGTTCCCATGGCTTCTCTGAGAAGCTACAAACAGGGGGAAATTGTAGATCAGAACAAAGCTCCTGTCAGCTGTCATTTCCCACTGATATATTTTACTGTAATTATTACTTTTTGAAAACTGGCATACATTGTAAATTACAAGGTTATTTATGTTCTGAAGATGTACTATATTCTTTCTATGAAGTTTTTGAGGAAATTATTTCTTTTTATGTGTTTACAATAAAGCTGAAGTCTATCAGAGAAAAGCTATACTACATTTTAAAGTGATGTGTATGAAATGCATTTCAAATTCTCTCTTTGGTATCTCTCCACAATGGTTTTGAACATATGTCTATGTACATGTATATGTATATGTATATGTGTATATATATATATATATATATATATATATATGTATATGTATCTCTATGGCGCCAAACTAATATTTTTATAGAATGGTTTCCGTAACACCCAGCATACATGATGATGAATCTATTTAACATGCAGGCTTGCCAGAAGTACAAGTTTTTTTTTATGTTACACTTCTCTAACCTTATGTTTTCAGGCAACACTATGCCTTTTTAGCACTGCCTAGGAAATCAGATTGAGTATGTCTGGGGATACAGTTTCACATCGTGCATAATCCTGGTTCTGCCACTGACGAAAATCAATGAGGGTGAAGCATTGATCTCCTTGCAGAGTACAAATGCAGTTTGCACTGAAACACACTGCTGGGGATTTTGTTATTCAAGTCATTCGACCCTTCAATGTGTTTGCTAACCAGGTTCTTATCATGCAGCACCTCACTAGCCTAAGCTTAGCTTCAGTTATGAATATAGCAAAACCAGGTCCCTTTTGGAAGAAGAAAAAGCCTTTACATATGCACAATTCTTCTAGTACGTGCATGTTTGCTCAAGGCTAAACTGAAATGCCTTTTCTTCAATGACATTTCACAATGTCACCAAATATATGAAAGTCTCACTGAAGGATGTGTGAATATGAATAATTCCAAGAAAATATTCTTTTCTGTTATGGATTTTATTTTAGTGTGTGCTAGGTTAGTACATTTGTTTTCTTTTTACTTTAGAAAAGCAATTTTTATTGAGTATTTTTTGATGTGGCCAAAACGTGCACGTGTTCTTCATGTAGATTACCTACATATTTACAGGTATGACAAATACATGCACTCACATATACACACTCTCCCTAGATAAGAGACATGGACTTATTTTTTTATTTAGATATGAACTATATTTCATTCTTGACAGAAAAAATATTTTCTTTAACTTACAGCCTCCAACTGCAGACAATAAATCAACTATTTTAAAAGTGATTGAAGATGATTCATTTAGTGCTGTCATACTATAGTGTTTTCTTTATTGAAAATTTATATTATTTCCCCTGGAATAAAACTCAGTTAGATAAATTTCTACAGAAAGATGCAAGAGAACTGATTCCTTCTGTGGTAAACACTGGCTGGTGCTTGACAACAGGCAGGACCCTGACCTTCAGAAGTACTCTGATCTTATTTAATGCATTTGCTCAGAATTAGGATTTTCCATGGTGTTGCCATTATACAAATATATGTAGCTGAACCAGATGGCATTTATATTAAGACATAACACTTGCGGACCAACATTAAACTCGAGCTATATAAAGAAGTTCCTCAGAACACTAACAAGATTAAAATAATGAATTCTGCTTTAAAAAATACGAAGATCAGACAGCAGTTCTGGTATTAGAAAGAGAAAAAAAATCCAAACCCCTCTGGCTTTATTGTTGTTTGAGTACTCAATATTTGGAAAGATTAAATAATAATTTAAATAATATAGGAAATACAGTAGATAAAATGGATGCATTACAAACAAATGTTATGTAAGACACTAATACATATTATTCTTTGTTTATTAAGGTGACATATTTGTTATAATTACAGTGAAAAAAATAAACAATATAGGAATGTTTCAAATGCAACATTTCCTCTGGCTATTCCTCTCTGTTACACCAAGAGCAGTTGAAGTTCACAGGACAGCAAAATCGTCTATGTTTGAGCAAAGAGCTTCTTTATATCTGAATCAAATGCAATAAATCACCGAAAGAATTGTATAGAACTCAACCGGTGATGAAACATTCAATACCAATCAAGCAGCAGAATGCAATTAACAGCTGAACTTTTCATCTATCAGTGGATTAAATCCACTCAGTTTAAAATGTGAACATTTTGAGAAACGCTGATATTTCATAATTACATACTTTATCACAATGAGGAGCACATGTATATAATATAATTCCTGTCATGCATATAGCAGTGCCTTCAAAACACATATCACAAAATACAAAGAGTTAAAATAGAAAGGAATGAAGTACACAATTTAGTAAAAAAGAAGCTCTTAAAAAATTTTAAAACCAGACAGATTAAATAAAAGTTTTCTTTTATGCTCACTGATGTAATTGTTTGTATCCAATTTGACCTCAAAATGCACACTGATGAGACCTTCATAAATAGAAGAGTGAAAAAGAGACTAAGGCCAAGCCTAGTCCAACTTTTATCTGGGTGATAGCCATGCCCATGCCTTTTTTTGCACTCTTGAACCTCCTGTGACTTCAAGGAACAGGAAAGCTGTCAACTAGGAAAACCTTCATGTGGCAGAGTGAAACACATCAGCACTTCTCATCCTCCCTTGTCTGTTACTGCTGGTGACTCAATTATTCATTCTGCTTCTTTCATTTAGGACTTCTAAATTGCGAGTTTAATTTCTGCACTTCCCCATCTCACCCCCTATATTCATGGATACCATTTCAAGGACCAGCTAGGTATCCTTTCACAATATGTTTAAAATCCAATGATTAATGATTTTTTTTCTAGAATTAAAACTTGCATGCAAATACCTACTACCTTTCCCTGTGAAAATTGCAGTAAATACTGTATCATTATTTACATTTAACTGAAAATTAAATATAGATACATAAATACCTAAAACCCTTCAGATCAGGATTTCAACTACCAGGATGAAATCCACACAGAAATACAACCCCAAACTGAAGCTCTTGATACTTTTCTTTGAGGACACCTTGCCTTTTATTTACATTTCTCTTACTGTCTTTTTCCTCCTTCTCATAAATCCTTTTCTGTCTACTATTCTTGTTTATACACCAAAAGAAAGAAATTATTTCCTGAACTTTGAAAAGCCAGACACAGACATGCTTTTATTTTCCATTTGTTTTCCATTTATTTTCCCACACAGGTTCCCATATAAAGTATGTTTCTTCAACAGACATGGGAAAAATTGTTTGCTTCTATGAGAAATGTGTGCCACACTGAAAACAAAAAGATATATCAAATGAGATGAAAGCAGATATAGCCATTCCCTCATTTACTCTCAATAAACCCCTAAAAAATTATCTCAATGCAACAAACAAATTCCACAGAAACTTCAGCAAGGCCAGAATAAACCTTTTTATTTCACATTTAACAGCTCTGAAACTGATGTTCAAGTCCAAGGGTGTTCATCAGTATTGCTTTGCTCTTTTGTTTTTTACCCATAACATTATTGATTCATGTCGCAATTAAACACGACAACTTAATTTTCTGGGGTTTTCCCTGCCTGTTTTTAATTATTGAAAAAAAACCCAAAAAAACTCTGAAACAAACAAAAAAAATTCCCAAATTCCAAACACTGAAAATTATGGCATCTCAATATTCTCGGCATCCTTACAAGAGCTGGTTTAGTTATTGATTGTGCATTAAATATATGACGATCCCAGCTTTTTCTCATGCATGAGAATAATTTGCAAACTAATCCCTATTTTTACAAAATATCCCTTATACTTCTGCACTGAATGCTTTACACAAACAAATATTAGCCCGTGGCTTGTTTGCAAACTGCTGACTGAAGATGTTTGTTATTCATGGCATAAGACTTATCAGAGAGTTAACATTTTATTGATTTGTAGTCCTCAGGGTTTTTAAATTTTAAACAAACAATAGACTCAGAAGTATATGGGACGTAATTTCAGTGGGTAGGAGGAGAAGAAGCATAGATGACCCAGATAAAAATGAAGTAAGGATAAAATTAAACATATGAAATTAGACTATAGGATCATAGTATTTTTGACTTTGAAAATGAATGTAAATAAACACAGAAAGACATTTTAAATGTAATGACTTTAAAAACCAGCAACATTGTTAATCCACAACCCAGTGTTATATATACAGAATATACAGTCAATGTTACTTCCAGTATAGATTGTCAAGGTAATGTCTTATATACACTGAAATATTAAATTCTTTGGTTTGCAGATCTGACACTTTCATTACAGAACTAGTGTTTATTTAATTATTCAGAAGTAGTGATTAAAAAATGTAATTTATATCAGTGAGAAGAACACACACTATATAATTATGAGAACAGAACTATCCCATAAAATTTTGTAATAGTTTTCAATTTTCAATAATTTCCTAAAATTTTCCAGTGATTTTCAATTAAGAAACCAATCCACTTTCAATGGTACCTCATGTAATATTACAGAACCATTCACACAAAATTTACTCTCTGGACATGTTGGTGAAACAGATGTAGATTTTAACTTGCATAGCATTATATTAGCCAACTGAGAGCAAAAATAGATTTTGAAATTAAGAAAATAAAACCAAAAATAAATCAAATAAATCTGAATAATCATAACATAGAATATATTTCCACAGAAAAGTGGGGAATTACAAAGGGAGTGGTAGTCAAACCCAAAGTCCAGACATTCACTCACTGCCACCTTTGGAAGCAACCTGCTTCTCCAGGTTCAGCTTCGTCCCATATCTCATTGAAAGACTTCAAGAAAAAATGAGCAGGGTCAAAGTTTCATAATTTAGAGCTTTCTAGTAAATATATATAAATTATATTTTCTTCACACATAAGCCAGTGGAGATAATCTTCAGTGACATCTTCAGCTGCCATTTGTGAGACACCATTGTCTATCACCTTGATGAAATACTATTGTGCTATACTGTGATTCTGCAAGTTTTTGAAGAGGAATTTTAACATAATGTCAGTTCTGAGTGCCCAGAATGTCTGTGGCTGGGGGAAGCAGGCACTGGGAAAAAATAGATTTGTAGCATTAATGCCACAGATCAGCACTGGATGACTCTAAACTCTGTGCTGAGTGCTTGTCTCAAAACATATCAAAGAATGTCAGCTTTAAGTAGGATGGTGAATTGTTAATGAATCTTGACAAATGTAAGTCATTGTTTTGTGTACTGCACAGCAAATGATTGCTTACATTCCTAATACTGAAAGAAATACAGCATTTCTGTCTTCCAGATAAAACAAAAACATTGTGGTGAAGTGCACAGTGCCCTTGCTGGAACTCAGTCAGTGTCAAATACTTAATCTAGACTTGAACTTCATGACTGTGTAGTCACTGTGCAGTAGGAGATGCTCAGAGACTTAACAGGATTACAGGTCTAAATCTTGTGTATTGGTAGTTTTTGAACCTTCAAGGTGTTATCGAAACATAAATATTCATCTCTGGGTGAACTCTCTGCCACAGCAGCCTTCCTCAGCACAAAAAGATTTGATCTGAGTCTGTGATTCTTGCTGAGATATGCATTGCATCATTGTCTATTTTCAGCTTGTTACATTAATCAAAACCTATCCCGTTTATTAAACTGCTTCCTGCAGTTCAGGCATTCGAAATTCAGAGTGCCAGCAAGCAGCTGCCCGGCACCGTGAAGGAAGGAGGTGGAGCAGATTTGAGTAATGTACAAATTGAATTTCAAGTGACTGAGCAGCCTCTTTATCTCTTAGTGACACAACCAGTGATTGTAACAGTATTCTTAAAGGAAATGAAACCTGGAGCCGTGGTTCAATCACTGGGTACTTACTATAGCTCTTCCCAGCAGTCCTCCCAGAACTACTGATGAGTGTGACCTTTGCAAAAATGCACAAAGCCTTGATTTCTGCACAGTTAACCTTTACAAGCTGGAACCCTCCTGTGGAACCTAACCACAACAGAGGAATGCTTTGGAATGAAAACATACAGACATATATTTTATGAGCGGGCAAATTTCCAAAAGAGAAGGAGAAAAGAAATAATAATAAAGGGAGAAGGAGAAATCATTTTGGAGGGAGGCAGTTAATAATTTTCCAAATAGACAATTTCCTATTGTTGTGATAGTTATTTGTCACACTTCTCATATTCCACAGGTATGAAGAAGTCTAGCCATAAATGTGCTTTTATCAGTAAAATCTTAACATCATGTGTTCCACCAAAATCACAGTGGATACAGGTGCCATGCTCAAAAAGTCAGTGGGTTCTCACGTCTCTATCAGTACTCCTCCCCTGCACAACTGAAAGGCAAGCCACAAGAGACCCTGGTACATAGATTTGTATGTGGGAATATCTGTCATGAAAGATTTTAGGAGCAGGGGAATTACTGTTCTCCCATCCTTACACTTCAAGCCTTGAACTTAGTAATGGGCATTATTTTCTTGAGCACTCAAGAACCCATACTGCCTCAGCCATGGGTGTATGCTTCTAGCATTCCTTTGATGCTGCTTGAGAAAGAAAAAAATGGCCATTTTCCTTATGAAAATGGTGAGCAATGCACAACAAATTGTTGGTAACCATTTCAGTTGATGCCACCGCAGGTAATAGAGGATGAAGGATAAAGGCTGTTAAAATG